>NC_138129.1:53511782-54111782 GCF_964188305.1 Podarcis bocagei
GGCTTGGGTGAACGGCATAGCTCAGGTGTTAGGATCATGATTATGCTTCTTGCCCCTCCAGAATCTTGTGGTCTTGGTCCTCTCCCTCCTTTGGTATGTGTTCCTCTTTTTCCCCATCCATAACATGGTGAGTGCATAGTTCTCTTAGGCAAGGCATTGATGAGCTTGTAACCTTTGAGTGAAATTTGTTCTCTCTAATCTCTTCAATGGCAAAGCTCCCGCCTCTTTTGCAGATCAGGCAAAGGAATTATCGTGCACTGCAAATGTTCAGTTTTCCAGGTTTTGAAGAAAATTCTCCACCATGTTCTCAAAGCACTGTTCCTTCCTGACATAGTGTGAGATATAATGACTTTGCAAAGTGGGTAGTACTCATTATTTTTCAAAACTCCCCAAAGTGATTAGCCTGCATTCTAGATCAATCACTTGCCAAAATTTAATTAAGAATGCGTGGGGGCAAATAAAACCCTTCTCTTCATCATTCCTTTTTGGTGCCATGTTTCAGCCCCGGAGCTACGTTTTGCAGCCGGGTTTTATAAACCCTGGAAAACTGGGGTTTATAACGGAAAAGCTGAGGTGGCCTTCAGTGCAGCATACACTGCTGTTACCCATCAAGGCTTTTCCATGGGGCCACGATGAAAGGAGCAGGAGGACATTTCAGATATTTTTTTTCCATGTTCAACAGGTGTGGCTTATTATTCCACAGTATTTTTATTTCAAGGGAAAAGTTTAGTAACCCCAGCTGGCAGGTGAGCAGGATGGGGTTGGGGGAAGGAAGTCCTTTTTCACTGGCTCCATGCCAGGGCATGTGTGAGAGGCTTGTTTAATTGCTTCTGTAACGAGTACTATATGCAGGGTTGAGAAATGTTTAAATAGAAGAGTGAGCCTGTGAGTGCCTTAAACTTCTGTTGCGCATAGCCCACATCCCTGGATGTAATCAGCAGGCCTTGTAGCTTGCCATTCAAAATGCAGTTTCTCTGTGTGACTGGGGTGGGTGGGCTGGGGCGAGATCTGTTCTTGGAATAAATTGTTCATGTTAAGCTTCCTCAGAGTAAGTCCGCAACCTTTGTCTTGCTTACCTTTTTGTGTGCAAAATACCCTTATAACTCATATTTCATTTACCCTCATAGCATCTGCTGTTATAAACTAGGCTGCATCATCCACAAAAAATTGAGACAAGTTTCCAGTACCGGAAGCTAATATTCTGGGTACTGCTTTTGGTTCAGTTGGGTTACATTTTGTTGCATAATCATGATTGGTATCTAGGTAACATGAAATATGGGTTGGGGCTCATAAGACATGGTAGAGGTAAGAGGGGTGGGAGTGGTTCTGAGAGAGCCATTAAGTTCAGCTACTGAAGCCTGTAGCATAAACTTGATGTTTTCATGTTCTCTGCAGCCATGATGGCTACCTACTTGGGAGCGAGCACTGATTTCAGCATAGTGGTTTACTAGACCTGTTGCTGATCAAGGAGGCATGGGGCAACTAGCACAGGGGAATCTAGCTGCAGGCACAGATTTGGCAGGGTCTTTCCTCCCTCCTCTAGCAACAACTGTATATGCCTCTACTTTGTGTATATTGACGTACTAAGGCAGATGGGGTGAAGTAATATAGAACTTGTTTTTAAAATCTTGGGATTGCTTATCAAAGGATTTTGCTCAGATTGTTTTACAATTTTAACTACCTTTGGATACTAATCTTTTAAATCCTGGTAGCTTCATCACTTAATTATACAGTTCTCAGAGTCTACCTCTTGCATATCTTCTCCATTTAATTAAATATTTATAAGTGACACTTTTGTGAAAATACAACAAAGTAGTGTACACCATTCAAAAATTACAGCCTGTGATTCCAGAGCTACATGGTGCATTCACAACCACAAAAGGGAGGTTGGATTGCAGACAGAGGATGAACTGATCATTTTTCTAAAGTTAGGTGCTAATATTTGATTCCCTCTCATTGCACTTCTTAGCTGATGTCCTAGGCTGCATTTGCTTTCAAAAAAGACACATACAGTGTTGCCTGTTGCTCTTCTCATCTGCTGTCCGTCACACCTGCCAAATCAGATGATGACTGGCATATCTTGACCCATATTCAGAGACTAAAGTTAACACCCCGACCTGTTAGGTTAATTGATAAATTGTGTCAGCCATTGTTTTGCTTCATTCAGTTTTCAACTTCCTTTTTCCTTGCCCAGGTTTCAGTTTCCCTTAGTGGTGCAGATGAATTCTTTATGTCTGTTCAAATGGAAGATGAGTTTTCTGTCTTTGGTTATTGAAGGGATTAATAATAATAATAATTTATACCCACCCATCTGGGAGGCTTCCAACAAAATATTAAAATACAGTGGTCTGTTAAACATCAAAAGCTTCCCTAAACAGGACTGCCTTCAGATCTCGTCTAAAAGTCTGGTAGTTGGTCTTCTCTTTGACATCTGGTGGGAGGGCGTTCCACAGGGTGGGTGCCACTACTGAGAAGGCCCTCTGCCTGGTTCCCTTTAACTTGGCTTCTTGCAGTGAGGGAACTGCCAGAAGGCCCTCGGCGCTGGACCTTAGTGTCTAGGTAGAAGGATGGGGGTGGAGATGCTCCTTCAGGTATACATACTGGACCAAGGCTGTTTAGGGCTTTAAAGGTCAGCACCAACACTTTGAATTGTGCTCAGAAACGTACTGGGAGCCAATGTAGGTCTTTCAAGACCGGTGTTATGTTGTCTCAGCGGCCGCTCCCAGTCACCAGTCTGGCTGCCACATTCTGGATTAGTTGTAGTTTCCAGGTCACCTTCAAAGGTAGCCCCACATAGAGCGCATTGCAGTAATACAAGCGAGAGATAACTAGAGCATGCACCACTCTGGCAAGACAGTCCGCAGGTAGATAGGGTCTCAGCCTGCGTACCAGATGGAGCTGGTAAACAGCTGCCCTGGACACAGATTTGACCTGTGCCTCCATGGACAGCTGTGAGTCCAAAGCGACTCCCAGGCTGCGCACCTGGTCCTTCAGGGGCACAGTTACCCCATTTAGGACCAGGGAGTCCTCCACACCCCCCCGCCTCCTGTCCCCCAAAAACAGTGCTTCTGTCTTGTCAGGATTCAACCTCAATCTGTTAGCCGCCATCCATCCTCCAACCGCCTCCAGACCATCACTGGTTCCGATTTGAAAGAGAGGTAGAGCTGGGTGTCATCCACATATTGATGAACACCCAGCCCAAACCCCCTGATTATCTCTCCCAGTGGCTGCATGTAGATGTTGAAAAGCATGGGGGAAGAGGCCAGAACCCTGAGGCACCCCACAAGTGAGAGCCCAGAGGTCTGAACACTCATCTCCCACACCACTTTCTGAACGCGGCCCAGGAGGAAGGAGCGGAACCACTGTATAACAGTGCCCCCAGCTCCCAGCCCCTCTAGACGATTCAGAAGGATGTTATGGTTGATGGTGTCAAAAGCCGCTGAGAGATCCAGCAGAACTAGGAAACAGCTCTCACCTTTGTCCCTAGCCCGCCGGAGATCATTGACCAGTGCAACCAAGGCAGTTTCAGTCCCATGGTGAGGCCTGAATCCTGACTGGAAGGGATCCAAATGGTCCGCTTCTTCCAGGCATGCCTGGAGTTGTTCAGCAACCACTCGCTCAATCAGCTTGCCCAAGAATGGAAGATTTGAGACTGGGCGATAATTGACCATCGTGGCTGCATCTAAAGATGGTTTTTTAAGAAGCGGTTCAATGACCGCCTCTTTCAGCAGGTCTGGGAAGGCTCCCTCACAGAGAGAAGCATTCACCACCCCACGAAGCCCATTGTCCAGCCCTTCCTGGCTAGCTTTTATAAGCCAGGATAGGCAAGGATCAAGGAGACAGGTGGTTGGTTTCACTCTTCCAAGCAGCCTGTCCACATCCTCGGAGGTAACTGATTGGAATTGATCCCAATAAGGTTCTCAGAGGCTGTAGTCAGACTATGCGTATTCAGCAATCACAGAACTGACTTTGTGTGACTTCATTTTGGAGCTCCTTCTTTCTAGCACCTTTCAAGTTTCCAGCATTCGGTGTTGCAAGATGAATCATACCTGGGCAGCAAAAACGCCTCTACTGCTCAAGCATTTTCCTCCATCTCCTCTATCAACCTGGTTCTTGCCAAAATATTTTGAACACACATTTAATTTCATAGATGTGCCATTGTTTTTCCCATGTTCGTGCTTTCTGCTCTGCCTGTTGGGAACAGCTTTACTCTGAAGCCGTCAAAGTGTGAGGGATAGCCTTGAGGGCCCAGTGCCAGAACAAGTAATGTGAGAAGTGGCCCATGGAGTCAGTTTGAAAATGGAAGCAAAAAGACGATGGTAGCAAATAAACTATGCATCAGGTCCTTCATTTCTCTTCTGGTCTGCTACCAGCTACCATTAGTAGCAGCTTTATGTGAGGAAAGAGAGTCTGCCTCTTCCCTAGATTGAAGTCTAATTCACATAGTCTGCTTCCTGCAATTATGGGAAATAATGTGTAACTTCTGACTGCTTCCCTTTCTTACTCTATAATGATGTGTTTGAGGTAGGGTTCTTTCTCTTTCTAACTTTCTCCCTCTTTATCTCTCACAGGGTGCCAAGAAGCTGTGCCCTCAGTGCAATACCATCACCTCTCCAGGGGACCTCAGGCGTATCTACTTATGAAGGACATGGCTGCTCAGACCAGGGATTTGGGGGAAAGAAATGGCAGCAACAATGAAAGACATTTGAAAACAAAACCTAGAGACTCCAAATGTGTACTAGAGGCTGAGGGAGCAGCGCAATGCCTCTGCTTCCAAACCTGTCACTGGTGCCGCCAACTCCACGGGAAGGCCAAACCAGAATCCTTATTGTGAATCCCCGCCTTTTTTTACAGACTGATGTTCCACACCTGTCCTATTTCTTCAAGAGTGAGGTTCCATCTTGGACGACTTTCAAGCCTTTCCAAGGGAGTGTCTTGACAAGCCAACCTGGCCCAACCCCACATGCCAACTCAAGTAGGGACTGGATCTTCCACAGCAGGAACTGTCATAACCTGTCACTTGTGTTCTCTCCCCTCCCCTTTTTTGTGGTGTTCTAGTGTTTTTTTAGAAGTCAGAGAGAAAGAGAGAGCCTACACTTGCAAACCCACAAAGGCAGAATGAAGCACATGTAATATAGACTATATGTTTACAATGTTGTGTATAAATGGGATAGACTCCAACATTACATACTAATATGTTTCCCTTTTATTTTTTCCTTTGTTCTTGGGTTGTACTTTTTTTAAAAAAAGAGAAAAAAATAAGCAGAGAACATTAAACCCATATTTTTCTTGGTTCTACAAAGTTTTGGCATTAAAGTCATTAGTTTAAAAGAAATATAAATATATATATTATACATATATATAATATAAATGGTTTAATGTTCTGTGGTGTATATTTCCTCATTCAGATATGACGTTAACAGCTTCTAGTAACAGCTGTAGTTTTTGCCCGTAACACAACTTCTGGGGGAAGTAGGGGAAAGTAGCTAATGGGCTCTTTTTATCAAATCTTTATCACACTGAAACAGTTTTAATTTTTCACTGAGGGGGAAAGCAAGAAACTTGCAGATCAGGCTTACAATGCTTTACCCCATTGCCAGCTGGGAAAAGGACAGAAGTTTACATGAATACAGAGGAGCAAAAAATAGGTTGGCAGTGGTGGTTATCAGAATTCAGGGCTGTAAGTTTATCTCTTAAAAGCTGAAGTCTTAGTTCAAGCATATTGTATTCACCTGCCTCTGCGCCTGCTCTGTAGCCCTTCCTGTGATGCAAGAGTAAATGCAAAAACAGCTGAAAAACTAGCCATCCAGTATCTGAGCGGGGGGGGGGGGCACAGGAAGTACTCTGGCACTTCCTCCATTCTACTTCCTCATGAAAGATGATGTGTTTCACTAGTTAGGCAGGTTCTGTATCACTCTGGCATACTGTTTTGCCATGCCCAGCCACTGCCAGTCTGCCTTGCTCTGAAATGCTTTTCCATGCAGGTGCAGCATGATGTCCTAATTTTTCAGAGGTTCAGGTCCAGTAATACATCAGGTTCCAGTTTTGAAAAGAAAAGAAAGTGGGGTATGTGTTGGCTTTTTGTGACACTGGTTTCGTTTCCTCCTGTTATCTCTCCTACTTGTACTGTGGCAATAGTGGAACTCAACCCAGGCAGGTCCACACAAGGTTGGATTCAGTTACTCCCTCTTCGCCTGTTTCTGCAGCGTTCCTGACATCAACCTTTTACTCAGACCCCTGTTCTGCATTTGAAAATATCTCCAGCTGTGGCTCACGTATATTCTGCTTACTACCTGCCTTAATCAGAAACAAGCAACTGACATTTTTAAATACATAGCCAAACAAGCCGCCTGCATTCCACCCGAGGGAAATTTTACAGGGTTGCCGGAAGCTTGAAAGGGGAAGCAAGCACTTTGCTTGGCAATAATTTGGGTAGGCAAATGTCCCTGTCATGAATCACCTTTTAAACTGAGGCAGACTGCTGCTCTGGGATATCCTGCAAGGTATTTTGTTCTTTTTCTCTAATCTGTGACTTAAGCACTAGAAAGTCATGGTTGCACTAAAACATCTGGCTATCGTCAGTCATTCTGTTGTCAAAAGGATTGGTTTTATATGAATGAGACTTCTACCACAAGAGAGTTGTATTTTGCAGTACAGGATTCCATATTCCTGTTGCAATTTGGCTGATAATGTGCTACTGCTGTCTACTGAATGCAAGCTGGAAATGGCTATTATCAGCAGGGTCTTGCTGTTTGACTTCACCCTGTTCAACACACACTATTGTCTAGTAGGAAATAGTTTCATACCCTTAGAGCAGGTGCAGCCAACATGATGCCCTCCAGATATTGGGACTACAACTCCAAATATCCCTAACCATTGGCCATGTTGGCTGGGGCTGATGTGAGTTGGCAGTCCCCTAGCAGCTGGCAGGCACCATAGTGGCTACGACCGCAAAATTCTAAGCTTCCATTGTGTCCAAAGAACTTCTGAACTGCTATGTCTCACTCAAAGTGTTTCTGACTGCTGCTACATAGGAACGAGTCTGAGGAAGGGCCATCTGCAGCCTGTATTAACAGGAGAAACACATTTTCAAACAGCAGTTGATTGGCATCATAAATAGGTAGCAATAGTTTGCAAAAGGCACAAAGTTTCAGCAACTGCCTTTGCTCACAATGGGGCTTCCTCCACTGGTATAGCACTTAAGCCTTCCTAAAGGCAATCAAATGAAATTTGTCATGGTGGGGATGTCTGAATTGCACCCAAACCTGCTCACCTTGTACAAGCAATCTCTGCTCAGGCATTTAGGACAGAGCTATATTTCTCCCATATCTGTTTCAGAATAGGCAGTGCTGAGGCAGCTCATTTTTGATTTCCCAGTCTGGGAACAATGAGCTTTCTCTGGTCCTGTGGACCACCACTAAGCCAAATGAATATATATAAACCACATATAACTAGTAGGCTTTATTTTTAATGTTGATTTGTCCCTGCTTTTTTTCTTGAGAGGGTAGGGAGGGGAGAGAAGACCTGATGGGAAGATGCAAGGACTTGTTACCTCCTCTGGAGCGAGGCACATTTTGCAAAACTCTGTGACTTCGTCCTCAAAAAGCTTAAAAAGAAATGAACTATCTTTGCCCAAAGATTCCCAGCTGCACAAGGTGATATTCAAGTTGTGTCTATGGTTGTGTGTCGATGTATATTCTATAAAAAGGTACTTGTCATTCCCGTTTGTAAACTACATTGACATTAATTAAATGAGTATAAAATCTTCCAAGTTTGCCTCCTGCCCTCTGCTTGCTTCCTGGTTTCATCCCTGGTTTTGGCAATTGCATAAACATATGATTCCACTCCTGCTGCCCTCAAAACATGGTAGCTGTTAAGTCACATTCATCCAGGACCCACTGAATTATCCACCTGCTCCAATGCCTCATGGCGGGGGCAAGGAATCTTTTTTCATCCCAAGGGTTATATTCCTTCATGGGCTTCCTTCCAAGGGGCTGCATGCCAGTAGTGTTCCATGTTTTGACTTTTCCTTAAAATATTCTCAAACCATTTGTGCAAATCTGCAAGGAGGCTCTAATGAGCCCTGTCAGCAGAAGCCCTGTGCAAAGACTTCTGGTTGCCCAATGGGGCTTCCCTCCTACCTCACAGTTGGCTTTGGGGAAGATTAGGAGAACCCTTAGAGTGGCACGAGGCGAGTGGGATCATTCCATATGGCAGGCAAACTGAAACGTTTGCGCAGAAATGATCAAGAGGCTGGAACAGTGCCCTTAAAAAGGGAAAGTCAAAGTTTGGAGCTCCTAATAAAAAAGGTTTGGGAACCTAATAGACAGGGAAAAAGTACTCGTGATGTGTAGAGCGTGCTCCTCTATCTCAAATCTAGAGTCCAAGGTCATCAAGCAAATCTGAATGTTGGGAGATTCAGGACAGACAAAGTATACTTCTTCACCTAGCTTGCAGTTAAGCTGTCACTAACTTTAAAGAGATGATAAAGCTAGTAAAATGCTAGTACAAAAAAGCCAGAGCTGCTTGTTTTTCAAACCTGGTTTCTAAATATTAAAATGTTTAGCATAACTCGTTATTTTAAGTTACAGAATAAATAAAACAAGGAATGGGGAAGCTGTTGCAGCCACCACATTTGTGAAAACTATATACATAATCCTATAAATCATGTAGCTAAATGCTGAGTTGGAAGGCATCTCCTGAGGTCATCTAGTCCTGCCACCTCTTCAATGCAAGGTCTATATAGTGCAGAATGAAATGCCTTCCTAGATAACAGCTAATTTAGCCTCTGCTTAGACCCCTCCAGCAAGAGAGACAGTCATGCCTAAGAATGTGCAAAACCCCATTGCCTATTTCCCTGAAGTTTTGGGCTGTAACTTATTTGTAGCTTGCTGACAACCAATACTGTAGTATCTGTACACAGATCAGCCAGATCTACTTATAGCATGGAATCTAATTAGTAACACTAGGTAAAGGCCCATGGAATTTCACAGGGCTCCAGCTCTTTACCCTCCCATTCTCATTCTCCTACTCATATCCCAAACTTCAAACCCTAATTCAGGCTTCCTCAACCTCGGCCCGTCAGATGTTTTTGGCCTACAGCTCCCATGATCCCTAGCTAGCAGGACCAGTGGTCAGGGATGATGGGAATTGTAGTCCCAATATATCTGGAGGGTCCAGGTTGAGGAAGCCTGCCCTAATTACTAGCAAAATCCTACATCTTGCCAAACAGAGGGTAGGGGCCAGATCAGGAGGAACAAACATGTTCATCCCCTTGTTCTGCTTGCAGCAAGGGTCTTGGAAAGGATCTCACCAAGGAGAAGAGGTACTGAAGGAACAGGCATGAGGCAGAGAATCAGCAAGAATAGGATATGAGCTAGTTGTCCAAATAAATAGCTGCTTTCCCCAATTGAGGGCATTTGTAGGAGCATATAATAAACTATGCATCCCTTCATTCACTGTCTTGAGACTGGAGCCACACATTACCCTGCATTGCATGGTCCCCAATCCACATCTGCACAGATAATGAAAACGTGGGGGCAGAGGGGCACTTGTAGATAAGAAAGTGTGGTTGGGTGAGTCTTGAACCCTATCTGTGCCCAGAAACTTTCCTGTATAAATCCCCCCAGGAGGGTCTGAGTGTACCTAGGCAAAAATGAATAAAGCATGCCATGAGGTATTTGCAAGGGAGTATTAGACACAAAAAGGGTAAAGCACCCTCCCTGTCTGCTGAATCTCCTCTTGCACATGCTGCCCTCAACATTATAATGCAAAGTCAGGGCTAGGAAACGCCATGATTATTATTTTTTTAAGTTATTTACTGAATTTATATAGTTGCTCGCCAATAAATATTCTCTGGGCAGCTTGCAAATACAATATATCATGCTAAATACAATAAAAGCAAAAAACTTGTTACACCAGCCCAGATTTAAAACACAATTAAAAAGTCTAGGTGAATAAAAAGGTCATGGAACATGAAGGTGGCCCTAGACTTATGGAATTCACCTGTCCCCCCCTCCCCCCACGGTTTTAGTGCCTGATGCAAACTGAGCTGCAGAGATGGAGAGGGTGGCTTGTTAATAGCATGTTGAGTTTATAATGGGATATTTTAGTGCTAGATACTTTTTAGATTACAGTATTTTGAATGATGCTTGTTTTAAATGTTTTAAAATTGGTAGTTTTGTGAATATTTTTTCCTTTAAAAAACAGTTATAAATTTATATGAACTTAAACTATAGTTTAGTTCTCTCTCTCTCAAACACACACACATTTGCAACATTCTTAGAGTTCAGGGTTATGAGAATATACCTATAAAATGAAGGCTCTCAACAAATACCATAAAAAAGCATTAGCTGAATAATTGAGAATTGACAAAAGTTTAGGGTTAGAGAAATGTGGTTTGAAAGAGAATTAAGAATCTAGTTTAACAAAAATACAAGATTGGTTTCGGGGGGGGGGTGTCCAGATTCCATGCCAGCTAGTGTTTGTTTTAAGCACAATACCATTATGCATTTTTTTCTGGGGCAGATGGGTTGACACTTGGAACGCTCTCAGAAAACCCACATAAATGCTACACAAATCTTCTGATGCTATAAGAAATTGAAGCTAGACTGCAATCCCCAACTAGCTACTGGAGTTCCTGCCTTACAAAAGATAAAGCATTCCTGTGCTAAGCTGCTGCTTTTCATTCAAGCAGGTAGTGGGAAATCTCTGGCCCTTGGGTCCTTAGGCCATTCCCCTCAGTGGTCTTACTCTACACCCTCTTCAGGTGATTGTGCCTGACTGAAATGCCTCTGGCAGAACAATGGGCAATACCTCTTCTGGGAGACACCTTGAGATGCTAACAAGCAGATGTATGATGATGAGGCTGTCTCCCATTTAGGGATGTCTCAGCCCATTTCGCCACCGGAGGCAAAATGGGAAGGTGCTGCCCTGTGTGTGCACGCTGCCCACCACCCCTGTTGAGGCTTCACTATCCATGGTTATGCAGCTATGCCTTCCGGGTTCCAGCAAGATCTCTCAGGCTCTCACAAGATCTCGCCAGAAGCTGCCACAGCCACTTCTCCAGCAGAAGCAGGGGGGGACGGGGGACAACAGAGGCACCCCTTGGATTCCACTGCCTGAGGCAGCTGCCTCAGTCTGCCTAATGGAAGAGCCAGCCCTGCTCCCATTGTTTGTCCCCCATACAGTAATTGAAGCACACCAGCTGCAACTAAGGTCCTGTAAGGCAGTGTTTCCCAACCTTTTTCCAACCGTACCCCCCTACCAACTTTGTTTCCTTCCTGTGCCCCCGCCCCAGGCATAGTAGCCATGGAAGGCAAGGAGCATGTGCCCCCCAAATAAGTAAAAATCAATATAAATCTGAGGTTCTGCCTCCCCTAACAAAAGCCTGCCCCCTAACAAAAATCCTGGCTATGCCCACGCCCTTCTGTTGTACCAGTAGAAAGGTAGCTATTTAAATGTTTTGTTTGTAACTAGAACATGTTTTATTTATATTTTGTATAATTTATACAAAATACAATTACATAAAATGATAGGAACATAATGAAATATTGTTGAAGCAGAAAAACAGAGACTAATGGAGCTGGAAGGGACCCCAAGGGTCATGTTTCTAGCCCAACCCCCTACAATGTAGGAAACTCAGCTAAAGCATCCATGACAGATGGCCAGCCAACCTCTGCTTAGAAACCTCCAAGGAAGGAGAGTCCAGAACCTCCTGAGGGAGATCCATGCATTATAAAAAGTAAACAACACTTATTTGACACAGAGGGGGAAGCCTACAGATACAGTCCAAAGGCGCACAGGGAGTTCTGTATATATGGGAGAATTTTAAAAAGCAAGTGGTCTTCACTGACCTGGTGCAAAAAGATCTTGTCATGCGGAGGAGCCCTGGCTGCCTAGATAAAACACTATAGTCTCACACACCCTTACCTGGGAGTAAGGCCCACTGAACACAGTGTGGCTTTCTTCTGAGTAGATAATTATTTACAAGATGCAAATCAGCAGCACCATCCAACTCCGCTTGGTTAAGTGCTGGGGTGGATTTCACCCCACACCTTGCAAAGCCAGGCTGATGCTACTGACAGGCCCTGCACCCCTCAGCAACATCCAAACGCCTTGATCCACTAGGCGCTGAGGTGGATTGCACCCTGCGCCTTGCAGAGTCAGGCCCGGGCTGCCACCCGGCTCAGCACTGGCAGCAGCATCAAAGCTAACAGCAAATGCCAAACAACTTACTCAGAGGAGTTTAGAATCCAAAGGAGTTTCCAGGACACCAGTTCTTATCTTGCCTCTCCAAAGTGACAACATTTCAGAAACCAGAGGCACAATCTGAAATTCAGAGCTACTTCTCAAATCCCAGGCACCATCAAGAGCAATAACAAGCTAAGCAGATCAAGGTCGGGCAGCAGCAGTTGATTCCTGAAATGTGACTGTTTTAATATCTGTCCTGGGCTTTGTTGCTCCCTAGAGCCAAAGGGGTGGGAGAGGAGGATTTTCCAGTTTATGGGGCAGAGCGAGAAAAATCTTAGTATTGACTATCCGTAAAGCGTTTATGACTTCACATTGCACCCACTGGATTGTGAGTGAGTTTGGAAAGTGCAATAACTGCCTCATCTAGCCCTCCTTGTTTGGAACCGCTTGTCAAGCAAATGGTCAGCTGCCCTTGGGGCAAACAAAGCCCCATCCCAGGTGAACTCACCCTCTTGTTTATTTTCCTATCACCCAGTAACCAGAGTGATGCACTCCTAACAGTACAAACCTTTACAAACCAGAGCAAACAGAGTAGGATACAGGTTCTCCAAACGGGGAAGAAATAAAGGTTTGAGTAGGAATTCAGCCAAACCAAAATATTGAATGGATTTCACCATGGTACTAAGGCAGTGTCTGTACAGCACATGCCTGTGCTTCTAGTTTGGCAACTCAGGAAGAAAAAATCACTCTCCTTACCTTAGAAAGTCCTCCTTTCAACAGCATGAAGCCATGGAAGCAGCAAAGTCTTTTCTGGGCCATCACCAACCATATAGGGAGAGGGGTGAGCAGATGCAATAGAGAACAAGGCTCCTGTTAACTTTTAACAGCTGCACTGAAGAGGGTTGATCCAGCATGTGACCTCTGGGGAGTGGATGAGCTGCACAAGTTTATGCAATCCCTCAAATTACCACAGTGAGGCTGCACCTTGATAGTGAAAGCATGTCAGGTGTGCAATTTTACTGGCAAGCTAAGGTGAACTCATCACTTTACTTACTCCAATTCTGTGTAGATCATTAGTGCATAACATGGGTCTAAATTCTCACACAAAACTCCTTATTCTCTCAGTGAAAGGCAGTTTTCAGATTCTTCTTAGGGTCTCCATTAGTAAATCAGCACTAGACTCATCATGCATCTGCGAGGAGTAAACAGGACTATCAGTTCCAACCATGACTTCCAGGGAGGCTTGAACCTTTGTACCCCTCCTTTTAGTGCTAAGCTTTCGCTTCAAGTAATTATTTGTACATTTGTGAACATTAACAGTCATAATTTAAATCATCCTACCAAAAGGTGTAGCTAAAATTAAGACCAGGGAAGTATTTGGGTTTGTCTTATTCTATTTTCGAGGTCTGAGTAGTTAGTATCCTGCTGTGCTCACCAGCTGGGTCACTGGAACCAAACAGCTTCTTTATATCAAATTAGGAATACCCCAAAATATATCAGAAACAGCTGCTCTCTCTCTTAAACTCTGAGGATTTTTAAGGAAGTGGGCAGATATTAAATCTTGGGAATAAACCTCCATCAAGCCAAGTCTGGCTCCATGGTGCCCCATAAGAAGGCCTGAGAGACAGGCCAAGGGACTGCTGCTCCTTCCAGAATCCTTCAGCCACATGCCTACCTCTTCGTCCTGCCTCCCCAGCACATAGTTCCCTGCTGATATATGTTCCCTTAAGCCCTTGTGATTGCAGGTTGGGGAGTTTATTTTCAAGATCTAATTCCACACAATAAAAACTGTATCGGGTCATAAAGAAAGCAGCTCTCTCATTCCCATTCATATGCTCAGTATCAATAGGTAGTTAGCTCCCTGGAGCTGCTGCCCCATTATGCTCAGGCACAGTCCCCTCTGAGCCAGGGTCATTTGAACAGGTACAGTCTTTATAGCCCCTGCTGCCAATAGAACCACAAAGTTGTATTCATGCTCACCCCATGTTTGAAAGAGAAGAGGTTATTTTAATGTTGCAATCCCCCTCAACAGACCCCTACTACCAGATTCCCCATTATCATCAAGATTTTGTCAGAACATACTCCTATAGACCACAATTGTTATTTCAGGTCACCATGCTGCATTCTGAAAAATATCAGGCTGGTGTATGGGGGGGGGGGAGGAGCAGAGATTATTCCAGGAGTTAACATTCACCTCCTGACTCCTCCAGAGTTGCAGAAAGGTTGACCAGAGAAAATAGATCCATGCAAATGAAAGCAGATCACACACAGAAAGGCTCAGAATATGGGAGGACCACTTTACCATCCATCAAAGTCAGGCTAGCTCATGTTGCTCAACATCAAATATCCCAGGGCCTCCTGTGCTTCTATGCACTGTACCACAGGGCAAATGCAGAGTAGTGGAAGTGTTAGTGAGTCTTCTGTGTGGATCAATGCTGACATCTGCTGGTAAGAACAGTCTTTCAAAGCAAGAGAAATTGCAGTCAGCAAAAGAGACTACATCAGGGTGGTTCAACCTCTCAGACCAAGGGGGGACTTCGACACAGAACTCACAGGCCACTGAACTTAAATTTTCATATTGTAAATTAAAATACAGCGGTACCTTAGGTTACAAACACCTCGGGTTACAAACACTTCGGGTTACAGACTCTGCTAACCTGGAAGTAGTACCTCGGGTTAAGAACTTTGCCCCAGGATAAGAACAGAAATCGTGCGGCAGCAGCACGAGGCCCCATTAGCTAAAGTGGTACCTAAGGTTAAGAACGGTTTCAGGTTAAGAACGGAGCTCCAGAACAAATTAAGTTCGTAACCAGAGGTACCACTGTATGTGCAATATACTGAATATTATTTAATATACACAATAGATTTAATGTATTTATTTATTAAACAAAATGTAATGCAAAAATTATTTTAGAAGGCCTCCCCACCCTCTCCTCCTCACAGGCCCACTGGTGCCACTGCAGAACACGCAACCATTACAGGAAGGCTGCGAGGAAGGAACCAGCAGCAGGGCAGCTGCCACCATCATTAACTTCACTCTCTCTCTCTCACACACACACATACACACCACCACCCGACAAGGGCGCTGCAGGACAGCACAACCTGCAGCCCCCACTCTTCCCTCATCTGCCCATCTCAACCCCCCGCCATCATCCACAACAAGCATATGTATGAATGACAGACCAACATCTGGAGGGCCACAAATTCCCCATCCCTATTGAACTTGTGGACATTTACTCAGGAGTTTGTCCCATTTATTCCAATGGGTTTTACAGCCTATGTGCCCTTAACAAAAGCTTCATTTATGGTATGCTAAGATCCAGAAGCAGCACAACAGCTGACTTGCCTGCCTTTTCTTTTTTTAGCCACTCTGTCAACTGTTCCTGTGCCCACAGTAGCTTTGTTTAGGCAGGCACAGTGCAACAAGGACACCTGAAATGGAAAGGAGTGAGCAGACTGGAGTCCAAGCAGCAGAAGGGTGAAGAGATCAGGTGGCCCGGGGCATCCACTGCTCTGCTCCCCAGCCCAAAGGCAGAGATGGTAGAAGTCCAGCAACATCTACAAGGTCACATGTTTCCCATCCCTGCCTTAGACACAAAATCATCAGGCATTGCCATGCAATAGGTACAGGGAGTAGGGGTGCCAACCTGAATAAAATATGGGGGGGCAGGTAAGCACCACCCCACATAATTTGGTCACAAGACACACACACACCATTTGAATGGCAATGCCCACCAACTCTATTGAGCCCAGTCCCCTCAAATATTTTAGGAGGGTCAAAGGGACCTGCCCCTAGGAGTCGGCTCCTATGACAGGAAGCATTTCATTTGTATTCATCAATAGCAGCAAGATATAGGCTGGTCAAATTTCTTTTTCCTGTCCTCTTAAGAGTTGGATAACAAGCAGCAAGATGCTTCCCTCCACTACTGAATCCACATACCAAGAAAAGCTTGACCTGCTGAATGTCTGCTTATCATACAGCTACTGAAAACTTAAGTCCTGCCAGAAAAGAGGTAGCAACTCTTGGAAAGATGACAAAAGGTGTTGTGGTAGGACATATTAGAACCTCACTGACTTTTCAGGTTAATATTTTTTAAATCGTAATTAAATTATAAACATTCATTTAAAAGCCAGACTTAATCTTTGCAAGTCTAAGATGTTTTCAGTCCTCCCATGGTCATCCTAATACAGTATCAAAGCTTCAATAAAGACATCAGATAAGTGGGCATATCTGTATGGTTTTAAGATGGTTGTTAACTGCCCTGGGCTCCAATAGGAGGAAGTGTGGGTATTAGTATAATTAAGAAATAAACAAGTGCCAAATATAATGCATGCCTAGGGCAGATGAAGCAAGTGTCTTGTTTAACCCCAGGATTTTAACATGAGGGATTATCGGGGGCAAAATTTCTTGAAATTATAGAGAAAGATAATGGCAACAAGTTTAAATTAAGAAATACTTTATGAAGAGCTATGAGTCATCATGCAAGACAAAGAGATGCCTCAGAATTAACTGTGAGTCCATAGGATCTTAAGGGAAGGCAAGCTGGCGGGGGGAGCTGAGCAAAGTCCCTTTAACTGAACAGATGACAACCATCCTCAAAGAATTCTCTAGTGGCTCTTTGCCCACAGTTGCAGGCAAATTCTAAAGAAAATGAATGCATATTGAGAATCAGAGTCACTGAAAGATGAGGAGGGATGACTTTAAAAACTCAGAAATATTTCTGACAATGAGAAGTACTTGAAAGGCAAGAAGAGATGACAGAAACTGCTACCCTTTGCATCTCGCAGCTCAGTAAGCAAACAGTGAGAGTGATTACTGCTGTATACAAATGTAGCAGTTTTTGAGCATTTGTCCACTAATAGAAGAACTATTTTCTCAAAAATTACTGTTGTTTTTTGCCAATATGTTGAAGTTTAAGAATGCTGTACAACTGTCAAATTGCTAGGGATTTTATACCGTCACAATATTATTAGTATCTTACTTATGCTGCATTGTAAAATATCAATAGTTAAAACTTCAAACCAAACTCAACAAGAGACTTGTTCATACTATAGTGTTGGAAACCACATCAATCAATGATGGGCTTTTGATGCTTTTTATATTTCCAGTTCCGGATAACCACCACTTTTTTCCTACTTCTTCAATCTATTCTGCATGTAACCTCCTTGTAACTTTGCATTAATTAGAATTCCTAGTGGAGAAATAAACACCACCACCACTTTGGTCTCCAGTTCAGCTGGGCACATACAGATAATGCTCCAAAAGGGGATGTGCATTTCCATGCACATCAAAAGACTCATCTAGTCAATTAAACGGTGATCAGATAAGCACTGAACGCGCATCCGCACCAACTGTGGTTATGGAAGCCTGATTCTCCATGTGCATTGCCTTTGCCCAATTGGGGCATTTGCCTCTCAAAACTATTCACATCCACACTCATTCTTCTTTTCTAGAGATCAACCCATGCCTGTTCCCTCATCCTTTCAAACCTTTATAGCACAGCCTTTCCTATCAATTTCTCCTATTAACATCACCTTCCTAAAGTCCTAGAACAGCCATAATTCCCTTTGGTCACGGCAATACTAGACTATTATGTTGTATGTCACACGTTCACACATGAAGCCAATCTGAGGGCGGTCAGCTGATTGAGTTAAGAATAAATATTTGTTGAGTTTTCTGACAATCCCTTTTAGAGAATTGACACCTCCAGGACTAAAGCTATCAGTCTCTAAATGCTGAGAAAGAACAGAAAGGGACCAGATTCATAACCACAGTTCAATTTCTTGATGATAGTCTCACATCTTCTTGAGTTGTGTTGAAAAGAGGAGGCTCCCCTTTCTGAAGCACAATATGTTATTGCTGTAAGAGATGGACAAGCAGCTAAACTCTGAAACTAGCCAGCACAGGCATTGGCCATATTCCTATTTCACCCTTTGCTAGTGCTGCTTGAAACCACCTGCTTAGTCTTTAATGGTTCCCTGATCCCAGCTGAGAGCTGAGAAACCGATTAAGATTGACTGGTATGTGCCTGTCCCGGCTGTCCTTTGACACTGTCGATACAGCCCGGGGAGGTCAAAGGTTAACGTCACACTTAGTGCAGTGAAGGAGGGTGTCAGGTTTGTTAAACACTCTGGTAATGAAGTCAGGGCAGCTGCATTATTTTGTCATTTCCCTGGCCTGAGAGAGGGAGACCCAGGCACAGCCCAAACAGATCTATAAGGGCTTACATTAGAAGAACACAGGCTCAGGTGTAGAGTTACATGGGCCCCAGTACCAAGTCAAAGAAAGGCCGGGAATCGGGGGCTGGAGGTCAACAGCTCTGCTGACTTGGAAGATGGAGGTGGCGCCATTACTGCAAGTGTGCAAACATCATGCAGACAGGTCGATCCAAGACACACATACACAGGCACCCAACCACCTTTCTGTGGGTCTGCTTGGGGGGGAAGGCAATTCTTAGCTTCAATTACCCACATGAGAAGCAAATTGCTGCCTCCTTAGCCTCAGACAAAATCCAGTTGTAGTGCCACTTCTGCCAGAGGCACTCTCCAACATTTTCTGTCCTGAACTTTTTGTGTGTTTCACAATAGTGAGGAAGACAGTTGGTGGGGCAGACACTCCCCCACACACAAAGACAGCAGAGGACTGGTTGTGAAGAACAGCCATGATTTTATTTGTTCCAGGGTTAAGCCCTGGCATTAAACAGGATGGGGACAGGAGTTTGTGTTCAAAGCCAGTCCTGAGGAATTGAAGCCAAGTAGCAAGCTAGCATCAGTACTCTTCATTATAATTCAAAAACCAAAGCAACAATAACAAGAAAGATGAGGGAAGTTATAAGGGAAGAAAAAAGAGATCATAAACACGACAGATGAATTTAGCATCTTGGGCTGCCAATGTCACCCAAGGTGGCTTTAGACAAATCATCCCACTCCACAAAGATAATAGGGTTCAAATGAGGGCAAAGAGATCCACTCTACATTTCTGGTCACTACCTGGATGCATGTAAATGGAGGTGCTGAAATAAATAATTAACTACTTCCTGCCCAGCCTGATAGAGCATTCATGGGAAGGGAGGAGGGACATAAATCTCACAGATTAAGCAGCTAATATTTTATTTAAAATATCTTCAAAAAGAGAGAGATGATCTATTGAATGTATTGAGAAAATGCTAATGCATAATAGCACGTGTCAGGAGGCTCGTCCATCACTCTCTGCCGCCATTCGGGAGATCCATATCTAATTAACGGTAATGAATGAGGGAGCCACGCTGAGGACAAGCCACCAGTTTGTTATGGAAATCAGGCAAAACAATTAATTAAACAAACCGTCCTTGCCATGGCAGTCCAGCCTCTGGGTCCTGACTTCTGTACTGCTCTATCTACCAGCAAATGGGAGGGCAAGGGGAGGAGAGAGCTACACTCTTAGCTGACTGGGGTTTAGGGTACCTACTTGGAACTAGAAGAATGCATGTTCAATTCCCACTTCCATACACACACACACACACACACACACACAACCCACCAGCTCATTGGCTTCTGGTCAAGTACTTCAGACACAGTGGCTCACTAACCACAGTTCATTGGCATGGGCAGAGTGACCCTGGCCATGGCTACCAACTAAAGTGCTTCACACTCAATGTAAATCCTGTTTCTAGGGGGGAAATGGCACCTATGTCCTTATACTATAACAATTATGGTCCTGTTGACTCATTATAATCCACAATGCAAAACAAAATCTAAAATGCATTAGCTCTAGACCGAAACATCCATGTATTTGTAGCAGAAGCAAACAGGGTGTGGAGACAGCAATCAGGCACTCGTCCATCATGCCTAGATCCAACTCTAACCTAGTGCTACTGCTAGGCCGTGTCAAACCCTTTGAACAGTCATGTATATTATAGCAGTTTTGAAGCACACAATTAACATTTCTCTTCTCAGCTGTAATTCCATGTTTTTCAACTGTTTCTAAATTGCTGTTTTGTTAGAGCAAAGCCCTCCCAAACAGTCTGTCAACCCTGATTAAACAACAACAAATCTGAGCATTTACAAATTCACATTTTAAATCCACTTAAATCACAGCACTATCATAACTACAGAAATACAATGCAGTTTGCTTCTGCTGACCTGATGATAAACACATTTACTTGGGAATAACCATCATTTCGTTGTAGAAAAGGATGGTGTCTTTTTAATGTAAAAATAATAAAATGAACATCTGGAACCATGTATATGACTGCTGAGCAGCTTCCTGACTATAACATATATTTCAAAGTAAGAAAAAAGGAAGGATGCTATAATGCCCAGTATCAGACAGCTCAGGTGGTAGAGCATGAAACTCTTAAACTCAGGGTCATGGTTCGAGACCCACATTGGGCAAAAAGATTCCTGCACTGCAGGGGATTGGACTAGACGAACCTTGTGGCCTCTTTCAACACTACAATTCTATGATTCTAAGTTGGCCCATGTGCTGATGCTGGGCCTGTTTGCTGCTGCCCTCATCGCACGCAGTTCTCTGGGTGGCCATTTGGGGGGCCTCCTGGGCTGCCTCATTAAGCCATCAAGGAAGGGGAGGTAGAAGCCAGGCATCATACCTCAACTCACACCCAGCTGAGAATCCCTTCCTCAAGGACAATTACGTGCTGGATTTTAATTATCATTGGTATAAGATCCCTTTGAACCACTTTGGAAGGCACTTATCCCTTTGAACCACTTTGGAAGCCACTTTGTATCTCAAAGGTAGGGTAAAAACAGATAAAAGTGACTTGTAGTTTATCAGGTTCAGAGTAGAAATGAAGTCCTTGAAATACGAGAGGTCCTGCTTGTATCTGCAACAGCTAATTCCTACCTAGTTTCCAAAGATATCTCATTGTGTTCCGTAAGAAAAGACACAGATGCATTTAGAAATTATAACTATGGGGCACAAAACAGAAGAAAACTCTTTTTTTAAAAAATAATATTTATTAGAGTTTCAAAAAAGTTTCAAAAAAAAATAAAAAAAATAAAAACAGAAAATACAAAATACAAATATTTTGGTGTTAGAAATTCAGTCCTTTCCAATCAGTTTCTCCAAACTTTAGCTTGCTTTCTCTTTGCTTTGATCTGTTTACAGAAACGGGAGGTGGACTTCCTGTTTAAACCTTCCCCGCTTCGGTATCAAATTAAGTCTCTTTTGTATTTCGAAATTTCCCCTACTCACGGGTAGTTACTTTTGTAGTCAAATTTTCACAAGAAGAAGTCAGCGCTCTCCAGTAACGGCTGTGCGGCTTCACTCCGGGGGAGAAGCAGTCATTCACAGCACCGCGCCGCTCACCCGCTTCGCTCCGGAACCCATAAATAGGATTCCCCATGAATTTGGGGGGCGCAAAAGGTGCCCGCTGAATCCCACGCTCACAGGCTTCACCCGCCTGTGATTTTTGGAGGGTCTCCGTTTTCGCCGTAGCGGCAAGACCCAATTCCCCCGAGGCAAATCCCTCCTAGTCAGAAGGATTCCGCCATTACCGATGGCGCTAAACCCGGAAGTCCAAAACAGAAGAAAACTCATCCAAGGGCAAGCACATCCATAGCTTACGGTAAGAGTGTCTCTGAGTTCTAAATCAAATACCCCATCACCAAATGGGATCAGGTTACAGATATGCAGCAAATCAAATGCAAACAAAACATCAAACGGCGTTTCGCTGCTTCCACGCATGCGCGTGACATCATCTTGACCATCTGTGCGGCGAAACGCGACCCGCGCAGACGCGGGTTGCATTCGCTTCAGGATGCGAACAGGGCTCCAGAACGGATGCCGTTCGCATCCCGAGGTACCACAGTATAGCATCTTGTGACCTCTCGTTCAAATTATTGTCCATGGCTTCATAACACATGCATTTATAAAGATGTGGAAAATGCTGTCACTATGTGTTCGTCACTTGCCTCAGCCCACCTTCTGTTCCACACCAATTCCATTGCAAGCATCCTGGCTTGCATTAAAGCAGAGTTATTATTTACGTATATCTGAGCCAGAGAATTCTGGTTTAATGCTAACAAACCAGGATAGCAAGCCAGATTCTTCAGTTTGGACATAACAGGGAACTCTGACTTAAAGAAAGTCAGGATCGTCACACGACGGCTGGTACATTATGGGAGGAGAGGAGGTGCAGTGGCCATGGCGGCATGAACCACAGCTTATGAAGCTATGGATAATCATCCAAACATAGCCAATATACACATGCATGTGTAATCTACTTCGTATTGAATAAATATTATTTTAAAATACAAACACCTTCATCCCTTTTATAATTGATGAACAGGATGAGCCTTGACTTTCTGCACCTGAAGAGGGGTAGGGGAGAAGTGGAAATGAGGCACCAGGCAGGATCTTTGAATCACAGTGGTTAGGGTATGCAAAACTTCATTTGCACACACATCACGCCAGGCTGGAATTCATGCCTTGCTTCTTTGCCCCTGAACCCTGGATCTCTGTCCTTACATGTCAATGGCTCCTCAAGATCTCTGTGCACATAACACAGATTTCCAATCAGAGGCGTGTACTTGGCTCCTGGTCTATTGACACTGAAGCAAGAAGGGCTCAAGGTTAATTCCTTATCAATACCCTATTGTCAGCTCGTTAATCAAAGTGAGAGGTCAGAGGCAACTGAAGTGTGAAGACAGCAGAGAGATGGACACTAGCTCCAACACTTCCTAAAACCCATCTTTATCCTTCTCACTGTACTACAGTGGTACCTTGAGTTAAGAACTTATTTGTTCTGAAGGTCCACCTGAAACTGTTCTTAACCTGAGGTACCACTTTAGCTAATGGGGCCTCTCACTGCCGCCGCCACGTGATTTCTGTTCTCATCCTGAAGCAAAGTTCTTAGCCCGAGGTACTATTTCTGGATTAGCGGAATCTGTAACCTGAAGCGTCTGTAACCCGAGGTACCACTGTATCCCCAATTTGGGCACCTCAGGTTTTCCAACACATTTTGGTCCTGTGTCAAATCTACCAGCTCTACTAACACAAATATTTAAATTAAGCTTGAGACTAGTGATCACATTAGCATAAATCCTAAGAAGGCTGGAAACCAGTGGGTACAGAATTGTACTGAAATCATAGTTCATGTTCTATCACTGATGTGGACTTACTATATGTCCCTGGGGAACTTCCTGAATTTGTGCCTCAGTTTTCCACTGATCAAATGGAAGAATATTGATTTATTCACAGGGTTGCAATGGGGCAAAAATAAAGCCCGTAGAACAATTAATATGCTATCTAACGAAGTACTAAAAGAATATATTGTTTCATGCCACCCTAATCTCCGAGCAGTGCAAGATTCCAGGGGTTTCAGGTAAGCACCTGTGTTTCCTTTTTGGAACGAGGCACAGTGGAGACTGGTATCTTTAGGATATAGCGTTTATTTACGCATATATACAACCTAAGCCTACAATGGAAGGGTTCACAGTATTGACACTCCATGCAGGTCTTGCTTTCCCATAGCTGCAGCCCTGGACAGACACCAGCCATGGTTCTGACTCTGCAGCTTGCTGACTTTTTTCAGATTGTAAATTTTCCTCCAGCTCACATCACAGCCAACACTGAAAACCCAATCCTAAACTTCAAACTCTGGCCTTTGTCTTTCTAACTACCTAACTCAGAGCTGAAGGATGGCCCCCTCTCAAAAGCGTCTGGCACAAGGCCTCCTCTCCTTGACCATTACTTTCCCTTTGTTCTTGGTTAATGGTTAGTTTCCCAGGTGATTAACTCACAAGGAGACTGGCCTGGTTATCATAAAATATAATCTGAATCCAGGAGTTCAGTGCCTTCTATCCAGTGTAATACAGTGGTACCTCGGGTTAAGAACTTAATTCGTTCTGGAAGTCTGTTCTTAACCTGAAACTGTTCTTAACCTGAGGTACCACTTTAGCTAATGGGGCCTCCTGCTGCCGCTGCACTGCCACTGCACAATTTCTGTTCTCATCCTGAAGCAAAGTTCTTAACCCAAGGTGCTATTTCTGGGTTAGTGGAGTCTGTAACCTGAAGTGTCTGTAACCCAAGGTACCACTGTACCACAAACATTGATTAAATTCTAACAGTTACTGGATCTAGGAATTTAGGAGAGTATGGTACCCCTGAATTCTCCCATCCACAATTTATTTTACCTTGTACCACTCTACCTTGATTATTTACTGGGGAATGACAATACTCTTTCTAACCAAAGTTGCTGTGCAATATCACAAACGTTTATGTCATTCCATGCCTACCTTGATTACACAATTATATTCTCTCCCTGAAATGTATGTTCTGTGGCCAGAATTTTAATTTCACTCTATAGCCAAAAGGGTACCTAGAATGACTTGCAAGTTCACTAGTAACCCTTGAAACAGCACATTGACTAGTTTGCGTTCTATGTCTAATAACACCACAAAATAAAAGAACCAGGAGTAGACCTCATAAAACATTAAAAGCTCTGCTGGATCAGACCAAAGGTCCATCTAGTCTAGCATCTCCCCCCCCCCCGCCAGTGGCACAACCAGATACCTCTGGGAAGCCCACAAGTAGGAAGTAGGACATAAAGGCAACAGCCCTCTCTTGTCATTGCTCCCCAGCAACCAGCATTCACTGCCTCTGAATATGAAGCTTAAAAAAAACATGATAACTAATAGTCTGTGATAGATCTATCCTGCATGAATTTCTCCAGTTCCCCTTTAAATTCATCCAAACTAGTGTCATCCCTGCATCCTGTAAATTGCATTACTGTAATTAATTATGCATCCATTAGAAACAGTATTTTCTTTTGTCTATCCTGAATCTAGTGATCAATTTCACTAGATGACTATGAGTTCTAGTATTATACTTAAACCATATCCACTATCTGAACATTATTTTTGTGAAGACCTCTCTTTAGTCATTTAAAAAACAAAAACAAAAAAGCACAGAAGTCCCAAACATTTTAGTCTTTCCTCATCCCTGATCATTTTGGTTGCCCTTTTCTGCCTTCACATTCAGGGTTTAGGAAATAGTGTTATGAGTGATATGATCTCTTGAAGCACATTTCTCTGGGGCTAATTTCCCCCTACATAACATGTCCCTTAAGGTGTTTCACACAATTCAGGTGCTATATAAACCCAGTACAACAACCATTGCTAGGTTTGGGGGCAAGGGAAGAGGAACAAGTGGACAGCATAAAGGTGCTGCATTAAGATCTTCCTAAGCTCTTTCCTCAGTTCTGTAGGTTTATTGTGCTAGCCAAAGGCCATGACAAAAACATGGGAACACAGGCAATTTCAAATACAAAATATAAATCAAGGCATCTGCTAAAACAAACAGAACCATCAATTCCTAGCAAGACTATAATCAGGGAGCACTCTGCTACTACACAAAGTGTATTCAGATTTAGACCTCTGAATCCCCATTACAGTTCACAGCTATTTTGTCCGATTCTTTCTTCCTAATCTTCCTTGCCGCCAACACAAAAAAGGCCACTTTATGAGTCACTAATGCATTGCAGTCACTCAGTGACCAGTGAACCCACTCCATCAGGGGAAGACTGCTTCCTTGAACAAACAAGGATTTTAGAAAGTGACTCCTTGGGTCTATGTGTAAGGGGCAATATAACATTTAAAAATGAGTATCTTCTAATTGTGATTGCCCGCATATACATAGTCTATCTGCGTATGGAGTATTGTGGTAATGACTACCCAACATTTGAAACTGTTGGCTTGCTGGGGCCAACAGTTATAGTTCAGCAACATCTAGAGGGATAAGTGTCCTGCACCCCTGCTTTCATTGCTGCTCCAATACCTTCCAAAGTTTCTGGACCACCCTGCTTCTAATGACTGAATGCCTCTCCCACACTAGTACAAGGTTTTTTCCTCAGCTTTATAACAACAAATTGATATAACAGGCAAATGAGGAAACACGAAATGAATTTTCTTAAATAGGGTTCTGTTGCAGACACAATGTGAAGTTGCTCTCTTCCAAAGTAATCCAAGCTGCATCAGCCTATTTTCCAAAGCAGAGTCCAAATTGTACCTAGTCTTCAGTGCACAAACCTAGCATTTACTGCACCAGGTGCAGAGTACCATTCCCATTTACATGTCAGTTTTGTACTATAATTTATCTTTTTAGAGTCTGACAAAGATATTGTGCATATAGGCAATCTACAACTAAACAGTTTTGCAAGGACTTTTAGCTGTGCAATGAAATTTCCCTGCCTTCTACTCTCCTGCATAACCTCTAAGTCTATTCTGGGGATACCCGCAAACCTTCAGGAGAGAGAAGAGTGAAGTTCCATCGGGTAGCTAAAAGTCCTTGTGAACTGTTTAGTCGGATGCCACCTTGAAAAATTATTTCCCTAATTACATATGTACTGGTGTTGAAAAATATGACTGATCAATGAGATGACATCAAATATCAGCTTCTAAACTGATCCATCTGCAATGAAAATTATGATTCTCATGTACTCCACTGAAGCATACCTAGAGACAAAATACTGGGCAGAAAAACTGAATATGGACTTTCCTCTTCTTAAGTGTACAAAGAATTCTCTTCCTACATTGCTGATAAATGGCTGCTTTATTATCTATGCAAGTCAAAATAGTTCAAATGCAAAGGAGAAACAATGCAACTGTTAGATGAGCAAATGAAGCTTAGCTGCTGTTATGAAAAGCTTAATAGTTTAATCAAAGGCACTCTGATGCTATAAAAAAAGGAATCCTGACCCTTTTGCTGTTTTGACTTAGAACCACTAGAGAGCAGCAAGTCATACTTTCCTCCTTTACTTCCAAAAATCTATGCTACAACAGCTGGAGAAATTCCTTCTACAAAGAAAAAAGGATTTTTATCAGGGAGGGAAACCGGGACCTAAAGCCAACATCTCCATCGGCATCCTTAAGCAGCCATTCAGAGCCCTTACTTCTGGTCTCAGGTGGTAGAACCTACACAAAGGCCACCACTAAAAGCCAAAGATTATTGCAAGTTACTAATCTATTTTAGTCAATTTCACAGATGACACACCTGGGGTGATGGGGTGGTGAGGAGAGTAGCAACACAATATTATTCTTTTCAGAAGTCCTGTTTGTGTTATTAACTCCTCAGGGAAACACTTGGCACCGTCACTGTCAGTATTTAGGAACCCAGGTGAGACAGTTTTATTTCCATAGGCTTTCGAGTTTTTGAGATAATACATGTGTATGAATTTAGCCTCCACTGTAGTGCTCATCTTTTAGTTAGGTAAACAAGATTTATCGTTTTTATTGTATTTGTGAATGAGAACTTTGGGGGGGGTTCTTTTTGCACCTTCTTTTTATTTTTATATTATATATTGATATTTTATATTCTTGTTAAGTTCCTTTGAGATGCCTTTTTTATAAAACAACAAACTAATGGAATAACTAAACAACAACAACCTTTGCAGTAATTAGCTTAATTGCTGCTTATGTAGTGTTTTGTTTTTATCAGTGCTGCTTTCAGTTTTAGACAGTCTAGAACAGGGGTCGGCAACCCACGGCTCCGGAGCCGCATGTGGCTCTTTTACACCTTTGCCGCGGCTCCGGGGCGGATACTAGCGAGGGGAGGAGGCGCATTGTGCGCCCGACACTCCCCGCTGTGGCGGGCGCTGTACTGGCTGTGACGTCGCATGGGGGCGTTGCGTGCGTTAGTCACGCACCGTCCCGACGTCACCTTCCCGCCCGCCCGCCCGCTACATTGTAAGGGGCATGTACACTGGTCACTGCATTGAAAGGGGGCATGTACGCTGGTCACTGTTTTGAAGGGAAGTGAAGAACACACACACAAAAGAAGGTAACTTGTTATTTTAACGTTTATTTCTATGAGGAGGAGTAATTCTGAGGGGTCAAACAAAGAAATAATAAAAAAGTGACAAAAAAGTTATTTTTATAATGACGAGTTTTGCGGCTCCCGGTTTTTTTTTCTTCGGAAACGGGTCCAAGTGGCTCTTTTTGTCTTAAAGGTTGCAGACCC
This sequence comes from Podarcis bocagei, assembly GCF_964188305.1. Taxonomy (NCBI): domain Eukaryota; kingdom Metazoa; phylum Chordata; class Lepidosauria; order Squamata; family Lacertidae; genus Podarcis; species Podarcis bocagei. Next base: position 53,539,933 of record NC_138129.1, read on the forward strand.
CTGGTCTAGAAGATAGCCTGCTGCTATCTGATTTGGTTTTTGTTTTTATTCACTGTGATATTTTCAAGGTTTTTTATTGCTATCCTTTGGAAAATGAAAAGTGGAATATAAATGTTTAAATTTAAACAAACTCACTCAAGCTGTGGAAAGCTCGCAGAAGTTCGAGTGAAAGCAACTGTCAGTGCAAACAGCACAGACCACCATAGGCTCGATAATAACAAAAAAGTAGGACGCACCCATTATGTATCATATAAAATGATCCAGCCCAAATTTCTCTGCAACACAGCACAATTTGTCCTATAATACAATTTAGAAAGATCTTCATAAGTTATCTTATTCTGTCCTCACAACAACCCTGTGAGGTAGGTTAGACAAAAATGTTGTGACTGGCCCAAAGTTACACAGAGATTTTCACAATTGAGGCTACAATCCTAGTAACTTCAATCTTAGTAACTTCAACAGGACTTAACTCCTATTTCAGGGCAAAAAATGAACTGGTTTGCTCTGTAAGCACATGAACTAAAGTCCATCTGGTTGAAGTCCAAATCTGACATCCAGTGTATCAGAACAAATAAGACATTAAAACACAACCCCATGATGCCCATTTTGTATTATTCAGCATAAATGCATCTGCAAACATTAGAAAGCCATATTTTTAATTAAAGGCTACAGAGTGATTCCTGGAATTAGATTTCTGTCTCTTTTTCTATACGTGTGCAAACAGCTCAGTTCTTCCACTCTGTGACAATATTGTGGGAAAGCAACAGTAAAATGAATTGCATTCAACAAAGGTGGCAATATAGGGTTTTTGTTATTAACAGATAAAGTATGAATGCACTACCTGTAAAATCTATTTGAGAGAAGACTTAAAATCTCCTAATACCACATCTGCAGCTAGGGCAACTGAGGGACTATTTATATTTAAGGCTTTAAAACCCTTATTCTTCATGAGTCTCACTAAAGGTTTAGATCTAATCACCTATTATTTCTGAGTCACCTAGCTTGTTATCATCTTAACACTTTAGTATATATCAAACAGCAACATGTTTTCCTCTCCAGTTATTTCCCCAGTACACAGTTATGAACTGGGGGCAAAATACCCTGAGCTATTGACCCATTGATAGGGGAGACACATGGAAACTGACACCAAGATGGGTAAATCCACCCATTTGAAACATAGTAATTAACTACAGCAGCTCGGCTAGAACTTCAGTCAATACCCTTCACTATTTTAAGAATTTCAACAATGGACACATGATCAAGTTAATGTAAAATGGATTAGATACTAGAAAACTTTCTAGCCACCTCTGTACTCACAAGACAAGACAGCAAAGAATGTTTCACCACCCCTCCTCCTTACTGTTACCAAAGTTATAGCAAGTTTTCCTGGATCAATATGGAATAAAAGAGTGTGATTTCATAAATGCAATGCAGAAGACAGATCCAGAAAAGAGATATGCACAACTTTAGATATGTTGTTTTAATTCTGTGTTATAGTTTATAGCTTAGTTGATAATATGAAGTCACTAGCCTGGCTTTAACTCACAAGAAGCCTCCTCCTGTCCTCAGCTAAAAAGTACTTGGCCACAAGGCAAGTATAAGAGGGAGAAAAGCAGCCCAGAGATGGTGGTGGATCAACTAACTGCAGAGTTGTATACAGCAGCACAGAAAGGAACTGATTTTGCTTCACAAGGTGAAACCTTGAAGAGGTGGAAGAAGTTGATGGAAAGATGAAATGAACATCGGCAGGGTTTTACATTTAAATTCTACATACATCAAAAACACAGAATTTAATATCAGCCACAGGTACATTTGAGAGCCAGTGCTTACTAAAATCTCAGAAACCAAACAGGAAGCTATGTAAGATTTCAAATAGCTAGGAACGGGCTTCAGCACCCCCGTATAGGTCCTTGTTCCCCACAATCAGGAGAAGCAGGATAAAATACAGTGGACCCTTGGGTTACGTTACCTTCAGGTAACGTAACTTTTGGGTTGCAAACACGGCAAACCCGGAAGTGTATACTTCCGGGTTTCGCTGCACGAGCATGCACAAAAATGCTCTATGCACTTCATGCATGCGCAGAAGTGCTCTGCACACTGCACACAGAAGTGCTCTATTGCACTGTGTGTGTGCGCAGAAGCGGTGCCTCATGTTGCGGACTTTTCGGGGTACATAAGGACCCCCAGAACGAATTACGTTTGTATCCAGAGGGTCCACTGTATACACTGTATACCAAATGAGTGTATGCAAATGTGTATACTTAAATAAAAGTTGCAGAATTTTGTTTTTCTTAGCTCAGAATTGTGCATGTTTAAATGCACAGATAACACACAGCCTATTAGAGTACTTTCCAAAGCCCATGAGCCAAAGTCAAGAAGAATGAATATATTGCAAAATATTTATCCTACAGTCCCACTCTCTGCTACTCAGCTATATGACAATTTCAGACATTCAGGTTCAGAGAAATACTTTGGCTTGCATTAGTGAGAGGCAGCAACAGAATTTTATCAAAAGCAATGATGAACGGTTTAGAGTATAATATTAGTGGGAGAGAAGGCAGATACTAATACCTTCACATCAGCCACCAAGTGAGCCTAAGTGCTCCCAATACAATTGTACATAAAGGAGGTGCAATGAGTTGTGTATAAGGTGGGATATGCTCGCAGGTGGCTGACGTGATCAGTGTCCACAAAGTCCACAGCCTTAACAAGGACCTGATGCTGCTTCCGAGCCTCTATCATATTCTCCACATCACTTGCTTGAATAACAGAATCCGCCTTGGAGTAGAGGTATAGCTCAGGCCATCTAGAGAGTTGCTTCAACATGGCATCATAGTGGCTCTCATGTACAAAGCGGGTCACAGGATACAGTACCATCCGCCATGTCACCACCAGAACTGCAAATGTCAGTAAAAGGGCATACTTAACACATACATTGTATGACGATAGGACAACTGAGAGGGCACCAAGCGCACCCCGCAGATTCTTCCTGCCAGGAGCACTGTCAAATACAGTACCCACCACCCTTAGATGCTGGAACTGCTGGTGAGTGTGAAGAAGCTCCACAATGTAGCGGTACAGCATGACACCTCCATTGCTGAAGACATGAAAGAGCAGGGGCTTCGTCTCTACTTTGTAGTCAAAGAGGAGCTCCAGCAGCTTCTTTGCCAAGTTCTGCAAGGAATTTATACCCAAGGATTCTGAAAAGAAAACCAATCTCCAAGGAGCCGTATAGCGGATCACTACACATCCCTGTGAGGAATACACAAGTTTTAGTGTGTGCCATACGGTAAAAAGAACAAGAATTGGACAAGGTGTGCCAAGAGAAATATTCATATACTGCATATTTGAGAACTGCTCTCAATTTTCACTCCAGGAAATGGAAACATCTTAAAAGGAATACTCCTATATAGACTAGCAATTAGGTACATGTTAGGTTATCGCAAAGGGTGAGTCCTGAGGACTGAGTAACAAACTAAATTATCTGCAGTGGACTACAGTGATGGGCAAATGAAGCTCTTTCATTTCAAGTCAGTGACTCATCCAAAAAAACCTTAACTCCAGCCACAAATCCCATACTTGTCAGCTGACATGCTTATAGCGTGTTTTATACCAGTGTTTGAGCAAGAGAGTGGAAAGGAAACCATTATAGCCAAAATGGCTATAACAACAGTGAGAGAGAGACAACTGCTCAGTCTCCCTGCCTTTAACAAGGGAACATTTCAGTCTAAAACATCTATCATTGGAAAGAAATAAAGTGAACATCAGACAGGACCTCGGTTAATTTTCAGAATCTTTGAAGAGCTAGGCAATAAACACAAAATAGTAGGCTTTTGAATGTCCCCTACAATACATTTTAAAGAGGATGCCAAGCAAACTTCTTAAGCTAAAGTTGCTACCAAAACTAAACACTTCAAATATTCCCAAGCTTTCCGTTAACATAAAAGAGTTGAAAAAGATTTCAATCAGGCCATATAGAAAATTCAACTTTGAAATCAGTCAAGCTACTCTCTGCGACTTATTATGTATGTATGTAATTTGTATACCTCCCTTCATCTGAAGATCGCAGGGCAGTTCGCAACAGAAAAATACAAAATACACAATAAAACTAAAACAAACCAATAACCCACCCACCCCCCACAAACACATTTTAAAAGCCATAGAATGTTAATCAGCCAAACCCCTGGCTGAAGAGAAACATTTTCACTTGGCACTAGAGTCTACTCTATGCAAGTCCTGGGAATGATCAGGTCAGGAAATTCTCACCCTAGAATTTTCACTTTTTGAGTAGTTCTTTTATACATAATGTTCAGGTGTGCCACATGCCACCCGAAGTACAATCCATCCAAGTGTTCTTGGCGTATCTCTGGATTGGCCACGAATTGTTCTTTCTCTGAAGAACACTGCAATAACTGCAGTCAAGTAAGTTCACTACTCACCTCCTGAAGGTAGATGGTGCTGTATTTCTGCAGGTACCTATCCTTGCAGCCAGCCCACCCAAGCAGTATCACCACGGGCAGATTGCCTTTACTTCTCTTTGCAGCACCGGACTCTGAAAAAAAGAAAGGAAGATTAAATGTCTGCCTTAGTCTTAACGAAAGGACTACTGTGCCACCAGACACGCAAACTTTTGGGAGCTGCAGCCGCCTCCGCAGAACATCCTTGCACTTGTCAGGAGATTCCTGGGTAAGATGTGCCCGTGCGCGCCGCTTATTTGCGATTAATTCATACTTCCAAAGGCGATGTACCTCAGAAACGGAAGCAGATTTCAGGGCCAAGCCAAAGGGAACGCTGCCTAAAATCAAACTCTGAAAAAAACAAAAAACAACCCGACCCCACGAAGACAGCCCTCGCCTATTTCCAGTTTCCACCTTCAGCACGTCGGTCGGACCTTCCTTTTCCTCTCCACCGGCCGCTCCGCGAGTGCCGTACCAACGAAGCCTCCCAAACCCTCGCACACTCACCAGCATTTCTCTCCCGCGGCGTCGGGGGCAGCTCCACTACGCACCCCAACTCCTTGGACCCCATCCCTACGGCGGCTACCTCAGAACTGCCGCTTCCGTCTCAGCCCCGCCGGAAATGCCCGCCCTCTTCGACTCGCCTGACGAATCAGGAGGAGCAGGCGAGAGAGCGCGCGGCCGCTCCGTGACCCCCACTTCGCCGGTAACCGGGATGCTGCTTAGCAACGCAGCGGCCTTAGCAACCGAGCGGCCACCCCTTTGCATATACAGTATAAATACACACACACACTGCCCGTTTTCGTCAAAAACAAAACAAAACCGAGCTGGGCTTCCTCGTTGACAGGTTTGCCAGTGGTTCCCCGCTGGAAGTTTTGAAGCAGCCCAGGAAAGAAGGAGCAGTGGAGGCTAGAGCAGTTTGTATATGGCAAGAGCAGAACGAGGGGTGTGTAGGGAATTGCGAAGGCTTCGAGACTGATGGGCAGAGACTACGAATTGAGAAGCTAGGATTCACGCCTGGAAGCATTTTAATCTGTTTAGGAAACTGCTGTTCCTAAATCATTAAATGTGTGGGGTAACAAGTGGGAGGTCTCTTAACGAGGAGAGAAAGGCACTGGACACTTTGCTGCATTATTCGTTTATTCTGCATCTCAAATTCCAAAGCTGAGCTCCAGCAGAAAATCAGGGTGGGAGAAAACAAGCCCCACCCCACTCCACAAGAACATATTTCTTGGGGTGCAAAAAAGTTTTGCATTTTGTTGTTTATGTTTGCCCTGGCAGGGTTATCATTTGTTTTGTTTTGTTTTGTTTTGTTTTCCTAGCAGGATTCCTGTGACTTTAACAACTGCATGATGGAGTAGTTCAGACACTTGGTGAGTTGAACCTTAATGTCTTTCTGCAGGAAACTCATCACAAATCTGAACTACAATGGACAACAATTTTTATCTCACAGCTTATCTAAATTTTAGGTTCTAGAGCCTACAGTATATTGTTTTTACCAAGCACATCACTATGAAGGATTCTAGGTTGGGTTGTTTTCATTATGGCTATTTTTGAATGGGTTAAGATGATTCTAATACCAGGCAGAAAGGATCTCCTTTGGGGAGTACTGTAATATAATTAGTTATTTCAGGGAAGAAGAGTTAGAATGCATTCCTAACCATTCCTACTTAAGAGAAAGTTAATTAAATCCAACAGAGCTTACTGCCAGGTAAGTGAAATTATGATTGCAGCCTTAGTTACTGGGAAAGATTTTAACATTGTATGTACCAGATGTGAAAACACAGAGAAATGAAAGGGATATCTTCTAAAATGATTTTATTCAGGCAGCTAGGCTACTTGATATATGAAGAAGTTACTGTCCTTTGGCTAAAGTATGTATGTGCTTTTTACTTCATCTTCTACAATTCATCAGGCATATTGATTGTACACTTCTGCTTCCATAGAGCGTTGGAGAAACTGAGATTGGACTCCACTACGTGGTTGGATCACTGTCTATTGGATCTTTAGTTTATATAATAGATAGTTAGTGATTATGTATATTTATTAACACCTCCAGGATCTTTATAAACTTGGCATCTCATGAGAAATAGGAAAAACCCACAAATTTCAATAACTTTTTGAGACATGATATATATGACCAAGCCCATAAGAAATATTTTTAAGGTGGAGGAATTTTAAAAGCTTAAGTTGTTAGAAATTAACAAATTGCAAAAGATACTACTGGGACAGGCTCCTTCACTAAAGATGGGAGCCGGGTAACATAATCAATATTCTGAGTGTTTAGAAGTTTCTGTTTTCTGATACTAAAGAATATATAAAAGCTTAAAAAGGACTGGTAGTTTTCCATTAGAATTCTGTGAGCACTTATCAGAAGAACTTGTACCACATTTAACTCCATTGTTTAACAATATACTGAGGTGCCCAAGGTTGAAACTCCTGATATATGTAGGGAGGTGATATTAGTAGTTATCCAAAAGCATTTTGCCCCTTGGGGCAATCCTGTTCATATATTAGATGTGAAAATGTTTACTATATTTCTCAATGGAAGGATTAATTATACTCTTATACATTTACACACCCGATATTTAAAGCATATTTATACCACTTTAACAGCCATGGTTTCTCCCAAAGAATCATGGAAACTGGAGTTTACCCTTAAGTGAATACAGTTCCTAAGATTCTTTGCGAAAGCCTTATGCTTTAAATGAATCAAATGCTGTGATTATGACCCATAATCAGGTTGTGAATATCATTCAGTTTCATGAAATGCCCAAAATCCTAATCATTTTTCTCTGGATATGGACAGTACACATTGGATTGCTTGAAAAAGATTGCCTTAAAAGGCTTTCAAATAAAATGAATTTCAGGGAACGTTTTGTATGGGCCTTTGGACTGAGAAGGTGCATTAAATCATGTTGCTTTTCTGTGAGGGGTCTGTAGCCATTGCTCTGAAAGAGATTAAACAGGTTTGCTCTTCCTACGGATACTAGGTTGTTTTTGAAGAACCTGCTGCAGTTCTTGCCTGCTCTGCTCAATAACCTAAGAATGTACAGTATTATTCAACCTTTAAATCACCTTAGGCAAATCAGAACAGTGGAAGGAATTCAAAGTCATGCTAAAACAAAAGTTCCATCAGCACAAACATTTTTGCTTGCCTGATGGAAATACCTCTCCTCTCCATGCTGTTCTGGGCGTTCTCCTGGCACCTCCCCAAGCTAATTTGTGGGGATGGGGGTGCACAGGGGAGGGGAGGAAGGAAAGTCCCATTGCTTAGTTAAATCCAGCCCTTTAACACCCAAGGTAAAAAAAGAAATAGTATTTTGTATTGAAAGAAAATGTGTGGGGTCAGTGGCAGTGTTTAAGGCTCCAGATTACAAATAAGCTTCAAGACCTGACGAATGGAAGTTTTGCTTTTATACTGTTCAACATTAAGGATGCTGTACATATTTTGAATGGCTGTTAAGGTCTCTCTTAAGGGATGTACTGCAACACTAAAATGGCAGTGTTTCCTAAAGTGTTAGATCTGTTTCAGATTGTGCTTATGGTTCCATTAAAGTGGTTAACAGCTTGGCAAAAATATTATATGACAAGGCAAGAAGCCAAGAATTGCTAGATTTACTATGCGTTAGCCAATTAAGCATGGTGGGCTTCCTGTTCTGGATTTCACATTGGATTGCTATGCTGCTGAGTTTTGTGATTTCATTAGTTTGGTACAAGTGCCAGAAAACAAATATTGGAAGAAAATGGAAAACAAAGGGATACCCAATTACTCAGGTACTGTGGTAGGTTTTTCTTTCTAAAGATAGATTTAAAACCTGGCAGCATTATATCCCTGCCTTCATATGGGAGAAATGGAAGGAAAGGTTACCTCAGATGTCTTCCCTCTTCCTTTTTTAAAATCCTCCATAGCAGCTGTGTTGGCAGCACTCAAATGTATACCCAATTGGCATCTTGGATAAATAGGCAGTTTCTATTTGTGGCTCAAGATATCCTTGTACACTAATTCAAATGTCTACAAATAAAAAGGCTGGTGAGAGAGACCGCTCTAGAAAACACTTTCTACAAAATTAAGTGCTTTTGTCATTTAACAATATGTACACATGGCAGATTTCTCATGTTCTGAGTTCAGCACTTGAACAGGTATGTTTTTACCTCACTGACATCCAGAAATATCTGTGCAGATGGCAAACTTGTGCCAGTCTCAATCTTTTCCAACTCAATCCAGAAGGCAATTGTGGGCTGAAGTCCCTATGTGTCTAGATTGCAGAAGATAGATGTGGAGCATATAATACCTTTTGAGAGTTTCTCTGTGGCTGTGCCTTTAAAAATGCATTTTCCTTTGTTGGAAGCCTGAATCTCTTTGTGTCAACTGTGAATAAAGGTAAACATATTCACAGTAGGTGGTGCCATTGAATCTTCAAATAAGAACATGATGTGGCCATGCAGCCTTCTCCCCTGTGACTGACTTCTGTGTATCAAGTGCTGCAGCCAAGTAGATGAAGATTTATCTTTAGCAGTCAAAGGACTCATTGCTTCCTAGAAAAAGGAGGGAATATATGCCCCCATAAAAATATGGAGATGTTAATTTAGAATCAAACTAGCAATTGTTTCAGTTGGAAAGTTCTTTTAACTAGATCAGTGTAGAGGACACAGGTGCACAATATGGAGCTATAATTTATAGTGAATGTCCCAAGATGAAAAACAACTTCTGCCAAAACGCAAATATCAGCTACAAGGCTCACGAGTAAGATTTCACAAATATTCTGTAAATCAAGTGAATGAGACTCATGTTTCACCTCTTCCTCTGAAAGGCTGCTACAGCTGTTCCCTTGTCAGTGCTAACATTTGTTATGGCTAATAACACTTTCAATCACAACTATTTGAGGAAAATTGATTTATTTAGAACCTTCTCTCCTATGCTGAAAATACTCTGCCAAGGACAAAAGCTCCTGCAAACCACAGGTTGTTAATTCCCTGATGGATTCCTATGCATGTCTCAGCACTGCTTCTTCATACATTTTTGAAGGGGCTGTAAAGAAAAAAAATGAGATAGGTAAGCTCTTCTTTATATTTAATGTTGCTTTTATCATAGCAATTCTGTAAATGTTACCCCTCAAATTTTTGTATGTGAATCAAATTTGAGTTTCATGTGTTGTCTATAGGATAAATAAGATTAGTGGGGCAGTGCTGACATAACTTCCAAGATGTCTGTGTTGAGTTTTTGCCTTTCAGACCGACCTACAGAATCCATTTTAATTAGCCACTTCACCAAATCCAAAATTTGGTAACTACAGAATGACACTGCTTGTTAAGCCTACATTACTGAAAGACTTGTTAGTACCTTGACAAAACAAACAAGGCTTTAATATGGTTCAAACTATGGTTTAAAACAAGCATGGTGACTTCCTTTAAATTGCTATTTTAATGTGAGATGCAAAGTGTGTCAAAGTCAGGCATAGGCAAACTCGGCCTTCCAGATGTTTTGAGACTACAACTCCCATCATCCCTGACCACTGGTCCTGTTAGCTAGGAATAATGGGAGTTGTACTCCTGAAACATCTGGAGGGCTGAGTTTGCCTATGCCTGGTCAAAGTAGATGGGGCTGGTGTCTTCTCTGATCTCACAAATGCATAGGTCTAAAGTTCTCTTCTCTTCTCAACAGAAGGACACAACCAGTCATGACTTCCATAAAGGAGCAGGCAGCCATCAGCAGATTAATAAGTTTTCTACAGGAATGGGACAGTGCTGGCAAAATTGCTCGAAGCCACATTCTAGAAAATTTTATGCTAACCAACCAAGGCAAGACAGGTCCAGAACTGGAAATAGAATTCTCTCAAGGAGCCAGTTTGTTTCTCGCCCGTCTAACTGCTTGGCTCAGGTTGACGTATCCTCTTCCTTGGAGATCTCTTGTTAAAGTGTAACAAGAGCCAAAAAAGAAAGCAATAATTTCTCCATTAAAATTACCAGAATTGGCTACATATTGGTTTGATAAATTGTATTTATTTTTATACGAGTTATTAGTATAAATTGCACCAACTTTTGCTATTTTTAGGGCAATTGTGCTCCAGTTATGGTAGCAGAATTTAATAATCCTGGACTTTTCCTGCAATATTGCCCAATGTCTTAAGTTCACAGACAGACCTTGCAAGTCCTACTTCAGACATGTCATTCCTCTAAATAAAGTATGAACTCCTGCAAAAGGGCTGAGGTGGGTAGGGAGAAAATCAGATTCAGCTGAGGTTTAGTGTGCCAGAATGTATTTAATTTAAAGCCTTCACAAACTCACAATAGTTACATGTATGGAACGTGCCTAGAGCAACAATTGAAGTCCATTGGGATCTTCCTATCAGCTGCAAGTGGGTGAGTAAAAAATGTACCATTTCTATATTTGGATAGGATCCTGAGGTTTTTAGCACATTATGTTGGTGTGAAAGAGGTAATGAGAACGTGGTGTTTGGGAAAATGTAACCGTATTATCAAAGAGATTGGCAAATATAAAAAGCTCTGTTTTCTGTGGCTTGGTGCTTCTTTGTCTGCTGCATAAATAACCATTTTATCAAACATGAAATCATGCAAATGATGGGCGTAAAGCCGAATAAACAAACATTCCAAATTCCAAATCATGCAACTTGCACACTGGCATGGCTTCAGGAATAAAAACTACTCCAGCAACAACCATAGGGAATGTTCTTAGATGAAGCATTCCTATAATCTCCTTGGCTGAGATACCAGGTTGTAAGTGTTGGATTTGGGAATACCTATGCCCAGTTCTGTATATGGAAAATGTGGTCAAAGTTTTCTTCCACTGTAAGAAAACTGGAATTGCTTTAGTTCATCAGCTTGCATTCCTGTAAAGAATGGAACACTATTTAGTGAATGACTGAAGTGCAAAGTCTTTCCCTTGGCAGCTCTGCTGCTTTAGTAAAGGGGTTGCTAAAGTGGTGTTTAGGAAGAGAAGCAGTGGAGCTGCCAATTACTTTGCCTATGAAAAGAAACTTAACTGTTAATAAGTGTTAAATAATAACTGAAATCATATTATGCAATCTTGTTGCAAATAGACTTTAGATCTGTTGATTTCTTCTCCACATTTTTTCAGCCAGCGATACATTATTGAATTCCTGGAAGTTGGTGGTATCCTCACATTGCTGGAAATACTTGGGCTCAACCAACTGAAAGAGGAGGACAAAAGGGAGTCCATAAAGCTTCTTCAGTTAGTAGCAAGATCTGGCAGGAAGTTCAAAGAGATTATTTGTGAAAGCTATGGTAAGGTAGATTGTGACAAATGAGATGTACTGCCAGATATTTAAGTGAAGTGGTTTTCTGGCCTCAGGGTTTTCCCCATAGAGCTCAGCTTATTCTTTCCACCCCAGTGAATACTGCTGATAGAAAAGAGTTGCTTTCTTCTTCAGTATCTCACCTGTCACAAGTTCATCAATAAAAGGGCATGGAAACATTTGATTCTCACAAGGATCTTACTTTGTAGTGTTTTCCTTTCATTGCAGTATATAGCAGCCAGGATATTTCTACCTGTAGAAGATGAATAGATCTCTGAAACATCAGCATATTAATAACTCTGTAAAGTTTCCTTTCTTGGGTAGAGTAGGATGTAGTGTTTTAACTACAGTATTAAAAATTAGTGTATGGGGAGTTAAACGCAAATAAATTCAGCTGGGAGGGAATATAAACTTTTTTTAGTATCTCCCATAAAGTGACAGTGGATGCTTGTTTACTGCATTGCTCCACTGAAATGGATGAGTGTGATATATGTCCATCCCAGTCCAGCAAGGGAAAGCTGTATGTGAAAAGTACACTGTAAATGGGGATGCAGATTTTGCATCTGGATGTGCATTCACATAGGAGTGCTCAATGAATCTCATTTAACTGGTTGAATATAGCTTTTCATGCAAATCTGAAGCTGCATCCAAATTCAGAGCCAGTCATTGCTGCCCATAACTAGTTGTGTGATCTTGAACTATATTGATTAGATTGGATTTATATTCTGCATTATCCCACTGGCTCAAAGCAGCTTACAGTGGCTTTCCCCCTAAACCTTAATAGTCCTGTTCCCTAAGCTCCCACTTCCTACTTGCTGCAAGCCATATATAAGAGAGAGGCGCTCTCTCTCTCTCTCTCTCTCTCTCTCTCTCACACACACACACACACACACAGTCTTGTGTTTACTCTGAAGTGAATCCCACTGAGTCCAATTTGGCTTACTCCCAAGAATACAAAGTGCATGTTTAACAATTGTAACCTTAGACCAGCACAATTTCAAAAACAAGGACTGATTGAAACAGGGATTAAATCAACTGAATAAGGAGGCTATTTATTATTTATTTATTCATTTGCCCTAAAGTCTACAGAATTTTTACATAAATTGGCAAATCCTTGAAAACTCAAAGTCTGAAAACCATTGCATATTTTAGCTAGTGTGAGGTGCAATGGCTTCACTCCACTTTGTTTTCAGTTGTAGACTCTGAAGGTGTATGGAAAACAAGATTTACTTGATTGATCCAAAATTTTCCATACATGATATCATTTGAGAAACCCATTTAGTGATTAAATAGATGTGATGTTAAGTGTGTCTTTACATAAATCACACACATTTTAAGAATTGCAAATAGCAATTGGTTACAATCATGTTCACTATTAGAGTGATTGCTTGCCAATGGTACTCTGCACATTTACCAATGTATAAGGGTGTCCTTTGTTACTTACAAAATACTTGTATTAAAACATGGGGCTGCTTAGCTGACACTTTCTAGCCTGCATGTTCAGAAAGTTTTTTTCCTTTATAGGTGTACGATCAATTGCTGAGTTTTTTGCCACCTGCAAGTCAGAAGAGACTCAAGAGCAAGTACAGATTCTTCTGGATGCTTTAGGCCATGGCAACCCCAAATACCAGAATCAAGTGTACAAAGGGCTGATTGCTCTTCTAAAGTGCACCTCTCCAAAAGCCCAGCAACTGTCCCTACAAACATTGAGGACAATACAGGTGAGCAACAACAAGATGGAGGGGGGGAAGGAGGCATGGGGTTGCAATCTTTGTTTCATCCACTATATGGAACTTCCCATCATCTGTTACAGACAACATGCATTTTTTCCTCAGGGGCATCTGTGTTTCTAGCCAGTGCAGGGTCTACAAACTGCACATATATATTGCTATTAACAGTTAAATGGATCTAAGTGCCAAATACCATGCCAAAGGAACCAACTATATTAGACAAGAAAGGCTAACAGATCTGACCTGAGTTTGATAATTGAACTATAAGTAATGGAGATATAAGTAACCCAAATACATTGCCTTAGAATACAATGTTTGTAATTGTATTTAAATAGGTTTAAAGGGAGTTTCTTTTTAAAAATTACTGAAAAACTATTCTGCCCCCATGTCTAAAATCTGAAATAGTACCCCTGAAAATAGGTGGTTTTTTTAGCTAAGAACTGTCAGCTGTAGAACACACCACCCCAATTATGGCTAGATCTAGAAATTTAGGGATACATAGAACTTATTGACACCTCCCTTAACCATTCTAGCTAATGATTATTTCTAATTAATGCACTTATAAAACTGATTGGTATAACAGATTCATGAAGAAAGAGTGGTCTCCCTAAATACTGCCCTTGCATCTTTATGGTTCATTGCAGCATGTTGTCTGATCTCACCTGGGTGAGTTCACATTACTGCATTAGAGAAGTTGTTTTTTTGTTCATTTTACAGCTCTTGCACCCCAAGTTGTTTATATCAGCACAGCTTTAATTTGCAACAGGGAACTTCAATCAGTTACAGCAATCTCCCTTTTACATTCTTACAAAATGAATTGTCTCCCCATAGAGTGTTTCATGTATAAGCTAAAATATCGTCTGACGTGTTCCTAAAAGGGATTTGCATCACCAGGTCAAAATATAATCTTTTGTCTGCTTGATCATGCTGAAGATTTGGGTAGCCCAGCTCTTCCTTGTGATCTCTTGATTGTGACCTATATTTTTCATGCTTGTTCTGTATTAGAGCATACTAAGACGGGGTCTCAAATATTCTTCTCTTGCTCCTTTACTTTGGCAGACAATTGTGGGAGATGCCCATCCAAGTATTGTGGACTCAGTGCTTAGTGTGCTCCGTTCTCTGCACCTGGAGGTGCAATATGAGGGTAAGATGACTCTATGCACTCACCTCCACTTTTGAAGCCAACCCTCAAATCGTTGAGTCCAGGTGACTACCACATACTGAAATTGAAAATCAGTTTTAAAACAATGCACCAATGAGCCAAATGTCTATAGGAAGGGAAGAACCCTAGTAACTAAGGCATTCATGAAAAGCAAATTTTATGTAAGGTACGGCACAAGGTAGCCTACTTACAAGGCATACTGGTCTTTGGCTGGTGCCAAAGCTGGGTGAATCCAGTGTGTGTTCTACGGTAATTTGCATGGTAGCTACCACAATTTTCTTTTTTAATGCTATATTTGCTTCAAAACAGATAACTTACAAATTCCCAAGTAGCATAAACAACATGTCTTCAAAGCAGGTGACTCACTGGCCTTTATTCCATACAGTTAAGCTGTGTAGTTAGTGCTACCATTTTTTTTTTTTAAACTAGTCTACACATTTTATGAAAGAACCAACAGACAGTGCCTTTACGGAGGGATTGAAGTCTTTAGGAACATGAGAACTGCACAATTAACGTGCTATATTGCCTAGTGCATTAACAAACCCACTTGAAAAAAGTTGAGTGTTCTTTGTCCTATAACTGCCATATAAACATAAGAGGGAGCTGCTGGATAAGGCCAGTGGCCCATCTAGTCCAGTATCCCATTCTCAGTGGCAGCCAGCAGCCTATGGAAAGCCCAAAAGCAGGACCTGTGCTCTCCCCGCCTATGATTCCCAGTAACTGGTAAACACACTGGAACAAATGATTAACAAAGACTGGACATAGTTGAACCACCTTTTAGGCTTTGTGTAGGCAAATTACTCCCCAAGAAAAACTGAGGCTTGCTCTGTGCAACAGGAGCTACCTTACTACTATTACTCTGTGACAAAGCACCCACTTTAGTATCTTTCTTCCTTCTAGCGATTCAACTAATTAAGGACCTAATGGCATATGATGTGCGGCCAGCTTTGCTAAAAGGACTAGTTGCATTGCTAAAGCCATCAAGACAGGAGACTGCCAAAATGCAAGCCAGAATCCTGGAAGGTGAGATCCACAAATGCTGCCATTTGGACCCACTTATGAAGACGTTCCCCACTTCTACATCTCCTTCCCTATCTCTAGAGTATATTAGTCTAAGGCTGTGTTCACATTCTCGTATACTGTGCACTCACTGCATTTCCTTGGGGTGCAAGAGCTATGAAATGCACTGAAAAAACAACTTCACTGCTCTCTAAGGCAGTAATGTGAACACACACTTACTGTAGCATTAATATTCTTCATGTGTTGAGAAGGGAAGGCATATATTTTAAGTCCATCCTCTGTTCCTTTTCTTTTATCATGGGGCCCAACCTCTTTCCTCATTCATACCTGAAAACCTCTATCAAGTTCCAAGTTTGCTCAGAGCGGGACTGTAGGGGTATGGAATGAGAACCCATTGTGATAGAACAGAAATTCATCTCAATCACCAGTCTGAGAAACTGGAGCAGGGAGGGCTGCAGGCAAACATTGACATCTTTCAAAGCAGACCCAAACCAACATTCCCTGCTTACCATCAAGGAATCAAATTTCTGCATGGCGTGTGAAACAGCAATTAGCTGGTGCTAGCCTAAGTTAAACTGTGCTGCTGGATAGGTACTGAATGGATTTTCTGTGCAATTCAGTTCTTTCTGGACAATGTTTTAGGTCAAAAGCAAAGATTTGGGGCAGTTATGAGACACAGTACCTGACTCCTACATTGTTTCCTACATACAGAAGCTGGTACGTTACACCTGATGGAGTCCTTGCCAGCATATATTCAGCAAGCTGCCGCTGCCAAAGCCATTGGGTAAGAGATTATGATGGGTTACTGGAACCAGTTGCCAACACAGAGGCAAACTGTGAAGCACTCTTAGCCCAGTTTTGGGTAGGCCACAGATGCAAACTAGAAAACACCTCACTTACTGTGTGAAACAGCCACGATTCCACAGTCCAGATTGGCAAATTATATACTGTACACCCACTTCACCTGCTATTCAGATGGAGGCAGTAGGGAACTAGGTTGGGCAGTGTTTTTATATATATTTTAATTGATGGTGTTAACTGTATGTTTTAATCATACTATGATATCTACTTGCTGCATTTTGCTCCAAGAACCTCAAAGTAGCAATTTTAGTCTCTTAACATAGCACACTGGCTAAGAGTGACTTGCATTGCCCAAGGCCAGCAAGTAACCAAGCATATAGATCCAAACATTACTACAAAATGGCTTTCAAGGATTGAAGTTGAATCCATGCCTTCTGCTTCTTGATGCAACATTAGACAGCCAGCATCGCATCCAGTCCCTTAAAACACATTCAGAACTAGAATACCTATATAATCCAGCCACTATCCTCTTACCTTTCAGAGTTTATAACATGAGCTAGAATAGTCAGGTTATCAATGGAGCTATACATAAAATATGCAGCTCCTCTCTAATCATTTTAGGGTTATCATCTTCAGCACTAGACAAAGTATTTGCTGCTGTCACCATCCACCTTACTAGGCTTAGCACCATAACAACTCATTCAATACAACAGATTTGCCCGGTCAGCTTATTTTCTTGGCAGCATGTGCCTTTAACAACTGTTGCAGAAATCCAGCTGAACCTGTAGGATGTTTCCTATTATTATTGGATGTCTCACTGTCAACCAGCTGGTAAAGGGCACAGAACAACCTAGATTTCTCTGGCTTGTAAATTAGTGGGATGCTCCCTCTGCTCTTAAACCCCCTTCCCCCTCTCTTATCGGTTTATTGAAAACATTTTTATCCCACTCTTCAAACACTCAACTTTGCAGAATTCTGGCCCAAGACTCCAGAGATGTGGCTGAGGAGCTGGTCTTCTTGAGAGTGGTGCATGGTCTCATGTGTGCCATGGGCAACAAAGATCACACTAACTGCCAGAGGCAGGCCAGCATTACCCTTGAGGCAAGTGACTTTGTTGAAAAGGAGGGAACTGGGCGTAGATGTCTATTGTCACTTTTTCAAAGCTCTCTAACTGAAGGGGTTGTTTCAGTGGGTGGAATGGATGGATTGGATGAGATAAAACGTTAGTCAGTTGATTAAGCACTAAAGAATACAAAGATCAGACTATGACAGGAGTAAGTAAGGCTTTCTTAGAATTTAACATGCATGGCTTGTAGATGTTGGAAGCATGGGAGCAGAAACTGCCTGTATATTTAAGCCAAAATATACAGAAGTATTTTAAAACTGTTTCTAATGTATTTTAATGCCCTGGGATCTTAGGGTGAAGGGCGGGTAATTAATAAATTAATACTACTACAGAACTTTTAAAGTCTCTATTGTGCAGCCCCCCACTAAAGATTCTGAGTGATGAAGACCAGAACAATAAATACTAATGAAACCTGGGTAGTAAATATTAGATTGCAGAGTTTTATACTCCTGTAGCTTACAAAGGGCTGCATCCAACATTATACAGTCAAACATCGGATCCCGAACGCCTGTGTTTTGGAATGTTTTGACTACCAAACGCCAAAAACCCAGAAGTAAATGCTCCGGTTTTCGAACGTTTTTCAGAAGCCAAACATCCAACGCAGCTTCCGCTTGAGTGCAGAAAGCTCCTGCAACCAATCAGAAGCCGCACCTCGATTGTCAGACATTTCAGAAGCCAAACGTTCGACAACTGAGGTTTGACTGTACAAGCTAAGTTTCACTTGTGCAATGGAGTCCTGTTTCCTCACCTCTCTGCATTCAAAATTTGCTCCAGAGTATACGCAACCCTCTGGAGTCTGGAGAGTTTAAGGATGAATCATGGGCTGGAGAGAAGGGAGAAGTTATGTTAACTCAAGCAGAAGTCTGCTGCACAAACAGAAAAGCAGAGTTGGATACAACCCAAGAATTATTCTTATTTTCCCAATGGATTAAATTGTGTTCCCCTGCAGCATTTTGTAAGGATGTTCATAGTGGTGGAGAATCAAACCCGAAGCGCCATGGGAGAAAAATTGTTCGAGCTCTTTATGGTATGTCTTGTCTATCCTCTGTACTAAGGTTATGGGACTCAGATATGAGATGTTTTATTTGGCCAAAGCAACAGTGAGATTTAAGACAAAACACCTGAAATCCCAAACCACTTTTCTGAATTGTTTAGAAGTCTTCCCTCCCCCCAGCAACTATAGTAAGAATCACTATCTTCTGTGGCATAGCCAGTGTAGACAAGATCTTCAGTAACTGTTAAATTCAAATGAATGCTTTAAGAGAGCCAGAGTTCAGAAAGGGTAGTGGTATCTTCTTACTACTTCTGCCATTGTAAAAGCTGCTTTCTGTTTACCAGGTTTCTCTTATCCTCTTATCTTAAACCACTTAGAAACCTATTTTAAGAGCATTAAGCAGTATTTAAATTAATAACAATCTTGAAGAGGAGGAACATAGAAAGTGGCCCAGTAGAGGGAAAGCACAGCTCTAGATCATTTTTCAGAATAAGGGCAAGAACATCATATGCCAGAGTAACTGATGGACACTGATGCCTCCAGCATATGACTGTGGTGATGAGGCTTTCGAATTTGCTTATGACGGATTAACCAAAAAAGTCTGAGAATGAAGAAAATAATCAAGCAGAGGCCTAAAATACTTAACTTGCCTCTTTAAACCACAGCACCATCCCATGCAATATTCCAGCCTTCTTTCCATACTGTGATTTATCTTCTTAGCAATTTTTGCTTTTCCATTCCTAAGTAAACATATTCAACCATATTTCTCCATTTCTGTAAAAGTTGTTCTGAACATTGGATTGGCAGATTTTGAAAGAAATTAATTTGGGAAGCCTGCATATTTTAAAGTGTGGATTTACTAGTAAAGCTAATTCTAATACAGCCTCTGACTTCGTAGCTGCTTATGATGGTTATACTAACCAACCACCTACAATTATTGAATGATGTTTTATACGAAGTCTCAAAACTATTTACAATAAATATTTTCTATTTTTCAAAACATTAAAACACATGGCATTAGTACAGCAGCACTAAAGTCCAGATTGAGCAACTGCAACAATATAATTAAACCTACCCCCTATGTCAAAGAATAAAAATGATATTCCCTGGTGGCAAAATGATAATAAAATTGTCATCAGGTGTGCCTTTCTGAAGAGAGCATTCTAAAAAGATGGTGAACTATTACAGAGTAGGCCCATTCATCTTTCTTCTAAATTTTCCAAATATCCAATTTCAATCAAATGCCAGGCAGCCATTAGTCCTTTAGCTAATTAAAATATTCCAAGAAGTTCACTGTTCAGATACAGTCATCCTAGCCTTTGAGTGAAGAGACATGTAGAGACAACTCCATTAGAGTGGCCCTTGTTTCAAGGAAGAGATGCCAATGAACCATCAGGAATTGCCCTCCGTTTATTTCCAACCCTTGGAAAGTTCCTGCTTTTCAATAAAGTGCCTGTCTTACCTTTCTTCCCTCTAGCAAGATGCTACAAACTTGTACCTGAATATGGATGCTGTGCAGGCTGTTATCCTGGCCACCAATATAGTCAATATTCCGGAATATATTTTGGCTCAGGCAAAAATGGATATTCCAGGTATGTTGGGCACAGTTGTGGACAAAATAACTTTGGAATATGTAGATACCTCCTTAATGCTAAAAAAAAGGGGGGGAGAGGGAAGGGAAATAATGGGATGACATATTGTGTAGGCAGGTTGTGAATAAGTACAAAAATATGAACTGGGACAAGTTACTAGTTCACAACAGTATAAACAAGAAGGGTCTTATGTTAATTCAACAAGTCCAGAGGGGACAGAAATTACATATGAAATCTGTAGAAAGAAATGCTAGTTAGATGACAAGAAAAAAAGTACTGTGTCTACTCTTGAGAGTGATGTGCATGTTGGCGTGCAGCCCTTTGAGGGCTGGTAAAGCCTCAATGTGGCTCTCAAGCAAAAAGTGTTAGCCACCCCTGTATTATGCATTTATAATCTTTATGACTTCACTTGTGCATACTGCATTTTATTTTATGGAAACTGCCATGTGAGGATGCTTGGCCTAAAAGGCAGCTTACCAGTACCTTAAGTAAATACAGCGGTACCTTGGGTTACAAACGCTTCAGGTTACAAACACTTCGGGTTACAAAGTCCAGTAACCCGGAAGTAGTACCTCAGGTTGAGAACTTTGCCCCAGGATGAAAATGGAAATCACGCAGCGATGGCGCGGCAGCAGCGGGAGTCCCCATTAGCGAAAGAGCACCTCAGGTTAAGAACAGTTTCGGGTTAATAACAGACCTCTGGAACGAAATAAGTTCGTAACCCGAGGTACCACTGTATCTTGTTTGTATAACAGTACAGTGGTACCTTAGTTCCCGAACTCAATCCATTCTGGAAGTCTGTTCGACTTCCAAAACGTTCAAAAACCAAGGCACAGCTTCTCATTGGCCCTGGAAACAATGCCAACAGCCAAAACGGATGTTCAGCTTCCAAAAAACATTCACAAACCAGAACACTTACTTCCAGGTTTGCGGCATTTGGGAGCCGATTTGTTCATCAACTAGGCTTTTTGGGAACAAAGATACCACTGTATTTAAAAAACAAGCTACCATACTTGGTACTGAAGTAATGAACTGAGTTGTATTTCTTGAACTCTTTTTGCTCCCTCAGAGAGAAACTCAACTGCAGAAGATGAACAGGAACAGCCTTCTCAAGATAGAGAGTTGCTGCTTTAGTTAGTGACCTCTCAATTGTCCTCATTTATTGGGCTGTTGTTCATTTTCATCTATTTTTTTCATGCATTCTGTTTCAGGCCCTACTACCCATCCCCATGAGAAAAAGATGCAAAGCTCCAAGTGCCTTATGACAGGTGACTTTGAGTCCCTTTCCCCGTCCCTTTTCTCAAATCTGAAATCTACCGTACTTAGTTTGGTTATCAACCACCAGACACATCAAATTGCTCTAATTGTTCTTCAACAGCTGCCTTTGCACCAACATAACCATAGACTAATTTGTGTCATGAAAATAAGGAATAATCCCTTGTACAGCCACTTTGAGTTCTGAGGAGACAGGATATCTATGTAATAAATAAAAACAGTACTGAACAACTAAATTTAAGTCTCTGTGATCATACATACCAGACACAAGACTTCACTCCAATTTGCAGGTTCAACTGAAATAAACGAACATACAGAAGATACATGGGCATCTGGTTAGCCATTGTGAGAACAGAATGCTTGGCCTTATCTAGCAGGCTGCTCTGCTCTTACACCGTGAACTCTAAATCCCCTTGCCAACTTATTTTTGTGCAGACAGACTGAACCCTAATGTAGTAGAGCATCCAGAAGTCTACCATAAGACCCAATGTTCTTTTCTTGAGAAATATTATCAAAGGCAAAACATTTACATGATTTGCAAGCCAAAAACAGAAACTGCCACTCTCTAGCAGCATTACTGGGAAAGCAGCAATGGCTTCTCTAGTTATGTATTCAGCATATAAACACACTCTTGAATACTTCATGGCTTTACAGTTATATAAAGGGATTTTTGAAGTAATACAGCTCTTTAAGAGAAATTAAGGAGCAATCGTATGCTTAAGCCCATTGATTTCAGATACGGCTAGTTTTGTATAGGATTTGGCTGCTCTTTTCCTGAAGTGTACTTTAGCACAATGGATAGTATGTATGCTTACAAATCAGGCCTATCTACTTCATAGAGATGGAGATAAAATGTTGAAACTTCGTATCAGTTGTTTCCCAACTCCTAGCTCTCTTCTCTTGGAAAGCATGCTATGCCATTAGCATTTCCTTAACCACTTTGTATGCCTTAGATCTTAGGAATCAATTAACACTTGCATGCAGTAATGACACCCTAAATTCACTTTATAATTGGCAATGCCAGTAGACAAAATTAGCAGCATCCTTCCCATCCTTTGAAAGCTACACTGATACATCCATGCATATATCAGACTTTTCCTCATAGGGTGTAAGCACATACCGTATATATATAAACACACACACACACACACAACTTGTTTAACACTTTGGGGAAGGATACTGAAGCATACCCACACACTACTTTGCTCTTGAGTAGTCCAAATAGGTGCAAATTTTAAACTTCACAGTTACAATGAAATGGCCCAAACAGTTGACACTTTTTGCCATTCTACTGATAAAATGCAAAAACTCAGAAAGGCAGAGATTAATTTCCGTTTCAGAACAGACTGACACTATAATTGATTTTATTCTGTGAATCGCCCTGAGACCTCTGGGTACAGGGCGGCATATAAATTCAATAAATAAATAATAATTGTAAATATTTTTGTAGACTTTTTTCAAAATAATAGCCATCAGAGATAGTTTTCTTTTAAGCACATGATTAATGCATAAAGCCAATAAAATTGTTTAACACTGACAGATTTCAATACCAGTGTTTGACCAGTTTCAGAAGTCATAAATGGAATTCTTGCCTCTACATGAATGAAGACTATCACAGTCCAACACATTGACTTAAATAGACATGATTATGGTCATTGTCCATTTGCAACATTTATAACAGGAACAGCCCGGAGCTGCGTACTCTCATGTCTGCGTGAGAAAATACCCAGACCTCCCAGGGACTAATAACATTTGGTACTATATGGGCCTAGGTTGTTAAATTGCACACATGAGGGTAGTGTTCCCCTCCACGAAGCCTTTGAAGAGCAGCAGTTGAAATAGCCACAGTAGCGAAGGAGTGGAGTCCTTTCTATCCAAGTTGGCTAGCTTGGTCTTGTCAGGCAGAAAGGCTGGGTATAAATATTTTAAATAAATCCACAATGTTTTTAAAACTTTTATTTAAGAACCTTTAACAGCCTTTATACACACATTGCACAGTATCCATCACTTATCTCTTTTCCCGACTTCCCAATCCATCTCTCTTGTAGGTTAAATTGTATATTGTACCCTCTAAGATAATCTCCAAAATACCTCCACTCTACTCTTCTCTTTAACTCATCCTTATTCCTTAGTTTTGCAGTCAAGGTTACTAATTCTACATATTCTATCAGTTTGCTTTACCAAGTTTCCTTCGTGGGTATCTCTACTTCTTTCCATTTTTTTTGCATATACTATTCTAGCTGCAGCGATTGCGTGCAGAAAGATATTGAGTGCCTTTTTTTGAATGCCATCACCTATTATCCCTAACAGGAAGGCCTCTGGTCTTTTGGGAAATGTGATTTTTAAAATCTTTAATTATTCTTTAGAGCAGGCATCCCCAAACTCGGCCCTCCAGCTGTTTTGGGACTACAATTCCCATAATCCCTGACCACTAGTCCTGTTAGCTAGGGATGATGGGAGTTGTAGTCCCAAAACAGCTGGAGGGCCGAGTTTGGGGATGCCTGCTCTAGAGTATTTACACAACCACCACATATGAATCAGGGTTCCCTCTACCTCGTGGCACTTCCAGCATAAATTAGACCCTTTTTTATACATTTTCACTAATTTGTTGGGTTGTCAAGTACCACTGGTACATCATCTTTTGAAGGTTTTCCTTAATAACAGGCAGAAAAAATCATGGTTTCCCCCCCATAATTTTTCCCATGTGGACAATTCTATGTTGCAACCAATATCTATGGCCCATTTTGTCATTGTCGCCTTTACCATCTCATCTTTGGTCTCCCACTCCAATAACACTTTATAAAATTTTGAGATTACCAGTAATTTATCATCCTTTCCTAATACAATTTTTTCAAATTCTGAACTCATTTCCGCCAATCCCTTTTTCTTATCTCTTTTAAATACCGGTAACTCGTTCACCTGAAAATACTGAAACCAATCTATAGTATGACCCCAAATCTCTTCTCCTTTTTTTAGGTGAACTCCTCCTTCTTTAAACTTTGTAAGTGGCCCATTAGTCCATATTCAACCTTTTCACTGAGACCACCTCAGTTGGGGATATCCATTTTTGGGGTTTTCTCTCTAAAAGATATTTGTGTCGCTGCCAAACCGTGTACATACTTATGACATGGTTTTGGAAACCTTTGTGCACCCTTGATTTGTCGTAATGCAGATATGCCTGCCATTCAAAGTGTAGATCAAAACCTTCTAGGTCTAAAATGTTGGTATCTCTTAGCTCCATCTATTCTTTCATCCAACAAAGACACGCTGCCTCATAATAAAATCTAAGGTCTGGAAGGGCAAAGTCCCCTCTTTCTCTTACATCTGTCAGATTTGTATACTTAATTCGGGTTTTCCCCCTACCAAATGAAGTTTGTCACGTCCTATTTTCACATTTTGAAACAGTTTGGGCTATTACCACGAGTGTTTGAAATAAGAAGATCATCTTGGGCAAAACATTCATTTTGACTGTGGATATTCTTCCTAACAAAGAAAGGTTCAGTCTAGTCCATTTTTCTAGATTCTTTTTATTTCATTCCAGATTTTAACATATTTATCCTGAAAAAGGTTTAAATTCTTAGCTGATATCCATATCCCCAAATATTTTTCTGTTTTAATTCCCATCATATTCTCAAGTCTTTCTTTTGCCTGTAAGTCTAATTTTTTTACTATCATTTTTGTTTTTTCCTTATTTATATAGAATCCTGCCAAGTTGCCAAATTTTGTTATAGTTTCTATTGCCCTTGGGACGCTTTCCATCGAATTTTCCAACATCAACACGTCGTCTGCAAAGGCTTTCACTTTGCATTCTCTCTGCCCAACTTTAATTCCTGTTATTTCATCATTTTTCGTATTTCTCTAGTTAACACTTCTGATACGTATTAGGATAAACAACAGTGGCAACAGGGGGCATCCCTGCCTTGTCCCCTTCTCGATACTACTTTTTTCTGTGACATTACTATTTATTATTAAGCTCGCCTATTGCTCTGTGTATACTGCATTTATCCCATTAGAGAGTATGGCATTCAGAACAGCATTCTCCACTAATTTCCTCAGGAAGACCCAGAACACATTGTCAAAGGCCTTTTCAGCATAGAGGAATATTAGTGCGTCTTCTTTTTCATTTCTTTTTTCCAAGTATTTGATCACATTTCTAGTATTATTCCTTGGTAAAAAAACAACCTGCTTGATCCTCATGAATAGGTGATTCTAGGACCACCATCAGCTTTTTTGCCATTATTGCAGTGCACAACTTATAATCATTGTTCAATAAGGAGATCAGCCTGTAGGTCTTGGGTTGGAGTATATCCTGATCTTGTTTGGGGATTAGAGTAATGTAAACGTTTTTCTATGATGTTGGTATTGTTCTCCCTTATAAACTTTCATTCATAATATCTTTAAGGGGCGTGGTAATGTTTCTCTTAATGTTTTATAATATGCGACTGAAAGTCCATCCAGACCAGGTGGTTTGCCAGACTTTGCCTGCTTGATAGGTACATCTATTTCCGTCATTGAGATGGGGGCATTCAGACTATCTACTTCGTCCTTTGTTAGCTGTGGTAGATAACATTTTTGCAAATATTCTTCTATGTCTTTCTCACTCTCCTTTCCATTCACGTACAAAGTCGAGTAGTATCTTAAAATTTCTTTTCTGAATTCTGTTTGGCTATATACCCTCTCCCCTACTATTATCTTGTTTATTATATTGGCGGTTTTCTCCCTTTGAAGCTGCCATGCTAGTAACTTTCCCAGCTTATTGGCAAACTCAAATTGTTTTTGTTTTAAAGCTTTTTAGTCGTTGCTCTATTTCATTCTGTGTGATCATGGCAAATTGCTTTTGTAGTATTTTCAGTTTCTGAATACAAACTTTATCACCTGGTTTGTCCTCTAATATTTTTTCATAACACATCATTTCCTTCAAAATTCTTTTTCTTCCTCTTTTCTTTCTATAAAATGCATTTTGTTGAATAAAGAAGCCTCTTACAACCACATTACCAGCATATCACATCCTGATCCATTCCTTTACTGGAGTTCCTTAGTTGTTTTATCGTTTTCTGTCAACACTACCGCATTAAGTCCTCTAATATTATTATCTCATTACATCTTTCAAATAATTTGCCTTCCAGCTCTCTATAGAACTCCAGTATTTTTTTTCATTTAACTAGCCTACAAGGTGATTAGCTCCACTTTCTACACATACCAGTGTTAGTAAATTTTTTTTATACAACCTGGAAAAAGGTCAGATGAATTCAATCTTGTCCTCTTCCAGTTGTTCCATTAGCAAAAATGATAGAGTACAGAAGTTTTGACTAGCGTTGACCACCCACATTTTTCCAGAACCCCTGAACATTTCTCATAAATAGGGACCATCTTTCCTTAAAGTTCAACCAAAATAGAAACAACCTTGACTGTCATCACAACCTAGCTGGACTAGGATTGCCTACTGTGTTCAAGTTACAGTCCTAAACATTCTTCCCATGCTCCTGTAAATATTTAAGGGCAGGGGGTCAAAGATTCACCAAGTTCAATAGACTTCCTCTAGTAAGTATACTAGTCAGTACAATTGCTGCCATCCTCTGAAACAAAACCAGTTGAAAACCAAGATAAAAGGCAAGATTCAGCTAAATAGTTGTGCTAGCACAACAAGTCACGTTAATAGGAAGATGGGAAACTGGTCTACCTGGCAAGCAGAAATGTTTGCAATGACTGAGCAAACATAACAGCACAATGCTGAACTCTTCCCATAGTATTTCTAAGTAAAATATGTTTATAACCAGTCTTACTGACAAATCTCAAATTCTCTTTTAGATGTAATAGATAAGGTTGAAAGTAAGCAAGCTGTCCTTACCAAGTTGTTGCTCTCCAAGCCAGATGTGCATACAAATCCAACATATACAAGTGGCCTCCAAGACCTGCAGAACACACTTCAAACCCCTCACAATACAGGACTTGATGCATTCAGAAATATTTATTTATAAACTGCTTCAATTACTGATTATTTATATTTTAAAAAGTCTCAAACAGCAAAGCCAGTTCAAGATTCACTGGATTGCATTCAATGTTAACATTTCAAAAGTATTTAGTGAAATACTTTATTTACACTAGAAAAATGTACAAGCTTACCAAGAGACACCAAAGCAACTCTTCTTCTTAGCCTTCAGTTGTGAAGAGGAGCAATGGTCCCAGAAACATCACATTCTGGCAGAGTACTTTCCTTTGCCTGCATAAAGGATAGCACCCTCTCCCCAAAACAGGGAACCCTCAAACAAGATAAGATGAACCTTCTGCTTGCATTTTAAATACAGTTAACAGCAAACCAAAGAAGTGACAGACAAATAGAGAGGGAAGAAATTCATTTAACAAGTGGGTAACTACTGAAGTGGTCGCTTATTCAGATGCTTGCTGGCTTGTTCTTCCATCTGCATGGCAAGGGTTAGTTCTTCCAGAGTGTCTATGGAAGAGGAAGGAGACAGAGAAGATAGACGTCAGCATGAGATCCCTTTGGGGGGCATCCAGAAAACAAAAAAAGAAACACACATCTAGACACTCCATTTCTTTCTTTCTGACCACTCTGGTGGATCCAGCCAGCAGGCAAGAGCCTGAGTTCCCTTACCAGAACCATTTTGACAAGTGGGTGAGGCCCACATGTCAATCACCTGACACCCTACTTCAAAGCTGGGCTGCAAAGAACAATACCCAAGGGCCCTGCTCTAATTGTCAATCAGCTGATTGGAGCTTACAGCAAGTCCTGTTTTGGGCAGGTATCAGCAGCACTATAGAGTTCCTATTTGGAATTCAGATTGTGCAGCCAGTCTCTCCAGGACTTGCTGTCAGCCATTGCTGTCTTGTCCCATTCAAGTATATGAAAAATATATTGTGGCAAAATAGCATTGTGTATGACTGAAAACAAAAGTGAAACTAATTTTTTGCCTCAGAATTGTAATGTTTGCAAAGAGAGCCACCTAGTGAATGCTTTGTAAAATGCCTATTCCTTTAGTTCTGGAACATCACAGTACAGTGTAGGGGTTATCAACATTTTGGGGCCCCATGGGCACATTTGGAAAACTGAGGAACACTCCACAGCAATGCATGAACCCACCCCAGTGCAACTGCTTCACTCAGTAACAGTGCAACCTCTTACATTCCACACCCCACATTCCACGCCCCACACTGAACACTTCTCCTACAAGGACAGCATTCCAGAATTAAGCAGCTCCATACTGACCCCCCTTCCTCTCCAAGGATGTGCACTAAGAGGACAGTGGTGATTCTCTTCCAGACTGTGGCAATGTATTCCTGGGAATCACACACCATGTGTTTAACCAGTCCAATAGTCAAACCACGGTATTGCCCACCAACTCTACACTTTAGCACCACAAAGCTCCTAATCAAAGCGGAAAGAAAGTACAGTATAGAGGTGCGCAACATTCCTCCAACATTCTCCACTGGTGTTTTGGTACATTTTAGCCAATTTCGAGGGTATAAGGTACTATACCCGAGGTCTTGTGTCCATCTGACCATGACATCTTTAACTTCTTCATCTCTTCTACTATTTCATTCATGCCTTTTGCCTAGAAGTCTTTCTATTCAAACCATTTTAAGTCTCCACACATCATCTGATTCTATGCAGTACATGAAGCAACCACTTTGCAGGCAGTCAACTGACGCGTGAGTCCTTTTGGACATGGAAAACGGCATAATAGGGGCAGGCTTATACGTGCTCCACCAATGCACGTGGGGGCCAGGAACACAACTCTCACGCAAATTGAGAGTTGCCTGTACTTTCTGGACAACCCTAGCTACATTTTACCTTCTCCTTTCCTTACCACTAATCATGGTAAAGCCTTATATCTTTCCCTGGCCTCCATCATCTTATGTGGCAAGCAATTTTGGATATCAACTGCATTGCTTCTATATTCTATGCAGTGTTTAACATACAAATGGCAGTTTTCGTAGCATAGCTGAACATTCTGTCACAGGGAAGTTGAAAAGCCAACTCCTAAAAGCACCAAGCATTTTAATTTCTATGCTACTTCCTGCAGTGTGTTAGTGAAATACAGCACCCTCCAGTACCTTTCAGGCGGAGGAAATTTTTGGATCCTTCATTTACGAAGCACTGGGCTTGATACACAAATGCCTCCAGGTCATATTCTGGTTGTTCTGCAATATCCAGGAGACAGTTGCAGTCGTTCATTTTCTGAGTACGAAAGGTGAGGAAAATTAGGAGTTTCTCTTACAATTATGGAACAAACTGATGTTACTGGAAATATTGGCTTAAAATTTGCACTGAAATCTTATTGCATGCTCCTTGATCTAGGATAAGCATCATTTCAGCGTCACAATTTCAGTTCTTCAACAGTAAAAGCCACTTGAACCCAGAGACTATCAAGAAGATTTGGTGCACTACCCACCAATACATACCTCCCTGACATCCTTAAGCTCCTCTATTGCCTTCTCCTCAAGCTCACTTATCCGGGTGACAGCCTCACGGAAACTGGACAGATGAGACAGCTCATCATCAGAAAGCTGTTGTTTTGACAAGAGAAAGTATTAGCACAGCCTCGCTAAGCTCTACTCGCCAAACAGATTGCCCTCCTGTTCAGCACATGCAAACCTCATGAAGGTGGGCCGATTCTTCCTCACTGATGTCCACCTCTTCATTTTCAGTTTCCATGCAGTTCTGTGCTTCTCCAGCTGTTCCATTGTGAGGGAGCTCCTTCACTCTGAGAACAGAAGGGAAGAATCCAGCCTTGGTAAAGCACTTAATGGCCTGTATACAACACAGGTGAAGCCTGAGGGTGGAACGTTTCCAGTCATTCTGTCTGCGCAAGCATTCCAGCTTGCTAGACAGAACAATACCCTGTCCCCCCACACCCTGTTCTGGAGGTTCTCCCAACCCCCACAAGCCGATTAATTGGGGGCCACAGAGGGGAGGACAGGGGGAACACCCCATTGCACAAGCTGAAGCTCATGTGTAGGGCTTCCACAGGTGGTGCTTGTTAGATGAATCCCACCCTTAAAGTGAAAGCCTGAGGCCATTTGAAAACTGCAATTCTAAAACAGTTTTTCCTTCCACAAATACATCATGACTAAGATCACTTGTATGACCAACAATTTACCCCAGTATTAAGGATGAGATTTGTAAGTCCAGAAATCACTCACCTATCAGCATACCGCAAGGTGTTTAGGGTATATTCACAGGAATTCATGCCTGGGGAGATCATTGCAATCTGAAAGCAAATTAAAAAAATAGCCACCCGTATTCATCTCTTACTTTCTATACAATTACAGTCACATCCATCCAGCCTGCAATGCTGTCCCAGCAGTTCTGCTTCACTGATCCCATCAACAATGAAGCACCTTAAGTTTTCTTGCACCTTCATCATATTTACTTGGAATTTAGACTCCACAGAAATCTATAGGCTTTTTCCAAGCAAACATGTTTAGGTTGTCACCTTAATGCAACTAAGACCCCGAAGGAGAGCACTTTTAACATCTGTATGTTGATAAGCTTTGCTCTAGATTGCAACATACCGGCTCATGAACCAGTGCAACAAAAATATTTGATCAAGAAGCTTGTTTTGGCTTTCTGCATAAATCAAGAACTGGGTATAATTTTCTTAAGATACACTGGCATAGCTATTTTACTTGTTACTAGAAACAGAAGAATTTAAAATCAAGTGGTAACTTCCGCAAGTTTCTGCCATTTCTGTGATCACAAGGCCAGCTATTTAACTTACCATACAGGTTCTGGAATTTGCTCCAATGAAGGAATCCCTCAGCACTTGGGTAAGTTTGCTCTCCCGAAAAGGTGTGTGTTGTTTATTTTGGCCTAGAGCGCGGATACATTCCTGGGGACAGGAGGAGAAATAGTCATATTTGAACAGTGTTTAGGATCATCACCATCATGGCTATAGCTAAACACTTTTTTTACCTTAAGTAGAACCTAGTGGACTTCTAAGCACTTACTTAGGATTGCACAGTAGGATGTGGCTCCAGATGTTGCTGACACCCAACTCCCATCATCCCTGGCCATGTTAGCTGGGCTTGATGGGAGTTAGAAGTCTAACATCACCTGATGGGCAATTGGTTCCCCACCTTTGAAGAAAAGGTTGCAAGAAATCCTGCAGTGTCTCAAGTCTGCCCTGCTTTAGGTAACTTTGAAATATTATCACAGGTGCACTTAAAACTTTTGTTTGCCTTGTTCTTTAGATAGTAGACAAAAAATTTGCAGTGCTCATCACCTACAGCCCCTCAAGAAAAGCAGTTATATACTACTTCGCAGTGATTATCTAGAATGATCCAAGAAGCAACATTCTGTTTGGTAAATTTGGCCTCTTGCTCTGTTTTATGAACAAAACTAAAAAGACATCCCAGAAAGGTGTGTGTGCAAGTTACATCACTATTTAGAACAGACATCACAACTGGAGTACACTAGGACTGGGTGATATCTGGTTTTCAATATCACAATATATCACCAACTAAATATCACAATATCTCGATATATCATGATATATATCCGCGACAGGAAAAATCACAAATAGCTTCTAATCTTTTTTGAACCACTTAATCAAATCAAACTTTTATAGAGTTAGAATTGGAAGGAGGTTCAAGAGTCATTTTAATTTAACTTCCAGATAGTGGTAGCCAATATAGACACTGCAGTTTGGCATTTTGGTATCTGTCTATGCAAGTCAGTTGCAATGCTCAGGCTCCTGGTGAGTTTCTAATACAGCTTTCCATGCTGAATGTTGCTGAGCTCCTTTTCACAAATTATTCCTCGTCCTCTTATTCTTCAGTGGCTATTCTGCAAGCTCCCCAAACAGCTTTGTCATAACTAACAGGTTTAGCAAGTGTCTTCTATAATAAGAGTTGCAAATCTGTCTCCATACATCCTGAGTTGGTTTGTCCAAGTCGGCAGAACTGAACAGGCAAATAAACAGTGCTAAAGAGGCTGGTAGTAAGTAGCCCAGTCCTGGATTTATGCCATCAGATGTCTATTCTGCTCTTGTCTAAAACTGCCACGAACTCTTATTGCCTGTGCCATGAAGTTACACTGTACCTTCAGTGCTAGCAAGCTCTTGTTTATTTCTGCTGCTTCCAACCGTGTCTGCCGATCATTGCTGGAGGTATCAGCACCTCTTTCATTCCCCGCCAAGTCCACTAAGGAGAACTTGCCATGAAGTTTTCGTTTTCTGCGCAGAATAATTTGAAAACAAGCATGGGAACGCGAGGAGCTGGCGTTTGCAAATGTATGCCCGGATGTCCTACAACAGAGATAATAGTGTTCATTAGATCATAGGTATGAAATATAATTATATACCAACTGTTCCGTATCTTCACCTCAGAATATGTCAGTATAACTTGTGTTGTTTGTACCTCATCTGTTATGTTCCAATTAATGCTTCTACTTCCAAGTCTAATGTGAATTTAATATATTAAAAGGGTACTAGCCTTTGCAGTATCTGCATGGATCTAAGCATGGGGTCTCCAACCAGGCACCCATATGAATTATGGCAGACATCCATCCCACTTGGTGTCCACCAAGCCTCTCTGCCCCTCCCTAGTGGGAGAGTGTTTTGGGGAGGTTGCCTGATTTTTATTTGATGGAGGAAGAGTCTGAGCATTACCAGTTTTTCTTCTGTCATGTCTTCAGGAGTTTTAGATTTGTAAGTGTGCCCTGGAGCCCAAAAAGATTGGAGACAACGCCTAATGTCTCCATTGGTTGATTTTTGCCTATTGGTTGGTTGATTTTTGTTCTTATGATGTATTTTGTGCTTTAAAATTGTATTTTTATGTTGTGAACCACCCTGAGATTTGCCAATGAAGGACAGTATACAAATTTTAAGAAGTAGTAGTAGTTGCTGCTGTTGTTGTTGTTCAGTGTTTTGGTGTTCCGGTGACATGAATGACTCTCCCTTCACAGTCCCCAGTCACTTTCTCCAAACTCTCCACATCTATGAATCTCTTTCTCTAGGAATTGCTTTTTGTAGCAATAAAAAGCCCCTAAGGTTTCAAAGACTGGAGAAAAATAGTGAGTTTATAATAAAAGCAGGTTAATTTAGAACATGCAAGTTCAGTTTTACTGGTACAAAATTTAGGTTCCTATACAGCTCTTCTTGTTTTACCACCAGAAGACTAAAGGCTATGGATAGTCCCCACCCTTTCTTGCAAATTGTCTTCTAAGTAAAGGTAAAACTGATTATATATTGTCAACTGCTCCTTTTCCCTAAGAGTTAAGGGGGAGATGATAAATGGTCAGATCTACATCCTGCATTAATATTAAGCATGCAGCACAACCAACCTGCAGGCACTGCCTATCTCAATCATCCGGATAACATCCTCAGCACAGTTCACTTGCATTTCTTGCAGTCCAACGACCTGAACCTGCTGTTTGCCATCCTCCAGCACTCGCAGCTTTGCTTTTTTGTTTAAGAGATCGAATAGCTGGATTGGAAAAGAGGGAAATACAAAAAGTTGCAGAAAGATCAGGTGCTAGAAGTGTAGCATTTGAGAAAGCTGCTTCAAAAGGTCTCACATATTTTTAAAATCTTCATGAAAGCCTCAACATAAAGTTTTCCAATAAAGAAGGGTACAATACATTTATGCATAATGGACTGGAATGTCACTGCAAACTCCCCATGGCTAGGAACCTTATGCCAAGCACCACAAAGATTCAAAGACACCACATTTCCCATGAATGTAGAGTCTGGACTAGGTATTAAAATCAAGAAACTAAAGCATGCAAACTGAGGAGTGGCTTAAGAGGAGCTCAAACCTCTCTTCCAAGAGCCTGCATTTTCTTAAGAATGTTCACCTCCTAACTGGGGATGGTCACATTTTCTTTATGTAGCTTGTGGTGTAGCCTCAAGAGCAGTGGGTATATCACATCTCATTCTCAAAAGGACTCCCTCTTCTCAGGTTAAGAAGACTTGTTTGATTCACCCAAGTGAACATTAATTCCCAGTGCAAGACCATGCAATGTAGTGAAGTGCTCTGCTCTTAAAATGTCTCAAAGATTTCCATTTAGCAGTGTTTAAGATTATACAAACTGTAACAAAGCTGTAACCCTAAAAAGTCTAAAATGGCTTATAATGAGAAGACACCTCTCACCACTGCTAGGCTACCCCAGCTGCAGAAGGGGGATGTTAGTCTAATACTCCCTGCCATCACCAGATTATATATAGAAGATACCAACTCATCTCCAGCACACACAGATCTCAGGAGATATGAAGAATATTTAAAAATACACATGGCCTCACCTTTCCATTATATATTTCAAAGAAAGTCACGTACACTTCCAGACCTAGAGCCTTGTATCTTGGCTGGTTCTGAAGAAGGAAGACATCCTGTGCTGGTAAGGGAAAGACATTTACAGGATAATTATCAAGAGCTCTATGTGCTTTGGGGTCCTTTCTAGAAGTTCTTTTACAGCTTATAAAGTGGTTATCTAAAGCATTTGCTGTGGACAATAGTACTTAATATATACCATATAACCAGAAGTTTAATTGGAAGAGCAGGCTTCACACATGCAATAGATTGCATATTACAATCTATTTTTCCTTAGGTTTCCAACTTTTTAAATAAAATTCAAATGAAAATGGTACATACATGCAAAAGCATATATTCCTTTAGAGGCCTTCTGCACTTTCCCAGAGAAGTCACCTCCCATAGTCTAAAAAGAGAAAATATATTAAGAGACAGGTTCTCAGCAGTTATAAGGGAATCTATTTTCTGCAACTTTGATTACAGTATTTGCAAGCACAGAAAATCAATGTTTAAAAGCAGTGGAATTCAGTCTCTGCAGGATCATGCAACAGCAGCCCACACCCAAAAGCTCATTTAAAAGCCACGTAAGTACAGCAGCTATGGCTATATAGATAAATGCTGTGATAGGACCTTAAGTTCACCAAGCTAAGTCAGAGTGAAAAAGTTCATTAATATCCTGCAACACATACACACATCCCTCAAGAACAAAACACTTACATGGGTTTTTCCACTTCCAGTCTGACCATAGGCAAAACATGTAGCTTTCCCTCCCTCAAATATGGTCTGCACAAGCGGTCTAGCAGTGAACCTGGTCAAACCATAACAGGAAAATGAATGAAATATGAATGAATGAGTGAGTGAAACTATCACAGTACAAGTGAATTCTGAAAACTCAAATCCCCATAAAACCATTTACAAGAGCACCCACAAAAATAACTCCATTATAGCTTAATAACTCAAAACCCTGACAAGATCAGAAGTCTAGAAATTTGCTTGATCACAAGAGCATTGCAGGCTGAATAAGAGAGGTTCCACTAGGCTCAAGAGCTACCTTTCTACACTTTCAGCACTCAAGATATAAGGTTGCTTTAGAAGGGGCTATCAGAAGCTCTTGGGTTTCTGAACCCTTTGCTACTATGTATTATCATGCTACTGCTGCATTTGTAAGTTGACGAGGGCTGATTAGAAGTACCGTTCTTCTATTCATCTGATTTTGTGTTTTATACCATTTTTTGTAAACTGCTGTGTGACCTTTTTTAAAAAAAATAAAAGTGGGATATAGCTGTAGTCCTAGCAGAAAGGATTATGTCTACTCCCTGGGGACAGGAACAATCCCATTGGAGCTGAAGAGTGAGGCACAGGGGTTCTGCCCCTCTAGTTTTACACCTCTGCCTTAGAAAACCTTCTCATCTCAAGTACTTCCATAAGCAGGGATGGGGAACCTCTGACCTGCAGAACACACTTGGCCTGTGAGGCCATTCTGGGCAAGTCTTGCCCACCCTGCACCCAATGCCATGCATGATGTCAGGTATGGGCAGGTAAAGGCAGAGCTTCAAAATAACAATTGGGAGCTTCAAGTGAACTCTCAGTTGTTCCATTTTAGCAGCATCGTAAATGGAAACTGCTTCTCCCTCCCAGTGCTACTCTTTGAACTTCTGGTTTGGTTCCAAGAGCAGCAGAGACTATTTGAAAGCCCTTTTGCAAACAGTCCCACACAGCTTTTCAAACATGCAATGCAAAGGGGCTTTCAAACAGTCCCAACAATCCAGGTTTCATAGCAAAGAATCAACCAACATCATCGTGACGTCAGATTTGACTCACCAGGAGAAAAAGATCTAGCCTTCTGGCCATAAAGGACTTCCCTGTATATCACCTTTGCCATAAAGGACTTCCCTGTATACCACGAAGACTGATGTTTAAATACTAAGGGGATAAAATTTCTGGTCCCAACACTGAGAACAGATTTGGGAAAGGTAGTTAATATGTTTTATTTCTCAAGTATCAAGGAATTCCAGTTGTTATGCCTAACAACAAATTGTGATTTTGTGCAATGTATTAATTGATCTTTAGTGTGGAATTTTTCTGGCTCCTCAGGAGGAATTATCGCAGAATGTCAGATTTCCAGTGCTGCTTCAGATTCACCACCTCCCTACTGAAGCCCCATCATAAGCCCCTTACCCATGAAGGAGCTCCAAGCAGCAGATTCCCCAGGTAAGGATCTCCCACCTATCTAGCAACTTCTGTGCATGCAGTGCCAGCATATAAATGATGCACAGATATGAGCTTATACAAGAGGCAATGAAGTGTTTTGAAGTGGCATCTGCTGCCTGGAGTGCCTGTATGGGTTAAAATCTTCGACAGCTGCATGAAAGAAGCTTCACATGTGAACTGGCCCTCCACGTCTACTGTCCCATTCTGTCCCTGTCACAACTCTGTACTCTTCATTCACTGCCAGGAAAGGAAAGACATGCATTACCAATAAACCATTTCATTGGAAGCTTTTTCATCAAATGAGAAGTCAAATCGAAAAGCCTGGTTTTCAAGGTATTTCGTCAAATCCACCTTCACCTTTGGTTCATGCACTAGGATGCTGTTCTTGCTGGCAACAGTAATTATATCACACTCTTTCTTCCCAAGTTCTGTTTAGGAAACAAAAGTAGTTCACACTATAAAGTTGAACCCTATTGATTCGCAGTGTTTTGTGGAACTGACAACCTGAGCAGGAAAGCAAAGGTTGAACAACTTGGCATGGGATTTTTAATAGGAGATGAGCAGCACAAGGGAAGCACTGAGGTAGTAAAATGTTAATTGAAAGAATTAAACATTAGAGGGAGTTGACAAACTGTACAAGCATCCTGCTAGAGGTTTGCTAAAGAGGTCTTCTGGTATCTTATTCCTCCCTCATTGGAGCAAAATACATGACATTGTTTTTAAAAGACAACCATTTTCAGCACTAACGAAGTTCCAACTGAAAGAAACCTGCCATAATTTCTGCATTGACATTCTCCACAGAATCCAGCATAAAGAACAGTGTTGAACCAACCTGTCAATTGTTAAACTCCACAGATGCCACTTTACCTTGTTTATTTAAGGGTCGTTTCCTCACACAGACACAAATTCTATGCTCTTCTATC
Organism: Podarcis bocagei; assembly: GCF_964188305.1. Lineage (NCBI taxonomy): Eukaryota > Metazoa > Chordata > Lepidosauria > Squamata > Lacertidae > Podarcis > Podarcis bocagei. The sequence continues at coordinate 53,577,770 of NC_138129.1, forward strand.
TTTAAAAAAGGAAAGAAAATTTCACATTAAGACCAGCTCTTTGGCATCTTTATTCACTAAGCTGTATCAGAGAAGGTGATGATGGGATACTCTGCAACACCCAACAATATAATGCAATTCCCTAGTATAAGAAAGTTTTAAGAAGTAAGAGTTTTTGTTGCAGTTATAAAGATTTGTAACATCACTGTCAATATTAGCCCTTTTTCAGTAAGTCATATAGCCAACAAAGGTCCCATTCCTATGCAGAATGGCACCAGCTGTCATGTGCAGTTTTCTTATCGAGATAGTTCTGCATATATGCAAATAATGTTAATGTGAAATACCACAAAACATCTATGGCCCCAACAAAGCATTTTTCAAAACCCTGTACTGAACTCAGTCATGAAAATTTTAAAAAATCTTTTTCCATTGTGTTTTTCTTTATTTGCAATATATATATTAGTCATAAACATTGATTCATGCAAAGTTTTTTTGTTATTTTACAACCCACCCCCCACAATGTTCCAAATACCTATATAACATCATTTAACTTAAGTAGTTCCAGTTTTTAAACAGTGGTATCATTCCACAAATCACCATGAGTTCTTGGAGGCCTATAACCACATTTATCAACATTATATGTGATAAAAATATATCAGGTTGATGAAAAATAGATATCATTTATATGACTTGTCTAGACAAAGCAGGCAAGTAGAGAAAGTCAGTGTGAACTTCTAGAAGTCACATGCTTAATGGAACTTTAGCCCAATGATAGCTGTTCCACTCCCTTGAGTGATTATCACTTGTGAAAATTTTAATAATTTGCCAAGTCACAGTATGATCCAGCAGCCTACCTATTTCACTGAGCACTAGATCTCTGTTTAATGTTCAATGCACATTCTTTGACACCATTTTAAAATTCTTCAGGACATACAATCAATAAATAAGCAAGATTACTTTGATAATCCCAGATAATACATTGAGAGTTCAAGTGGAGTCCCATTCTTTAATAGTTAATTCAGTTTCCTAGATCTTGATGTTCATAAAGTATTTGCTACCTCCTTAAAATATAGCAACTGTATACCAATAATTGTGTTTATTTGAACATGAATACTAAATAAGAAGACACTTGGAGGGGGAAATGTGGCTAGTTAGTTGCAAGTATTTACTTACGGGGTCATTCATTGATATCGACTGACAAACAATATTGGCTCTATATTCCTTGACCATCCGTGCAAAATCCCAGTTTGGACAACTACTGTCATATTCCTGTAAGGCAAAGTAGTAATTAACTTACAATCTTGCTATAGAGAAAATTATGCAACTTTTCTTCCTAAGAATGTGCAACACTACCAATTAAGAAATAAAGTACAGAGAGTAGGAAAAGTCTTCCTTGGGGCAAAAGTTTCACTTTATGCTTTCATCCACTGTTATTAAAGCTTCACTATACATTTTTATAAAGCTTTCGCCCCCCCCCCTTCCAGTTCTAAATGAGATTCCTTGAGCTCTTAAGTTCCAACTAGCTGCTCTCCATTAAGTTGGTCTAATTGTAGCCTTGATATACTTAAAGTATGGCAAGCAACTATCGTTTTTTCTTAGACAAGTTTTAGAGAAACTGCCCAGGCAGTTTTCTTTAATGTGTCTGCCATAAGGACCTTTCAAAATTAGAACTAGGAATAAAAATCTAGAACTCAGTTTGGTATGCTAATTGCTTTTAACTTTGAGAAACCAGAACTAATTTCATTCCATGCAATGAGAAAAGCTAAATTGCTTATTTTAGTCAGATTACATAGAGAACAATGATGAATATCCATGCTCTGCATGTCACCCAAGATACAGCTATTGAATGAAACATCCTGCAGAATGTCACATTCTTACCTGTGCCCGCTTATTTCTTATTTCAGAGAACTGGGCCCTTTTCTCTTCCCTCTTATTTTTCATTTTGTCCATCTCTTTTACAATGTTAGATTTCCTACGAGCTAGAAGAAGCAAGAATGTTATTACTGTTACAGAAATGAAATGGCCTACATCCAGAAATTGATCTTCTATCCACAAGTCTCCCAGAGGCAGTCTTAAAACAAAAATAAAAATCAGGGGGTGTATCATTTTATTGTCGCGTAAATTTCTACAGTCATAGGTGATATTTAAAACAGGAGTGTTTAGGTTCTTCAAGTTTCCTTAGAAGTCATCCACTTTGCATGGAAACTTGTGGTGATAGTGAGCTCTGCAAATGCCAAAATACACTTGAAACACTACTTCTTATGTTCAGGAACTAAGTTTTTATTCAAACTTGGATGCAAGACTGAAGACCAGTTCAACCTAAGCTTTAGTGTCCATCCTCAACTATATTCAAACCTCCATTAAGATGGTAGTTACAAAGCTCTCTACCAGACTGAACAAAGCCATATTTATTTAAAGAACCATGAAGCAAGCTGGGAACCATATTCCTACCTTGAATTGCAGCAGAGACCATTCTCAAAGTCTGTGGAGTGTCTTCTGTCATTTCATTGCCATTTGGCTGTACATTACATCGATCAGTAGAATAGCTGACCCTAGATCGAGTTCGTACAACTGTTGAGATGGGAAACCAGTGGTTAAAAGCATTACTCAAGGCAACACAAGAAATAGTGAGGGTTTGTAAAGTTACAAGGTCCTTTTATGCATAGAGGTGAGAGCTGCCCTACCCCTGTGAACACTTGTGCGATACAAATGGAAAATCATAGTGTATTGTACTTATTCCTACTCACCAGGAAGAGCAGAGTGGCTTCGTGTTCGTACAGGAGCAGGCAATTCCACCTCCATATCGTTTTCCAGAGGGCTGTTCTGAGTTTCTGCTATGACAGACATCTTGCTAGCTTGCGATCGCAGTACTAAGGAAGCAAGGGGAAAGTGCCATCAATTACCAACTTAATAATATTCAGCAAAAATGACTCCAAAAATGTTTGCGTATTTTTGTGTGCGCACAAAGCAGTACAATACAACTTCAACAAGCATTTGGGAACTAGAGGCCAGTTTGGTAAAACCTAGTTTAAAGGCTGTATTTAACTAACTTTTACTTGGAGTACACCCAATGAAATTAAATGCCACGACTAACAGATCCTGTTAGTTGAATACAACCCCAGAGAACAGTATAAGGGTGGTATTTAACTAAGTTTTACTTGGAGGGGCAGATGTGGCTCATCAACCTGGGAAGGTAGCCTATGTAGGAGAAGGAAAACTATGCAATTTTAATAAGGTATTCAGAAAGACATGTTTCTAAAACCTAAATTAGCGTAAAGGACTTCAAAAATGGAAAGGTGAGGGAGTATTACCATAGAATTGATGAGCAATATAGAGGCAACAAGATACTGCTACGATTTATTTCCTTAACATAACTCAGAAAAGGAAACACCTCTGGAACATATATTTATTCTGATACAGAGTACCGTATTTTTCGCCCTATAGGACACACTTTTTCCCCTCCAAAAATGAAGGGGAAATGGAATGCAGGCTTTAGCTGAAGCCTGGAGAGCGAGAGCGGTAGGTGCGCACCGACCCCTCTCGCTCTCCAGGCTTCGCGGACCTCTCGGCAAGCAGCGAGAACGCTCCCGCTGCTTGGGGAGAGTTGCCGGAATCCCGAAGCCTGCGCGTGCTGATCTCAGCGCGTCCAGGCTTCGCGGACCTCTCCTCAAGCAGCGGGAACGCTCCCGCTGCTTGGGGAGAGTTGCCGGCATCCCGAAGCCTGCGCGCACTGATCTCAGCGTGTCCAGGCTTCACGGACCTCTCCTCAAGCAGCGGGAACGCTCCCGCTGCTTGGGGAGAGTTGCCGGCATCCCGAAGCCTGCGCGTGCTGATCTCAGCGCGTCCAGGCTTCGCGGACCTCTCCTCAAGCAGCGGGAATGCTCCCGCTGCTTGGGGAGAGTTGCCGGCATCCCGAAGCCTGCGCGTGCTGATCTCAGTGCCTCTAGGCTTCGCGGACCTCTCCTCAAGCAGCGGGAACGCTCCCGCTGCTTGGGGAGAGTTGCCGGCATCCCGAAGCCTGCGGGCGCTGAGATCAGCGCGTCCAGGCTTCGCGGACCTCTCCGCAAGCAGCGGGAGCCACCGCTGGGCTCCCACGGCTTGCAGAGAGCTACCTGTTTGGGGGCTGGGGTTGGGGGAAGCTCGGGCTGCCCCAGCCCCGCGCCTGGGGGGGAAATAATTTTTTTCCCTTTATTTCCCCCCAAAAAAACTAGGTGCACCTTATGGGACGGTGCGTCCTATAGGGCGAAAAATACGGTAACCAAACTTTTATTTTTTTTTAAGTTCTAATAAATGCTTTGGGATGAACAACCATTAGTATTATTTTAATTTATTACCTGCCCTTCACCCTATGATCCCAGGGCAGATTACAATAAGTTAAAGTACAAAATTAAAACCTGTTTTAAAAACTTACACGTACAAAAAAATACACCACCACTGCAATATAGAGAGTAGGTCCTTATTAATATTAAGCATGTATCATGACACTTCTGTATGGGCAGCTGAGAGAGAAGAGGCATAAGCTCAGGATAGACCTGCAGGGTCAAAGCTACAGGTGACAGTGGCTATATAGAACTTCCAAAAATAAGAAGTGAGGGGAGAATCAGGCTCTGTAATACATTTACTAGGATTCATATGCCTTTCAATTCCCAGTCACCAAGTAAATCTGAGACAAAATTGCTTCAAAATCAGATGCAGCATACAGAGTTCTTTTCCCATAGAGGGCTAAAACTATTCATAATATCTCAAAGCAAATAAATTTGTTTTTACCTTCTTTCGGAGCAGGAATTTTTGAGAGTGTTGTTCTGCGGGTTTGCCTCTGAAGTAAAAAAAAGTATTGTAGTCTACTGAACATTAACACAGACCCCACTTTGCAACATAATAAATTTGGGATATAAATGGAATTGTTTTAATGAGAATTGCTAACTGCCAACTTACAAATATTGTAGAGAACACAGAAATACATTATCTAAAAATTACAAAACTCAGAAAATGTTAGAAGTTCTATTAATTTCTGTGTATTCCCCAAAATAAGAATCAAAAAGAATTTTAGGACAACCAGATTGGCTAACTTGAGCCAGGCAGATCGAGAGTAGATTACAGCTAAATATTTCAATGGATTTTTAACTGTTAACTTGAATGTCAGTGAAAAACTACTAGCAATGTTTATCAAATATCAAATGCCTCCCACAGGAATTTAGCTTCTGGTTAGTTAATAATGCAATTATAGTTAGCTGGCAACATAAGACAATTCAAAAGGCTTATACTTCCCTTCCTACATGGGGATGTCACAACAGCTAGCTGAAAATTAGCTCTTGAGAAGAGGGATACACTGGCAAAGGAACATGTGCAAACCATGCTTATGATACCATACAGAAACCAGGTACACAAATAATCTAACTAAAAATAGAATAGGGCTTTGTTACAGTGAAGAAATCCATTTTCATTTTTATCTTCATAAAATTCCATAATTGTCATTACAAATAGTTTGGCAAATGCTTAAAACCGTTTGGCCTGTTTTATAACATATTTAAAGAACCACCAACACTTTATTTGGCTGATTTGTTTTCATATGCTTGGTGCTCCTGCTGAAGGGGGTGGGAGGGAGATTTATACAAATTCCTTCCCTGCCTCTGCAACCTGCTGTAAAGATGTACCAGAGAGTACATAGGGTGGTAGGTGGTACAGAAACAAGAAGTGGGAATTAGTGAAAAGCACTACTATACTGTTTTGCCAATAGGTACTGCTGGATATCAGCCCCTTCCATTTATGAAAGGAGTTACAGTACTGTACTTGAATACAACCACACTTTTCTCACCCGACCATTCCTATGAATGAAGCAAAAGTTAAGTTTAATTCCCAAACCAGATGATGTTTCTGCTGTATAATACTGCCTTCTATTAAATATGGACAGCAAGATTTTAACATGTATGCTAGGAGGGGTACTGAATGCTACTTTAAAAAAGAAAGTCATCAAACTCAGAGATTATTAGGGAAATAACCAATATAAAATTGCAGAAGAAATGGTTAATTTATTGATGGTGAGGTTTTGACAGGATTAAGTTTTAAAAGACATTGTTCTGCCTCATTTATATTAACTGGCCCTATCTGCTATCTCACTAGGTAGGTATAATGATTTCCCTGTAGGTGACTGATGCAACAAAAAACTATCAAATCAGAATGCAGAACTTGGTTTTATATCTGTATGCTACTTTTCCAGCAACCAAGCTGAGCTCAAAGCAGCTCACTATAGTATCAGATGAGTCAGCCTCAAGTATTTGCAGCCAAAAAATCTAGTCTTAAGGGTGCAGAGAAAATAAGAATTTGACTAAGCATTTTGCAATCATGACTATGATCTAAAAGGACTGCTTGAAAAATATATTTGGATGAACTTGCTACAAACAAAGGCGAACACCAGAAAAATTGAAAACCGCATGTTTCTCTGTATAATGATACACTTCTAGGAGAGACCCAAGAACTCAAATGTGGTCTTAAAAAGAAACTTATTACATGCAGCATCCAACAGAACAGTTCCATTAGTGCAGGGACTTTTGGCTGTGCAACAAATGTCCCTTCTCTCTCCTCTCCCTATGCACCTCCTCTGGGGGTTCCCCCAACCCTCGACATGGGCTCAGGGAGAGAGAGCAGAGGGGAGGAAAACGAGGGACAGTTCCATTGTGCAAGTGGAAATCCTTGCACTAGCAGTGCTAACATAATAGACAAGCCTTTGCTGCTGTATTTTCCTAACAAGGAGGGCACTAGGAAAAGGGTACGACAGAGGACGAGATGGTTGGACAGCGTTCTCGAAGCTACCAACATGAGTTTGACCAAACTATGGGAGGCAGTGGAAGACAGGAGTGCCCGGCATGCTCTGGTCCATGGGGTCACAAAGAGTTGGACACGACTAAACAACAACAAGCGTGAGCATCAAGCCTGTACCTGCTCCGGAGGCTTATATTTAAATCACCTGACATTATATGATGTCAAGTGATTGACAGCTGTGCAACCCTTCCCATCTGTCAGAATGGACCACTTACCCAAAAATCCTCTACCCCTGGACTATATGATAATGTGCACAGGGTAAGCTGCAGAAATTGACTGCACATAAGCCATACTGAAGTGAAAGGGCAAATCATCCAAGATCATGACAATAGAGCAACAAGTGCTTGGGAAAAGGCAATTTGGACAGTGGTAGAAAGCTTCAGGTAGGGCAGTCCTACAAAGCAGTGGAGAGCAGGGGCTTCTGTGTGTCCAAGAACAAAAGAAAAACCAGTATTTTCAAACCCAGGCCTTCAGGAAAAGCTGCAGGTCCTACAATTTCCTCCCTCTTGGCAATTATCTGACACAAAAGCCCCATGTGCTTTTGGACATGGTTCCATTAGCTTTACGTCTCACCATTTGCCTAAGCTAACACTCTGTCCAAAATACTCTTTCTACATATTGCCCCACCATCTCTCTCCTTTGCCCATCAGATTTTCCATTTCAATTGTCATTGCCTCATTCCTAGTCCTCTGAGGCAGTGTGCATATCCGTATCCCTAGGGCTCCTCTACCCAATGTCTTGCTCCTCCATCACAAGAGAGTTTGGCCATACTGCTTCCCCCCAGCACCACTGTTCAGGTGATATAACTGCTATTAAAACATGGATGCAAAAAAGCTTCAATTAGCACTTTTAGAGGATAATAGAATAAAGACATTGGGGGGGGGATCAGAAATTATCCCCAGGAAAGTACATGAATAGAGATGCTGTTTGTATACTTTTTTTAAAAAAAAAGAATTAAAAATGCTGAAAGACGTAAACTTCTTTTGCATTGTTAATCCATATCTTGAGACCTCAAATCAATATAGAGGCAAGCATGAAATAGTAAAATATTAAAAGATATAAAAACAACTCATGAAGTTTCAACCCATCTTTAAAATTCAGTAAGTTCAGATTCTTGCTGCTTGGCAAGAATCAAAGGAAAAACTCCAGGATAACCTACCTGTGTGGTTACATTCTCCTGGGCAAGATGGCTTTCTTTCGCAGCAGCAACTACTGGAGATGTAAACAGCTCTGGATTTATTGCTACCACATCATCAAGGTCAATCTGCAAAGGGAAAACAGACACAAAACACAGGATGAGCCATTTACCACATAATTAATCATCAGCCTTAAGGGTATGTGTTAAGCAATCTACCACATGCCTAAGCACCAGGACCACCAGTCAGCAATTTGTTTGGCATGACCAGTTTAAAGCAATGAATTCACAGCTCTCATAAATTGATATATAAAACAAGTTGCCCACCAATATAGTGTTCCAGGAGGCTCTTATTTCACAAGACACCAGCAAAGCCCATTTGCTACAAATGCTTTAATCTCTAGTAGCTAATCTTAGTACATCCCAGTCATTCCTTGATTTCCGCTGTAAGCTCCTAGTATTTGTAAAGCAAATATTACTTACTGAAACAAACTCTTAGACTGTCATTCCAAAAAATGAAGTGTTTACTAATCTAAAACTAATCAGTTAGGCTATGCAACTGATTTCTCCCTCTTAGCTTTGTGAATGTGCAGAGGTAGAGTGAATAAGTCATGCCCCACAGCCCATCTGCTTTACCTTAAGAATGACATCATAATCCTATTGCTAGTGCTGCAATATTCTAACAGTCATTTTCCTGAGCTACAGAGGCACCCATAGAGCAGGTAGGAAGTATGAATTTGAAGTCTCCAGATCAACTATTCAGCTTCTACACATATCACACCATGCTGGGAAATGTTGCCTTATTCATTTAACACAACAAGAGTTTGTTTTGTGGTTAACAAAAAAAGCTCTGAGTAGGTGTTTAGTATATACACTTATTGGCTAACATTCAGCCTGATCCTAGTCATGTTTACTCAAAAGCTAGGCTCTATCGAGCTCAATATATTCACAACTTACTCCCAAATGAGTAAATTAGTTTTGCAGCCTATATGATACAACTTTCTAAGCAAAAGGGTGTCATTATTTTTAGGACCATTTCTGCATTATACACCATTTATCAGAGTAGGCTGAAGGTAGGCCATGATCTACTGGATAATTTTTATAGAGAATGTTAGTCCTTCACTTCATCCAACATAATAGATATTATGTTCTTAATAATACACATCAAGATCACTTAATACAGCAACATCTTAATTGGTAAGATCCCAGAATTCACTCTTGCTTTGCAAAATACATTTTACAGACACAGATGAATTATAAAATTCCATTAAAAAAAAAAAGTCAGTCAAGCACTATCCTAGAAAACCACACTGTGCAGTTTAGGTGGGACTCCCACAAGGAAAAAGAATGGTAAATGGGGAAAAAATCAAGTTGGAGGTAGAGAAGGAATTATTTTTGAGGATCATATGGTAGAAAGGCAGGATATGATTTATTTAATTGGCATATCTACAAATATCCATTCAAAGACATGCAAAAGGGTTTTTAGAGTTGGAATTCTTACTAATTCTGGACAAAAAAGCACCACGTGTATGATGCAGGAGGTTTTAAACCAACATTTATTGAAGATTTGCAAATATTATCGTTTATATGATGTCTACTCAATCATAAGCACCTTGCTGGATCAAAGCAAAGGCAAATCCAGCCCAGCATTCTGTTTTCCAGTGGCTAGCCATATGTCTAAAAGGAGCCAACAGGCAATTGGTATTGCTGGAGAATCACTGCTGAATTGTATGCACCTCAATAGCTCATAGGCCCTATTATGTTCAATAGGACTTATATGTAAACATGTATTGGACTACTACCAATCCTAAATGGAGGGTAGAGTGGAGAGGGAATGCATTGACGGACAATCTGCCACTTCTAAAGTCTACCAACTTGTACAGGCAGGGCAAGTGAAGGGAGAATCTGGAATTTTACTTCTTATTCTCTGGCAGTTAAACAACCTGTGGAGCTTTCTGTGGCCATAGCTATGGTCTGCAGCTTAGACACCTTGCTCACCAGAGGAAAGGCACCTCCACCTCATCCTAACTCCCTTCAGCCAGCATATCTAGGGGTTAGGGTTGCTCTTAGCCTCAGCTGCTTGACTGCATAAGTAAAGAATGGGGATATATTTCAAATTCTCACCTCTTTCCCTTTGACAGTGTTATTTTCTGTCCATTCTACAGATACGACCATTTTTTCCAGACTCACTGCCTTGATTGTGGCACCATGGACTGCACCTGAATGAGGGGAAATCATTTCAAAAAAGGCTAGTTTCCTCAAATCAGAGAACCACAGAGGAACTAGATGCATTGAAATATCAACTAATCCGAAACATGCAATGTGAAACTTGTCACAAAAGTACAAACACATCTGTGAGCTTCCACTGTAAGCAGAAAAGTATTAATGGAGTACCATAGGTAACGATTTGCTGCCCTCTTTTGAGAGACAGTTCTAGGTAATATAATTTTTTTGCAGTAATTCTTTCTCTTCTCCCTGGGTCATTTCCTTGACAGTCTTAATAAGTTTGCTTATGCTTAACACCAACTTGGACAAAACCATTTTCTACATACTAACATGGCCTACGATGTAGGAATGATATAATGATATATCACAATGTCTGAAATAAGGATATATCACAGTCTGAAATAAGGATGGAGCTATGTAGAGGCATTGACTGGCTTCACAGTTCTTCCCGCATCATGATTTTTGCATAATGCACACACAGACACATCATGATTCGCAATATATTGCCAGGTGAAAAATTATGAAACAAATATCACAACATGAACATCAAACTAGTTTTAGATGATGTATCAATATATGGCCCAGCCCTACTACTATTCCTAGAGAAGCTCAGTAGTTTTTTGGCACCCCCCTCCCCCAAAACACGGTTAGTTATACCTCTGCTAGCTATTGTTGATAGTTTCCAGGTAGTACCATTACCAATAGAATATGCCTTCTTATATCCAAAGCTCAAAATTTATTTTAGAAAAGTGTCTGCAGAAGAGGTGAGGAATCTCCAGCCAAGGGGGGCATAGGTGATTCTCCTAGCTTCTCTAACCAGCCCTTGGGACTCTCCCCAGGCTCTATTTGGTACCCACTTTGAGAGCTTTTGTCTGGCTGGAATGTATCCTTGAAATGAGATACTGTAATGACTCTTGCACAAATCTTTCAATCCAAAAAAGCATGTGTGGATAGACAAACCTCTAGCTTTTGCGTGGCTGGAATATAGCCTACTGTACAAAGGGTTCCAAATTCTTATCTGTCCACTTTTGCCTGTGGCCAAAGTTTGCACCTCCACCCCCCCAAAAACAAGCAAACCAATAAAAAAACTTAGCTAACCAAAGTTCTGCCCCCCCCAGAAAGTCTGTCCCCCTAACATAAACCATGGCTATCCCCATGCCTCTGGCCCCTGTAAATTTGCCCAGAAAGGAATGTGGCCCTCAAATGGAAAAATTGTATGTAAAAAGTCGTTTGAAAAAGTCATTAAACCATTTCGTAAAACTAATTGTTCACTATAAACTGAGGCAAAGTGATCCTGTGAATAGCTGCATTAGCAGCTTGTTAGCTTATAGGCACAATTCAGTTATGTTATTCACCTATAAAGCCCTTAACAGCCTGGAACTCAAATTACTAACGGAAACGCCTCATCTTATTAGCATTGGAGTGTCGGGGAGGGAAAGAATTTCACCAGATTTGTATTCAACTACGCAACGTCTGAGGCAGCTCTACTGCATGAGGGAACCTTGTTGCTGTTAAACAAGGCTGTGGATGGTCAGTGCCAGGATGGGAGACCACCGGGGAACAGCGTGCAACGCCTTCTTGGCTTCCATGACGGAAGAAGGGTGGGAGATAAGTACTGGATAATGAAATAAAAACCAAGCAGGGGCTTCTCTATCTGGCTATATGCTGGGTCCCTTCCTATCAGTAAGTTCCATTGCACGCCAGAAGGAAGGCGAGGATAACTGCAGCGCATGCGCATTAATTCTACAAAGCCCCAGAAGAGGCTGAAAACTTTGGCTACGGCAAGAGGAAAAAGACACACCTAAACAGATCGCGATTTTTGTCAGGCTCTAGTCCTTTACTTACCATTACTACGCTGAATATTAATCACTGACCCGGGCTGAAGGCATCTATAAACGCTTGGGTCCATAGTACTGGAAAAGTCTGGTTCTCTAGCGTCAGCAAAAAAAAGGAGCACCTCTCACTTCACAGACCGGTATCGAAAAGAAGCAGCGAATCAACTGCCGCCGTTTTGAACGGGGCGCGCCGCAAAGCCTGCCGGGAAGCTACGTCTGTCAGGTGACGTAAATGCCTACAAAAAAACTACATCTACCAGCACGACTTGCGGCGCCTGCCCCCTAATTGTTTCCCCATGTTTTCTGGAGTTTTACACTTCCGAAAATGACGTGCAAGCCAAAGTTAATGACATGGAGCCTACCCGGAGGAGCGTTCTAAGGGGGATGTGGCCTCTCTTGTGATGGAGAAGCAGCTATATAGGTAGACGAATGACGGGGTCTTTTAGTGCAGATTAATTGGTATCTCGTAATTTTTAACTTTTCCGTTTTCAACCTTTTTGCGTTTTGCCCGATTCATTTATTTTTGCCTTTTGGTATACAACTTTTCCTTTTTTGAATCTATGGGAATCTCGTGACGATTGCCAAAATTCAGTATTATGCACATATCGTATTCATGGCATTTTATTCCGCTCTTCCTTCAAGCTCAGGCACCCCGCCACCCGTTTTTATTCCCTTTACACCCTTATAAGATGGGCTGCCTGAGAGACACAAGCCCAATGTCACCGAGGGAGTTTTGTGGCGGAGGGGGCATTTGCACAGGGTTCCCCAAGTCCGATGGGCTAGCGATCAGAACGCTACATTTCCGGCAGTCCTTCATTCATTGATATACAGTAAATCGTAATTACCGGTAACTTCAAAATAAGCAGACTTTTAAAATTCTTGCTTCCGCCTAAACACGTATAAAACTTCGATGTGGGTCGGCATTAAAAGAAACGAACAGCATCATGCTTTTAACAACACTGTTTTATGCCTGTTGATTTTTGTGAAGTTGGTAAGCATTCAAATCTATTTTTAACAGCAAAAAAGTAGCCCCACCGAAGCGGGGCCTCAAAAAATTAGTTGTAAACTCATAACTGTTCCTCTCCACGGAAATCTTTAGTAAAAGGCGAAAGATTTATACGATCTGAAGAGAAACCAGAGTATAAACTTAAGCACCGTGGTAGATTTGCTGGAGTAACCACGCCTGCTTCTTAGGTGACAGCAACTCCTTTAAACCAAGGGTTAAAATCTTGCTTTTCAACAACGAGTTATATTCCGGAATTTCTACTTGCTTTTAGAACCAGCACATGTAATATTTCACAACAGAAATAAACAGAAAATACAGATAAAGGAATTAATTCAGCGCACTGCATTATGGTTGTGACTAAATGCAAAATAAGCTCACAAACTCTTCCTGCTTTACGCCCCGCCCTCACCCAAGCCGTCAGCAGCGGCTGGATGCCCATATCTGTCAGTGGCTTCCCTTGCTGCTACAGACTTGTTGGGTCTTGTTCATAATGGTGGTTCAATTTTCTACATACAGTACTTGGAAAAATGATACCATTGGATAATTACGCAGTGAGCAATGTAACTAACAGGCAGGAAGTAGCAAGGCCCAGTGGCATAGCGTGGGGGGTGCCAGGGGTGCCAGCCGCACCGGGCGCAACTTCTGGGGGGGCGCGCTCGCTGCCTCCGGAGTCGCCGAAGAGCCTCGGGCGCAGGCTGTAGCTGGCAGCGGCTCTCAGCGCTCGCCGCGGTCCCCGCGCGTCAGTGCCACGGAGGGCGCGCCAGGCAGCCCCTCCTCAACGACGGGCAGCGTTCGCCTGCGGGGCTCGGCCAGCGCGCTGGGCTGGCCGCGTGGAGGAGCCGCCGCCGCCTGCCATGCCGCCCTGGCTGCTTCAACCGCGTCCGACAGCCGGCTCGAGGCTCCTTCCGGCCGGGTCTCCCGACGGGACGCGGCGGGCGGAGGCTCCAGCACCAAGCGCCACACCGCCCAGGCTCGGGTCGCTGTCTGGACGCACGCAGCCCGCCAAACCCGCCATCGGCGGCGCTCTAGTGCCTGCGCGCCAAGACCGCCCACCCGCCCCGACGGGGCCCCCCCACCCACGCCGGAGGCCGGCCGACGCACTGGCCCCAGAGCCGCCCCCTCCCCGCGCCAGAAAGAAGCCCCCTCCCCGCGCCAGAAAGAAGCCGCGTCGGGACTAGCCGGGCCGGGGAGGGAGACCGAGAAGGCTGCGCCGCGACACCCAAAGACGCGCGTCTTGGCGTATTAATGACCATGGTTAGGTGTTAGGGGGCGCAAATTACTTGCCTTGCCCCGGGTTAGGGGGCGCAAATTACTTGCCTTGCCCCGGGTGCTGATAACTCACGCTACGCCGCTGGCAAGGCCCCATGAAAATCTATACTTGGCTATGACAACACACTAATGATTAGTTTCTTTTCAATCTATCATCTCCAAGGAAGAAAAAAAATGCCCTTTTTCAAAAAGAGGATTTCATACTAAAAAATATATTTGCCAACAAATGTTCTTTTCAAATTCTAGTCTCAAACTCAGCAATAACAAAGTTGCCAACCCGAAGGATTGAAGTTACATGAAAGCAGATTCTGACTAAACATCAAGAAGCACTTTGACAGTAAGAGCTGTTTGACAGTGGAACAGACTCCCTGAGAAGGTTGTGGACTGTCCTTCACTGGAGGTTTTTAGCATTGGCTGGCCACCTGTCATGGATGCTTTAGTTGAGATTCCTGCATTGCAGGGGGTTGGACTAGATAGCCCTTGGGGGTCCTTTCCAATTCTACAATTTCTATGATTCTATGATACCAGTACTTGGTGTCTGTTTCTACACTTTCTTTTAGGGTTATCACACTCCCCATAAATAGATTTTCCCTGTGCTGGTGGCCATCAATGTGTCCTGTGGGAGCAAGTTCCTTAGTTTAAATATGTGCTGCATATTTAAACTACTTTTATCTGTTCCAAATCTTCCAACATTCAGCTTCATTGGATGTCCTTGAGTTCTAGCATTATGAGAGAGGAAGGAAATCTTTATCCTTTTTCTCCATACCATGCATAATTTTATAATCTTTTATTATGTCACCACTTACCTTTTCTTTAAGAAGTCCCAAATGCTGTGCCACCTTTCTTCCCAGGTGAGTTGCTCCATCCCATTTATCATTTAGGTTGCCCCTTTCTGAACCTTTTCCAAGTCAAAGGCGCACAAATGTGCACGTGGAAACAGACCCATGTATGCACGAATGCCGGAGTGTAGGGACAGCCTTTATTGCCCTGCATATAAACAACAGAAGAAGAAGAATGGAATTGCTTTAAGAACATACACTCTCCTTAACTGTCCCTCCCCTCTAGTGACTGATGCAGGGAGGTGGTTGACACCCCAACCAGGTATTATAGACTCAGCTCCTTCTTGGATTCTCAGATTGCACTTAGAGTTTCCCAGTAAGAGCTCTTATTGATTTGGTTAATATTATGTATTGCATTTACTTTAGGCCTTTTTATTATTACACCTTTTCATGTCATAAACTTTTTTCCACTTTGTACATATGGTTAGGAATGGACTATATGTACATAAACATTTTTATTGAAGTGCTTGTGGATTAGGCTTGCAGTAGCACAGAATCCAGGCCAGATATTACAGAGTGCTATCACAGAAAGGGCCCTGTCAGAAATAGAAAAAGCAAATAGAGACCAGGTGCACACACAGATCTCCTCTCCTTAACAGATCTTAGGTAACAGCAAACATAAACAGTAGCTACTGCCATGGTGATTATTCCAATCACTCTGAGCTACTTTGCTGCATCATTTTGGCTGGCTAGCACCACCTGCCAGTTACCAGCATAGCAACTATAGAAACTCCATATGCTGTTGTAGTCCTTTCCTGCAAGGAAGAACAAGTGCCCAGTGCCTTCCAAATAAATACCACCCTTTGTGGAACAGCAGCAGCAGTCACTCCTCATGATGACGGATCTGGTGGCTTTCCACTGTGCCAACTGCGGGATGGGGTTCCGCTCCAGGCGGCTGCTAGAAAAGCACATGGAAAAATTCTGCATTGGAGAGGAGACTGCATCTGATGTCAGATATCGAAACAGGCAAGCCCTCTGTAAGGGGAAAGAACCTAAGAAAGCAGAGACTCCGGACAGCATGGTAATGACCTGGCAATGTTTGTTAGACTTTCCCCCAACATTTTGGGACCTACTAGCTTGTGTGCTGGAGGGGGAAAGTTATGTGCTGCAATTTTGCTGACTGCATTGGCGTATAAGGCTTTTCCAGTCATACCAAAAAGCCATCAATATTTTAAACTTTTTCCTGTGTATGTACACATACAGCAGCAGGAGGAGGAAGGTGTGCCTAGATTTCCCCCCACCCCAGTTTCGAGGTGTTTCATGAACTGAGAGGGTTTTGAAGCCTTCTGTTTAGATATTTTAGCTTCCATGAATTTGCATTTGAGTAACAATATATTTTCCTGACACCCCCTTCCATTTATTGGCTTTCTTTTCTGGGTGGTGGTTTCTATGGCACAGCATCATCAGCTACAAGCACCAAAAACAAAGAAGCATCACTTGGATGGGGAATATGAGGAACAAGCACACCACTCCAGAAGCTTTGATAATAAAGGAAGTGTTTCAGACAGCCAGGCCTTGAAGAAACTGACTGAAGAGGTACTGCAGAAAAGAAGAGAGGAGCACAGATCTTTGCTCCATCATAGATTCTCTGTTTACAGTACTTCCATTCTAAACTACTTTACTTAGTAGTTAATTCATTCAAACACTTAGGTTATTTCCCCTCATCTCTGATGCCTTTTTATTTTTTGTCACCACAGATGAAAAATTTAGCTGATGAAACAAAGGGCTCATCATCTGAGTACAGCACCACAA
Source organism: Podarcis bocagei (assembly GCF_964188305.1). Classification (NCBI taxonomy): domain Eukaryota; kingdom Metazoa; phylum Chordata; class Lepidosauria; order Squamata; family Lacertidae; genus Podarcis; species Podarcis bocagei. The sequence continues at coordinate 53,594,630 of NC_138129.1, forward strand.
GTCTAGCTTTCAGCTTATGCACTTCTTACAAGCATTTCAGAAAGCTCCCTCACCCCAACATTTCAGTTGAACTAAGGGACAATAAGCTGCAGTCTCCCGCTAGACGTGTTTTTAGAGCATTTGACAAACTTACCATTAGGCTTAGAAAGGTCAACTAGTAACATTGGCATGGAAAAGGTTGTATGAAACATTGGCCTATAGATTCAGAAAATTTGGCCACTAGTGTTGATTTTCTCGAGTTCCATATGAAATTCTATTAGCGTTGTGTTCACCAACAATAAAAAAGAATGGAAGAGAGCCAGCTCTTTTCTCTATATGATGTGCCAACAGCAAGATTGCCAATGGAAATGCAGGCCTCTTTGGACAGCTGTAAGAAATTCAGTAGGTGAAACCTTTCCTGTCACTGAGACAGAGTGATGGGAAAGCTTCACCTGTATCATTTCTGCTTAACACACAACAGAAGACACAATAGTCCTGCCAGAAAATAAGCTGGCAAACTTAAATAAAACAATAAACAAACCCTAATTAGCACCCATAACTTGAATAAGTTGTTTCAAGATCTTTTTAATATTGTGTTGTAGCTGTTGTAACCCACCTTGGAACCTTGGGGTGAAGGGTGGGTAATAAGTTGTAGTAGTAATTATAATAATAATCACTAAATCACTAAAGGAATTCTTCCCTTTCACAGTTCCACAAACTGAGGATGTCACTGGAAGACACTCTTCCTACATTCAGGACATTCCAGGCAGAGGTAAAACAGTGATTAAAGACTTTTAAAAAAAATGTTGCAGGCTTCTAGCAATTTTAATTCTGGATTGCAGTGGAGTGCTTAAAATTGCCAAAATTGTGTGAGGAACAACTTTACAGAAACTCATTGCCATGGGGAGCTCCTTCCTGTGCTGTTCCATTTTCAGACCAGAAAGTGCAGATCATAGCTCAGAACAGGGGGAGCAACACTAAAAGCTCTGCTCTGAGTTAATGTGGAGCAGACCTGAGATCTTTGGAATTTGCAGGATAAACTCTCCCACTGATCACAGGAATACGGTGGTCTTCCCAGTAACCTGTCCTGGTAACAGATTACAGTAGTAGCCAATGCAAATCCTACAAGCAGGGTGTTATATGCTAGTGGTAGTTGTTCATGAGATAAATATTTGAAATCCATTCCAATATGATATTATTTTTGTAATGGCTGTGTCCTATCTTTCCTTACAAGGAATTTAGAGAACAGCTTTAAGCTTTACCACTTAGGAAGTAGGCTAGTCTGATAGAGAGTGTGATTTACCCAAAGCTGAATAGAGATTTGAATCTGGGTTTCTCACATCTAAGCCCAGCACTCTGCCACTAAATCATGCAGGCTTTCAGTAGAGGGCATGCCGAGATTATTTCTTCTGGAATTTACAATTAATTCACCACAACATACCATTTGTCATGGGCATTTAGCTCTGAAGCATTGCATCACTGGCATATCAAACATATCAAACTTGTCATCTTTCCTTGACTCCTAGGATAACGACAGACACCAGCGGGAATACTGGAAGCGCCAACAGCAAATGGCAGGAGAACATGAGCGCCATTTGGCAGATATCCAGGCCAGAAACCAGTACCTGGAGCAGCAGAAGGATGGTAAGAGAATGAGAGTACCTACTAGATGACTGCCTTCTTGCTTCAGGTAAAGGGAATGACCTGGAGTTCAAAACAATAAAGGATGAGCAAACAGCCACCACTATCCAGCAAATGGCCAGGCCTGATACACAAGGCTCATGATACCACAAGTTCTACAGAAGGGAAGGAGGCAGTTAGACCCATCCACAAATACTACCGACAGCTAATTTTGTACTTGAGAGCTTTCTTGTCTACTTACGTATATTTGGAGGATGCATAGGCCAAGTCCTCAGAAACAGCAGATGACATGGTAAACCTGTGTCCGGACTGTTCCACTTCAGACTGTGCGTGAAGATTTTCATGACTGAATTCTCCTCCATACAAAACAACAACACAAAACCCATTTTGCATATAGAAGACTATCATTTCAGGGAATATATTTATACTCTAGCCTTCTCCCTGATATGCAAGTTTTCTATATGTAAGATTTTTCTTTTCTTTTCAGAGTGGGGTGGGGGGGGTAGGGTATTAAGTACCGGTAATAAGCACACATCTGCAATCTTTAGTACATATAAAGTGCAGGTTTGCTTTCCTTATCAGGTGTTTCTGAGAACTAGGACAAAGGATGCATATTAATTCACCAGGGATAACGTGTTCCCAGCTGGGCAGATCAGGGCTCTGATACAGGATAATGGAGAGAAATGATGTATCTATATTTTGCATGGAAATCCAATTCAGGGAGCCTCTGGAAATATGTTGACTTGGTCTAGGTGTTCTAATAAAGTGTGTCAAATTTTCTGTTTATCCAGAGATCCATAGGCGCCTGTCTGAACTGAAACTAGGGAACTCAGCTACATCTCATATTGAACAGCTGCTGGTGGAGTTGACTACCCAGGAGGGAAAAAACCAACTGGCTTTGGATGCTCTGCGGAAACAAGTGGAACTCCTGCAGGTATCCGCAGAGACCAGGTAAGGCTCAAAGAGGGACCATTTCTGGGAATGGATAGCCTAAGATCATTCCCTATCTGAGGTTGGAATAGGGGAGTCAGAAAAGGTCAAAAAGACCATTTGGGGAGTCTATCCATGACTCAAGCATTGTGGGAAGCAAGTATTATCACTGATTGAAAAAAGTAAGATGATACTCACACACCTTATTGGGGTTTTTTTAGAAGCAAACCCAAATCTCCCATCAACAGACAGACAGACATTGCTGAGGGCAACATAGAGAAAAAGGTCTTCAAGTCTATGTCATTTCCAGCAGCAGTTGGACCCCTCTCTTCAGAGATACAGTGAGTAGGGAGGGAGCTGCAAGACTAAATGGGACAATATTTTCTGTAAACAGAATTGACTATCAATTTATTAGATCTTTCACTGTTTGTTGCCTGGATTCCTCTCTGTCCCACTTTTGGGAAGCTCTGCAGTTGCAAGTTGCTACTCTGGGTGGATGGGAAGCAGATACTTTTCAATGGATGAGAGAGGAAACAACTTTCTTCCCAGTGGGCACAGTCAGTCCCTTTTCCCCACCATGTTGCGCATCTTCATGAAATACAGGTATTTAGCAAGCCCAGCTGTATTCATCTTCATGCCAGGAAAAATAGTTCCTTTGATTCCCCACCACCACCACCCTGAGCTAATAAAGACTTTGAAATGCTGTCAGAAGGAGAAAATCTAGCAATAGCACCAATAAATTATTGATGCATTTGTGTTTCCCTGCAGGGCACTTTACTTGGTTTATTTGCAGGGGGGAGGCAGTGACCATAACATCCTCCGTCAGATGTATGAGCTGCAGGTGGAGGCCACAGCCCTGGAGAAAGTAGGAGCAAGGCCTGAGCACAAGGGCAGAAAGAAGAGTGAGCTTTGTTTCCCTGTTTTCTTCTCTCCAAACTTGGATATTGTAGTGTTGCATGCCACACCAATATCCAAGTAGTGTGAAATTCCAGGGGTTCCAAGTGCTTACTCCACAGTGGAGACTGTGGTGTCTTTATGATATATATATGATACACACACACACACACACACACACACACACACACAACACACACACACACAACCTGAGCCTACAATAGAGGAGCTCACAACATTATCAGCCCAAAACAGTTTTGTTTATCCCATAGCCACAGGCTTGAATGCCAGCCATCAGAAATTAGGCATGGTTCTCACAAGCATTTTGCTTCTTTCCTTCTGGCTTCTAGCTTCTAGCTCACATCACTGCAGCTTTCAACTTTGTATTTGTCCTTCAACTCATCTCACAAAGAACCCCTTTCCTTTGTTTACCTTAATGGCCCATCACACAGGTTATCACCTCAACACAAGAAGGTAGCCTGGCTTATATTTTAAGATTTGCTGGATCCAGGTTAGATTTAGAAGGATCTCACATACAGCCTACTTCCTCCTCCACCCCAACTTATAACAGTATCATAGACTAGGCTGTCTCTTGGACCCTTGGGACAATGTGGCACTCTCTAGATGCTGTTGGGCTTCAATTTCTATCAGCCCCAGTCAACATGGTCAATGCTCAGGGATGATGGAAGCTATAGTCCAACATCTGGGTGGCATCATGTTGGCTGTCCCTGCCTTTAGGCCTTGAGCTCAAAGAGGCTTTACTATTCACAGCCAAGTGAGAATCAATTCCACTGGACAGTATGGTCCTCTTACAAAGCTCATGTGCTATCATAAATGTGTATGATGCCAAATGGTTATTTGCTGATTATGCAGATTGAGAAACCTTAGTAAATACTTCTCGCTCTTTCATGTCTCCAAGCCATCTTTGTTGTTGATTGGCTCTTCTTGTCCTTGCAGAACATGAAGGTAGCCCGAACTCCTACCCACGGGGTTTGGATGCTGAGCTCCTGTCTGTTGAGCTGGAGAACCAGAGGCTGGAAGATGAGATATTAAAGTTGAAGATCCTGAAGGACAGAAGGAAAATAGAAGATGGTGGGGACCATAGCCTACTCTATTGAAGTTGGGCCAAAGAAGTTTAAGATACAGTAGCAGGCATCAATCTCTGCAATTCAGGGCATTGGCATATATATCACCTAAGCAATCACTTTGATTTGGGACACTTTGATTTGGAGGTTTAAGTGGAAGTGCAGAGTATTCTCTTTGGACGGTAACCAGATCTGTTTGCTGTTGGCGAAATTCAGCCTCCATAGTTGTCCATTATGGAGAGAAATCATGAAAGATGGCAGAGATGGGCTGAGTACCGTATTCTACTGCAGTGAGCTTGCCAACCAGATCGTGGTTCATTATTCTCCTGGGCATTTGGGCGGTGCTAAGGTCTGGTGTTTGGTTGTTTATTTTTTATGTTCATCCTTATTCAAGGTGGGATGTGGTTATTTTACATTGTTGGGTTTTTTTGTGGATGAACACTTCTAGTATATTTGTTTTGTTTTAATGCATTTTTATTGATATTGTTTGTTATCCCTGTAAATCACTTTGGAACTCCTTTTATGTGAAGCAATTCCTAAACTAAATGCACCAAATCTCATCTACTCATTTGACACATAGATTATACTGCCAGGATTTCCAAGCAGGTCCTTTTTCTTTGTGATTCTACACATACCCCAAATTTTCAAGACCACCCCATCTGCAGTATGGAGGTTGCTAATGGCCAAAGGTGCTCCTTGAAATGTTGGGCAGGAAGAGGGCAACATTTCCACAACTAAATGGCTTTGGAGATGTAGCTGAAATGTTCAGTAGTGTCAATCCAGCAAAAACAAATAAGGACATTGAGCTGGCTTTGTTTTTACAAAGAGCCAGATGAATAATATGCAGGCTCTTGTCCCACCGCATAAGGATTCTTTCCCAGTATTGGCACAAGCAATAACTGTGTTAATGGGCTCCCCCTGTTCATCTTCTTTTTCATCAGGGTCTTCAGGCACAGAGCTGGTGCAACTGCAGCGGTTACACATGGCAGAGATGGCTCAACTGCATGCAGAGATTGGCAGCCTGAGACATGACACAGAGAGGATGAAGCTAAGACATCCCAAGAGGGGGTCACCACTACCCCGGCTGCCACCTCCTATAGCTCCACCCCTGCCACCTCCTCCCCCTCTTCTTGGATTGCCTGACCCTACCTTTCCAGCTAGTAACATGGTTAGTGCCCCTTTAACTTGGGAAACCTCAGGCAAAAGTCATACTGAATAAATGCTTTTGGAGTGGAGATAGTATAAAAATACTTCTATAGTTTCAATAATTCAGAGCTATCATCCTGTGTGGTTGGCTCTCTCCATATCTGTGTTCACTCCAGAAAGATGCATCCAGTGGTTCATGCTCTGCTCGTTGCAAATATGCTGACCATTTTGCTCAGGGGTGAATGATTTATCTGAAGCTGTTGAGTTATATTCTTAAGAGTTTCCTTGGGGCAGCAAGCCTCATTATTCCAGCTAAGACTGATTGCTGATATTTCCTTTTTCTATTATTTGGTAATGTAAAACAGCTCTCATATTTCTGCCTGCTATAGGACCCCATGAGAGCATCTGCCACAGCTATGAGCCAGTACTTCCTGGACCCTTCTGATGCCCTGGGACCAGCTCCATATGATCCGGCGTATGTCATTTCTATTACCTGTATCATTCTGGGTTGGGCTGGGGGGAGGGCAGCATATGTTATTTTTTCTGTCTCATTCTTGCATAGAGTATTTGTAGACACTGCCATGTAAAGTGAAGATGTTCATTTTTTTCCATCCTAATGCCATTTCTAGGGATACATTTTGGAATCTAGCCTGTTGAGTCTTCTGGACTGCAGCCAGCTTATAGAAAATAGCTGTTGTTAAGTGTTTGGGGTGGTGGGAGATAGGCTGTATGCCTAAACCCTCCTAATTCCTGGAAGTGCCTAGAACCCCTGGAGTTTCACTCAGATTGGGGTGGCATGCAAGCTGTGTTAACTATTACATGAGTGTGACAAATTATCATCTCTCTGCAGGTCTGGCTTTGTGATATTCTATGATTTTCTTTTGGGCCTGGATCCCACATTCTATCAAGTCTGCCTCGTCTCTGGCCTGTTCCGTAATGGGCAAGAGTTGGGCAAGCCCACCCCACTGCCCGTTGTCTCCTCTGATATGGGTCAATACCCACAGTATGTGACTGATGGGCAAAGAGGGTGCTGCGCCATCATAGCAGCTAGGCAACCAGTCCCAAGGTGAGTTTCAGTGGCTTTTGCCATGACATGACATCTCATCTCTTCTGTTCCCAGGTCATTATCTGGGCAGCCATTCCCAGTTGGCAAAGTTATTTGTTTTAATTGTTTCAATGTATATAGTGTACAGCAAAATAATGCTCAAGACAAATGCAATGATAAGTGGTAGAAGATTCCTTTCTAAACAACAATGCAAAGAAGACCATCAGAGTTTGCAGGGCAGCAGTTGAAGAAGGAGCAAAAAGGGTTTTCTTGTGTGTGTGTGTGTTTCTTTGTGGCTGATTAGCTGTTTTCCCTGTGTAAAGGTCAGAGGGGGCAGGGTTTCTGTTGAGGCAGGGGATTAGCTGTGGGAGGAGCTTATCAGAGTTTGCAGGGCAGCGGCGCGCGCCTAGCGGAGCGCGCAGTTATACCCATCTTTTAGATTTAGGGGAGCTAGTCTCAAACGTTTGTTGGGGGAGACCTAGGTTTTTTTTGTGGGGGAAGTTATTTGTCCTGTCTTCAAGCTTTTTATGATGGAGGACCTCTGTAGCCACCCCCAACGACACGATCTCAAGATGGAAGGGGAGGGAACAGCTGCAGTCGCCTGCGATTCCTGCGCAACGTTTGCCATCTTGCCAAAGGTTGCAGGCAGCTTTACCTGCAGCAATTGCATGTTGATTGCCCTTTTAAAAGACAAAGTCCAGCAACTGGAGGAACATGTAGCTACGCTCCAAAGAATTAGAGAGCTGGAGCTCTTCTTGGAAGCAACAGAGCACACCGTCCCCACCAAGGAGGAGACAGGGGACTCCCCTGAGAAGGAGGCTAGTTCATCAACACAGGAGCCAGATATATGGAGAAACGTGACTCAAAGAAGTAGGAGGCCCAGGGTTCACTCTGATTGTTTAGAAATACACAATCGCTTTGAGGTCCTCTTCCCTAGCATGGAAGACGAAGAGCAGACTCCATTTGAGGATCTCTCCCTCATTACAGTCGATCAGGTATATGAAGACGAGCAGCAAAGTCAGTCCTCAGGGAATGTGCAGGCGACCTTGGAACGGACAGCTCACGGAAGAACCCCGACCAAACCCAAGAGGAGGCGTGTAGTGGTGATAGGAGATTCACTACTGAGGGGAACAGAAGCAGTGATCTGTGGGCCTGACAAGATGTCTCGGGAAGTGTGCTGTCTCCCCGGGGCTAAGATCCAAGATGTAACTGAACGACTGCAAGGAATCATAAAACCCACTGACAAATACCCCTTCCTCTTGGTTCATGTGGGAACCAATGACACTGCAAGCAATAGCCTCCAGAAGATCAAAAGAGACTACGAGGCTCTCGGCAGGAAATTGAAGCAACTAAATGCACAAATTGTCATCTCGTCTGTCCTCCCAGTTGAACGACGTGGCCCAGGGAGAGAGGGGAAAATAGTGGAAGTGAACAGCTGGCTTCGCAAATGGTGTAAACAGGAACGGTTTGGATTCTTAGATCACGGACTGCAGTTTCTTGAAGATGGACTTCTGGCAAGTGATGGGCTGCACCTCACAACGGTTGGGAGAAATGTTTTTGCCAAAAACCTCAGAAACCTCATCAGGAGGGCTTTAAATTGACAAATGTGGGGGAGGGAGACAGTGCTCCTGAAGGTAGGAGTCTATCAATTAATGAAGATGATCATCCAAATGTCATAGACCAAATGGAGCAAACAGCACGCGGACCTAGTGGTGGGAGGAAAAAATCCTTAAATAAGAGACACGGGGGAATGATTAATGGACTTCAATGTCTGTACACTAATGCGCAAAGCATGGGAAATAAACAAGATGAGCTTGAGCTCTTGGTACAGCAAACTAAATATGACATAATAGGCATCACTGAAACCTGGTGGGATAAGTCCCACGATTGGAATGTAATAATGGGGGGATACAATCTATTTCAGAGAAACAGACCAGACAAGAAAGGAGGAGGATTGGCGTTATATGTCAGGGATGTGTATACCTGTGAAGAGATCCAAGATTTAGAACCTCAAAGCCAAAGTGAGAGCATTTGGGTCAAAATTAAGGGAGAGAAGAATAACAGAGACCTCATTGTGGGAGTTTACTATAGATCCCCAAGCCAAACGGAGGACATAGATGATGCCTTCCTGGAACAGATGGCCAAGCATGCAAAAGGAAGGGAGATAGTAGTAATGGGGGACTTCAATTACCCGGATATTTGTTGGACGTCAAACTCAGCCAAGAGCATAAGGTCAAACAGATTCCTCACTGGCCTTGCAGACAACTTCATTGTCCAGAAAGTGGGAGAAGCAACAAGAGGAACAGCCATTTTAGATCTGGTCCTAACCAATGTTGATGACCTGGTTAGTGGGGTAGATGTGGATGGATCATTAGGCGCGAGTGATCATGCTCTTCTGAAGTTTACTATACAGCGGAAAGGAGCAGCCAAGCATACTAGGACTCAATTTCTTGACTTTAAGAAAGCCGACTTCATAAAACTTAGGGAAGTGCTGGGTGAGATCCCATGGACAGCAATACTAAAAGGAAAGGGAGTTCATGATGGCTGGGAGTTTGTTAAGAGGGAGATAGTAAAAGCACAACGTCAGGCAATACCAATGAGACGGAAACATGGAAGGTGCCTAAAGAAGCCAGGGTGGCTATCTAAAGAACTTTTAACTGAATTAAGATTAAAAAAGGATGTGTACAAAAAACGGAAAAGGGGGGAAACCACCAAAGAGGAATTCAAACAAATAGCCAGCACGTGTAGACACAAAGTCAGAAAAGCTAAAGCACAGAATGAACTCAGGCTTGCTAGAGAGGTTAAAAGCAACAAAAAAGGCTTCTATGGGTATGTTCGTAGCAAAAGGAAGAACAAAGAAACAGTGGGGTCACTCAGAGGAGAAGATGGTGAAATGCAAACAGGGGACACAGAAAGGGCTGAACTCCTCAATGCCTTCTTTGCCTCAGTCTTCTCCGATAAAGAAAACAATGCCCGACCTGAAGAATTTGGAGCAAATGATTCAGCAAAGGAAACACAGCCCAGAATAACTAAGGAGATAGTACAAGAATATTTGGCTAGTTTAGATGTATTCAAGTCTCCAGGGCCAGATGAACTGCATCCAAGAGTATTAAAAGAACTGGCAGATGTGATCTCAGAACCACTGGCAGTCATCTTTGAGAATTCCTGGAGAACAGGCGAAGTCCCGGCAGACTGGAGGAGGGCAAATGTTGTCCCTATTTTCAAAAAGGGGAAAAGAGAGGACCCAAATAATTACCGCCCAGTCAGTCTGACATCAATAGCAGGGAAGATTATGGAGCAGATCATTAAGCAAACAGTCTGTGAGCACCTAGAAAGGAATGCTGTGATCACCAATAGTCAGCATGGATTTCTGAAAAATAAGTCATGTCAGACTAACCTGATCTCGTTTTTTGACGGAATTACAAGCCTGGTAGATGAAGGGAACGCAGTGGATGTAGCCTACCTTGATTTCAGCAAGGCATTTGACAAGGTGCCCCATGATATTCTTGTAAAGAAGCTGGTTAAATGCGGTCTTGACTATGCTACCACTCAGTGGATTTGTAACTGGCTGACTGACCGAACCCAAAGGGTGCTCATCAATGGTTCCTCTTCATCCTGGAGAAGAGTGACTAGTGGGGTGCCACAGGGTTCTGTCTTGGGCCCGGTCTTATTCAACATCTTTATCAACGACTTGGATGATGGACTCAAGGGCATCCTGATCAAATTTGCAGATGACACCAAACTGGGAGGGGTGGCTAACACCCCAGAGGACAGGATCACACTTCAAAACGACCTTGACAGATTAGAGAACTGGGCAAAAACAAACAAAATGATTTTTAACAGGGAGAAATGTAAAGTATTGCACTTGGGCAAAAAAAAATGAGAGGCACAAATACAAGATGGGTGACACCTGGCTTGAGAGCAGTACATGTGAAAAGGATCTAGGAGTCTTGGTTGACCACAAACTTGACATGAGCCAACAGTGTGACGCGGCAGCTAAAAAAGCCAATGCAATTCTGGGCTGCATCAATAGGAGTATAGCATCTAGATCAAGGGAAGTAATAGTGCCACTGTATTCTGCTCTGGTCAGACCACACCTGGAGTACTGTGTCCAGTTCTGGGCACCACAATTCAAGGACACTGACAAACTGGAACGTGTCCAGAGGAGGGCAACCAAAATGGTCAAAGGCCTGGAAACGATGCCTTATGAGGAACGGCTAAGGGAGCTGGGCATGTTTAGCCTGGAGAAGAGGAGGTTAAGGGGTGATATGATAGCCATGTTCAAATATATAAAAGGATGTCACATAGAGGAGGGAGAAAGGTTGTTTTCTGCTGCTCCAGAGAAGCGGACACGGAGCAATGGATCCAAACTACAAGAAAGAAGATTCCACCTAAACATTAGGAAGAACTTCCTGACAGTAAGAGCTGTTCGACAGTGGAATTTGCTGCCAAGGAGTGTGGTGGAGTCTCCTACTTTGGAGGTCTTTAAGCAGAGGCTTGACAACCATATGTCAGGAGTGCTCTGATGGTGTTTCCTGCTTGGCAGGGGGTTGGACTCGATGGCCCTCGTGGTCTCTTCCAACTCTATGATTCTATGATTCTATCATGAACTGCTTTTATCCTGACCCATTAGAAGACTCAGGGCCCTATCATCTTGGCATGGGAACCACTCACTCTGGGGATTAGTATGAGCTTCAGATTGCCATAAAATAGGCTGTTTCAGTCCAGTTTTGCACATGCCAGATTCTTGTCTGTTCTTATTTAGATGTCAGATACGTTAGTGTCATATAGAAGATAGTCTTCTTTGCCAAACCCCCATGTGAAACATGGCTACAGTGAACTCTGTATTCAGATTTGTAGAGAAAAAGGTAGGCTTGTATGTATTACCTTTGTCTGTGCTTGCTTTTCAGAGTCCTTCCTTCAACCACCATCACCCTCATAACCGAGCTTCAAGCATCTGGAGGCTTTGATGCTTATGGGCTGGAGATCCAAAATTTGGCCCCCAGGGGGTGGGCCAAAATCAACATCTTTGACCATCTACATCAAGTGATGTGTGGGCGCTGGAAGATCCCCATCCGAGTGCTTCCTATGAAGCCAAGCCTCACTCCAGAACAGTTGAATGGTGTGCCCCAGGTGAGGACCTTTAGCAAGGTTCAGTGCTGAGTGCCAAGAAAATTATTTCCTGACCAACATGAAGGGAGAGTGTCATGCTCGCGCTCTCAGGAGACTCGTGGTGAACCATTAACATTGGCACTTAACACTGAGCACCTACTTTCTGCATTGTGCTGGGTGTGATTTGAGACAGGTTCAATCTCAGGCCTCATTGACTGAAGAGAAACATTCCTGGAATGATGGCTGTTCCTCAGAACACCTTGGCCAGATCAAGATAAATTAGTCCAACATCGTCTTCAGTTATTTTCGCATCTGTTTTAATCCCAACCAGACCACACCTTGTTTTTTCCTCACAGTTGGGTAAAGCAGAGCTGTACTTGCGACTAGTGAATGCAAGAGATGCTGACATGCAGTCGATGGCAGAGATTCATCCAGGCAATGCCTCCTTGTACAAATACCCTCCTACAGTGAGTTGAACTGCATGGCATTATTGTCTCCTTCGAAGTTATTTTTAACTCTTTTTCGAGTTAGCATTGCTTGAGGGCAGATTCTGAAAAACAGGTTCTTTGTGTCCTCAATATTTATTTGCTGCAGAGAACCAGAATGACACTAAAAAGACAATTTGAAATAATAGATAAATGGTGAAAAATTGGGAAACCACAAGGAGAACATGAGCACAATAATAGCCTCCCACTCCTGTTCCCCCAAAACTGGTACTTGGTGGGATACTACCTCTGATCCTGGAGGTTATAGCCATCATAACTAGTAGTAGCCACTGATAGCTGAACTGGAGGTTAAAGCTATCCAGTATCCATGGAAGATAAGGCTAAGAGCAAACTCAGTGAAAATGTATTAATTAGATATTTCAAAGGAATAAATGAAGTATGCTACCATCTGACTGAAGCCTTTTAAAATCCCAGCTATTAACTATTTAGCACATTCATATAAAACTCCAGATGAATTAATAACTAATTCAACAATTAAGTAGCTACTTTAATTCCTAGCATAAAAAATAATTCTATCTGTCACTCAACTGAAAAGTCCAAGGTTCTCAAATAGTGTCTCAGTGAGATGCACCACTGCACCAGTCTCTCAAACACAGTGAGGCAGCATGGCAGAGAGGATAGGAGAAGCACTGGGTTGGTGGCAGCAGGTACAAGCATACTCATCTATACCTGCCGCTACCAATCCAGTGCTCTTCCGCCCTTGCTCCTGCTTCTGCACTGACTTGCACAATCCTGGGCCCAGAAAGTGCATCATACAGCACAACTGGTTCCATGTTCAAAAAAAAAAAAAAAAAAAAAAAAAAAAAAAAAAAAGGACCCAAATTGTTGGAAATCATGAAACAAAAGCTTAAAGTTTTCCAGATAAAATTAGTACTGTATTACTGAGAGGCGAAAGCAAGTTTTAAATTTCCATCATTCCAATGCTAATACTGAGTGGAAGCAAGGTGGTTTGTAGAAATGACGGCAGGTGGATGGCAAACTCTCCACTGGAAGGAACATTTGAAAAGTAGGATCAGGAGATTGGAAGCCTTCCTTTCACCCCCAGTATATTTTCACTGCCCTCGCCTTGCTTGTCATGCTACCCGCCTCACCTGTTTAATCCTGTTGTATTTTGTTCTTTCAAATGCAGGTGTCCAGTTGCACAGCACCCCCTACAGACTTTCCTGCAGCCCAGCGCTCTTTCCACCCTGCCCCCACCAGCCTGTTCTTCTCTGTCCCTCCTTACACTGGCTTTGTTGACTCTCCTCCTGATCAGGAACAGCCTCTCCAATACAAACCCAATAAAAGGTGAGAAAGGAGGAAGACCACCCCTTTCTCCTTTCAGGACTAGGCTTTCCTTCTAACGAAGATAAGTCAGCACAGAAATGCCTACTGTCTTCCTTTGTATATGTCTCTGTGTGTTTTGTGTATAAATGAAACAACTAAAAGATTATGCATCTCTAATCCACCCATGTCTGTGATTTTCTCTGTATTTTTAATTAAGGATATGGGGGCTGTTTTTAAGAGTACATCTGCATGAGGTTTTGATGGTGGCAGGATTGGATGTACTTACCCATCTGCACAGCAGAGGGTAGTTATAGTCTACTCTGCCTGCAACTGACCATATAAACTAAAGCACAACATCAATTAATATTTTCTTTCCACGGACTATACCATACCACAAGGAGAGATTTCTCCTGACCTTCCCATTGGCAGCAGAACACCAAAATGTGTTCAGAATAACTGTTTGTACATATGATCCCTAAAAATGTAATTCTTCTGTCATGATTATCTAGAGTCTTCCTTGTTGTGTGTGTCTGTCCATGTCCATCACTAAAAGATTAAAGACATTCACACATTCATGGCACATTAGTCTATCAATAGCTGCTAACTGGAACATCCTATATTCAGAGGCTGCCTCATTAGCAAATGCTGAGGACACTGCCTTTGGCTTGGTTTATGCATTGGAGAGGATATAACAGGCACCTTTTTAGTCCTAAAAAAAAAAAGAATACAAAAATCCTCTCTAAAACCAAACTGCCTCTATTAAAGTAGGCTGATAGGATCATGTTTCTAATTATTCCTCTGAGTCAATTTCAGTGTGATTACTTTATATTGGAAGTCATGTACTTGAAATGCTTGTGAAATGCAAACAAAAAACCCCCACAAAAAATATTGCTGAAATATTCACCCTCTTCCTTTAGAATTAGTGCCCCATCCACCCTTTTGAAGTGCTCAATTCTGCAACTCTTCCCTCTTTAATCTTTAAGGGATCACCACTGGATAATATTTAAGTGTATTATATTTTAGTGACATCAAGGGATGCCAACAAGAAGAAGAAGAAGGTTCTCTCAGCAACTGCAAGAGTCATTCCCCTCTGAAAATTCTAAGCATCTTGGTAACATCTGCTAAATTAGCATTTTAAAGTGGTTCTGTCCCTACCTCCTAGAAACTGTTCTGGTCAGTACCCCAGAGGTTAATCCTTTCCCACTCATCTAGAATCTCTTTGAAAAAGGAGGCTTCTGCCAATGGAAAATGTCAGCATTTGCCTATTTCCTTTAGGTAGGAAATGCTGACTGTCATGGTACCAGCAGGGATGTATGTAAGAGGCCATCCTGGCTTAGTAAAGTCTAAGTTTTAGAATTGGCTAAGGCCAATACCAATAAATGTAGGCTACCAAGAAGTAACATCTTCTATTTTTGTTTCTTTAGAAGCTGCTTGCTCTCTTTGATGTTTCCTTCCGCATGTGCTCATCAATAAGTGCATCCCTGTGTTTGTGGGCTCTAAAACTGGTGCGAATCTGTAGGACGCCTTCTTTTTAAAAGCCATTGTACTGTGCCTAGTGATTTTAGCAACTTAACAAAACATGTCTCTCCCACATCTCTACAGGAGTTACAACCTTCCAACAGTTTGACTTCACCTCCAAAGGTGCATTCCTCCATTGTCTCCCGAGACAAATGAATGCCAACAACAATTAGTACATAATATGAAAAACAAATGATTGCACACTAGCTACTTTCATATTCATGCCCCAAATGTCACCTAGATCAGAGTGATAAAACAAAGAGGGAAATGATTCTGAAGCAACTTCTCATGAACAGTATAACAAGAGAAGCAGCCCCCAAGCTGACTTCCTTTTAGACTATGCTTCTTTCTTCTTTGTCTTTTTCTTCATTCAGTAGCCATAAACCTATTGCCTTATTTTGTTCCACATCAACATGGCTTCTTCTATAGTTGAGAATCTTACTTGTATTGGGCCTCATTCAGTTTTATTCCCAATATTGTGATTACTTTCAGTGCCTAATATTTTCAATGGCAATTTTGTCGAGAATGTGCTACTGAAAAAGGGAGGTGCAACACCATTGCTCACTCCAGATACAGAAAAGGAGTAGGGATGGAGTACTTGACCAAAGATATCAGGTAGAAAGATTCCATTCAGCTTTCTGCCATCTTTTTAGACTACCTCATGCCAGTCTCCAGCTTGTGGTAGTTGACTTATTATTTGGTATGAGCCTATTTCAAGTTTTGCATGTTGCGGAGTTGTCCTGTAGCTTGCTAATGAAATACTGTACACATGATTCACCAGATCTTCCCAAGAGGAACCTTCATGCATATAAATTAAACTCAGCAAAAGTATTTTTCCTTCCTATGTCCTTTCTTATTTGTCACATTTTACTTACCCTTACCCCTATATAATCAACTACCTTTAACATTCCTTCTCTGCTCCCCTAACACCCAGCTGGGCAGTATATATGGTTCTTCAAGAAACCCCTTTCTGGCCTTTGTGCTGCAGTATGCTCACATACATCAACCTTCCCCTCTTTTTTTTCATTTCCCCCCATCTCTCCCTGTTACCTCCCTGGCTGTGGCACTGGCAGCACCCAGAAACAGAAACCAAAGGCTTCTCCATACCTTCCTAGGTAAATACGAAGTATAGTTTGGCTTTTCCTTTGCAGGGGTATATTATATTTCTCTCCACATTATGCTGTCACAATAGAAATTGGCAATGAGACGCTTGTTCTACTTGGCTTTAATAGCCAGATATACAGTATATACACTGTATTTGATGTCACAGCAAAATGCCCTTCTGCTGGCTAGAGAAAGAACTTCCTCATGGTCTCCTGAAGAAGTTTTATCCAACCTATTTAGAAGAGGAAAGGATCCAGGAGAGACACTGTTTCAGAAGTGGTAAAGAGGGAAATCTGGGCTGCCATAATTGTACTGGATCAATTGCTCTTTACTTTTCTTGTAGCCCAGCTTTATTGCTTAATCTAGCAAGGTTCTGATTTGGTGGAGAACTGCCATTTTGCTGTTTGAGAAGGGGAAAGGTGCTGCTTGCTGTTGAAAGACAGGGGCAACAACTGAAGAGCAGTGAGTTAATAAGCCTCTGATTATTTCAGGAAAATTGAAGCAGTGCTCGAGTGGCCACAATCCCAGCAGAATGAAAGAAGACAATTAGGGTTCATCCTTGATAGAGTAAAAGGTGCCCCACCAGGAGATGGGGCTGTCCGGCTAACTGGTTACCATCAGAAAACTGGTCAGGTACGGAACATGTGTGGCTCTGTCAATAGCCCCAGTGTCATAGTGGTGTTCAGCTGGCACCCTGGTTCAGCATTCTAGCTGAACCATCCCGGAGTTCTTTATTATTTTAGGAAGAAACACCAAGAAAGCTTAAAAAGGAAGTTGGACCATGTGTTACATTTTTCTCAAACTTGATTTCAGGTGATTGCCACCAAGGACTCGGGACTGAATTACTGCACCAATTCCATGAGATCCAATATTAAACATGGCTACTTCGTGTTTGGAGAACAGGAGGTATAGAATGGTGCTTTGGCAGGAGAGCATTAGGCTTGGAGATGGACTTAGGTTTACATCCCAGTCCAGCTGAGAAGTTCACAGAGTGTCCTCAGACAGATTATTATCCTTGCACTGATTAGATGGTTATTTAGCACTACCATTGCTGCAAGCACTAGAATACTGTACAGTGGTATCTTGGGTTACAGACGCTTCAGGTTACAGACTCCGCTAACCCAGAAATAGCACCTCGGGTTAAGAACTTTGCTTCAAGATGAGAACAGAAATCGTGTGGCGGCAGTGCAGTGGCAGCGGGAGGACCCATTAGCTAAAGTGGTGCTTCAGGTTAAGAACAGTTTGAGGTTAAGAACGGACCTCCAGAACGAATTAAATTCTTAACCCGAGGTACCACTGTATTTGTTTCTCAGAGGCCAAGTTTGCTCAGACCTCACCACCACTCAGTCACCTGTTACCAGAAATGGTAGACCAGTTCTCTGATGCTAGATAAGTATTTACATTGGTTTAGAGTATTTACTTTCCCCAATCCTGGGGATAATTCTTGTGGATGCCCATGCCTAACTATAAGAAGCAATCATGTTGCTTGTTTGCAAAATATGGGCTTTGGGTTTTCTTACTAATGGTGTAAAAGCAGTTCTGAGCTCAGAGAAAAACATGCTCATTCCTAATCCATGAAAACAGGGGGTATTTGAATATGGTGCATGGCAGAGGGAATTGAAGGGTAGAAGGTGCTGGAAATTATAGTACTACTCTTGGCTCACCTGAACTGCTTCTTTTTGTTTCCTTCAGGAAATCTTCTGGGATGTTGAGCCGCAGCAGGACATGATCCTTATTGCTCGCTTTTACCACTGGCCCAGTGGGAGGGTAGCACCCACCCCCTGGGACAAAGGATTCAAGCCTCAACACCAGCCACTACTAGGGAGTGATGAATGGCTGGCTGCCTGGGCTGTGCTCAGACTGACCAAGATGTATGAATCCCATAAAGTGATGGTTACAGGTATGCTGCAGGCATTTCTGTTTGCCTGGTGCTATGATTCCCCACAGGAATTAAGGTTTTCCTATTACTAGTCTAGGAATTAAGTTTTCTGCATTCTGCTTGCACAGGTGCAATGAAGAAAGGGGAACGTGGGATGCCTGTCTGGAACACAGGGACTCATACACTGACTCTGTATCATGGCCCTGTGCCACCTGTTGTAGCTCTGTCAGTGATGGTAAGTCCACTCCTGTAAAGCAAACCAAGGTTAACCAGGTAGGTAAAGTACACCAATATTAATACACCATCAAAAGGCTGAAGAGATGTTAAACATCTAATGCCTGGCTCGGTCTTGCTGCTCTTATTGTTGCAACACTCCTTACTGGCTTACTCTAGTAAAGACTTACAACTGTAATCTTCACAGAGCAATATTTTATATGGCAGCAACAGTATGTAATACTTAAGAGGACTGAATCATTGGTTAAGCCTCCATTCTGTTGTGTGTTGATTCCAGTGCTGCAGCTCCACTGGAATAAAACACTGCTATGCATGCGGTGGAAGCACATGGGGGCAGAAGAAATGGAATTTATGTTGTGCCAGTGGATCTATGTGCACTGGATAAAGCCCCATGTTTTAAGCTGTGCCTTATTATGCTTTCCTCTTGTTTCATTCCCATCTGCACATAATGCTTTGCTCCTAGTCAATGGAAGAGAATCATCAGGACTTCAAGATATATGGTGATGCTACTTTAAGGCTGCACGTCTTCAGCACCCAGAAACCTGAGCAACCTTTTCCACCAGAGTCACCACCTCCACTTGACCCAGCAAAAACCTGGCCTCATGTGAGTGCTGGGCAAGGACGGTTTTACAGTCCCTACAGGGCTTGGGATAATTGGGACAGACCTTCCACCTCCACTCAGTTCACAATCTGGCTGCATATGTATTATACCTTTAAAGCGTATCTGAAGCACTTCCTTTCCTTCAAAGAATTCTGGGCACTGCAGTTTACAGTTCTTTTATCTGTCCTGAATCTTCCAAAATTCAGCTTCATTGGGTCTTCAGGAGTTCTGGTGTTATGAGAGAGGAAGAATAACTTTTCTCCATATACTCTATGCCATGCTTAATGTTATAAACATGTGTCACATCTCATGCACATTTTCTTTAAACCAAAAAGTCCCAAATCTTCAGCCTTCCTTCATAGGGGAGTTGCACCATTCTCTTGATCATTTTGGTTGCCCTTTTGTGAACCTTTTCCAACACGACAATATCCTTTTTGAGGTGAGGTGAGCAGAACGGTACACAGAATTCCAAATGCAGTCACACCATATATTTGTATAAAGGCATTATGGTATCAACAATTTTATTCTCAGTTCCTTTCCTAGTGATCCCTAGCATGGATTTTGCCTTTCTCACAGTTCCTGCACACTGGATCAACATCTTAATTGAGCTATCTACTATGGCCCCCAGGTCTCGTTCCTGGTCAATCACTGCTACTTCAGACCCCATTGAGAGTATATGTGGCATTAAGATTTTTGAACCAGCATGCATTTCTCTGCATTTGTTTACAAAGAATCGCATTTGTTTGCTCACGATAATAAACTCTTCGGGATTGTTAAAACAAAAGGACCTCTAAAACTGAGTGAAAGTGCAGTAAAATGGCCATTTAGTATCATCACAACTTTTCCCCCCACAGGAAGCTTTTATTCATCATTTCAGGGAGACACCTCCTGTAGAGCCTTTCAGAGCTGGAGATGGCTTTGATCTATACATTGATGGAGCCCGCTTCCTGCCTGATGATGTCACTGTTACCAGGGTCACTGCTCGTATCTTCACCAGTGGTTTCATGCAGTAAGGAGGAACAGTTCTCTGGGTTTTTCTTCCCTAAAATGCCATCTTTCCTCTGCTTCTCCCAGGCTGCATACATGCTATGGGTGGGATTCAATGGGGCACTCTCACAATTGTTCTGTCTGTGCAAGACTTCCAGACAGAATGACCCTCAGTCTCCTACCCCTGATTTTAATGTTTCTATGGCTATGTCCTGAAGCACGCAAAGGGTTTTGCTTCAGTTCAAGGTGCCACGACAACAGAGGAGCTTAACAATGCCCTCTTATGGAAAACATCTAGCTGAAGGTTGTTTCTGCTTCTTCCTTTCAGAATTGGGCCAGACATTTGCACTGGGATTGACCTGAATAGCAGCATATTTGATCCACTTTACAGCTACTCAGTTGAAATCAGAGAGCCAGTGATAGCGCCTTGTGCAACTCTTCTGTTAAAGGTTTGTGTTGGTATGGGTAAAGGGCGTGCAAAGAATGCTACCAATGAATGAAGCATGTCCTGTGGGGGGTCAAGAGTTAGGAAGTTAAGGATCTTTCCTTTCCTGGAATGGAGCTAGAACAACTCCCCTGTGTGGAAAAGTTACATCGTTTGGGGCTTTTTAGTTTAGAAAAAAGAGTAAGGAGGCAAGTGACGGAGCTGTATAAAATTATGAATGCTGAGGATAAACTGGATAGAGAGACATTTTTCTCCTTCTCTCATCATATTAGAACTGGGTGCTATTAATGGCTCCAGTGGCAGAGGCATTATATCTCCGAATACCAGTTGCTGGGGAACACAAGTGGGAATAGTATTGTTGGTGCTATTTATTTACTGTTTAATGCCAAAATAGGCTTCTAAGCACCCTACAAAATATAAGATTTGCACAAACATTAAAATATAAACACCCATAATTAAAATGCAACAAAACAGGTGTATACTAAAACAAAGTAGTAGTTAAAACTGGAGACTCCGGTCAAGATGAAGGGAATGCCTGTGTAAGCAGGCTGAGGCGTGTCTTCAAAAGACAGCAGAATGCTTGCAGGCTTCCTATAGGCATCTAGTTGGCCACTATGAGAACAGCATGCTGGACTAGGTGGGCCCTTGGTCTGATTCTGCAGTGCTATTATATTCTTAATGGAGGACATTATGGCAACATCTTCCTGACCTCCACCTCACCTCCAACACAAAACAGAACTATGGGTCTAGCTGCCAGGGGGGAATGAACTAATGTCCCTTTGTATTTTACAGGTTTATTCCATCAATCGCTTAACCTCTGAGCTCATCCAGATCGGTTGGGCAGCTCTCAATGTTTTTGTGGAATGTGGAACACACAAAGCCCCTGAACCAGAGGCCAAGGGGATTCAGGTGATTTAACTGAAGGGGAATTCAGGGGAAGCAGCCTCAGTTCTGAAAATGAAGCTAGGACATGGTTTATAATGCTGATAGGCTCCAGCAGGAAAATGCCTTCCTTCTTCATGGGTATTTCAGGAACTCTCATTCTTTTGCTGACAACCAAAGTGCTACAAGAATATTTCACATTCCCACTAGATCTCACAGGATAGGTTTTTACTATTAATGCTCATGCTTTCTAGTGCCATGCCAAAAATCCCATCCCACTATAACTGCTGTGTGACCTGGAGCCCTACCCAAAAATCTTGCTGTCTCTCCACAGTTCAGATGCAAATGGTAGGAGGGGAACACAATATATTTCCCATTACCTGTTTCCCAAGGAGGAAAAAGGGGTCTGTGGATAGATGTTGATTACTATTTTCCTCAGGTCTCCCTCAATGATGGTGCTCATCAGCTCCGTATTTTTCACAACAGTCCCTGCCCAGATCAGCCCTTCTCTACCAGCTCTCTGACATCAATAGGACGGTGAGGCCCTCTCACTTACATCATTTCCAATTCCTTCCCCATCTTATCAAACTAGCTTTCTTAATATCTGTCTTCTCACTTTCCCTGTAGGTATGTGCCCTGTGCAACCCTGCTAGTGAGGCTTATCAAGGCACCTGTAAATTCCAGCCATCAAACTTTACAAAGAAGCATGGTCCCTCAGGCAAACTGGGCCAAAGTGGGCCTCTTTCAGGCCAGGCCTGACTATTCTGATGGTGTCTATTACTCAGACTCAGCCAAGCCTACTGCAGGAGAAAGTTGCTTCTATGAAGCCATGACCAACAGGTAAACTGAGTTTCTGTCTCCTCAGTGGTTGCAGGATGGATGGAAGTAAAAAAGATGGAATCATAGCAATTGTGGAAAAGTCTCCCTTAAGAGGACTGCCAGCTATTACTTTTAAGAATTTTTGGTCTCACTGTAGTCACATACATAAAAGATGAGTTATTATAGTGTGTTCTATGGTAGACTATGTATTTGATGAGCCTATTGATTGGATATTTTTTTTAATCAAAGGGCAGAAGGAACCTTACAAAACAACAGTCCATCTTACATTCAAATCAGATTAACAGAAGGGTGAGCCAAGGGTCTCGCCCCATGCATCAACACACTTTGGTAGGAAATAATTATAGAATTCCAAAACTGTGGGCCACAGCAAAAATAGCTTTTTGTTTCACACAGGTCTGTTGTTTCAGTGCGGGAAATAGTTCACCAGCTTGAAGGTCCTAAGAGTTTAAGCACAGATGAGGAGATTGTCACCTGGATCCATCAGAAACTAACCCGGGTGCCAGGCAGCAGTCCACAGCCTTTTAGCCTCACCTATGTCTCCAGATACATTCCCACCTATGGCATCAAGGTGAACAGCTATCACATTCACAGAAATGCCCTGTTTAGCACAAAATTATATACATGACTGGGATAGAATACTATACAGAGATATGGAAATAAGGAATTCTGCCTCCTTATAACCAGTCTTAAGAAATTTCTGCACTTGAAAATAGTTATCAACCTTTAACCTGGTCTCTGTTGCTGTGCCTTTAGGTACATGTTAACAGGCATTTATCAACTTCTGAAGACAACCACTAGTATTCTTAATTTTCTAAACAAGTTGACTTTCTTAGCTGTATTATTTCATACTGCTAAGGACAAAAATTCCCTGCTCACAGAAAACTGGCATGTCAGAGTAATTTGAAATGGTATAGTTGAGAAACAAATTTAGTCTTTCATGTTTGTAAGCAAATTAAGCCTTGGCTGTGTGTGTGTGTACAGTGCTCTTATCCAGACTGACATCTAAACTCTGTGGTATTCCAGTTTGCATTGGACAGAGGCATGAACTTACCATGGTCTGGCTTGACAATCGCCCAATTCTGCTTCAATCCACCTGGGGCATGTTACTTTGGGGCCCAGTGGCTGAAGTATGATTACCCCATCTTTGTTGAGGAGCTTGACAAAAACAGCTACCAGCAATGGCCTGTGTGGCTTGATGGCTTCAAGGTATCACATCCTTTATTTTGTTGTTCGTCACTCTGTAAGCCACCCTTCAGTCACAGGACTCTGAGAATGGCCTACAACTAAAAAAAGATGACACTGGGTGTTCCACTCAGCAAAGGATAGGTCGTTGCCTTTCAGTAAGATGGGTCCCATGCTGTAAGAAGGAACCAATCTGTATTTCAACACTGGTTTATCTGGTATTTTTCACAACTAATCTGTCTTATTCAGCAGAGTCTACAGCAAAACGGCTAAAGGCCTCCTGAGCCTAGTAACCAGTTAACTAAGATGAACTGTGTGGAAGGTAACTAGGTGGAGTTTTAAGCAGAAATATTAGCTCCAGAAAAGTTCAGTAAAGTAGAAACATTCTCTCTAGTGAATTAGTATTGCTATAATTAGGCTGATTCCCTACCACCTATCCCTACTAAATCTGTAGCCTATATTTTGATACTCTACTGGGGTTCAAACATTTTTGCTAGCAGCGAGGCTCAGGGTTCTTAATTTCTGTTCCACATAAAGGAAGTATGTGCATTCCTTTCATAAATCCATTGCTGCCCAATATTTTTTACACAGAGAAACATGTCATATCACCAGCATTTACTCACTGCCTTATACCAGGGGGCTCTGGGTATGTGAAATTTAATTGTGTTAAGGAGACCTGGCATGATTTTGAATGAGGCAGTCTGCCCATGGTGGAGTAGTGTAAGCTTTCTTACTGATGACCATATTTCCAAACTCATATTTGTGAACCTGTACACAACAGGTGGCTCAGCCTTTCCTTTCAGAACCTGCAACTTCTGTTTTTCAGACCTGTCCCCACAGAGTTTACCATAAATATACAACCATTATTATTCACCTGTACCAAGGTGTGGTGAATCCTGCCCAATGTGCCTTGGGTGAAAAAGAATGCCAAGCAGCACAAAGAAGAGTCATGCTAAAAGGGGAACAGTTACATCACACTCAGAAAAGTGGGGCATGGACAGCTCTTCATGTGTTTTCCAGAGGTTACTGCAACACCGGCATTTACCAACTGCCCTTATACCAGGGGGCTCCCAGTCAGGTATAGTTAACCAACCAGGTAAAAGTTAGACATACATTACCAATTTTCTTGCAAAAACAATCAAATTCCAGCAGCTGGGCAGGGGCATGCACTTATTAGCACACACACACTATATATTTTGTACGTTTCCCTGTATCGCCTGTATATCACCATTCTGTCATGCTGAAAGTTATCCACTTCCCCACTTTTGAGCTTTATGTGAATGCAGCATCAGTTAAGAAATGACTCATCCCCACAGCTTTCTGTACTTTCTGAAGTCCCTACTTGTGTACGCTTAATGCCTTCAAATATCTTAGCAATGGCAAAGGGTACAAATGGCAACTAGTTCTCCCAGCTTTTGGAGGTGGTGATGGTGCAAAGCAATAAACCAGTGCCTATAGCTGCTATGCATTCCCCACCCCATCTTTGGCTTAAGTGTCACCAGCTCTTGACCCACTTGTTTTTACCCACTACTATAATTTAGTCCAAAGTCAGCAATCAGTTTCTAATTTCAAGATGTTGTTTGGGGTGTGTACAAAATAATAATAATAATAAAATTAGTAAGCTTTACAATAATGTTACTTTGTAATGTTCTGGGAGCACTTCTCACTATTTCTCTCACTTAAGGAATCTCTTGCAGTAGTCTACTAAAAGAATGCTGCAAAGAAACAGTAGGTGGTTTGTTCTTTTCTGGTTCAAGGTTTGTTCTTTCCTTAACAGATCATCCTGACTTCCTTATCTGAAGGGAAATGCAGCAGCATTATGAAGAGCATGCTCCAAAAGAAAGAGGTATGAGGCTAGTTAAGCATAGAGCAGTAGCTTCACAAAACTTATACAGGAAGTAAAACGGTGAAGTAAGGGGAGCACTTGCAATCCTTTTCTAGATCGTATTATACAGGGTAGTAACAAAAACTGATGGAAAAGGTAGACCACACAAATCCCAATTACCCCAAACACTACTACAAGTGCAGAAAGTTCCAAGGAGCATGGCTAACAAAGATTTATGGGAGCAAGACATTAGGTGGTTTGCAACATCAGTCCCACCATCATACAAATACATGGTAAAAAATAGTGGATTCCAAAATGTGTGTTTGTGCTGCAGAGAGATCTTCGCTGAAGACTGCTAAGTCAGATAAACCAATGTACAAGACTATGTTTCTTTATAATGTAATCTTTAAATTGAAAATTTACCTGAACCAGTGGTTCTAAAATGTTTTTCTTTCGGCCACACTTCCAGAATAAAAACTTGCTCACGCCACACCAAATTGTTTGGCAAGAAATACATTGGGGGGAAAGAAACTCAAATTAGTGTTTTTGTAAATATATTTATCCATAGTATGCAAATAAATTTTTTTTTTGATACTATACTACACCGAAATGTTTAAATATTTGATTGTCCTTGAATCTTCTAGCCACACCCTTTGAGAACCGCTGCTTTACAGATTCATTTGGGTGCAATGTGGAACATTTATGTGGTCCACTAACCCTGGAGTAGAAGGCTCCAGTATAGATTAAGGAGGCACTTGGATATTCTGTAATTATATGAAAACCTCAACAGCCTCAGGTATGACAGGTGCCTGCAATCCATGTGAGCCCTACTTTATCCCCAACGTTTCACCATTATTCTTGTTCAACAATCGCACACATATAAAGAATGTACTTAATGCTATAGTTTGAAACTTCCAGATCCAGTTGGTGCCAGGTGCATCTGTGATTGTACGCATAGCAGATGGAAGATGGGATGAAGAATTCAGATATACATCAGAGGTACGTATACTAAGTGAATCTAATCATCACAAACTTTTCATTCCACCCAGGAAAACAAAAGGATGAGCATACTAATTAACCACTCACTGGAGAAAACCAATCTCACTTTCATGTTTACCATTTATCAATTTTCTGTGCAGCCAAATTGTAAAACAGAGCCAGATGACTTGTTTATAGTGGATTGTCAGAAATCATGTATACTAAAAAGGTTACCAGCAACTGTTCAGAGCACAAACTAACCACACATTAGATCATCACATCCTAGCTGACCTTGTCATTTGTTTCAGAATATTGATCAATCTTATCTGCCAGAGACAACAGATCTGTACAATAAGGAACCCTCTGGAAGAAAAATTGCAGAATTAATGTTGCAGGAGACTTCAAGAAAACAGGTAAAATTGGGCTATAGCCCTATTTATGAATGGAACAAAATTGAGACAGAAACCACAAACAGAAAACATATTCAAATTGTGGCCAAAAGGAAGATTCAGTCTTTCTCCTGAATCTTCCTTTTAGACACAATTTGAATATGTTTTCTGTTTGTGGCTTCTGTCTCAATTTTTGGATTATTAATATAAGATTTAGAACATAGAATGGTTTGGTAGTGCTTTGTGTGTCGCTTATGTGCTGCTTACTTCTTACTGGTCCACATTCTCCATAAGCAGTGCAGGTTTAATTGTGACTTGCATGTTTTTCTTTCAGACAAAATTGAAGGCATTGGAACAAATTTAAAGAGAAGGAACAAGACATCTTAGGCTACATACTAGCTTACTCTACTGGCAATCATTGCAAGACTTTATTAACAGTTTGTGAAGAATGTCCATCCTGTAGCTTAATATCTCAAGTGGCCACCTGTGTTTTATAGTGGCTATGGTAAAGTATATTAATGTGGCTGACATCTTGGCAGTGAATGAGGGATAATCACCTGCTTGAAGCAGCCATGGTATTTTGCTTTTTTAAAAAAACCCCAGGTGTCACTTCCTTACTTGGAAACTGCACAAACATTGGCTGCTGTGCACCTAAACCTGCATCAGTTCTCCGGACTGAGTATTTTCCCTATCTCCTTTATACCATTCCTAAGTAGTGGTTTAATTCTAGCACCCATGAGCCTCTCACCCTTATACAGTGGTGCCCCGCAAGACGAATGCCTCGCAAGACGGAAAACTCGCTAGACGAAAGAGTTTTCTGTTTTGGAGGTGCTTCGCAAAACGAATTTCCTATGGGCTTGCTTCGCAAGACGACAATGTCTTGCGAGTTCCTGCTGGTTTTTTCCCCTTCCCCTCCTTTTTCTAAGCCGCTAAGCAGTTTATCAGCTGATCCGATCAGCAGATAAGTCGCTAAAAGCGCTAATCTGTCAATGGGCTTGCTTCGCAAGACGAAAAAACCGCTAGACGAAGAGAATCACAGAACGGATTCTTTTCGTCTTGCGAGGCACCACTGTATCATCTCTCCCCAACAGAATCCTACTTTAACCTGGGCTTTTCTTCCAGCTGAGTTAATGTAATGTGTCTGACACGCAAATGAGACATTTTGCATCAAACACAAGCCTGATTCAATTTTTTAGTTTGTCAAAGCAGATCTATTTTAAGTTCCATCCTTTTGTCTTCCCTCATATTTGCAGCTACTCTAACCAGCACTCTGCTTGACTCCCGCAAAATTTGCTAGAAGGCTCATCCTCTTAAAACTATTTCCAGTCTGACACAGTAGACATAAATGGTTTAGTGCAGGGGTTAGCAAACTTCAGCAGGGGGCTAGTTCACTGTCCCTCAGACCTTGTGGGGGCCTGGACTATATTTGGGGGGGGGGGTGAACGAATTCCTATGCCACACAAATAACCCAGAGATGCATTTTAAATTAAAAGGGCACATTCCACTCATGTAAAAACACGCTGATTTCCGGACCGTCTGCGGGCCAGATTTATAAGGCGATTGGGCCAGATCCAGCCCCCGGGCCTTAGTTTGCTTACCCATGGTTTAGTGCTTCCTCAGACTTGCAGTTTCAAACTAAATCCAGGAAGAAATGCCACCAACATTTAGGCCCCATATCTGCTCAGTATCTAGGCTACAATTTTCTAACCACAAAAAAAAAATGCTACTTTGCTTCCTAAACCCTTACAAACCAAGACATTTACAAGTCAGTACATCAACTGAAAGCCAGCCTGGCACTGCTGTTGTAGAACTGGCTGGGAGGCAGATGCAACCATCTTTAGGTCTGCTGATTGAGACAATAGGTATTTATGCATTAATACGGCTGAATTTTATCAAAAGGCAGTGTTAAATGTTTGAGTAATCTTTATTGAATACAAAAGTTGCCAAAAGTGAAAAAATACATTATATACAAAACCCACTGGCCTTGGGAGGGAGTGTCCAATATTAAAACTATCTATCATACAGCACTTTGAACTGTTTCAACTTGTGGCCTTTCCTCTGCCTGTAAAAAAAAAAAAAAGTTATTTAGGACATGCATTTGTTTTACCTGACCAGTTAAATACAGCTCTTGAAAGCATTCAACACACTTATGTACAATTGATTACTTAAATGTAGCATGGCTGCTGCTGCCTCTTGACAGAAGCCATTAACCAAATTACGCTTAGATAATCTGTCTTAAATCTCTTTCTCTACTTCTGATAATGTAAAGAATTAGGACTCCTGCATAAATAGTACTTTAAGCAAAGTTCCTATTTCAAAACATCCAAGAGATACATACTGCATTCTGCAAGTATACAGAACTAGTCTAGCAGGTTTAGCTTAGACAGATTCCAACATGCATTTTGACACAAGCAAATTTCCAACTTTAAGTGGTCTGGGAGAGAAGACCAACAAGCAATTAAAGGCAGGCAGGAAAGATGAGCCTGGGAAACGGAAAATATACAGACTCCTGACTCGACAGCCCACCTCCTCTTCCTTTTTCTCTGCAACCACATTTCCACTGGGGGTAGCATCACCACCACCATTGACAGCCGGTTCTGGTTTAGATTTCTTAGCTTCATTATCTCCCTGTTGAGTTTCTTCCTCGGGTTTCCTCTGAAGACAAAATTGTTTAGTCTTCACCAAGTACAATTTCAAATGTAAAGTATTAATAAAGAATATCTAGTGCTATTATGCATTTACTATTAATAAGCTGCCAACTG
This sequence comes from Podarcis bocagei, assembly GCF_964188305.1. NCBI lineage: Eukaryota > Metazoa > Chordata > Lepidosauria > Squamata > Lacertidae > Podarcis > Podarcis bocagei. Next base: position 53,623,860 of record NC_138129.1, read on the forward strand.
AACTATGCTTTAAAACTGTTCTGGGCTACAGCAAAGGTTACAAGGTGCATACTGCTGCTTCAGCTATTGGAAAGTTGTCCTCCAATACTGAAAGCAATCTAGTTCTGGGTTACCTAACAGTCTACACATAGCTCTCAAAATCAGAAGGCAGACTGTAGAAGAAGCAGATCAAATATTTCCTAACTATATGGAGAGATTTTGTTAAGAGGGTATCTTTCGTTTTGCTATTCTGTTAGCGTTGATATCTTTTCCCCCTTCCCAATTAGATGCTATCAATAGATGGGCAGCCGCTGTTGCATATAAAAAGATTTCGCTTACATTTTTCGGAATGTCAAGATTCCTAACAGAAAGGCTTCTGGTTTCTTTAAAAATGTTAATTTGAACATTTTTTCATCTCGTCTTAAATATTCCAAAAATCTTGGACTTTTCTGCATGTCCACCACATATGATAAAAATCTCCCATTTTTTCTCCATACTTCCAACACTTATTCGAACTATTTTTATACATTTTGAAGATTTCTGATGGTGTAATTACCACCGAAACTGCATTTTCATCATATTTTCTTTGATGGTGTAACATGCAGTAAAGTTCATGTTAATTTTCCAGAGTGATTCCCATTCTCTCATCATAATGGGACATCCAATATCCTGCGCCCATCTCATCGTGACCACCTTGACTTCCCAGTCAAGGAGGATCAGTACATCCTTGTGATAATCTTGGTGTCATTATTTAACAGCACTATTTCAAATTTAGAGGGCTCATTGGCAAATCCATTTTATTTGTCCTGTCTGAATGTCTCAAAAAGTTGATGATACTCAGACTATGTGGAAATAGCTCAATTAACAAATAGGTTAAGAGGTAACACCAAACAATGATTTTCTCAAAAATGGGAAATGTTTAAGAGATACTTACAAAAAAATAACAGTGACATATCTACCAATATCTATGGTAGTATCTGAATGACCCTTGTGTACGTAAAATATAAATAAAGGAAAATCGGTACGCTAGGTTGTAAGAAAATATTAGAAAGTATTATATTAATTGTAAGGTAATAATTATAAGTACATTCAATATCGCAAATGTCAACTATATCGGGAAATGATGGGAAGTCAATATTTATTCTACTTTAATTTGTTGTTGTTTTACTTTATTTTATGTACCATTATATGATTTTAGCTTAGCTGATATCTAAGTGGAATTAGAAGGTTAAATTAACATTCTAAGTTAAACAAATTTATGAATGAGAATATATATATATATATATATATATGTGTGTGTGTGTGTGTGTGTGTGTGTGTGTGTGTGTGTATATATATATATAGTATGTATGTATGTATATGTATGTGTGAAGTAAGTTAAATCTGTAATGATATTAATGAATTTCAATAAAGAATTTTTTCATTAAAAAAGGGGGGTATCTTAAGATACAAATGTAGTTTGCTTGTTTTAGACTGGCTTTGCTATTTTAACCAATTCTCCTTTCCACTTGAAATATGGGAACCCAGCTCAGCCTGGCTGTGACATTCAGTTTATATGGATTTCATGCTACCTGTAAACTCTTAATCTCTACCCTGGACAATTTTGCAGGTCCCCAACACATCTAAATTCTCAAGTGCCTGCAGGACCCACACAATTAAGCTTTAAAATTAAACCAGGGTGAGTGAGACGAGCGCTGCACAGCACAAAACCATCAAAAGCTACCAAGTGCGCTAGATGGTTCTCAGGCTGATTGGCTCCCAGTGGAGAAGATATTATGCACGATTTCTAAAATTTGTAGAAGCAGAATGATAGAAGCTTTTAAGTGATGGCTTAAGTCAGACATAGGCAAACTTGGCCTTCCGGATGTTTTGGGACTACAACTCCCATCATCCCTGACCACTAGGTCCTGTTAGCTAGGGATGGTGGGAGCTGTAGTCCCAAAATATCTGGAGGGCCAAGTTTGCCTACACCTGGCTCAAGTACTGCAAGCCAGTGGGTTACCTATTTTTGTTAGTTGTATGGGACACAAACCTTTTTTCTGACAAGATGGGAGATGTCTGTAATACACTGAGGAGCTCCATCAGTTTTTTGCCCAGCTGGGATCTGTTACAAAACAGAAGGCAAACTATGAAATACTATAGAACAGCAGAATTAAACTGCTTGCTTTAGGGATTAGTATCACTTACAGCTGAAGCTGGATTGCTTTCAGTTGCCTGTGGAAAACTAGATGATGATCCACCAACCTGGAAACAAAGAGATCTATCAGTCTAGAAGTCACTATTAAAAGCCTACTGGGACTAAACTACAAACATGTACAATGAAGAGCACATTGGTTTTGAAGAACAATTTATAAAATTTAAGGTGTAATAAGAAGCAATAATGAGGAAGTTGGTCTGCAGTTAATTTTTCAAGCTCCCAATGTTTTTTAAGACCACAAGAGAAGTAAACAGGTGTCTCATCTGTAGTGTGTGAACCCCCAAGCTATTTTGCAGTTGCTATCTGCAGTCTTGCTTTTAGAATAAGGGACATATTCAAGCCTGCATTTCCACTGATGCAACAACTTCCATTCCTATAACAGTGCTTCATCTACTGTCACCTCCAGCTAACTTCCTTCAAAATCAGCTCAAGAGTTTGGGGGATCCCCTGGAACAAATTTTACATGTCATCTTAACATTAATTATTCAATGTAAGGTCTTTGAACTCAGTGCTTCAAAAGTCATCTCCTACCCCCCCCAAAGTAAAAATTTAGCATTTTCCACTATAAAACTAGGGACGCGGGTGGCGCTGTGGGTAAAAGCCTCAGCGCCTAGGGCTTGCCGATCGAAAGGTCGGCGGTTCGAATCCCCGCGGCGGGGTGCGCTCCCGCTGCTCGGTCCCAGCGCCTGCCAACCTAGCAGTTCGAAAGCACCCCTGGGTGCAAGTAGATAAATAGGTACCGCTTACCAGCGGGAAGGTAAACGGCGTTCCGTGTGCTGCGCTGGCTCGCCAGATGCAGCTTTGTCACACTGGCCACCTGACCCGGAAGTGTCTCCGGACAGCGCTGGCCCACGGCCTATAGAGTGAGATGGGCGCACAAACCCCAGAGTCTGTCAAGACTGGCCCGTAACGGGCAGGGGTACCTTTACCTTTACCTTTACTATAAAACTAAGTATCAATGGCATCCTTTCTTCCCATTTACAGCTGTGTATCTCAGCTTAATTTATTTTGCTATCTGCTCCTCTCTAGCACAAGTTCACAAAAAATGGTAGTAGTAAGCTTAGGACTCACCAAAGTTGCTTTCAGAGCCAGTTCAGCTATTCTTGCGCTCTTTTGAGACTCCTTTGAATCTTCTATCTTCTCTTTAATGTCAGGAAGCAGTCCCTCGAGTTCTACAATTTCCTTCTCATCCTCAGCTGATCCCTCCCCTTTTGTTTTTAGTCGCTCAGTCAACATCGCTAAAAAAGTTGATATTTAGGTGATATTAGTACTTTTAGAGCCATTTACTCATCAGTTTTGGGCTTTGTCCCAGTGTATGTTAAAACAGATTCTCAAGGATCAGCAGCAGCTGCCAAATTTCTTGCAGTGTTTGCTAGCTGACACATTAGCTCTCTGAACACTTCATGAATAAACTAGCTCTGTAGCTTTCCCAACACTGTACATTTGGAGCTTGGAGGACACAGTAACGGTGATGCTTAACTAAAACTGCATGAAGAACTGCACTTCACTTACCCATTCTTTTATCAATGACTTCCATCGATTTACTATACTGCAACACTGCCTCATCATACTGATTATCATAGTGAAAGGCCAACCCCAGATGATAATGAGTCTCTGCAAGCAAGCGGTCATGGGCCTCTAAGTATTTCTGCTGAAGAGCCAGGCAAGAACGGAACTCTTCTATAGCTTGAGAGTAGTTTTCTGCACAATAAAAACAGAAATTAAAGCACAGGACTTTCATATGAAAGTAGACATTTGTACAAAGCAGAATTCAATCATAGTGTAGAAAAAAGGTTTTCGATCAATAGTTTTATAACCTGTCGTGATTCCAGTATCAATTTTTGAAGAATATAGGACATTTTACATTTAATATAGTCTGCAGATTGGTGGAAACAGTGGCTAGAAAGCATATCTGGCTTGCTCAACATAGTTCAACAACTGAGAACAAATGAGGAGACCGCAAGCTTCCTTCCCATGCCTTTCCCCTTATTCATCAACTACATCCTGGTTTGGTTAAACTGCAGTTTCCCATTATATTCAAAACAGGGAACTATAGTTTAAGTTCCTGGTTAGTAGATAGATAAAGTTGCATTTAGGAACCAGGCAGAAGGCCTTCTCGGTAATGATGCGGTCCCTGTGGAATGCCCTCCCTTCAGATGTCAAGGAAATAAACAACTATCTTACTTTTAGAAGACATCTGAAGGTAGCCCTGCTTAGGGAAGTTTTTAAGGATTGATGTTTTCAGATATGTTGTAAGCTGCCCAGAGCGGCTGGGGAAACCCACCCAGATGGACAGGGTATAAATAATAAAATTAGTGTAAGTATTACTATTAGGCAGAATAGCTAATTGAAATTTAATTACCATTTAACCAGAGTGTAAACACTGAGAAAGGACCAAGGCGAGGGGCCTCTATTCGTTCTTCAAGGCTTCTAAGCTATGCTTTAATAAGCAGGGAATCATGCATCTGAACTAGGCCACAGTAGCGTAAAAGTAACAAATTTACCAGCATACCGTATTTTTCGCCCTATAGGACGCACCGGCCCATAAGACGCACCTAGTTTTTTTGGGGGGGAATCAAGGGGAAATTTTTTATTCCCCCCCCCCCCCAGGTTTGCGCAGCCATCCCCAAGCTAGAAGAGGGAGACGGAGCGCTCCGTCTCCCTCTTCTGCCTTCAGGGACAGCTTGCCACGCTGTCCCGAGTTTGTGGAGCTGGGGGGGGGAGAGAAGCAAGCTTGCTTCTCCCCCTCCCCCGCAGCCTCCAGATCAGGTCTGGGAATAGCGGGGTGACGGCGCTCCGCCTCCCCGCTATCCCCAGAGCTTCTGGGCCTAGACCAGGTCTGGGAATAGCGGGGTGGCGGCGCTGCGCCTCCCCGCTGCCCCCCGAGCTTTTGGGCTGCAGGCTGCTGCCCGCAAGCCTTGCGAGCCCGTGGGACATCCTGCCGGGCTTGCAAGACTTGTGGATAGCTTCCTGAAGCCTGGAGAGCGAGAGGGGTCGGTGCGCACCGACCCCTCTCGCTCTCCAGGCTTCAGCGAAAGCCTGCATTCGCCTCATAGGACGCACACACATTTCCCCTTCATTTCTGGAGGGGAAAAAGGTGCGTCCTATAGGGCGAAAAATACGGTACTTCCCAATAGTATAGGTAACTGTATTATAACAAAGTACAGTATGAGGTGTCCAAAATAAAAGGCTTAGTTGATAAACTGAGCTAGTTGATAAAGTCTGAGCAGCTATGAAAATATGAATACTGTAAAGTGAATATAAAATATATTACTGACGGTTTATATAATATGTAATGGACATGCAAAAACTGAAATATCATATGCAGTGGAAATATGAATAATAGTATCAGAAATTAATCCACTGCATGCCTAAGCAATTTTAAGGTAGTTACCAGATTCGATGCTAACTTCTCCTAGTTTTAGGTGAGCCTGAGCAACAAGGAGCTGAGCTTCTTTCGTGTCCTGTCTAGATCAAGAAGGCAGAGTCAGCAAGATTGTCATAACACCTTTAGTTGTATAAAAAGGCATTATTTGTCAGAACTCCCAGACATACCTTTTGTATATTACTTTTGCTAACTCCAGCATATCCCAAGCCAGTTCTAAGTTCCCAACATCGTCTTCTTCACTCTCCTAAAGCAAAGTTATTTGAAAATCAAAGAAAAGGATAGAAAGGCAAATGCTAAGGATCTTGGCAGACCACTTGATTTTTCTGCTTGTTGTAGCAACTGTAGTACCCTGTGCTAGATGCTCCATGATTCCAATTATATTTTTACAGACACAACACAGACCACCTGAATGAAGCTTGTGGACCACTGGTGGTTGATGGACCAACTCAGGAACTCCTGCCTTAAAGCAGGCGACTGAAGAAACCAGTCACCATAGGAAACAAATATATAAACTTTAGAAAAGGAACATCATACCCCTTCCACAAACTCCTATGTTGAAGCGTCTGTTAGCAAAATTTAGCACTTATACAGTGGTGCCCCGCAAGACGAATGCCTCGCAAGACAAAAAACTCGCTAGACGAAAGGTTTTTTCATTCGCGATTTGCCTCGCAAGACGAATTTCCCTATGCGCTTGCTTCGCAAGACGAAAACGTCTCGCGACTTTGTTAAACCGTTTAAACCGTGCTTCGCAAGACGAAAAATTCGTTAGATGGCAAAAATTGCGGAACGAATTAATTTCGTCTTGCGGGGCACCACTGTATTAGGGAAATCAGTACTTCTTCCTTACAAAGGCACCAGTTCTGTTGCAGGGAGTCTTGAACACAGCAGAGGAAGCTCTATTAATGTCCTACCTTTCCTTTAAGTTGCTTAATACAGCGTGCATGGTTTTATCCTCACAGCTCTGAGGTAAGACTAAGAGACAGTAAGGTCCAAAGTCAGTCAGTGAGCTTCATGGCTAAGTGGGGATTTGAACTCTGGTCTTCCAGACCCTGCCTAGTACCATAGTCTTCACCGCAATGCTTCTGCCATTTCCAGAACCTAGCGTAATGAAAGCTCACCTTCTGGTAGACAAAGAGAAGACTTGGAAGTACAGGTTCTGCAGAAAGACCAATGGCTAGCTAATGATTCAATTCAAGATTTGTGGATTGTGATTAACTGCTTGACAAAAAGGATTTACAAACAGCTTTAGAGGATTATCTATTTTCCTCCTGTATTAGTTTTGAACTGCTTGTCCTTCACATTGTATCTTACTCCTTTTATGAATTGGCTGTTCAGCCAGCAAATCCTTCACAAGCAGAATTAAAACCAGTGTTTGGAAAGTGCCATCAATTTTGCATTGAATACTACATATTCCTTGTCAGTAAATGTGATTCAGAATAACCCTACTCATATTCATTCTACATTGTAATTATAACATAATTACAATTAGTGGCAATTATAATTCTTGCTCCAAAAGCACTTTGCATGTCATTTCAGTTCTTGCCCAGGTCTTTCATGAGGCTTCCCTGATGATCAGCTCAGCTTATCAGCTGGATAGCTTCCTCATGTTTGACCTCACTGTTTTCATAGTTTGAATAGCAGGAAAAAATGCAGTGCCCAGTTCTTTAATGTTAAGGCAAAAAAGGAGATGTCACAAGAGGACATACTTTCAGTTGAGTTAAAAATTGGTTGACTGCAGAGAATTGCTTCAGAAGGTGGTGTACTGTTGCAAAAAAGCTGCTTCAATAGCCGTTTTTTAAAACAATAGCAAGCTTCTGATAATTAAGCAGATACCATGCACATTATCAGGCACAGCCCTTTCCCTTTCTGTAGCAAATCACTACTGCTGTGATATGAGATGCAACCTGTTCCCAATTTCCTGTAGGTTTTGGAGGCCTGCTTTTGGGCTTTTAAACAACTGTAATAAAAGATACTCAACAGGTTTAGAGAAGGTGGGAATGGTTACAGAAATTAGTTTAACCATGGGTGCAGTACTAGACGGAGACCACAATGCTTCACATGCTTCAGTGAAACTAGTTTATGAGTTAAAATGTATGAATGCATTGTGTCAGTAGACAAGAGATTTTGATAGCATAGGGGACAAGGAAAGAAGGGGGGCAGAGAGAAGAATAAGGGCTTTTTATTAAGAATGGAGAACGAACAAGCATCTAGAAGGAAAAACAGGCTAAAGTTTTAACAGACTAAAATGTTAAAATGCTGCTTTGAACCAGAGTGCTCAAAGCCACACCCCTACTATAATCTTGAACCTTCGGAAGGAACTGACTACTTCAGTCTTCCTATGCTCTAGAAAACATATGTAATCGGAAATAGTTTCCATGAAAACAATGTTCCTTTCTCCATGACAGAAACACTGAACCAGCTCTTTAACAGGCTTGAATGCTCATTTTTATACTTCACCTTTTCTTCAACTGTAGAGTCATTTTCTTTATCCTCTTCGACTGCAGAGTCATTTTCTTTATCCTCTTCAACTGCAGAGTCATTTTCTTTATCCTCTTCAACTGCAGAGTCATTTTCTTTATCCCCTTCAACTTTATCTTCCTCTTCTGATCCTTCCATCTCTACAAGAATAGTTTCTTATTAATATACAACCAGCTGTTTATACATCCATTTTACTTGACTATTTGTTTTATTCAGCTGTGAAATTCTTCCACCACTATTACTCTTCTAACCTGTGAGTTCATGAGGATTGGCTTGGTAGGTTTCTGTGCAATCTGCAATAATAATCCAAGGACTGCAACATGTGTTTATACAAAGTTTTGAGGGGGAGCTACATAGATTAAAATATTCAGCGTTAGGATATTCTTTCTCCTTTATGCTGCTTGCATGGCACCCTCTGGCATGTCAGTTAAAAAAAAATTGAACATGTTTTAATACTTTTATAGCTTCCCCATAGAAGTTTTGTTTTCATAGTAATGGGGGAGACAAAGAGAAGAGCTTTAAAATTGAACTGCTTAGAAGTAGTCTCATTTCAGAGTTAAGATAAAAAAGAAATATTAATATTTCTAGTTAAGCGTCATTGCATGGCTTCCTAGGGAAACTGACAGGTATGTACTATTGGGTGTCAGGCACAGGAACTTACATAAACTATGGGATAGCTCAGACACCTACTCTGCATTGTCAGGGAACATATACCCTCTTATGGAGCAAGAAATCTGACCTCCTACCAGCTATTCAGTAATCCAGATGCCCAGCAAGCACAATCTCAAACTGCCTTATGCTCTACAGCCTTCATGTAACAACTACTACAGAAGCCAAGGAAAAAAGTATTGCTGTAAACACTGGACTTCAAATTAGAACAGGGATGGCTATCTTGTATTCTTCTAGATGTTGCTAAACCACAACTCCCACCAGCTCCAGCCAACGTGGCCAAAATAATTAGGGCTTATGGAGTTTCAGTTCAGCAGTATCTGAAGGGTCATACTTTTAAGCTACTCTTAGACTAGAAATGCATAGGACAAGGCTCTAGTTGCCAGAACAAACTTGCCACTGGACTGTATCCCTTTTATTGCAATTATTTGTCACTTTTTTCAAATAGGAACACAAAGTGACTAAATATTTGTTAAACAGCTGTATTATGCGAAGGTTTATCAGCTTTACAACTATTTCACTACTTAGAATCTCACTTGTAAACAAACATTTTCAAGGTATTATAAGGTAGTTATACAGCAATGCTAAAGCAAGAGAAGCAGGACATGAAAGCTGTGATGTCTATTACCTGCACTTGTTTCTAGTTATAGGCCTGAAAGCATGATAGGTTTTAGGTTGTTTAATACAGGTCCATAAGCCAGCACCCTTGTGTTACTGTATTTTTGTGGATCTTGTTGTCAATATATATTCTAGTACTATGCTTTTAATTGTTCAGAGTTAATCTTGCATTAACATAAAAACATGCAGTGAACATCCATTCAGTGTTCTCTACGAGCCATTGCTTTCTATATTTGCTGCTCATGCAAGCCAGTCCCCAAAAAAGCCAATAATTTATTGCTCAACTTGTTAGTTTTGTTTCAATTCAACTGTTCCTTGCAGCTTCAAAATTCTCCTTGAGTGGATTCATCCCTGTGGCACAGAGAATTCTGAATGGATTAGAGTTACTAAGGGTTAGCTCTCTAAATAGATCCACCCACAAGTGTCTTCTATCCCTGTTACCTTCGCCCTCTCCCATCTCGTCATCCTTTTCTTCTTCCTTTTCTACCTTAGGAGCAACTTCAGCTTTTTCTTCTGGTTGTATTTCATGTGACTGCTTGATGCTCCCTGAAGGAGTAGTTTCATTTGGAGCTGAAGGTTCTCCTTCTCTTGAATCCAATGTTTCTTCCTTCTCTTTCAAGTTCACCACCACCTGTTCTGTGGCAGGCTTCATGTCCTCTGTCTTTTCAGCAGTAGCTTTGGCTGGCTGTTCTTCTGCTTTTTCTGCCTGGCCTTCAACTTTCTCAACAGCTGTCATGAATTCTCTCTCTAACTCACCTGAAGCTTTTACCAATTCCTCTACTATTGGATTCTTTTCTACAATTGTGTCTGCATGCTTTTCTACCTCCTCTTCTCTCCTCTCTTGAGCTGCTATCTCAACTACCTTCTCTTTCCCAGGTGCTTCCCCTGCAGCCACTTCTTTTCCTAAAGTAGTATCTCCCCCAGCTGCTTCTGCAGCCTCTTCTATTACTGGATTAACTTTCACAGCTGCATCTTCTGAAACCACCACTCTTTGTACAGCAGCATCTTCCCTAGCCTCTTCTACCACCACTGGCTTATCTTCTCCAGCTGTCCCTTCTACATCCACTGGCTTCTCTTCCCTAGCAGCACCATCTTCTAATGCTACCTCAGTAGTTACTTCATTGACGTTTTGTTCTTCCATAGCTGCCTCTACCTGCTTTTCTGCCTTCTCTTGCTCTTCCTTTTTCTCCACAACAGTGATATCTTCTCCACCCAGAGCTGCTGCTTTTTCTTTTTCTTCCTTAGCTGCTACTTCTTCCTCAACTTCTTCCATTTCAACATCCTTCAGCTGCATCTCCACTCCTGTATGCATCAGAGACTCTTCAGGATTTTTTCTGGATTCATCTTTTTCCCCCATGGCATTATATACCTGCTCTCTTAATTCCTCCCTTGCTTCTTCTACATGTTTAAGGAAGATCAAGCACAAACAAATCTTCGAATTTAGTGATAAACATTCATGATCTTCACATCCCACCCTCCATCCCACTGATGTCTTGCTTCAAAGTTACAGCAATCAATACAATCCTTCTGGACCCTTAAACTGAGAACAAGTGCCTTCCATAACAGGGCTTGCAAGGAGTTGCGCTTAAGCAATGAGTTGTATGCCAGCATAGTAACAGCCAAGCAAGAGATGCCAAGCTTTGTCTAGACAAGACATTGCACTGGATCGCAGAGGAAGATGCTATAAACTGAGGGACAGGGCAAGTATTGAAAATTAGACAAACTATCCACTTTCTTAAGTGAACGTGGCCTATTGTCACAACATGATCTTCACAGCATCAAACCTTATTAGATGCCACTGCCCAAATGATCTAGGCCACAATGTGCTATACACTAAACAGTTTTGCAATAAGCAGTAATACTGGGAGTTACTATTCAGTTTGTTCACAGAACCTTTGCCCAATTAGTTCATGGTTCTAGAAACAATTAGCTGACTGTCCTTAAGATCTTGAAGCATAGAAACCAATGCTTTACTAAGAAACAAAGTGAAGCCCACATGGTTCAAAACAATGCTTTAATTAGGTTTGTAGACGCACTGGCCTTGTTAAAAGGCAGGTTTTTATGCTTTTTAAACAAGTTTTTGGTCAATTTTATCATTAAAAAGACTTTTAGAGAGTCTTTTTAGTTGCGGTTTAAGATTCAAACAACTTGATAATAATAAAATGACCCTTGTCTAGTATCCACTTGGAACACACACAGCTTGGCATCTCTATCATGAGTTAAGACAGCACTACATACCATCTATATTATCAGCACTTTCTACCATTGAGTCTTCTGTTTTTTCTTCCTCTTCTTCCACCTGCACTCCTTCCAAGGCATTTCCCAGCACACCATTTTCCATTCTAGAAGATGTAAGTAGGCATTGCTGTTATCTTTTCCCTCACCAGTTTTAGCGTTCAATAGCTTGAACTCAAGGCTGTATTGATGTAGCATAAGAACACCAGTTAACAGATCCTGCTCCAGGCGTCCTGGAAGCAAATACATATTTGGTTGACAAGGAAGACCAACCAAAGTTTGTTGACCTGATTATGTAGCTCTAGAATGGCTGCCACTATTCTGAGAAAAAGTTACAAAAAGTAACTTCAGTTCTGTGTGCAGCAGCAACTGGTGAAGTGGATTCCAGTCCATGTAAAATTATGTTAGCCTTCCTAATCTAGATTAACTATTCAAACCACCAAGTGGCCCAAAGCACGTCACATTAACTTACCTTGCCAATTCCAGAAGTGATTTCCCGTAAAAAAAGTAAGCTTCTGCACACTCATTTCCAGTTTCACCATACTTATTAGCCCTAAAAAGAGATTACCAGATTAGCAGGGTGGATTAATTTAAGTCATGTTTCCCATTTACACAAGTGGCCAAAATTGTGGAAACCTTTGGGGGAAAGTTTATTTCCAAGGTTTGATGGCTCATAACACCTTTTTTTTAGTAATACCATAAAATTATGTATCAAAGGAAACAGTTTCATGAAGATTGTAATGCAACAAAGTTTGTTCAATTATCTGTATCCTATCAAAAGTTAGAGCCAAATAATCAGTAAAATGAATGCTTTAGAGAGCCAATCAGGTGTCATTGTTTAGGAAATGATGGCTCATAACATCACTTTTTTTGGGAGTAATACCATAACATTATATATCAATGGAAAGATAATTTAATGAAGAATGCAATGCAATAACTTTTATGAAGGATTATTTATTACAACAGAAATAAGGAGGACATTTATCAGTGTGCTATGTGATTGCTATCAAGTTGGTTGGGGGTTTTGTTGTTGTTGTTGTTCTTTCATTTAGTCAGCTTGTAAACCCAGTCAGATAGGTGGCATATAAATAAGTTGTTGTTTGTTATGGTGGTGAAAGCAGAGTCAAGCAGAAAGCAACAACAATGGAAGGAAGACACACACAATTGTCCAGGGTTCACATTCCTGTATTTTTGTACTTTATCTCAAACAGTCATGGCTACTGGTCATAATGGAATATTTTAAAGACTTTCCCTCTATAGGTTAACAAAAATGAAATCTTATAAAAGGTGTAGACTCCAACAAATAGAAAAGAAGCCTGGTTGTACTAAATAACGGGCATTTAGTTTTAAGGCAGCATTTAGATGTCAGATTCGCCCCAGTGTTCAACAAATATATGAAGTAATACACCGTGGCCAAAATTGTTTTATTTCCAAGGTCTGATGGCTCATAACGCCACTTTTTAAGAGTAATACAATAAAATTATATATTAATGGAAATATAATTTAATGAAGAATGTAATGGAACAAGGTTTGATCAATTATCTGTACTCTATCAAATGTTATAGCCAAATAACCAGAAAAAGTGTTTAGAGAGCCAATCAGGTGTCATATTGTTTTGGCAATGATAGCTCATGAACCACCTTTTTTTGGAGTAATACCATAACATTATATATCAATGGAAAGATAATTTAATGAAGAATGCAAAGCAATAACTTATTATTATTGAGCAGACTAGAGATCATTTTCATTCAGTGGAACTAAACATTTATGTTTGCTAGTTGACTGTAAATCATTTGAAAAAATGATCAAACTGGCTCTTGATTTAAATAGGAAGCCTGTTAACTATGTCGCTGGTAGAGAAACTACTTCATTTTAAAGAATAACTGTAGCAAACATGCTTTGGTTAAGATATAATATTAACAGCACTGTTATTTGAGAATTTATTAAATTTAAAATTCCAGAAAATCCAAACCAAGTTTTAAAATCTATTTAAAAATACACTTTTTAATCTACCTGCAGATTATATCCCCTGCCCTTTTCACACAGTATCAGGAAGTATTAAAATGGACAATACTGTATTCAACAGAAATACTGACACATACACAGGCCATATGGCTTGAGAAAAAGTTTTGTCCAAATTATTTGGGGGTGGGGAGATATACTTTGGAAGTTCTCCTGAATTCCATCTTTTCACTGGAGTGGCTTCCACTGCTAGGTGGTTATGCCCAGGTAAGTCTGGTTACTGGACCAGGATAACCCTAGTGTCAGCTGTCTAAGCTCTAGTGACCTCCCACATGGAGGCTTGGAAACTAAACACAGTATCTAAAAAATACTCCAATACCAATCATCTCAGTCCCTACAATAAGTAGATGAGGACTTGTTAGTGATGCGACCACCAGGTCTGCTTGGTTTGCACTGACCCACAACAGGGCTTTTTTGGTGTTAGTTCTCTTTCCAATGAGCTGTGCCTATTGCCATTATTAACTTTCATGAGAAATTTGAAAATATTCTTGGTTATGCAGGAATTTGGTGGCCGAATTTCCTGGTAACCTTGAGATCACTGGATGGAATATTTTTTAAAAAAAACTAATTGTTTTTATGATGTTCTAACAATTTTAAGAATTTTTCTGCTTTGCTTTCTGAAGTGTGGATCTGTTTGCCACCCTGGGGTTCCTCATGAGGAATATAAATTCAATAATTAAGTAAACAAATAATGTGCTAAAGTTACTTTCATTCATTTTCCAAAACAGGAGCTGTGTTAAAAAAATAATCCTCTACATACATACATGCGCACCCCGAAAAATCCATAACCAGAGGCGCCACTTCTGTGCATGCGTGAGTGGCGAAACACAGAAAAATACTTCCAGGTTTGCCACGTTTGTAACCTGAAGGTTGCATATCCAGAGAGGTACGTAACCCGAGGGTCCACTGAACTTGAGAGTAATCCTGTAAAACCCAGTGGGGTTTACTTTTCGGTAGATCTACATAGACGAAAGAATTCTAATTTGGGAAAGAAAAAAATGAAGCAGTCTTTATTGCAGATATTAATTCAGAACACTTTTTTCTGGCTCTGTGCACCACTAGCATGCAGTTCTCCACTAACTACCCCCAAGAGAATGCAGCCCATAACAAAGAAAAAAGGTTGTCATCCGTACTCCCTTCATCAAATGAAAATTCAACTGAAGGGATAAATCTCATTACTTACAACAGAGAAGCAGCTTCCTGAAATGCATTAACAGCAGCTGGAATATCTCCCATTACCAAATTTTTCTGCCCCAAACCGAGGTATTTCTTGGCTTCTGCATCCACATCCATACTAGAAAAATAGAAACAAGGTTCTAGTTACAGGTAGGTAGCCGTGTTGGTCTGCCGTAGTCGAAACAAAATAAAAAAATTCCTTCCAGTAGCACCTTAGAGACCAACTTAGTTAGTTATTGGTATGAGCTTTCATGTACATGCACACTTCAGGTATCTGAAGTGTGCATGCACACGAAAGCTCATACCAATAACTAACTTAGTTGGTCTCTAAGGTGCTACTGGAAGAAACCAGGTTGTTAGCCACAACATTATAGCTGTTAGAAGCAAGCTTGGTCATTATTTACCTGTTTTACTATAGTAAATCAAGAGTGTCGGTGTTTAAAAACTGCTCGTTTCATTCATCTATTCCAATCAATGTAACTAGTAGTAGCTGACTATTACAGGAAGATAGTTACACTATATTTCAAACTCACATGCACTATTCTTACATCTAATTATATCTTACCTCTCAGTTTTGTCAGCGGAAGTAGAAGGAGCAGCAGATTCTTCTGCCATTCTGAAACTGAAAATTCTAAAGTTAGAATACTTAGGAATGTATGCTTTATAAATAGAACTATAGCCAATTAAGAGTAATGGTACATAGGCTTGTGGTGCAATTAACTATCAGCTGGCTCCTTCATGTATGCCACAACCTTTCCCTGTTAAGTCAAAAAGCTCCCAATCAAACAGCCTGTGCACTGTTCAAGAGGCATGCTACAGTCACAGAAAATTATTTAAGAGTTTCAATTTCATTTTAAAGGAACTTTAAAGGATTTTTTTACAGATGCCAAGCTGTCAGTAGTGGAAGGTATACAATGTGTCAGTTGAAATTACAGCCCTCCTAACTAGTATATTTATATGGACTTCTCACACAGGTTTGTTACCAATGTAAAGAGCATACCCCAGGAACAGAAGTTACCGCTCTCGCGGAGTTATCAGTACCAGTATCCTTGACAAACCAATTTCCAAAATTCTTCCGGCAAAACAATGTGCTTTAAATGCGTGCTGGATGCATTTTAAATCATTTGACAGGTATAGCAAAGCATAAATTCAATAAATATTGCAAACAGTGGGCAGTATTACAGTGGCTTAGAAGTCCTACTCTGCTACATTTGCCGAAACGACACTTGCTCCATAAGGGAAGGTGTAAAAACAAATCAAGTCTGTTATAGTACTGTACAGGCTACAACACAAAAGGCTGTACAGGTCTTTTATCAATAACCAGATGATTCTTGGCTAGGGAACTATCACCACGCGAGTTTCTAGACTCTTATAAGTTACAATCTCTCCAGCAGAAAATAATAATGAAGGCCAATTAGTCCTAAGGCGAGTAACAGAATAGCGCTTCAAGGAACGCTCCCGTTTCTTTAAGTGTTCACTCGTTAACTGTGGTGAGATGAGAAAACGTCGACGGACAGTTCCTTCCAAAAACTACAGTAAAGAAGGCATTTTCCAATTCACCCCGCAGTTCCGCTGCAACCAGCTACTTTTCGGTACCACAAATGAATTAACCCAGAGTAGACCCGACAAGCCTTAAGCACCCCCACCCACCTTGGAGCGCACGAAAAATATACCAAAATACTAATATGCTCGGTTTATCGAACGAGTTAAAAGGCAGAGCGTTAAAAGCCGCTCTTAACTCCTCCCTCGGATCCGCCAACGACGCTAAGAAAGTTCTCTCTGGGAGAAAGACGTTTACCTCAGTAGACAATGGGGTTCGTTTCCCGCCTCCGCCCCTCCCCTCGTCAGATCTTTTGGCGCCGAATCTCAACGGCCTCTTTCTACAGGCCGAGGCTGCCTACCACGTGACGCGGCTCTTTTTTCCTCTTCCCCCCGCCCCCTTCTCCCTCCCTCCTTTTTGCGCGCCGGATTGATGGGCCTTGAAAATGGCGGCCTAAACTCCGAGTCGGGTCACGTGGCGTCTCGGTTTTTAAGGCGAACCGCCGCCTCCGCCCCCCACGCCGTGAGAAAACGGCATGCACCAAACCGCCGGTGGGAGGATTAGGAGGTGAAAGGATGGGGGGGGAGAGAGAGAGAGAGATGAAACAAAACGCCACGAGGTAAAGAGGACCAGAATGTGCCGCCTAAAGCGAAGCCGAGGGAGAACAAATTCTACCAAGGAATACCTGTGTGGCCGCCGCCGCCCCCATTGCTCGGAACAAACAACTCGGCGTTCCCTTCGTCCTTACCCAGTTCCCGAAAAGACAAAACCTGAGCCGAACCCCGCCAGCGGCGGCGGCGCCAAAGATGATGGCAGCCCCACAACTCACCTCAAGACCCCGACAGAGTGACAACAATCAGCCGAGAAACGCAGCCCACTGCCCCTCCAGATGCTTTTATAGCCCCCTGAGGACACGCCCCAGCAGCGCGAGGCACGCTCTCAAGGCAAAGGAACTACAGCTCCCAGCATGCCTCGCGCCTCCCTGTGAGGACTTTCGGGAAGCCGGAACTCGTCCGGAGGCGTTGAAAAAAACCGCAACCCCCCCCCCCAAGCCCAACAGGACGAATGCCATAGAAACCCTCGAGCATGTTGGAAATGTTGCATCTCTCCCTCTGTTTGCTGTTTCGGGAAACGTAGTTCGCGGACTCGGACTTTTGTACCATGCCGGAAAATGTAGTTCCAAGTCAGAGTGCTTGTAGTCCGTAGACGATAGCATAAATAGCATCCATTCAGAGACCTATTAGCTCTGCGGGCGGCTAAAGACAAGAGTCAGAAACTGTCTTAACCCTCTGACCTCTGACACGGATCATCTAATGTCTGCTGGGCAACCCCCTTCCTCCAGCGTTTTTTATAAGACCATTTGTGTTTATGTATCTTTAAAAACCAAGGTCCTGGATCACACCACGCATGCTTCAGGTGTGACGAATGAACACAACACAGGGCAGCTCCCGATCCCACAGAGTTCCGTGCATCAAAGTAAAGAGGTTGCAGTGTGACCGGGAGCGGGTGGAAGTGGCGCGACTCACCTGATCCTCATCTCTGACGCCGGGGTCTCTACCGGCAGAGGGCAGGGTTAGCCTGGCAATGCAGTGGTGTCCCCAAGTGCACCTCGCAGTCTTCGGCTTAGAGGGAAATGGAAACCATTCGCTCAGGCTAGGAAAAAATAAAGCACTGCGAGTGGAGGAAACAACGCACATAGGATAATACCTGCCCAGGTCTTCCCTACTGAGATGTGTGCGTACTGGATATGTCATATTTCAAGCACAGTAGACTGGGCTTAGAAAGTGATTGACCCAAAGACTAAGCTTCGTAGCTTAGTTAGGATTTGGGACCTATTTATCTGCGGTTCTCTTATTTTTCAAGCCTTGGTTTCCAGACTACAATTCCCATCCTCCTTAACAATTGGCTAAGCTGGCTGAGCAATACTTACCTGCTGCATCACTAGCTCTCAATAACGTTGCTATTGATAAAAGATTGTATCTGAACATGTGCAGGCTATGTAGTCTCCCTAACAAGTATGCTTAGGATTGCAGCATTAGAAATTAACCTTACTGGCACAAGCCAGTAGCTAATTAAGACCAAGAAACTGACAAAATGTCAAATGCTGCAACATTTTTTCTGGTTCAGTACCAGCCTTATAAGAATGGCCTATTGTGTTCGTTAGGCTTTCTTCCAAGGTCCACAATCTCCCTATGCAAAGTTAAACATGCCTAAACATGTTTATTTCAGTGGTCTCAGGCACACCTAACTGCACAGGACTCTGCTGTAAGTGTGCACAAATTGTCGCTTTATGGGAGTAAACACAAACTGCTAACATAGAACAAAATCCTACTAACAATACTACTAGGAGTTGCCTCTAGTTAGAGAACAGTTAACACCTCTTGAAAGCGTGTATTACTAATAACTGGGTTAAAAACAGGACAGGATTCTGCCCCCTTAATAGTTGTGTAGGGTGGAATTTTAGCAGACACAAGCTTACACCTGCTGAAAATTCTTCTACACAACTATTAAGGGTGCAGGAGCCTTATCTTGTATCTGGCCACCTAGCAAAGATAAGGGAAACTGCACTAGTAATAACAGCAGTGTCTTTTAGGCAGCAATAATTCCCAATCAAAACATACTGACATCAGTATTAATGCAAAGTTCTCTAAAGATTACAGTTGGGAGTAAAGTTCGGTCTGCAGTTTGTTTCCACATTTTCTTACATAAATTAAGTCTTGTGTGTGCTTGAATTTCCATGTTGGCTGTAAGGCTTCTGTGAACCAGCCCACCAATCTGAAACTTTATGTTACCTGTTGTATTGTCATCTGTAGTATGAACTTCAATATACTTTTTCAGTTAAGAGTAATTTTTTTCAAAGCTGAGTCTCATTTAAAAACAACTAGTGATGAAGATTTTTAAATGAGTAGACACGGACATTGATTATGCAACTAAGAACCTCATCACTATTCTGCTATCAACAGCTGCTGCTCCTCTCTTGTTATTAGCTCCCTGCTAAAAGTTTCTACCTACCCAAATGTCATCCTGCTGGGTCTTTACTTTCACAGGCTGAATAATTAACTTCATTCATTAGATAAGGTAAATTGCCTGCCTAATGCACAGGTTGTAGATGTTAGCAATGGAGGAGACAGTTGCACCAGTGACATGGGAAAATGTAATCTCAGCCTTTTTTTTTTTTTTTTTGATAGCTTTACTTTGTACATCATCTCTTCAGTCTCACACCATTTTTGATTCTCCCTTACAGCTTGCATAGTTGTGCACATCAATAAAGAGTTGGGAAAGCGTTAACCAGGCTTTGGGAAGGAGAAAGGAAGACTGTGTGACCTTGCCAGAGCCCTCACACCTCTTTCCCAAAGCCCAGTCCTCAGAAACTCGAGGGGGTCAAATGTTGTTGAGGACCACCCCTGCTGGGTCAGGTGGGCCTTTGATGTAATCCAACAGGGTTCTTATGTTCTTAATCTCACGTAAACATGCAGCAGTCACTCACTGTATCAAAGAGTGCGCTAGCTGCAGCATATTGCAACCTAGGTGAATCTTCCTTGGGAATAATATCAGACATATACACACTTGCTAGCATATACAAAACTGAATGTATTTACCAAAAAGACAGTATAGGTTTTCAGACAAGGTATCTTAAGACTCCAACCAATGGAATCATTACATCAATATACCCAGACAGCTGACAATTTTACTAAGAAAAATTCTAATAAGAAAACTGTGGTTTGTATTTTGGATCTGGATCCCTGAAGATGCAATATATGTCTGCTTTTAATTCAAAACGCTTTAACCAACTGCAGCAATCCGAAAGTTACGTTAAAAACACTAGTACCCCTTCAACTCCAGTATAAGATACCTGTGCACATGTTTGGACATAATGTTCTTAGAGTATCAAAGTCACCAGGAATATCTGAGGATTTGATTCTTTCAGCCCCGCACACAAAATAGTTTTTCTATACAAGGGCATCCTGAATAACACTGAGTTAGAGGGGTGAGGGGAACAGGGAGCTAGAGAATATGAAAGGGAGTGGGTGACTGTGCTCCCTTTTGTAAAATAAAAAATCAGAATTTCATGGATGTAGACATTTAACTTAATTACTTCTCCATGGTGTGGCACTTCACTGAAGGACTGCATAGCTAAATCCTGAGCACCACTTCGACAGCAAAACAGCTGGTATTTCAACACTAGAAGTAATTTTCAATCCCATCAATAGTACAATGATCAGAAGGCTGGTTTACAGTAGCTTCTTATGAGGAAGTGGCTCTTCATAGGAGACAGACTGGCAAGTCCTCAGACATTTTGGACTCCATATATAGACCTGTTTGCATGATGGGTCACTATGAGCTCTGACCTGTTACAGGATTCTAGTGATGATTAAGATTATGTGTACTCCTTTCTCTACTTTTCCCTCTCCCTTTCTGGTTTCTTTTTTGTTCTCTTCTTTATGGGAAAGAAAAATAATTTAAAATCAAATAAAATTAATTAAAGAAGGTCTTCCATTACGAAGTACATGCATATAAACATATGTAAATAAGGGAGGGCATTTTGGAAAAGATGGACAGAAAAATGTGAAAAGGTTGTTTTAAACTATCCTCCTGAGAGTTCATACACAACTGGAGGAAATGGTTCAGTTAATACACATTGGGGTTAGTGATTTCCATCTAGCATTAAATGCAGTAGCAATATCAAGCACATCCTGTTTCAAATTATGTTTGCTTCAAGCAGGCTTGTGATATTAGAGCACATTCAGTGTTAAATCAGGCTAACACTGCTGTCATAGCATAAGCATAATTTTGGACCAAGGTGGGACTTACAAACTTGTGCATTTATTTTTAATGCTTACACATGTCTCTTGCAATTTATTTCTATTCCTGTCATTCATTTCTTTATAAACATGTAGAAACAAATAAAGGCCACAGACACAAAAATCCCAGAAACGTCTAATAACCCATGGCAGTCTTGAGTGAAATTCTATCTTCTGTCTTCTAAACTACTGGAGTTAATAGGGATCATTGAAAGGATAGAGGGGGTGTCCAGCATCCCTTGCAACAAGTTTGCCCTCGACCTGTAGAAGATAAAGTGAAAAAGAAGTACAATTGTTACAGTTATTCTAGAAAATGAATGCTATCTTTCAGGTGCATGTGCATAACCAGTGGGGAAACTGTCACAGCTAATAGAAGCTGACCAAAGGAGCAGCTATCTTCTATAGCAATTGCAACTTAAAGTAATAGAATGTTGGATATACTGTACTAGCAAGGCAAAACTAGAATTAATCCTACTGAGCTGAGTATGGGCCATGAATCTAATGAAATAGCATTGATCCCAATTTGAGGCCCTTTTATAAAACACACTGACAACACTGGAGCATGCCAATGTCTCCAATGAAGTTGACAGAAAGTTTTGATCGTATTTTGCATATGGTAAAATGAGATTGTTTATAGGTGTGAATACGATTACACTGGGGGAAATGGAACATGTTTTGAAGGATACACACACACACAGCACAGAGAAAAGGAAAACCATCAAGGGTGACGAGAGGTCAACATGATGCTTTTATAGAAACCCTTGGATAATGTACAATAAGGTTCTGTTGATAAAGAATAGTTTTCTTCCTCATCTCAGGAGCCACTAGGGGGTATGCAACACAGGCAATACAGCTTGTACCATCACAAAAGCAAATTTAAAAATTGCTTGTTCCTTAAATATTGCATTGGAAGGGGGGGCAGGGAGCAAAATGAAACCTACAGAACTTCCCAAGGACAAATTAGTAATTTATTCTCTTCATGCATTGCTCTTAGCAAGGAAAAATATCTGATCTATTTTTACACAGAAGGAAAATCCTCTGTATCTTTATCACATATCCTCCGCTACCAGGGCCAGCCCTCTCATCAGACAACCTGAGATACTTTACTTGCTGCTTTTTGGAAAAGCACATAAATCTGACCTTTGAAGAATTTGTAAGTAAAACATTTTCAGTTTGCCAAACGTGGTCTCTTTCACAAAGAGGAAGTAGGAGCTTTGAAAGAAACTTAGAAGGGGATATTTTAAAGATCTAACAGCCTATATTCCGACACTTTACTGCTCGTTTTGTGATTTTAAATCTTTTCTGGAGCTCTTTCACCAAAGAGTACTTGCCCCAAACCTGGATCTAGGCCATCCAGGGAATTCTCATTTTATTATTTTAAGCCTAATTTACAACTAAAAACACCAACACGTTTGACACCTGTTTTAAAAATTAAATCAAATGATGCACTGCTTGCTAGCCAATAGCATTGACAAGAAGTAATCATGTTAAGTAAATAGCTTGTCATCTACACAATGGGTCACCCCAAGTTCTACTTCAGCTGTTTTGTTTGAATGCCAGTTACTAAGGGATAAATGAATAAGAAGGATTAGAGTGTTGAACACCCTCGTGGGAAGCGAATGATACAAAGCCTCAATTATGGTGAAAATGCCTTAGAGAGCAAGAGGCAACATTACCGTAACCATTGGAACAATATATCGCCAGTTCTTATTCAGGCTCCCAATAAAGCTCATCTCTTCCGCTGTCAGGTTGAAGTCAAACACCTAAAACCAGAAGCAGATACTTTTAATAATAATAATAATAATAATATTTTTTTATTTATACCCTGCCCTTCCCAGTTTAAAAACCGGGCTCAGGGAGGCTAACAGCAAATATAAAACATTGATTAAAATGCAATTTAAAAACAGCATAAAATGCAGCATCAATATCAATAAAATTCAAAAATTCAGGGGTCATTTTGGGGGGGGGGGGAAGTAGACACCAAATGATCACCAGGGCTAACTGGCCAAGTTGGTCCTACTAGGGCCAGCAAGGAGACCAGGGAAGAATTTAAATGTGGGGTCTCATAATGGGTTTCTTCACAGAAGAGGAAAGGGAAAAGGGAATAGAGGATCAAGCTAATTCAAATTGAATTATTTAAGATATGATTTTCACTCACACTAATCCACAACCCTCTCTACCTTGCCTTTCTAGTCACAGTGCATTCCTTATATTGAGCAGGTTAGCATTAACCTTACATTGTGCAAAAGATG
The DNA here is from genome assembly GCF_964188305.1 of Podarcis bocagei. NCBI lineage: Eukaryota > Metazoa > Chordata > Lepidosauria > Squamata > Lacertidae > Podarcis > Podarcis bocagei. Next base: position 53,647,216 of record NC_138129.1, read on the forward strand.
GACCATATAAGCATTTTCTTTACTTACTGCTATCTTATTTTTTAAAAAACAGCTTTAATCCACTATAAGATGTTTTTCAGCTAATATGCATGTCTGGTGTATATGAAGTATGCTTCTTTTCTGCATCTCCTCTACTAAAGACTAAGTGGAAAAGAAACAAATTTTGCTTCTCTGTTATCAGCAAATCTCCTTAAGGAGCTGAATAGCAGAGATTAGGTGGAAGTAACTCCCTCTGGGTTGACAGGAGGCAGAATTAAGATGGATGACTTCCTCCATAAGCAAGGGCTTCCTTGCAAGGCCACTGTGCATGGAATTTATAAAACAGACCCAGCTTTTGGAAATGAGACAGAGAACCATTTGTGCACAGCAGCTTGCAATGGAAAACAGACACTAGGGAAACCCTCTTTGCTCACAAGCTAAATAATTTCAAATAGCCTGCCTACAACCCTTGAGCATGTAATAAAAGGCAGGACAGGCTATTATTGCTTTCCTCGAGGTAGAGGGCAGTTTCTTCCTCAATAACAGAAGCCTGAATTTGTTGCCAGACCTAAGAATCAAATTCCCTAGGGAAGACTTATTTAGTGATGTGAGGCTTGGCTACCCTCCACAAATCTTCAGACACAAAGATGACCAATGAAAAAAGTTCTGACTTCCATCAGGGAGTTCTCATTTGTAGGCTCCTCAAATCTAGTTAAGCACCAGCTGAAGGCTTGGCCATGGTGACAGGGTGGTGGTGAAGGGGGTGCAGCAGAAAGAACTCTCATAGGCTTCTTCAGCAAAACCAGTGTTGCCCAACACAAAGCCCTCTCATTCAGTAGTGAAGTTGGAATGAAAGTTAAATGATCTGCTTCTGAGAGAGTACCTGTCCAGCTCATCTCTTCACCTGTCCTGCCTAACTTTGCTATGCGGGAGATGGAGTTACTGTCACTGTTTGGTAGTTGTCATGCAATTTTTGTGTTGTTGTTTTTTTAATCTCAAGCAAAAGCAAAACCTGCTGTCTCTTTGGAGGTAGGAAATAAACCAGCTTCCTTGAAATGAAGGTAATCTTAATCCTGCCTCCTGTCATCCTAGAGAGTGGAACTTCCTAGTCACTCCACTCCAACGCACACAATCCAAAGCATTTGGGAGGATCTCCCTGAAAACACTATAATATTGCCAACATGACTCTGAACTTCATTTTAATAGCACTTGAAAAGCCATGTTCCGGCTTAGTGATAAAATTACGCAGTAATTTTTCAGCAATGCTCTCAAAATGGGGAGGGCAGAGATTTATTTTTGCCTGGACTATAGAGAAAAGCCCCGGAGAAAAAGATCAAAGATTATGGTGAACTCATTTAAATCCAAAAAGAACATGTACAATTAAAAATGTTTGAAGTGAGGCTTTAAGAGAATACAGCCACCCAAATCAAAGCTGGAAAGGAAAATCCCTTTGAGGCACTGGAAACAGATGGCAATGAATGCACACAATTGAGGGTCAGCTGCAGCAGACTGAACACGTAGATTACAAAAACTGGATGTGCTAAACTAGTATGCTCCAGTCTCTAAAAATCAGATACCCAGATAAGCCTCTGCTGATACATATAATAGAAAAAGAGTTGATCAACCACTGCACCGTGTGGCTGCTGCACAGAATGAACTGGAACTGGAAAATATGCATGCATTGGCTATATAAAACTACTACATGGTAGGACCACACCTTACTTAGACAATGTCAGTAAGGACAGACAGGGAGAACAGAAGCCTTAGTACTGCAAGCCAAGGCAGTGCTGTTTCTGAAAGGCCTGGCAGGAGGCCTCACTCACCTGGAGATTCTGGAGTATGCGAGCAGGAGTAATGCTCTTGGGAATGACGACCACTTTGCGCTGTACTTGCCATCTATCAGAGTTAAAAGGAGAGGCTGTGATTCCTCCACAATAAAATCCAAAACAGTCGATCCAGGTAGCAAAATAGTACGTGCCACAGGCCTCTCATGCCTTCTAAGGCATCTTTGGGGTTCAGTGTGTGACACAGCATAATCTTAAGACAACAGAGCTCCAAGCTCTGGGAAAGATCAGTTGTTGGAGAGCAAGACAGAGCTCCAATGCAGCTCCTTTCAGAGAAACCTCAGAATGGATTCTCAAAATGAATGGTTATTTTTGAAAAGTTGAGTCCACTTGGGCCTTGATAATGCTTGCAATATAGCCAAGAAATCTCAGCATATTCTCGGATATTACGTTCTCCTTTCTCACTTGGGTGGCTTTTGTTTCCTCCAGTATCTCTTCTCTTAAAAGGAGCTGACTCTATCTTGCAGAGTATTGTTTCCACTTAGAGCCTACCGCTCACCATAACCTTTCAGCCTTTTGAAAGGCCAAAATAAGAAATGGCAGAGGCAGCTGAAAATCCTTTACTGCCATTTAGAAGCCAAAGTCAGCTAAACAGACCATTTTGGCTAAAACAAGGATGAGGGACCTGTGGACTCTCCAGATGTTGCTTGACTACAACTCTCATGATTCTGGACTACCTGCTCAATTTGCTGGCTGGTTAGACAGGAGTTGTAGCCCTGCAACAGTTGCCCAGGGCGGGCAGCAACAGCAGAGGTTTCCCACCCCTTGGGCTAAAACAAAGTTCATAGTGAATTCGCACAGAAATCAAAAAGATCCATTTGTTCCAGTAGGTCCTCACCATCTCCTCTACCAAATTCTAGCCTGCTATTACCTGAGAAGAATCTGAGCAGGAGATTTGCTGTATTTTTCAGCTAGCTTTTTTATCCCAGGTTCTTCCAGCAATACAGGTTCATCTGGGTGCTTCCACATCCGGTCAGGGGAACCAAGAGGGCTGTAAGCAGTTACCACCAGCCCTTTCTGATGGCAGTGAGCTATCAGTTCATTCTGGGCAAGGTAAGGGTGACATTCCACCTATTTAAAAAAGCAGTATATAGTAATGAGAAGACTGCAAAAAGGGGGGGGGGGACACCCACCTGCACTTCAGAAGCAGGAAAGGCAGATGCAGGTCAATTCATATATGGGCAGAAACGGCAGTATGGCATTCACAAGCCACATAATTTCTGCTCTTAGAGGAAACCGTCCCACTTGTGGCATAAACATTCTAAAGCAGAAGTGCAAGATTGATCACGGTTGGGGCTGGATTAACTGGGAGTAGAATAACCCAAGTCACTGACCATTTCTTTATCTCCACCCTGCAGGGGCTGATAACATTACTACACATACTAGCTACAATCTGCAACCTGTTTATTCTGCAGCAGTCCTGCTTATTTTAAGACAACATGCAGATAACGCACTCTCCAGGCATAACAGCTTTGTAAATCCATTTATGCTATTATAGAATTTTTGTATAAAAAAGTATATATTTTCTGAAACAATCAAGTTTTGGCTTCCCTTCCTTTCTCAAGACACCTGATCTTAAGGATCCCTACTGCTTTACAAAATGCCTTCTATTACCAGACTCTCGTTTGCAAATACTGTAAGGAATGCTGTGAGACTGGTTGTGTCATGCTGAAATCAATGTTGAAAGGAGAACATTATTAAGAGAGGGTTTTTTTAAACAAATGTCTCTGTTGCAGAGGATCATGCAAGCCACTCAGAGTCTGCAGGACTACACCACCCTTTCCTTTGCCATAAGAATTCTGGTTATTGATCACATGTTTTAGCAAATCGTTGATAGCACTTCACCAGGATCTATCACAGTTAATTCTCAAACTGGGTAGCAGAATCAACAGTATGCTATGAAAAATAAGTTTAAAGATAATTAATGGCTCAAGTGAGTCTGAAGTACCCATTCACTCAAATGATCACATCTTTTTGTCAAGAGATTCACTATAAATACATCACTTCTCCCTCTACTCCTCACTTTCTGCCAAGGAGCAAACAATATGTTGGGGGCCCAATTTAAATTAGGGAAATGGAGTGAGGAGAAAGAGTCAAACCCCCTACTCTAGTACTGCTTCTTCAAAATAACAGCCTCAAACAGCATGGACAAAGCTAAAAACAAAACCACCAAAGGAAAAAGAAATCTTGATAATGTAAGAGTGGGAAAGCTGGGCTATTTTGATCGCATTTCTCTTATTAAAAGGCAACCAACCCTTAAGAGTAAACAGTCGCTTTAACTAAAAACTGCAAGTCTCAACTACTTGAACCTTTCTTAGAAGAGTCAAGCGGGGTTTTTTGTACAGGACGTTCCATTCTGCAGAGGCAGTTCCACGGCACAGCCACCCCACACCCAACAGAAACAGAAGCATTCATCCTTATGGCCCACCTTCTCTCCCCTGCCAAAAAAACCATCTCAGAAAGTAACCTGCTCCCTCTTTTTCTGCATCTGCCTTACCTGTAGCACAGCTGGCTTTACAGAAGCTATGCCAAGGATATCATCAATCTGACGGCTATTGAAGTTTGATAACCCAATGGCTTTCACCAGCCCCCTTTCCACTAGCTTCTCCATCGCCTTCCAAGTTTCTTTGTAGTCAGTGTAGTCATAGCGCATTGTACCATCAGGATTCTTGGGGAAGAGGTTGTCCCCCCGCCTATTATAAAAAATATGCACAGCAAACAGATAACTAGCACAATCTTAAGTCTATTTAAGTTCAACTCAGTAGAAGCACTGCTAAAATCCCATGTCATATGACCCAGATCCAGAACAAGCTCCTCTCCTTTCCCACTTACAATGTGGTCAAGTAGTTGATATGATATTAATTATTAACTAAAAACCAACCCATATAAATTTATGGCCGTATAAATTGAGTTATGACTGACCACCTTAGGCCTTGGAAAAGTAACTCCTATAAATCCACAGCTTTGGTTATAACAGCACAGAATCTAGAAGCTGGCACAGAACAGGGTGGGGAACCTATGGTCCTCCAGTCGTGGTTGGACTACAATTCTCACAATCCCTCACTATTTGGTTGGGGTTGATGGGAGTTAGCATCTAGCAACAACTGAAGGACCACAGGTTTCTTTTCCATAGGCCTCTTAAGAATTCGTTTTCATTCATTAGGCTTTTGTTTCCTCCCTTTTTTTCCTTTTGTAAAAGAAAGAAGAATCTCAAACCCTCAACAGTGAAGGCAAACAAAACGAACTGTGTTTGCTGTAAACCTGAGGAATAGAAGGGGCAACAGGGCTGGCTCATCATTCTGTGACAACAGATTCCTATCTGTGCAGATGGTGAAAGATATCTGACCCTCCCATACCCTCTAAGTGCTGCTGTGGTTTCATGTTCCACATTTCCTTCCTACGGACACTCACTCGAAGGCGTGTGGCCAGTGCATGAGGTAGAGGTCCAGGTACTCCAGTTTTAGATCTTCCAGGGTCTTCTTCAGAGCTGGCTCCACATCTTCTGGGTGGTGCTTGGTGTTCCATAACTTGGAAGTCACAAACAGCTCTTCCCTCTTAATGGCCTTTTAGAAAGAATGGGGAAGGGAATCTTTTCAGTGCTCAAGAAGTTTCTCATCCCTTGATTAGATTTTTGTGTGTGCCTTCTGTGCTATTATTCTAAGGAAGCTTCATTTCCAGAGTCAACAGAACAACACAGACATATTTTTAATGTGCCCTGTGAATTTTTTTTGCAGCAAAAGGACATTTAGCAAGGGGATAGGGAGAATGTCAAAGCAACAGAGCCCACTAACACACAGCAGGCAGCAGGAACAATAGCTGATTGCCATCTTGGTAGGTTTATATGGAGATGTAATTACACTTTGTAAGCAGAGCCAATCTGAAATAAACATGAAACTTCCACCCACCCAGCCTTTTTGCAGCAGCAATATTCTCGCTCCTTTTTTTTTACCTTGTCATTTCCAACCATCTCTTGGAGAGCATCACCTATCTCTCCTTCATTGCTGTAAGCCGGAGCACAGTCAATGTGGTGATAGCCAGCACTAAGGGCATATTTTACTGCCTCCTTCACCTGTAAGAAAAATAGGGAGATTGTTGAATAAGAATGTGGAGACATCTGCTTCATTTTAGCCGACAGTGCCATTCCAAATCTACAAGAACTTATGACAAAAGGCCTATACATCTTGGAGAAAGTTTCATAATTTTATAAAATGAGAGATTTGCACTTTTTTATCCTTTTCCCTTTACACTTTAAGGTGATTTATGCTAAGGTGGTTAGAATGTCAGACTAGAACCTGGGAGACCAAGGTTCAAGTCTTCACTTGGCCATGAAGCTTTACTGGGTGACCCTGAGCCAGTCACTACCTCTTTGCCTAACCTACCTCACTGTGTTGTGGAGAATAAATGAGGAGGGAAGAATCATGTATGCCACCTTGAGCAGTGGCATCATATAACAGTGAACACCATACACGTACTACCACAAGTCCCATTGTCTGGTTGCACATCCACAAAGAGATAATGTGTATGTAAGTGATTCTCAGCAAGGTCAATACATTTTCTCTCATTCTCTCCATGTCCTCCACCCACCGGAACTATGCCTATTTTATTTTTTTAAGCAATGTTTTTATCCAGTTCTCCAATGAGAAGAACAAACAACATTTAGCAAAGGTTTCCATGGCAATAATAGAATAAATAATATGCCTAGATGATGTTTCATCTGATAAAGCTCCTGCATTTTTTGTTTGAAAGGAGATGAAACAATATTCACAAAAGGATGATAATAGCCTTTGGTTTTAGGCTTTTGTTGGGGTTTTTTTTAAAAAGAAAAAGATCAGAGCCTCTGATGCCTCTTAGATTTAATTTCCTTTTGCTTATTGGAAACCTGGGCAATGGATAAAGTGTGTCACAAACGCTCTGATGTTCTAAAAAGCCACATTAATTAGAAATCAGTTTCCCTTAGTCACAATGATAAAACAATTCTGTTTCCCTCACTTTAACACCAGCTGCAAGATTTTTCTTTCCTCTAGCCTTGGCATGATTCATTTTATGGTCACCATTACTATTCAGAAAGTGGAGACATTGCTATAAATACACTGTGAATGGAAGTTCAGCTTATTAAATTCTTGCAACACACTTCAGGTTACACAAGGCGTTGTCATCACTATAGAAAAATTAAATGTGGCACACTACCAAATGAGAGCAATTCTACCGAAGATGAAACTTGCAGATGCCTTTAAAACTTTGTAAACTGCTTTGAGGTTTTCATTTTGTTTAACAATCAAGTTGTATATACATTTCATTTTATAAAGTAAAATAAAGACAAATAAAGCTTTAAAACATGTTATTTGAATTGGTTGTTCTGTCTCCACCTAATAAGCATTGCAGTTGCAATGGGATTAAGAGCAGGAGAACCAGTTTTGGCTGCCAGCAATTATCAATAATAATAATTTATTATTTATACCCCGCCCATCTGGCTGGGTTTCCCCAGCCACTCTGGGCGGCTTCCAACTGAATATTATTATCAATAAATCATTATTTAGATTTTAAACATTTAAAAACACATTATGCAAAAATGTCACCTCCATTATCAGTGCCTGAAGATATTATTATCATTATTAATTAAATGTGTATACTGCCCGTCATCTGAAGATCACAGGGTAGTTCACAACAAAAATGTACAAAATGAGAACACAAAATACAGAGAACAAACCAGTAGTCCCCTCCCTTCCCACAAACACATTTAAAATGCCAAAGAATGTTTAATCTCATTCTGACTAAGTTTCCCTCAGCTGGCTCCCTTTTTTTGTGCAAAGGAGAAAGTGAATGCAAAGCTTCATGCCTTGTGACTGGAAATTAGCCTCTCCTCAGAATCCATGTTGGAGCTACTCTATTAGGAAGGCAAAATAAATAATATGTACTTCCTGCTTGTTGGTTCCTGATAAATCCTTATTTCCCCCTCCTCCTAACCATTTTTCTTTCAAGTTGAGGGAAGAAAAGTGTCCTCCCACCAAGGCAGAACTCTGGGTCAGACAGAGAGTGAGACAAACAGACTGAAAAAGAGACTAATTAAATTAATTGCAACTAGTAACATGACTGGCCTCCCTTCAAAAGGAATTTTGGACCCCACTAAGTTGTAAGAATCTATAACTGCACTGAAAAAGCAGAGCCAGCAAATGGAACTTCAGTGAAGTGGAGACTGGATGTTTAATAGGACCTATAAAATTTATGCAAAGTGGGTGTTCTTCCTCCTTCTTTATCTTGCTTTTGGAATGTGCAAAATCAATCAGTACAGAGGTATTGAATAAAAGATGGTGCAAGAGAATTCAGAGGCAGAGACTGTTCCAACCTATGTTCAAATGGACAAGCAAAGATGTGAATTAAGGTCACATTCATACCACATGGCTTCCCCCAGAGAATTCTGGGAACTGTAATTTACCTCCCACAGAGCTACAATTTCCAGAAACACTCTGCAGGTCTGTGGCTGAGGTAGAATTTGACTTCTGGACTCTTCTGTAGTGAACCTCAGCAGCATGTCTCTCACTGCTAGATGAAAGTGAATCACTAAGTCATGCCACTATTGCACATGGACTCAGATTCAAGTGGACACTACGCCAAACCCAACCAACATCTCTGCCCCTGTCCAGCTAAATCAGAACATGAACTGACTCTGCATTGCTGTATCTACATTCAGGATAGCCATTTCAGTTCAATATCCATTTGTACTTTGATATCAAAAAGAGGAAGGCAAATGAAGAGAGAAGGAGGAGGTGCAACAAGTAGGTTAATGCTATCCATGCACAATCTCCATTCTTCATGACTGCTGCTCTTGGATGAACACATTTATTCATGCTTAAATGCCAGAGAAGTAATTGTGCTCTTCTCTATTACACCATGCTCCTAACACAACATGCATGTGTCTGAGGAAAACCCCCAGTCATTTAATCACAAAAGAGAAACTGAAAAATGTTCTATCTGCACAGAGTACATACAGTAGCTCCTGGTCATGCAACCTCACCTTTCTATGCAGCCACAGATTAAAAGAAAAAGAAAAATAATCTGAATGGTTTTAGCATAGAGTTCTAGAATTCCCCTCTCTCAAACACTAAATTCACGGCTTACCTGTCCAGCGTCACTCTTCCAAGTACCCAATCCAACAAGAGGCAGCTTTTGCCCAGTATGAAGCAAAGCATAGTTGGCCTCGGAAGACATCTTTACCTAAAATAAATGCAATAATAAAAATATTAACTAGGACGCTATACCAATTTGTTTCGCTACACAGAACAGAATGTGTGGTAGACTTGACATTATTCTTATTTAAGCTGAAACTGACAGAGTGGAATGTAAAGTGTAAATATATAATAGGATGAATTATATTACATTTTATCCATTTTATTAATGTGGAAAATTTAAATCCTGCCCTTCCATGGCAGACACAATGTTCACAGTGGCTTACAATTATTTAAAAACATCTACACCCACACACAAAATAAAAATCCATATTTGGACAATACCTTTATTAAACCAACAGCATATTAAGAGGAATCACTGTAGACGTAACCTGCAGGGTGGGAGAGCTGTGCCTTTGCTGCTAGTACTGTAAAGACAGGCTTTCCTTAAATAAGAGGTGCAGCTCAAGTTATTCTTTATAAATTAGAAGAGCTTGCTTTATTCCAAAAAGTGAAGCATGGATGCTGCAAGTCTGAGTTTAGAAAGGACTGACCACAAGGATTTAGGCATAGTATTCCCCAAGCTCATACCCTCTCCTTCTCCTGCCATGTACCTTGGGATGTACCGTAACTTGAAGATATCGTAAGTCTATGCACTTCAATGAATAAATCTGTGCATAAGCTGGCTGGCAGGTCTGTACCTGTAGCCTGATGCTTGCTTGTTATCAGAACAAGATATCAGTTTATCTTCTGACAAACTTAGAGAAGCATATAAAGGCAAGGTCTCTTGGTCTGTCCCAAAGCCACGGTCAGAGCCTGTTTCATAACAAGCACTACAGAGCAATATCAGGTTTTCATTCTCAACTTTCTGTTCGCTGTCCAAAACTTACACAATATACCACCATTAACTAACTACTTCCCTGTTTCCTTCACGCCCATTGCCTGAAAGTTGCAGATTCAATGGATTTTTATTCAGATGCAGGTTTCACTGAATTCAGCTGCACGTGCATGGAACTGAAAGTAATTAAAAGGCATTCTGCTCGACTCTTTGTTGGATTAGTTTAAGATAAAGGTAAGGTAAAGGTAAGGTAAAGGTACCCCTGCCCGTACGGGCCAGTCGTGTCCGACTCTAGGGTTGCGTGCTCATCTCGCTTAAGAGGCCGGGAGCCGGCACCGTCCGAAGACACTTCCGGGTCACGTGGCCAGCGTGACGAAGCTGCAGCTAGCGAGCCAGCACCAGCGCAGCACACGGAAACGCCGTCACCTTCCCGCTATGAAGCGGTACCTATTTATCTACTTGCACTTAAGGGTGCTTTCGAACTGCTAGGTGGGCAGGAGCTGGGACCGAACGACAGGAGCTCACCCCGCTGCGGGGATTCGAACCGCCAACCTTACGATCAGCTAGTCCTAGGCACTGAGGTTTTATCCACAGCACCACCCGCGTCCCTTACGTAAAAGTATAGGACCCCTGAACGGTTAAGTCCAGTCAAAGGCAACTATGGGGTGTGGCACTCATCTCACTTTTCTGGCCGATGGAGCTGGCATTTGTCCACAGACAGTTTTCCAGATCATGTGGCCAGCATTACTAAACCGCTTTGTCGCAATAGGACACCGTAACGGAAGCCAGAGCGCACGGAAACACCATTTACCTTCCCGCTGCAGGGGAAGGTATTTATCTATTTGCCTATTTATCTACTTGCACTGGTGTGCTTTTGAACTGCTAGGTTGGCAGAAGCTGGGACAGAGCATTGGGAGCTCACCCCATCACATGAATTCGAACCACCAACCTTCCGATCAGCATGCCCAAGAGGCTCAGTGGTTTAGACCACAACGCCACCCACGTCCCTTGACTTACTGTACGTATTTGTGCTGATTGAAAAGTATTTTGTTTATCAAAGAGGAACATCCTACAATGTGCTAAAAGCTGCTTTGCTGGCTGAATTGTAAAAGGAAATTATGTTTCAAGAGATTCCAGTCTCTGTCAACTTCCTCAGCTTTCGCTGAGATCAGCTGTATAGCAGTGTCCCATGAAACTGCTTCCTCCATTTAAGCACCAGCTCCATTAGACAATTAAAGCAGGATGAAAATTACATTCCTACTTCTACTATTAAATTTCTAATAAAATAATCATAAATGCCTATTGGATACTGCCAATGAGGAAAACGAGCTTAAGTTACAGGGCCTACATGCAAACAATGGCTTGGTGTGCAGAACTAGTCTCCCTCTTTAAAACTCTTATCCACACTATATATTCACAACACATGTATATTCATAGCTTCCCTGTCTTTAAAATCATAGAATAGAATCATAGAGTTGGAAGGGACAAATATATATACAGTATGTGTGTGTGGAAGACAATCCTATACATAATCATAAGCAAGTCCCATTCAGTTTAATAAGTTCTTTTCCCAAGGAAGCATGCACAGGTTTGCAGTGCAACCCTATACATGATTACTCAGAAGTAAAGTCCAATTGAATTCAATGGCATTTACTCCCAAGTGATTATGACTTGCAGCCTCAGCCTCATCATTATTCCTGGGGAGGTCCTTGAAACCAACATGCTAGGATTCAAACTCATGTACAAAGCTAGCACATTAACCACTTGGTTACACTGATTCATTGTCCTGTGAAAATATGACATGGAAGCCTTTAAGAGGACAACCAGCAAAGAAAAGTACATGTTGTTATTTTAAAAATGTCCAAGAATCTCATTTGACAAAGCATAATTAGCACCTATATGATTTGATTTGTGCAATTCAGTATACTAGCAGAGGCTGATGAGAAGACTCTTGGGATGGGGTACTGGTTTTTTTGGAGGGGGGTCATGTTGCTGTTGTTGCCAGTTCTTTTGTGTTTTTATTTTAGATCTTGTGATTTATGTGGAAATTATTCCATATGGTTGTATATTTTTTGAATATTTTATTTATTGTTTATTACTTCTTGTGTTATTTTGCAGTTCTGTATTTTTTCATGTTGTAAGCTGCCTTGAGCATAGTTTAAAAACTGCGGAAATGTGGCATACAAATAAAGTTATATATGCATGTATGTATACTATTCATTCCAGCTCTGCACTTTAGATAAGATAAACATCAATCTAAACTTTAACCCAGGGCAAGTTATAATATATAATCAGTAACTTGATCAGTAGATGCCAGCAGTTTCATCCTATTTCACCTGACACAGAGGCAAATAAACCCAGTTCCAACTGCAGCTATAGTGCATAGATTGCAGAATTAAAACAGCAAAGGCTATAATTGATTCTGTTTTGAAGACAAGTTATATGAATTTTTTCATTTATGATTTGGTCTAGACATCTCTCCTAAAGTTATTATCCTTTACAGTGCTTGGTTTACAAAGTCTATCATATTACCAAGATGGTTCTGGGTTACTCTCTATCTGTAAAATAGAAACAGAGGCTGATAGTGACTTATCCAACACCATAAAGTTAGTCCAGTGTAAGTTAGGAACTAAGTTCAGGGTTCCTAGGAGCTAGTTTAACCCACCACCAGCCATGAGGCCACACTGGTTCAAATTGTTTGCTTTGGAAAGCAAGTACAGTGGTACCTCAGGTTACATATGCTTCAGGTTACAGACTCCGCTAACCCAGAAATAGTACCTCGGGTTAAGAACTTTGCTTCAGGATGAGAACAGAAATTGTGCTCCAGCAGCGCAGCGGCAGCAGGAGGCCCCATTAGCTAAAGTGGTGCTTCAGGTTAAGAACAGTTTCAGGTTAAGAACGGACCTCCAGAATGAATTAAGTACTTAACCCGAGCTACCACTGTACAGTCCAGCAGATATAATAGTGGATTTAGAAGCGTTGACTTTAAATCACTGCTGAGCAGACTTGGGCAAAGGGCACACAGGACTCTGGGCGGCAGGGGCAGGAACAGTACAGAAGCTGTCCAAAACAAAATTACCAGCTGACAGCATTACACATAATAGTTGATTCACACAATATTATTGATGTGACAGTATCTTCTAAAAATATGAGCTACAGTCTAGTTTGGGGTTAGGGAAAAGACATTGGGGAAAATACATTCCGTGAGATTGCACACAGCTCTGTCCTGCAAGCAAGGGGAATAGGGGTCCTGGGGGTGCTGTTGCCTCCCCACCCCAAAACTCAACTATCAGCATATTTGTACTCTGAGCAACAATCCTATGCACACCCAATTTCTACTGATCATTACATACGCAGGAGAAAAATACAAGTCTAATTAGTTTACACACTAATCCCAGAAAAAAATGCCCTCTGGTTTTAGTTAGCTTGCTTCTAGACAAATTTATGTTTAGGATAAAGCCTACAAAACTTTTTCTTTAAACACTCTGTTAAATGGTTTCTGAATCAGGTTAAATTGTGAATATGATCAACCAGAGCAATTTAGTTTTTTCAATTTAAATATAATTGAACCAAGTACAAATTGAGGCAGTCTGAATAATTGAGACAGCGAAATAATTAAGAGAACTTGCTCAAGCAAATCTTCAGGGAATCCCTTAGCACCTCCACTTGCCACAGTGCCAGTTGTTACACCACACTCCTAGCTATTGGATGCTTGTCATTTGCCTCAAGGTTTATTGCAACCACTCGCAACAGAAATGCATGGAGAGTGGGTGGGTGCTTGCAAGAGAGCAGAGTTTTGCCCAGAGGCATGTGATACAAAATGTAGACTCCCTGCATTTTGGTAGAGAATCCCCCAACTATGTTACTGTACCTCCATTTCAAAATTAAAAAGGGAATGCACTCAACCCACAAGCATTAGTAGTTTAACCTTTTCTCTTTCTCCAAAAAAATAAAATAAAAATGGTTTGCCCATGCATACATTACTGGCAGACATTATCAAGGATTTCTAAACAGGAATGCCAAGGGGTAAACTAAGCTACTCCGGGGTGGTGCGTGCTCGGTGGTAGTAATCTCCAGGAAGAGTGGTTACAGCACCCATAATTAAATATCTGTTAAGTGTGGAAACAACTGGATTTTGATACGTAGTCGCTGCAAAGTACACTACAGACACGGCTGTACTGGTGTGAATACATGCATCGCCTGCCATAGTTCTTAATGCAGCCAGATATTTCTACACCTTCACTGGGGGGACGGGGACCCACAGCTTTCAATGGGGCTTATTTCCAAACAAATACTGTATAAGTAACTCCTATGAACACTTAGTTGGAAAGAAGACCATGTGGGACTCACTTCAATGCAAACACGTGTAGTTTCACTCGCCACGCATAATACCACGTTGCACTTAATGCACGTTAGTGGTACACGTTGTTGTTGTTATTCCCCCTCCCTCCTTCTTTTAACAATTTTTCCATCCCCTAGCCCACCAAAAGGGGAGGGGAGTCAAAATAAAAAAAGCAGAGCCTGCGGGACAGGAGCGATTCCCCTATTTTCTACCCCACCTCCTGATTATACACGAATCTGACTGACGTCAATCAAGTCAGGCAAAGCACGAGATTAGCTAACCACGGGAAACTCACAACCAGTTTGCAGCGCGCCGCGTCCTCGAGCGCTCCCTTCCCTCACCGCAGTTCAAAATACTGTACACCGACAACTCCCCCGGCCTCCAACTTCAACGTTTCCGTTTCCGGGTTTGATATGTAACCGTATACTCCTCACTTTTCAACATTTTCCAGCTCACGTGGGTGCGATGCGTTAAGAGTTATTGCTCTGTATTCCCCCTCTTTCGGAAAGGCTTTGGTAGAATTAAATCGCTTCCATTACAATCTGGCAGAAAGCTTTACTGAATAAAGTTTTGGGTATACTGTATTATCTACGACAGTTGGGGTGGACTTGCCTGGTCATGCTGCAACCAGAGTATGATAAAAGGGCAGGATCCCAGGATTGCCTAATCTCAGTTAAAGCTAGAAAGATGTTCATAATTAGATAAGGAATGTGGCGAAAGATACTACCAGGATTGTCAGTGGTAGCAATAACAGAAACTATGCCAAAAGGTATCTTTACTCCTGCTTAACTCCATTTGCAGCAATTCATTTACACGGGAGAAATGTGCATTCAAGGGCATGATGAGACCGGGACTAAAAGCCTAACTGCCTACCTCTGATAGCTTCAGTTTCTTTCGGATTTGCTGATTGCAACCTATTTGTTCCATATAACGTAATAAAGAAAACAGAACATTTCCTTGTCTGACTAGTTACACCCAGTGCTTTTTTTCTTAAAAAAAAGTTTAGGGGTACTCACATTCTCATACTCATATTGAAATGCTCCCCTCAATTAGGCCAAACTTAGATTCACAAAATGTTTAGGGGTATGTGTACCCCTGCATCCACCCAGGAAAAAAAATTGGTTACACCCCTTTATCTGCACATACCCCACCTTATATTCTACTTCCAGTCATGCTTGAATCTACTCGCTTGAACCCACTCCCATCCTTTTTTAATGGTAAAGCAGTTTGTGGAGGTTGAAGTGTGTAGTCCTGTCACGGGTCCCACTACCACCTCACATACATATGTGCGCAGGTAGAGCTCTTGTTCCACCCATGGTTTTTGGGATCCTACACACACACACACACACACACACACACACACACACACACACACCAGGCTGTGTAAATATATATGTCAGTATATGCCAAGGGCTCTTCATGTGAATGCAAAATGCATAGCTGACAGTGAATTGAGCTACACAGTGCTGACTGCATCTTCCACATGCATTATTTTTTTTTCTTTTTTTTTACTTGATATCCCACCTTTCACTCCCCTTAAGGAGTCTCAAAGCGGCTAACAATCTCCTTTCCCTTTCTCCCCCACAACAAACACTCTGTGAGGTGAGTGAGGCTGAGAGACTTCAGAGAAGTGTGACTGGCCCAAGGTCACCCAGCAGCTGCATGTGGAGGAGCGGGGAAGCAAACCCGGTTCCCCAGATTACGAGTCCATCGCTCTTAACCACTACACCACACTGGCTCTCCCACATGCATTATTTCAATGTGTGAATGGGCTGAAGTGACACGTCCTTCCTCCCCAGTGTGACAAAGAAATAAAATTTATTAAGTGTTTGTAAAATACAAACATTTCTTCCTTATCTTCTCCACCTATCATAATAATAGGCATTGTTTTAGTCATAATTGCACAATGTAGCAAGGAGTGAGATCCCTTGGCAATGGAAGCTGGGTCTAGTCTCTGGAGCGGGCATGTTTTGCCTTCCCTACACAATTGTTTTCAAATGCAGTACTTTACCTTTCTCCGCAGGTGTGAATAGAAATCATTCACTTATATACTGTATACAGGTAGCCAGATGCAAGAGGATAGGACTCCTGCACCTAAGAGTTGTGTGGATAAAGGAATTTCAACAAACACCAGGCCTCATTTACGTAGATGGGTTGGAGATCAAGAATGCAGTACCAAACATGCCTACTCAGAAGTAAACCCTACAATATTCAGCATGGACTTGCTACCAGGTAAATGGAGTTAGGATTGCAGTCTCAATCTGCTACTTGCTTCTGACAAACTCAGCCATTGATAATCAAGTCTATATTTGTCCCCCGTACCCCATGCCTTGCAGGACATCTTAGGGAGAAGATAAGGCTAAGAATTAAACTACACAAATCTGGATTGGAATCCCTAAAATGGTTGGATGGCATCTTGTACAACTCCTTCCAGCAACTCCTGCAGCCATGATGGTGCCCAATGTATTGCCCTGCTTTCCTTTGGATCACATCAGCAAGGCCAAGAAGTGGGGCTTTTCGTCTGGGCAGGGCCAGATTAAGAGTTTTAGAGGCCCTAAGCACTTAAAATATTTTGGTGCCCCCATATCTATCCAATTCAAAATATGAACCATAATAAATTGTAAAATAGTTAGAAACACTGTATCTTGGTATACAGTAATTCTTATTATGAATGTAGTTCCTGTGACCCTTCATGAACTCCCACTGAAGAGATTATATGGCTTGCATGAGTAGACCACTGGCATATGAAGTAATTTAAGGAGATAAATCATGTGCAGTAACACCTGCATTCCTCTCCCCCCACCCCGAACCTGTTGTAACATTAAGTAGAGTGAAGTAGCAGCCTCAGACAGATGATATTGCGTGTCATGAAAGAGTAGCAAATTTTTTAAGCTATTTAATGTATTGCTATTGTATTTTTACTCCAAGGGAGAAGTACTACATGTGGGATTTTCTGCCTCTGGTGTCAAAATAACTTGGCCAGCCTTAGGGATTGGGTGGTGGTAGTGTTTTTTTATTTGCTTTTCTGCATCAGGCAGCAAAAAGTCTTGTACCAGCTCCGGTTCTTTCACTTAGTTTAAAAAAATCCAGATTGTTTTCTAGATCTCCCTAATTGATACTTTTAATGGATAGTTTCTAGACCTCTTTAGATTATGAATTTACACAGAGAGATATTATATAATTTACATTTACGAATAAATACATTAATACATTATTTCCTTTCGTATAGGGAGTTGGTAATATGTGACATATTCCTTACTATTTTGCACACTTGTACATGTGGCTTGGACTTTAGATATTAATTCTGCTGTTATTGATTAATCCATCTTTCCTTTCCCCCCTCAGATTAGCATTTTATAGTCATGAATTTCAAATACACTGTTCAAATCATATAAAATAAAGTTAAACATAAACCCAAAAGATAAGAATATTATCCTGTATAATATTATGTTTTTAAAAGAATTAAACACTGAGTTTCAGATCATTATTCTTGCAACATAATCCATGAAAAAAATCATAGTGGATCAGTTCAATCATACTTCTAATCTAGCACAGTGTTTCAATACTAAACTTGGTTACCCATAAGTAAGCCTCACTGAATTCAATGAGTTCAAACCTACTTGGAAGTGTGCATTGAACTTTTTGTGTGTCTTACTTCTGAGTAAACATTTATTGAATTAGTTTGTCCATCTCGTTTTTCCTCCTCCTGGATTATATAATCACCAGTCCTGAGTGTTGTTATTCCATAATACTGTACATACTAATTCAAACTCTTGATTCTTTACAATAATGTTATAGCAGCCTGTATCTGAGAAGTAGCATAGCATTAAAATGGAAATATTGTTTCAATAAATGGAAACACTGACATGCATTTAAAAGCAACTGGGACTTGGGGCAGGTGTTATTTGCCTCTGAAATGATTAATTATTCCTCTCAGTCAACCTTCATGATTACTGCAGTCATTTGGCCCAAATCCATACATCTCAGAGGTACAGAAACAAATCCCCATTTGGCTTCTCACATGATTACTTCTCCACAGTGTTATCTGTCTCTTGGAATCAAAGTAAAAAAGAGGTATCCCAGAGGAAAGGAACAGAAAAGTTGCATAAGAAAGTTGAGCAGAGAGAAAATAAAGCAACAATAAATACCTGAGTTGAAGAGAACAGATGAATAAGCTATTCGAAGCAGCATGTATGAGCCACTGACAAGAGAATGGCTCATGTGAATAAGACTAACTAATGAATAGCAGAGATTTTAAAATAATTAACCTTCAAATAGGAAAAATAGATTATCCAGTAACATGCCACCTCCCTGGTTACAAGGAAATATGGCACTGGTATTTTGCAAACACTGTTGATAATGTTGTTTTTGGCTGAATCAACAAAATACTGAGTTTCTGTTTGCTTGCAGTTACAGCTAAGTGACTGAAAATGTGGCTTTATTTGGCCTTGCAGGATAATGTGCACATCAATGGTTAATAATAGTATATGCCTCTGAGCGTAAAGTAACACTCTCTCACCACTAACAGCCCAAAGGTAATCTGGAAAAATCCACATCCAGGCAACTCCCATTTTATAAAACCTGTTTGAACAGAACTATTGGCTATTCAGTGTTGTAATTCCAGCAGAAAACTGACAAAGCAATTTTATTGAATTTTATACTACTTACAATCAGTGCATTTTCTAGTAAAAAAATAGGTGCTAGTACTACTACAATGCAGGTGGCACTGTGGTCTAAACCACTAAGCCTAGAGCTTGCCAATCAGAAGGTTGGCGGTGAGCTCCTGCTGCTCGGTCCCTGCTCCTGCCAACCTAGCAGTTCAAAAGCACATCAAAGTGCAAGTAGATAAATAGGTACCGCTCCGGCAGGAAGGTAAATGGTGTTTCCGTGCGCTGCTCTGGTTCGCCAGAAGCGGCTTAGTCATGCTGGCCACATGACCCGGCAGCTGTACGCCAGCTCCCTTGGCCAATAAAGCGAGATGAGCGCCGCAACCCCAGAGTCGGCCACGACTGGACCTAATGGTCAGGGGTCCCTTTACCCTTACTACTCATATTGTTAACAGTGTGTTGTCTGGGATGCTTGGACACAAAATGGAGAATTTTGTGTATGAATGCTGCTTGTATTGAAGATTTACAGGCCATTGTCTTTTGCTTTGTGGGACAGCAATTTTGAGTTCATTATAGAGGAAGATGGGAGACTGTAGGTAGCTATTGTTAGTCATGTTGATTATATATCACTTACAGGTTCAGAAGTACTTTGATACTTCTGCTCTAGAGCAACAAAGGCAGAGGGATGTGTTTTCACCTCCTGCTTTTGGCCTTCCAGGGGGCACCTGATTGTGCATTGTGGGGAACATGATACTGGACAGGCCTTTGGTATGATCCTTAAATAAATATATTATGACTATTCCTATGTCAGCAAGGAAGAGTTCAGTTGTAAATTGTATGGCAGGAACCCAACTTGTCTGAAGCAATGTACATGTCTACACCGAAAACTAAAGTTGTGAAATGAAGGATCTCAGGAATGAATAGAATCCATGAGGTTTCCACATTTTTACAACAAAGGGACGTGATAGTTTAAATGCCAACGTGTTACATCTGTTTGAAAACGGAATTCCTTATGTGACCCAAGTTTTGCTCAAGCTCCATCTTTGTGACTGAGCTGTGGTGTTAACTGGGCAAATCCCCAAGCCAAGTCCTTCCCTTTCACACAGCAAACTGTCTATTCCACATGACTTTGCATTTTCAATTCAGATCGGTTGCACAACACGGTTTAAGTGAAACGACTGCAACCACCTTCGCCGTCGCTTTGTAGTCATGCATGTTTTGCATCACCCATAAAACCCGAGTCTAATGCAACCATCACTCTGAAGCTGGAATTCACGTTTCTTCCCCTCCCCACGCGATCTGCCGAAGGGGAGGGGGCACCTTTCCCCCCCAAAAAAACTATCATGATCTGTGCAGTACAGTTGGCCCCGATTCCCACCCACCAACTACAAAAACAACACCCGATTCTAAAACCAGCACCACCAAAAGTTATGCTAGCGAACAAAAAGCGGCAAAATGCAAAGTCATGCTGGCGCAGCAGCTACGCCAGAAAGCAGGAGAGCCGGGAAGGAGGTGCCAACCGACAAGTTCTTCGGCTTCGTGCTCTCGCGAGAGTTGAGAAGGTATAAAACAGAAGGGGCACTGCCTGCAGGGCTGGATCTTTTTTTGTTTCGAGCCGGGAGCGGCAAGAGGATATTTGAGGAAGCGGATAATTTCGCATTAGGTAAAGCATACCTCTCTCCGCCGTCCAAAATGAGAATCTGGGCCAGGGCAGGGCTGGCCTGCAGTTCGTACAGGTTTTGTTCGTTTGCTGTAATAGAATGTGCTTCCTGATAGTATTTGAGATTTGCTGTTTTGTGTGTCAAATTAATTGTAGACTGTTTCCTGATGGAGATCTCTGAGTTTGTGTGTAACTTAACTGGGCTTTGCTCCCCGGCGCCTGGTAGCCCAACAGGTGGAGGGAGAGCTGAGCTGAGTTCTTCTTCGCCTCGGTTTCCTGGCGCAACAAAAGATCCCGGTTTAAAGAGGCTCGGAAGTTGGGAAGTGCAGCCTGCAGGGCGTGGAAAAGCTCTGGGTGCGATCGACGCCCGAGCTATTAAGTGAAATTGTGCTATTAAGTCAATGAACTTAAAAGGACGTCGCGGTTCTGGCCGCGCCTGCTGCTGTTGGGTTGGCCGCCGGCTCCTTTCGCTGGTCGTTTCAATGGGCTGATGGTGGGTTTGGTTGGGCGCGAAGCTTGCATTTATTTTGGTAGGGAGAGAAGTGGGGATGCTTGGACACAAAATAGAGAATTTGGGAGTTGGAAGGCTGCTGCCTCCGCGGGTTAGGGGCCGTTGTCTTGTGTTCCACGAAAGGTGGCAGTTTTTAAATGTAATTATAGAGTAAGATCGAGGTTGTAGCCCTGGGCTCAGGTACCTGAAAAGGTGCTACTGAGCTCCATGGAATTTAGCGAATGTGCAGTGTGTAAGCGAATTGTACAGTGTGCAAGAGAGTTGAAATGGCGAAGGCTAGCTAGTTATGAACGAATTTCCTCTTATCGGTTTCATTTCCATACAATTGCGTAATGGAAAACTAAACCGTTTAAAGTTAACTGCACTGATTTGAGTAGTGTTACTATTATTTTTGGCATATTGGGGGTTAAGATGATCATCTGGAACTCTGATTTGTGCACCGTTGCCTGTTTTGGGATGTACTAAGTTTATACTTGGAATACTTCTTGTGCATTACACAGCTAATCTCAAGGCTTACTTTTAAAATAACGCAGCTGTTATTTTCTTGTGCTAGAGCCAAGTTGTATGGGGAACAGTGTTAGAAACTGAGCTATGAAATATCAGAGCTAAATGGCGCCTTAAACCTAGGTTATGGGTGCAACAACGGAATGTTTAGGCGCCCTTTTTTATAACAAGAATACAAAGCTGAAAATGAATGAACTGCAGCTAAAATATTATGTTCATTTTTCACATGGTCTAGTCCTTGCCCTAATATTCTTAAGAGGGTTTCTTCTCCAGTTGTCAGAGAGTAGCTAGAAGTGGAGAGGCAGAAAAAGGTCCTCCTTTCCTTCCACTCTGAATATTTATTCTGAAATCTTAGGTGCAGTACTGCACTCAGAGCTCAGAAACTGCTTACCCTCATGAAATTCCCTGTCACAAAATGCGCCTAGAACAATAGGAGTTTCGAACACTGATGGGGAACTACTAAAGCCACTAAAATGTATTGTGGTTTAAAATTCCTTTTCAATTTTTTAGCCCGAGGGTCACATTCAAACATCTGGAGGCTGTACACACTTTCACATACATGTGCATGCACTCACAGAGTCAGACAACCCTCCCTATGCAGCTGATCCAGGCAGATCACCAGAAGGGGAATTATTACTCCTCATGTGGTTATCAGATTTCTCCTTTAGGAACTGTTTGCAGCCATCCTTATTAAATATGCTTAGAATGCATATTTCACATTACCTTTAATTTTATATTTTTAATAGTTTTGCATTTTATTATATACTTACTGTATACCGCCTTGATACTTTAGCAGATGGTGGTATATAAATACTTTTATAATTTTAGTCTAGAGGGTACAGTTTTCCACTCCCCAACCCAGTTCTGCATCTAATATTTTTTTCATTTTGCCCCTGCTGCCCCATGGGTGATGGTGGGAAGGGGGAAAATGCTTGTGGGAGGGTTGGATTAGGCCCTAAACTGGAGAATAGCCACTCTTGTTCTACATAATGCTGTTAAGTTTCATGTTCCTATTGTTAGTATAGATTATTCCTTGAAGTGTCTCTTGTTGGACAGTGGAACAGACTTTCTTGGGAGGTTGTGGACTCTCCTTCCTTGGAGGTTTTGAAGTGGAGGTTGGATGCCCATCTGTCATGGATGCTTTAGCTGAGATTCCTGCACTGTAGGGGGTTGGACTAGATGACCCTTGAGGGTCTCTTGCAACTCTACAGTTCTGTGAATCTATGAATAAAACAAAATTGATACATTTACACTTGACTGAGTGCTTCCCTCAGTATCTTTCCAGTTTGCTTAAAGATGGCAGGATGCACACATCTAATCTTTTTCTGCTCTGTTGAGACAATTAATGTTGGAATTTAAAGGTGATTGGTATGTACTCTTGAGTCTTATTAGATCTTAAAAACTATGCTAATGCAGTGTGATGCTTGGCTGCAATCACAGTAGAAAATTTGGTTGTGTTAAGGGTCAGATATTTAAAATTATGTGGCAAAATAAACTTAGTTGAATCACATATTTTAGAATGAATTTCTGGCTGCATGCATGATGGCATTTGGCCTTTCTCATCATTATTTATGCAAACCTTTGGCAGAGGGGCCCTATGACTCCTATTGCAACTTCATACTCTGCAGTTCAACTTTGGTGGGTGGGGCCGCTTTCCTTTGCCCATGTAACGTATTTTTCGCCCTATAGGATGCACTTTTCCCCCTCCAAAAATGAAGGGGAAATGTGTGTGCGTCCTATGGGGCGAATACAGGCTTTCGCTGAAGCCTGGAGAGCGAGAGGGGTCAGTGCGCACCGACCCCTCTCGCTCTCCAGGCTTCAGGAAGCTCTGCGCAACCCGTGGGAGCCCGGCGCGAAGCCGCCGCGCCGGGCTCCCAAAGGTTGCGCAGAGCTGCCTGCGCTCCTGGGCTTCGTGCAGCTCTGCGCAACCATCGGGAGCTCGGCGGGAAGCTGCGCCGGGCTCCCAAAGGTTGCGTAGAGCTGCCTGCATTCCGAAGCCTCGGCCGCACTGAAGAGCGCGCCCGGGCTTCACGCAGCTCTCCGCAAGCCTGGGGAGACTGGCGTGGCTCCTTAGGCTTGCGGATAGCAGGCTGTTCTGGGGTCTGGGGTCGGGGGAAGCTCGGTCTTCCCCCGCGCCAGCCCTGTGCCTGGGGGGGGATAATTTTTTTTCTTTATTCCCCCCCCCAAAGAAACTAGGTGCGTCCTATAGGGTAGTGCATCCTATGGGGCGAAAAATATGGTACGTAGTTTGAAATCAAAGAGTATGGGCGTAGCTTGCTTGCCTGAAATAACCTCTTGGGCTGAAGGCTCCCCCGTGCTGCAGAGTAGATACTGAAGGGTAAAAGTAGAGTTTACTTACTTGTACCCATGGAGTTTATAACTCAGCAGATACTGCTTAAATTAAAGCGTGTGGAACATTCAACATCTGTTTTGTGTGCTACATTGATTGTGTTTTTTAAAAGTATTGAATATACAGATAGTGAAGGTTCTTTTTCTTTTGGTCCAAATACTGAGGTAATTAAATAGTTGTTCCAACAATATCTTGACAAACCTGCAGTAGTTCTCTTCAGTCCAGCACATTCTAAATTGTATTTTAAATGTATGCTAAACTTTTGCTAATGGGTTTCCTCTTCTGGGGTGGGTCATTGTAAAAGCCACAGAACCTAACAAGTTCAAACTTTCTCCAGCTCCAGTCAGAATGTCAGCAGGAGATGCTCACATTGGGAAGCCAGCCCCAGACTTTCTGGCCACGGCTGTAATGCCAGATGGGCAATTCAAAGAAATCTCACTCTCTCAGTACAAAGGTAAGTGCAATAAAGCATGTTGTATTTGTAGGCAATGGTTTACTGAGGTACTGATAAGTATGTGACATGTATAAAACCCTAACTTAACAACATAACCTTCTTTGGTTCTGAAATGGAAGTTTTGTTGGCATTCACAAAAATGCATTGGATAGTATTGCAAGTCCTCAGAAAGTTACTAACACATCTGCATGTAGGTACCCTATTCTGTTCTAGTATGTACCCTATTTTGTTCTAGTATGTATGTTGTCCTTGCATGTGTCACTTCTGCTAGCTTGGAAGAAAATAGTCATGACTTTTATTTGCAGCACTTCTTTTGTTTATTTGGAGATCAAGGAGAGAAGAGAGCATGGGTGGGAAACCTTCAGCCTACAGTCCAAACTAGGCTCACTAGGCTGTTTTTCTTAAACCACACCCACCTGCCCCATATGTGACCTCAGGTGTGGCAGATGCCCAGGGAGTTCAATCCTGCTTTGTGATGTATATAGCTCTCTCTTCCCCTCCCTAGTAGGCCAACTCACCTGTCAAATCAACTGGTGCCAGTATGACATCAGATGACTGGCAGGTAAGGTGATCATGTGCAAAGTTTGCTAGCCATGGTGGCAGAACATAAACAACTGGCCTGCCATGCCAAAAAAGGGGCACCTCTGGGGTAGAATGCCACAAAGCTGTTAATGTTTGGAATCAGAAATTTGTGACCTTTGAATTGCTTCCAGCTTTGCTGTGGTGGGAATCTTAACTTGTTACCTTCTTCTCCAGGGAAATATGTTGTGTTCTTCTTCTATCCACTTGACTTTACCTTTGTCTGCCCAACTGAGATCATTGCATTCAGTGACAGATCCGAGGAGTTTAGAAAAATCAACTGCGAAGTGATTGGTGCTTCTGTCGACTCTCACTTTTGCCATCTTGCCTGGTAAGAATATTTGGACCTCAGCCTTTTTATTCTCTGGGGGTCTCCTACGTTAAAAGTTATACAAGATGGGTGACACCTGGCTTGAGAGCAGTACATGTGAAAAGGATCTAGGAGTCTTGGTTGACCACAAACTTGACATGAGCCAACAGTGTGACGCGACAGCTAAAAAAGCCAATGCAATTCTGGGCTGCATCAATAGGAGTATAGCATCTAGATCAAGGGAAGTAATAGTGCCACTGTATTCTGCTCTGGTCAAACCTTACCTGGAGTACTGTGTCCAGTTCTGGGCACCATAATTCAAGAAGGACACTGACAAACTGGAACATGTCCAGAGGAGGGCAACCAAAATGGTCAAAGGCCTGGAAACGATGCCTTATGAGGAACGGTTAAGGGAGCTGGGCATGTTTAGCCTGGAGAAGAGGAGGTTAAGGGGTGATATGTTAGCCATGTTCAAATATATAAAAGGATGTCACATAGAGCAGGGAGAAAGGTTGTTTTCTGCTGCTCCAGAGAAGCGGACACGGAGCAATGGATCCAAACTACAAGAAAGAAGATTCCACCTAAACATTAGGAAGAACTTCCTGACAGTAAGAGCTGTTCGACAGTGGAATTTGCTGCCAAGGAGTGTGGTGGAGTCTCCTTCTTTGGAGGTCTTTAAGCAGAGGCTTGACAACCATATGTCAGGAGTGCTCTGATGGTGTTTCCTGCTTGGCAGGGGGTTGGACTCGATGGCCCTTGTGGTCTCTTCCAACTCTATGATTCTATGATTATAAGCCTGTTAAATGGGTGAAAGAAGCAGCTACCAACAAGTGACTATTGCCAGCTATTTCTTTTTTCCACTAACCCAGCCTCATGTCCTGTGCAAGAGAGAGAAAACACTATCCTGCTCACAAATCAATTTGTGCTAGAAAGGGGGTTGGTTAAGGGTTTTGCGCCCACCCTTCACAATCCTGTTCTGATCCAGTCCTGTAGCTTTGTAAGTGTAGTCATCTTAAGTCCCTGAACTTGAGCAGCTTGAGCTGTAACCTTAGACCCAATGAAGCTGCTTCTCTGGCCATTATGGTAAGAATGGTAAGAACCATGTGGGTTTCCTTTATTGGATATTATAAGAGCAGTGTGGAACCAGACCAATAGGAAGCTGTTCCCACACCACTCCAGTAACATGCGCTTGAAACTAGACAGGAAGTTTTGGGTCACTGCCTTTTTTGCAAAGACCACTGAATCTCTTAGATATTCTGCTGCAGTCGAATGTGTAAGTGTACAGAAGGACAAGGATATTACTGAAATACTAACCTGCTTTATAAAGGCCTTTCTTCTTCTTGTTAACAGGATCAACACACCCAAAAAACAGGGTGGACTAGGCTGCATGCGTATTCCCTTGGTGTCTGACACAAACCGTGAAATTTCTAAAAAGTATGGAGTATTAAAAGAAGATGAAGGCATTTCCTACAGGTAAGGTTACCACTGCAGCCTCTTAGTGACTTGTGGTATATAGAGCACTGCATGATAAAGGTTCTAAAAGATAAAACTTAATCAGAGGGAGAAGCCCACAGAAAATAAGTGATGCAAGTTTTGAGTCAACATGCACACTTTACTAGCCCTGTTGATAAGGCTGCCCTTAATTATGAATGTCCTTTTCACTGGGAAGAGGAAAGTGGATGTGTGAATATGTGCAATCTCCGTTTGGCATCTTCCCAGATCCGCTATCAGCACCTGGGTTGAAAAACACCAATTCAAATTTAAACTCTGTTCTTTAGAATAGTGCTAGTATCTTGTAACAAAAGTCTGAACATTCAAATTAGAAGTCTCTTGAAGGGTAAAAGGTGAAGAGGCTGTACATAGGAAGTTTTACCACATTCCTTTATGAAATGTTCTATATAGGTTTTAGTGCTTGGAATTGCAAATGAGTCTCTATATAGTTTTGCTTTTAATTTATATATAGGGTGGAAGTTGTACCAGATCTTAAGAGAACTGGTTTTGATGTTTTCAGAAGAACTAAAAGGGGACAGAACTTGGTATTGAATGCTAGCTTGTAGTTTTTTGTATTCTGCCACCATACATTTAAGTGTTTGTGTGTGTGCCTTTTCTCTTTAGGGGCCTCTTCATCATTGATGATAAGGGAATCTTGCGCCAGATCACAATCAATGATCTCCCTGTCGGTCGCTCAGTTGATGAAACACTCCGGCTAGTTCAGGCTTTTCAGTTTACAGACAAACATGGAGAAGGTAAGACTGTCAAGTTCAGGCTAGGCAAGCATGAACTGCAGTAAGTTTCTCAGTGAAAAAGGAGGATGCACTTAACAGTTCATGGTGTATCCTCTTCCCTGCAAAAGGGGATACTATGTTTAAAGAAACATAAATGTGAAAATCTAGGACTATAGTTCTCTAAAACAGTATCTCATTGATAAAAATCCAATTCTTGAGTAGCATCTTGTATGGCTAACAAAAAGTCCAGGAACAGGTAAATAGAAATAGGCTTTTAAGAGTCTCTCTTGTTTCTAGCCATATCTACAGGACAAATAAGAGATAGTATTGACAGCTGGTGGAGGGGCAGAACATCTTTCCACCGAGAAACTAGAGTCAGAGGTAGACAGTAACTGCTGTCCCTGTAAAGACAGTATCCCATATACACAGTAGCATTTTCCCACATAAGTGAGTAGCTACCATTCATTCCCATGGGAAGAAATCTCAAATGTTGCATTTGGGGACTGTGTTAGGGAAAGCGTTGGTACCTCACATTATTTGCTTGTCTTCTCTGTGGGATTCTTGTTGAGGCCATTTCCTACAGAACATACCGTATTTTTCCGTCTATAAGACACCCCCATTTATTTTTGCAGCAACAACCAATCATCAATCCAACCTCAGCACTATCCATATATAAGACGTCCCCTAATTTTTAACATTATTTTTTAGGGGAAAACCCTAGACTTATACGCAGAAAAATACGGTATATTTTGTGCCCCCTCAAGGCACAACATGCACCCTTTTTTCCTTCCCTACTGCCAACAAATAAATGTCAGTTATAACCCTTATATATTACTATTCCGCCACATTGCCACCATATTGTGATATTCCCAGGCTCCCTTGCAAAGGTTTGTTTCCAGGTGGGCAGTAAGGGCATTCCTCCTTTTTCACTGAATCAAGACTTTCCTTAAAATACCTGCATCAACCACCTATTTACTTACAGAAAGCAATAGGGCTCCTCCTTTATATTCTTAGTCAATGAAATATATTTACGTTAGACTCTACCCTGACCAGAACAGTTAAAACAGAAACATGTATTTACTTAAGGAACATAACGTCCAGGACTGTGTACAGACTTTTTCATAATTTCATTTCATAATGTCTTTCTTTTTCTACATATGCCTCTCATTGGCTCTCTAATCTCATTCCTATTTCATTCAGTCCCTCAAAGTGACTCTTTCAGCTGTTATTTTTCAATGGACACATAATACTAGTCTTTCACTCTCAACTCTGGCCCATATTCCATCCAACCTCCCTGCTCTCAGTCTTTATTTCAGTCTTCTGTTGCTGTCAGGCATTTATTTGGCTAGTATTTTAGATGCATAAACACTGAATCGCTTCGGTTTTTCCAAGAGGCAGCTGTCCTGTACAACTCAGGTACACAATTGCATCAAGAAGCCCATCTGTAGGAGAGGTGGGGTGGTGACTGCTGCTAGTTCCAGAAGATGACATCAAATAGATGACAGAGCTTGTAGTGATCCAAGTCATCTTGTGTGAAGTCTAGTGATGGACATAACAACTTAGTTCTTTGTATGTACTCCAGGAGTAACTTAAAAATTAATATTATTATCTCCTCAGTGTGTCCTGCTGGCTGGCATCCTGGGAAAGACACTATCAAGCCTGATGTTCAGAAGAGTAGAGAGTACTTCTCCAAGCAGAACTAAATGTGCTGTGTGATTGTTGTTGTTTTTTTGTACAAGGCATCTATTCTGTAACCTGTATAAGTAAAAGCAGACCTGTACTTGTCATTCCCTTTATTTTTAATAGTAAAATTATTGTGAGCTAACTGGTTTATAGTTCAGATGCCATTTATTCTGGATCAATCCAATGTACGTTACTAGGACAGCTTTGGAGTAAATGGATTATGAACTGAAACATTGGTCAGTACTTCATAGCTATTGTTAATAGTATATGTCCTTTTGATCAGAACCAGGAAAGGGAAATTGCTCCTTGTGTTAGTGTGGATAAAAAGGACCAGTACCATGTATATGATTGGCCAAGGGATGCATGTAGAACTGTTGGTTTTTCTGATGTTTTGTACTGTCATTAAACTCGGGGGAAATCAGCATTTAATGTATCTGATTAATTGGGTGATCTCAGTATAGCAGGAACATGCAATAGCTCTTCTGAAAGGGCATTCTTTCTGTTAGAAAGCTTGTCTTTGTACTCCTTTGAGGGGAGATGGTATTTCTGAGCTGGGTGTGAAAAGATAATCAAATACATATCAACGTGTAAAAAACCCTAAGCTTTATTCAACCCCTGCTACATAGACTTTGTTAACCATGTTGCCAAACCCTTTTAGCCATGTAACAGATGCTGCAGCCTTCAGTCTAATAACTCATGACTTACAGACCTTCACTATCCAAAACCTGAACCGCAAGCCCAAAATCATCCATTGATCTTAGTCCTTGCATAGTCCTAATTGCCTTCCTATCAGTACTGGCTCTGATATGGTCCTTTCCCTCTCACAACATTTTGTGTACAGTGGTACCTCGGGTTACATACACTTCAGGTTGCAGACGCTTCAGGTTACAGACTCCGCTAACCCAGAAATATTACCTTGGGTTAAGAACTTTGCTTCAGGATAAGAACAGAAATCGTGCTCCGGTGGCGCGGCGGCAGCAGGAGGCCCCATTAGCTAAAGTGGTGCTTCAGGTTAAGAACAGTTTCAGGTTAAGAATGGACCTCTGGAACAAATTAAGTACTTAACCCGAGGTACCACTGTACTTACGCAGTTCTGGAATTTCTCTACATTGTTTATTTATTTTCTGTTTCTAAGTGTATGAACTGCCAAGTCATAGAAAAAAATAATGGCAGTATACTGTACAATAAAACAACATAAAATACAGATCAAATTACCAACAAGGAATCAAATAAATAATCTAAAAATGAGTGGAGAAAGCAACTTTTATCGGTGACAAATTATCAAAGTGGTAAGTCTTGAAACAATGTTCCAGAGCACCTGTGCTGCTATGCTAAATGTTGGTTCCCGTAGAAACCTTATCTATGTCCGGAGGGCTTCAGAAGAGTGCTGTGATCTGGCTGGTTTATAAGGGATAAGGTGGTTATTTAGGTAACCTGGTAGATGTTTAGAAGCATTGGGGATGTGATGGTACCGTGAGAGACCCAATAGTAAAAATGCCAGGGGTTTATAGTCCTCCAGAGTCATTCTCTGAAAGCTCCTGCAGAAAGGAACAAAACCAGTGAAGTAAAGTGCCACAAATCCCCACCCAACACTGCTGGTCCAAGTGGGTACCATGATTGTTGTCAAAAAAGAGTGAGCTGCAGGGTCACACTCTCCTGTGATCAAGGTCATCCATCAGGACCACTAATGCTGACTAGGTCTCAAAACCACCTGAATCCAGACCAGTGGCGTAGCGTGGGGGGTGCAAGGGGGGCAGGCCGCACCGGGCACAACATCTGGGGGGGCGCGCTCGCTGCCTCTGGAGTCGCCGAACAGCCTCGGGCGCAGGCTGTAGCAGAGCCGCATGTCTCGCGGAACCGACGAGCTGTGTGCGCGTCCGGGCTGAAGGCGCCCGGCAGGCAGCGGCTCTCAGCGCTCGCCGCGGAGGACGCACCAGGCAGCCCCTCCTCACAGCCCCGCCTCCGCCGCTGCTGCTGCAGCTGCTGGGCCGTTGCATTTTCCTCGCCTCTCTGCCCCCCTCCCTCCGGGCAAGCGGCGTTGTTTGGGCGGCAGCGCCAGCGGCAACTCGCAGGTTAGGGGTTGGGGGGCGCAAATTACGAGCCTTGCCCCGGGTTAGGGGGCGCAAATTACTTGCGTTGCCCCGGGTGCTGACAACTCACGCTACGCTGCTGATCCAGACTGAGGTAGATCAAGATTACATGTTTCACACCTGCGCTCAGTAAATTGGAGGATCAACATGCTTCCCAGAAATATGAAAGGAGTAAATTATATGATCTATAAATTAATAAAATAGCATCTTAAAAGTAAACTTCCTGTACCTGTCTAATCCATTCAGGTTGAACATCCTGCAATTTAGGGGGTATCCTGAGGAAGTGGGAAACAGTACTTGCTGCACTAACTGACAGAACCCACAATGTGGCACTGCCACCTAACATTAGGAAATATCCCCACAAGGCACTATATTAAAAGGACTTGATTTTCTAAGATTACAGAACATCAATTATGATGGTGGTATTCAAATACCTCCTATTTCTGGGATCCTCTTTTAAATTGATAGCGTCAAGTGGATTAATGCAGTAAGGATTACTAGCAGACTTCTGGTTAATTCAAAGTACATTCTTCTGAGGCAGTCCCTTCACTTTATCCCCCTTGCCCGGCTTCTGTGGGTGGCTCTAAGGGGACTGGCTGAAATGTGCTGGCACACACCCAAGGCTTCTGTAGCTGTTTTCTATTTTCTGTGAGCTTTGTACCCAGGGCTGAGTGTTCTTTGGCTCTCCTTTCCTTCTGATTCTCCATGTTTTGTATCCTCACTTGCCGTCATACTAGTCTTTGCTGTGTTACGCACCTCTGAAGGTCATAATAGGCATCTGGTGTATCACACAGACAAACAGAATTAACTGCTAGAAAAATTAGAGGGGAGCTAACAAAGGCAGTTGCTATTTCTTCTTGTGTACAAGGAGTAAGATTAATGAGGATTAGTTAGGAATCAGAAGAGCTTCATACTTCCGTACCAAGAACAATTGCCACATTGATCCTTGCATGCGGAGCGCACAACTTTTCAACACCATGATACTGGCAGATAACACTGTAGATTATGGATGTAGAAATCTACCTTACCACACCTCCAAAGCACGTGAAGATAAGCAGGATAAGAACTGGTGCCACAAAACCTGGAGATTAATCATTATGCTTTTTAAAATTATATGTTGTAAGCTGTTCTTAAAACTTTTTTTGTAGGTGTGGGATTTAAAATTGCAGAAAGTTGCCATTAAAGTTGCAGCAACCCATACCTAAAACAAAAATAAAATATTTAGATGTGCTGGAGAAGACTGTTCTTATTTTTAGGAAATGGTCTGTTGAGTTTTGAGCTCACAGCTAGTTTTCAAATGTACTTTCATGCAAAAATAGAATCATATACATTAGAGTGAAGTAATTATTCTTACTGTATTTTATGAAGCTCTACCAATATTTTGTAGAAGCTATACAATATAAAACCTACATATTCATGAGAGGACTTCTGAGTTGTCAGTAGAAATATTGTTTAAAATGATGATTTGAAATAATTTCTTAAACGTTTCTGAGCTCCTCATTATAAAATGATTATCATTGTAAACCAGAAGCATACTGCTTTGAATGAGTTATTTGCTAAATGAGTTTTATACTTGGGAATTATATGTGAGGACTCTTACTTATACAACAGACGGTGAAAGATTCAAAGCACAATCCCATGCACTCGTATCCAGAAGAAAATCCTAGTGATTTCAGTGTGCATGTAAGATTTTACACTGTAATCAGTTTGTATAAGATTGCAAACTTAAAGAATAATCAAACATGGCCTATCTATAGGGAATGACTCTTAAATAAGTTTTAGAAACTCATTAGCATGTTGGATTTTATATTGTATCACCTATGTGAATACTCCTGAATACTATATGAACATAACATTCCAATGGAAGCAATTACTTTACATGAGTAACCTTTAAATGTGCCAGACCATTTTCTATAAATGAGTTTCTACAGCACCGTTAGACATTTTAATTGAATAATGAAGCCAGTTAACAAAACCCCTCTGAATTGGCTAGATAGGCTTTTGTTTCTTTTTACAGTGGTACCTCGCAAGACGAATGCCTCGCAAGACAAAAAACTCGCTAGACGAAAGGTTTTTCCGTTTTCGAGTTGCCTCGCAAGACGAAATTTCCCTATGGGCTTGCTTCGCAAGACGAAAACGTCTCGCGACTTTGTTTCCTTTGTCTAAAAACAAAGACATGTTTTGTTTATAAAGTTAATTTATTTTCCCTTCAATTTTTGAACTGCTCTTTACAGTATGTGTGACTTTAAAGAGCAGTTAATAAACTGTTGTTGTACCAAATTTGGCTTTGTTTCGACTTTTTTTGACCATAGGAACGCATTAATTGATTTTCAATGCATTCCTATGGGATTTCGTGCTTCGCAAGACGAAAAATTCGCTAGACAACAAAAATTGCAGAACGAATTAATTTCGTCTTGCGGGGCACCACTGTACTTCACTGCCCAACAGGGGAAAGTGGATTGGGCAGGGAAAGTGTACTTAAGAGGCATTAAAGCATATTTACCCCTCAGCTGCCTCCTCTGTTGCTGATTAAAATCTAATGCTGTCCCACTTTTGAGGCTTCCAACACAAGTACTACATCTCCTAAAGGCAGCCCATAGTGCGGATTCCATGGAGAAATAGACATGGACACAGCCTCTCCTTCCATCCTCATCTCTCTCTCTTTCACACACACACACACCATTCTGCTTTTCATTCTTTGGCTGATCCCTCAGATGAACAGGGTTAAAGGGCCTCTAGAGCAAATGACAATGTTAAGTAGAAGATAAAAAAGCTGTACAGATGTTTACACAACCTCATGGTCCTTGCTGCTAGGCAAGTAAGAGACAAGCTTATGGGTGCAAATGCAGGGGGAATTGTAAACAGAGCATACACGAAGGGAGGAGGACTGTTCCTCACAGACTGTAGCCTAGCAAATTTTATCACTCCTTTCTCTGTGTGCTATACTACCCACCCTGTAGACTTGTGCAGGTTTGATTTTTAAGGCAAATAATCAGAAGGGTAAGAGGATCCGAACCCTCCTTCCACTCAGTACTTAATTTTCCATAGCTCCCTGCCAAAACACTTCCCATCCAGTCAAAGTCACTTCCAATATTGGAGCTCATCCATGGAGGAAAATTGTTGGAGGGGAAGATGTTAACATCAATAATATTGCTACTGCTTCCCTCTGGAGAGCTTTAACAATAAAAATCTGTGGGAAAGACTTTGCTGTTTTACCAGTTCTACCCTAAATGCTAAGGCTCTTTTAACTAAGCATCTATTTGATTTGATTCTGTAACCATGCAGTCAAACAAAACCCTAATGCGATTTAGTACCAAGGCAAAATACATGTAATAATAAAAATAGTTTTATTATTTGCACCCCACCCATCTGACTGGGTTGCCCCAGCCACTCTGGACTGCTTCCAACATATATAAAAACATAATTAAACATTACAAAACTTCCCTATGCAGGGCGGCCTTCAGATGTCTTCTTTCTCCATTTGCAGTGGGATTGCATCCTCCACCATGCCTGAGGGCAGCGGGGGAGGCCGTGTGTGGCACAGGCAATTCTCTCCCAACATCTTGCCTCCACTTTTATCCCCCTAGCATCTACCACCTGAGGTGGCTGCTTCACTCTGCCCCATGGTAGGACCAGCCTTGTCCATCAAAAAGAGACTTAATCTGCAATGCTATACTGTACCCGCATACTTGGCAGTAAGTGCCATAGAACTCAAATGAGGCTTTATTCTGAGTAGGCATAAACAGGCAAACTATAAGAGATTTTCTGGCTGCTGCAAACAGAGAGGCCAGTTTAAAGAGGATCTTTAGCAAATATTTGACCTGCATGTTAGATGAGATTAGCATTAAACATGATAATAATAGTCTTGCTCCAGTTTTGCTATGAACCTGTGGACTCTGCTGCAAATGTAAGCAAACAGGACATGAGGCAAAGGAGTTTAGTTTGGATAACGGGAGCTGTGGGCTGGGGCAGAGGGCATCAGGAAAGCTGGATCAGAGCCCAAGGCCAGCATTAGGTAGGAATGTTGTTGTCCTAAGCAAAACATAATTTTGCCCATCTTTTTTTAGCACTAGTACTACTGAAGATTTTTTCTTTGGTAATTAATAATGGTAATACTGTACATAGAAATAAAGGGAAGAGATTGTAAATACAATTGGAATGTTAAAAAAACCAAAACAAGCCAGCCATATAATTACTTTGTTTGGTACAAAACTATCAGCAAGAAAATAGTCTCTTAACAATTAAATTATGACCTAGCTGCTGTAGATTGGGCCTCTGCAGATTTCTGGGGGGCAGGGATGGTTTCAGCTAGGTATGTACATAAGTATGAAATGAACTAAAGGAACATAAAAAGGGAACGGAACAGCATGTGGGAAGGACAGCTAAATCTTTGCATGTCAGTTGGGCAAGTAATCAAATATTACACCAGATCATAGCAGCTACCATATGGCTGCACGGTGGGGTAGGGATATTGTTTTTGTTTGTTACTACATTATGTATTGTGGAGAGCAAGACTGCTAAGAACATTAAACTAGTTGTTAAGCAACTAAGGCTGCACGTTGAATCACAGTTGAGAGCAGTTTATTTAGAGTCCATTGTGCTGGCTATGCCCTGGGTGAAGGCGATTAATTATATCACATATTACCAAAAGCTATAAATTATGTTATAGCTCTAATACATGTATGTTAAGAGCAGCCAACATGTACAGATATCAGGAAAGTTTTGATATACACAAGGGGATAAATAAATCTGCAGTAAGTATGCTGTTTACACCAAAGGTGGCTTGTTAACTATAAGCACCTCACTGACAGCCTAATGCCCTTTTATTGCTTGCAGAATTTCAAAGGCTGCCTTCTTCCACAAGAACCTCCTGAACTACTAATATTATACCAGGAGGCCCTTCTTTAGATCTCCCCACTTTCAGGGACTCTGATTGGGTCTTTCCAGCTACACTGCCCTGTCTTTCCTAGAAAAGCTTGCCTGACACTAGCAGCAAGCCTTATGAATGTCTGGGGCCAGGTGAAGAACTGTTTTATTTCATTTATTTCATTGAATTCTGATCATGCTTCTTGCTTGCCTGGGTGAAGAATAGAGAGGAATGTGTGAGCATGAAGAAACTAGCCTACTGGTATGAAAGGTAAAATTAACCATTGTTGCTTCATTCACTTTTGCCTCTGGCCCTGTGCACCACTGGCAGGCAGTCCTCAGAAGGCTACACAGAAGCAAATGTGGCCCTTGGGCTGAAATAAGTTCTTCACTCCAGTCTACAGCATGTGTGAGTGTAATCAGCAGGGTTATAATTGTGAGCTAGCTATTATAGATGTTATACCTATGGCAGGTCCTGTAAACTGAAGATTGGTCCCTTTAGCCACCAGCTGAGATGTAATAAAAAGGAATTGAGGCTTTCAAAGAAATGCCATAAACCTATGGGCAGCTGCCACCATTTGCAGTCTAGTCTAGCTGGCTTTACTAACTAGGGTTACTTTGGAATAAACAGATTATAGGTGGATACATATCAGCATTAACAATACAATAAAGACAGATTACACCCTCCCGTAAATATTTGTAGCAGTAGCTTCCTAAAACTGGGATGTGGAGGACTTGTACAGTGTGAACCAATTCACTGACCTTCAACAAATAACAGGAACCTGGACTATTCTCAATAAGGACTGCTTAGTATGCCAAAAATGCAGATAAACTATGGGACATCTCTTAAATGTTGAAGGTGAATACGTGTTCTACAATGCTGTGTACTGTCTGAAATAAATGACACCATTTGTAGATTAAGGCAGTGTTTCCCAACCTTTTTTGGGCAAAGGCACACTTGTTTGATGAAAAAAATATCGAGGCACACCACCATTACAGCCCCGTGACGTCAGCGCGCAGCGTCACGCCGGGAGGGACGCACGAAAGTGTAAGTTTCAATTTTTTTCCCTCCCCCTTGCCGGGGAACCTCCAAGCTTTGGGGGTGGGAGGAGGCAGCAAAGCGAGGCAGGAAGGAGAGCGCGGCTTGGCTGGGTGAGCTTTGGCAGGGAATGAGAGCCGCGAGGCGGGCGCTGCGGACGGAGGCACTGCCCGCCGAGCTCGCAGGCAGCCAGGCAGGCAGATGGCGAGAGCCCCGCGCTGGGCGGCCTCTCCTCGCCGCCGCCGCCCCGCCTCTCGCCGCCCGACCCGCCCGCCTCCCTCCAGGCAACATCTCGCGGCACACCAGGCAACATCTCGCGGCACACTAGTGTGCCGCGGAACAGTGGTTGGGAAACACTGCATTAAGGTACTGTGAGCAAAGACTTCAAACATTTCAGAGAATTTATTTCCAACATTCTTTCCCAGAAACAGTTATACTACTTTTAATCAGCAAGCAGTGCATCTCTTTTCATGAATTTTCCTGATAAATGGCATTTTCTTCCCTTGTTCAGCTCTCATAGCCCCGACAAACTCAACTCTCACCTCAGACTTCTCTATCTTTCATACCTCTATCTGTAAACTTGGCTATTTCTGTCTCACCACTTCCATTCCTACAAACCGCAAATGTTCTTTACTTCCAGCAATACAACAAATGTCTTTTTACAAGCTAGTAATTTGTGTGCATGGACTTTAATGTACAAAATCTTGAGCCCTAGGCTCAAAGTCAGCCTTCTCTGCCACAGTCAGTTACCCTCCTGCTAATACCAGTTCTGATCCCCATCCTTCCATCTCCAAGGACATGCTTTTATGTACAGTGTCAGCATGTGGTGACAGAAAGTTTACATCACATGCTTCATTGAGTGCAGAAAAGCAGGAAATGCAAAAATGGGGTCAAAATTGGCTTCTCAAGAAGCTGATTACCATAGCAGCTCTGTGTTCCTGAGGAAAACAAGATGGCTTCCTTAGGCAGTCCTCACCACAGAAATGGGGTGTATATAAAAATCCATCTGAGCCCAAGAGGAACACCACCTTAAGGCTTGGTGGAACAAAACTGGTGGATATGAGGTTAACTGGGAGATTCAAAATGAGGATAGAAGTCTCATTGTGGACAAGCAGTTAAACTTTCCAATCACATATTGTGATTTTTGTTGTGTCCTCTGCTATCTGTTGAGAGACCTTGAATGATTAGGGAGTGGAACATTCACTTCCCTTCCCCTGCTGAAAACTGAGCCATCATATTTCTTCCTTCTGATGCATGTAAGTTTGCCCCCTGACTCTTCTTAAAAGCTAGCTTAGTGCTAAGTATGCTTATGGCTAACAGTTGGGTGTTGCATACATTGAAGTTTAAATGTTTTATGGGGATTCCCTTGTTTGATGCTTCTGTGAGCGATTCTGAGAGTGGAGAACTGGCTGGTGTGTACTGCTCAAACCCAAGGCTTTATGGTTGCCGACTCCTCCATGATGTGAATAGTGATGGGCTATGTGCTTGGTGTTAGGTGCTTCTTGGCTTGGCTCATCGTGATGGTACCTGGGTTCTTCCAGGTGCTTCTCTTTGTGTCCAGATGCCTCAGTTGTCGTCACGTTAGTATTTGCTGTCTTATTCACCTGTGAAGGTAATGAAAGATTCTAGTATACAGTGGTACCTCACAAGACGAATGCCTCGGAAGACGAAAAACGCGCAAGACGAAAGAGTTTTTCATTTTTTGAGTTGCTTCGCAAGACGAATTTCCCTATGGGCTTGCTTCGCAAGACAAAAACGTCTTGCAAGTTTGTTTCCTTTTTCTTAAAACCGCTTGAAGAGGTGCAGTTGCGACTTGACCGTGCTTCGCAAGACAAAAAATTCGCAAGATGAAAAAACTCGCAGAACAAATTAATTTCGTCTTGCGAGGCACCACTGTACAGATGGGCTTAGGGTGAAGACAGAAACTCATTTTTAAAAGTGAAGATGGGTGTATATATCTGAAGTGATCTGCATTCAGCCCTTTTTGACAAAATATGTAAACTTCCAAAATCAACTGAGCTCAGAACAACTGCTACTTTCTGTTTTCAGGAGAAATTGGCTGTGAAGAATGGTGATTGCCTGGCAGTCACTTAAAAAGTGGTTTCAAACAATGTGTAAAATAGAAGTTTAAATGAGTAAACATGCTGGATGTTTAGGCGTAGAAATGGTTTTTAAAAGCCCAAAGTTTGAGAGGCAAAAAGCTGCACAGGAGTTTAAGCCAAGTATATCTCTCTCTCAAAAGAGCAGGGAGGGAAGAAGGTTTGATTTCTCCAGATCAGAAAAACCTGCACCGACTCCTGGAAGGAGATCTGTTTGACTTCACTCTCAGTATGGTCGAAATGGCTATCGGGGCAGCAAAAAACTAAAATAGGTAATACATCAGGGCCCTCCCGCAATCCCACCTTGAGGAATGAACTTTCAGATCACTGATGGGGCAGGAAGTGACACCACAGGACAAGACAGCAGTTATTATTTCCTCTGTCCAAGGAACAATATGCTCCCATTCATTGGGAAAAGGAAGCACTTCAACCTGACAAATTAAGGGTGTTAATTTATTTTTTTCAATAACTGAGGGCAGACAATGGCTACTGGGTGAGGCTCAAGCAGTACATGATAGCAGCAGATCCAGGTCTTGCCCCACCATGTGCAAAACAGGAAGGTGGGGTTGACTTTAGAGAAAAGGGGTGCCTGGGTGAGGGGAACCAAACCTTTCCTGCACTTGATGCCACACAGCTTCTGTTCCAAAGTGTCTTTCTTCAAGTCAATCTCATTTTTAGTATCTGGACTCAACTGGGGAGAAAAGCACTTGGGGGAGGGCAAGCACTTGGGGGAGTGTGAGAAGCTGAAAGTGGGGGTGGTGGTGGTTAGCATGTCCTCCCACCTGGGTTCTCCTGGACCCCTCCACGCTACACTATCTGTGACTGCGGCAGACCTGGTGTCTCCATCTGCAATTTGCTTCTGAGGTTTTTATTTCAAGATGGTTTACTTCCTGCTTTGTGGTATCTCAACATCCTTTCTCCTTGCTTGCTGTAGTGGCCCAATATAATAAAACCCTCCCTTCCACCTTCTCCTCCCACATCCCTGCTGTAAGACCGATCTGATCAGAAACCTAGAATTCCCAGGCAGAAGTTCAGGATGGGCAAATGAGGAAATGTCTGGCTTAAATAAAATAGTTGAAAAGGAAGTTGATGAGGGGATTCAAGTCCCTACCTCCTGGCTGCTGTTAGAGGGGTACCAGGAACAATTGCCGCAGTAGTCTTTGCTGTGTGTGTACCGCACGGCTGCTTCAACATAGGGCAAGTGCAGAAAACTGTATGGCAGCTGGATGTGGAAAGCCAGCCTGCTGCACCTGCAAAGCCCGAGAGCCATGAAACAAATGGACATAAAGTTAGTGTCAAGAGAGCCTGTAATCCACTAATTTACACTGGAAATGAATCTAACCTGGCCTGAAGAATCTGGTTTTCCTCACCAACAGTTGTGAGACATGATGGTAAAGAGAAACACTTACATCATGGTATGTCCTTTCTTTCCAGATGTGTCCTCAAACAGACTTTTTGATAATGTATTCAAGAATCCTGAATTCCATATATCTTACTTTCCTTCCTTCTGCCCAGGCCTGCAGACCCCCATTGGCCTCCCATCAGCAGCTGCCTACGGAGCACCCTCTTCTGCCCCCGCTAGTGCTGCTGATGGGATCCCAGCTGGTGGTAGCAGGGACTTTCAGCAGCCAAGGAAGGAGCTGGACTGAGCCGCCCTGCAGTTCATTGGATCCTGAGATGGTCCCACTGCCAGAAGTGGGCTTCTTCCAGGCTCAATTGCTGCACCAGCTCCAAGCTGGCTCAGTGATCTGCCTTCCCTCCCTTCTGCCCCGGCTGCTATGCACAGCAGTGGCCCTGACTCTCCAAAAACCCTATCAGTCTGGGTGGGTGGGGAGTTAGAATTGCTCCCTTAAGCACTGACCTGTCATAGATCAGGAAGTCATCCTTGTCCCCATCTAGAATTTGCCAGACGTCAGGCTCCAGAATCTGCTGCTGGTAAACAGGGACTCCCTCTGGGGCATGCCGTTTGAGCTCCCAGTACATGGCCCTGGAGAAAGGAGTCTTCTCATTCACAATCATGAAGCTGACATTGGTCACTCCTTCAAGTGACAGCTTCCTCTGCAAGCTGCCAAGGCTGGTGGGTAGGAAGAACAAGCAACGTTTAGGAAATGCAGTGCACAATTATAGGTTCCAGCTCTTGCCCTCTGCACATACCATGTGGGATATGAGCCTGCACTGCTGGACGGAGGCCCCTTCATTTATCAGTTCACTGGACTTGCCATTACAGCAGTTCCTGCTACATAGATCCAGCAATAAGTTACATGATACATATTATACTTGAGCTGTAATTCACCAGGAAAATTGCATCCACCATCTATATGCATGTTATATCTGGCCTGCTGTAGCCCAGGCCTCAATTTTTGATTGCTGAACTGGAGCTTATAAACAATCAGTTCAGTTCTGTGTTTCCTGGTAGAAAGCTTAGGGACAAAGATGTGACCTTTGTCCCTAAGCTGTGATATTGCCACTGAACACCAGATACAGGGTTCCAACACATATCTGACTTTCTAGTCACATCCAGACCATCTTTTTAAAGCATGTGACTTTCCCCAAAGCATTATGGGAACTGTGATTTACCCCCTCAGAGAGCTACAGTTCCCAGCA
The DNA here is from genome assembly GCF_964188305.1 of Podarcis bocagei. NCBI lineage: Eukaryota > Metazoa > Chordata > Lepidosauria > Squamata > Lacertidae > Podarcis > Podarcis bocagei. Next base: position 53,688,963 of record NC_138129.1, read on the forward strand.
CTCTTAAACTGCGGTTCCCATGACTCTTTGGGGAAAGCCATGTGCGTCAAATGTATGGTGTGGCTGCGACCTAACAGCCCCTGACTCAGGCAATCTTCTCTATGAACTCACCTGGCGGCCTGCTTGAGACAGAACTGTCAGCTGGCTTTCAACAGTGCCACCACTGTCACTTGGCCCTCCATCCCAGCCATGGGGGCCACCCCATTGATCTTCCAGAGTGGTGCAGGCTGGCATATTCGGGTCCTGTTCTCAGCCACGTCTGCCAGCGTAGCAGCAATTGCCAGGAGCAGCAGCAAGGTTGTTGTGGCTAGGGCTGAATAGCCCATCCTGGCCACCTCCCTTCAGCCTAAAGTAGAAGAGAGAAGCTTAAGACCATAAGATCTTCCCTCAGCAGGGAAGTTTGGGGGGGGGTTCGAAGGGGGGAAAATAATGAATATGATATGTTTTGATAATTTGTTATGTTGAAATTGTTAATAAAAAACTTCCCTCAGCAGGCCAGATGCAGCCTCTAAGTCTCAGAAGACTTTCTTCTTAGTAAACATAGGTAGGCTTGTCCTACATGGATGCCCTAGTGCCCTGTATTTGAAAGTGACAGTAATGGATGCTTAAAGACACACTCACATATCAGCTGCCCAGGATTTCAGCTACAGCAAGGGTTGTTGCTATCCTGTGGCCCTCTGGATATTGTTGCAGTACAACTCCCAGCATGGTCATTAAGAACATATGAAGAGACCTGCTGGATCAGACCAAAGGCTCATCTAGTCCAGCATCCTGTTCTCACAGTGGCCAGCCAGATGCCTAGTGCCACAGCACTCCCTCTACTTGTGGTTCCCATTGACTGGCATGCAGAGGTGTCTCGGACAGTGGAGGTATCCATCATATCTAGTGGTTATGAATAGCCCTGCCCTCCATGAATTTGTCTAATCCTCCTGTCTTGCCAAAGGCAAGGTGGTTCTTTTAAAATGAGATTCAGAAGCAATACAAAATACACAGGTGAGCAAGAAGTTTAAAGATTTTATTCTAAAACAGCAAGAAGGGATACATATACCAAGCAAGCACTTCAATCTGCCACTTGGAAGCCCCCAAGAAGCGGCGAAGCGACTCCCCCAGGTACCCTCAGTTTGCACAGCCCTGTGGCCGATCAGTCCATGCATGAGCTTCAAACAAACTCTGCCCAAACCGTCCGATATTATAGACAACCTGTGTGGCTTCCAAGACTGGCTATGTGCAGATCATCCAATAGCCACCCCCTCCCAAGGCCTCACTTTCTCAAAACAATGTCCAGCATCAAAGAAGGCACCCAGAATTATCCTCCACAACTGATGAAGGCAGCTGTGTGTGGGGCTTCACCTCCTCTCAAAGTTCTCAGGACACTAAAGACTGTTCTCACAGCAACAAAACAATTAACAAGAGCAAGGGAGGGGGAAGGAACAGAGGCAGGAAGGGTAACCGTGTCAGATCACTAACTCCTCAATACATTTTGTTTTCCAGATGCACCTCCAAAATAGTGGCTATCTCCACATCCTGTGAGAGCAAGTACTTATATAGTACTTCTTTTTGTCCGCCCTGAATTTTCCAATGTTCAGATTCATTGGAAGGCTTAATATTCTGGAAGACAGAGAACAGCTTCTCTCCACCCACGTTCTCCATGCCATGCATAATTGTAGACATCACTATCATGTCCCTACTTTATACACCTTTTTTCTAATCTGGAAATCCCTAAATGTTGTAACCTTTCCTCATAAGATGGTTGTACCAGCCCTTTGATCATTTTAGTTGCCCTTGCCTTTTCTGAAAGTTTTCCAACTCTACAGAATATATTTTTAGGGGAGGTGACCTGAATGGTACACAGTATGCCCAGTGCTTTTTTTTCTAGAAACATAGGTGCCGGTACCATGAAGTTGTTACAGTAAGTGCCACACTTTTTAACAACAACAAAAGGAGGTGCTGGTATTGCGTACCCTTGAGTATCCCCTGGGGGGAAAAGCACTGAGTATACCTAGTACTGTGTTGTCCCAACATAATTTGATGAGCAGATAGGGCCAAGGAAGGAGTCTGGCAGCCAAGCACTCTGGTTTGGCAGACAATGGTAAAGACAACATAATCTGGACTGAAACATGCCTCAAGCAGAAAGTGGGATCTAAAAATGAATGCAAGCAAATATCTAGACCAGACAAAAGCAATCAGGTAAGCCACAGGCCACAATGCAATTCACATACGTTAAGACACATATAGGCACCCTATTGCTTTTAAAGCAGTGTTTCCCAAACGTTTTTGGGCAACGGCACACCTGTTTACCGGAAAAAAATCTCGCGGCACACCACCATTAAAGCCCCGCCCCGTGACGTCAGCGCGCAGCATCACGCCGGGAGGGACGCACAAAAGTGAAAGTTTTTTCCCTCCCCCTTGCCGGGGTGGGAGGAGGCAGCAGAGCGAGGGACTGAGGGACAGCGGCAGCTGAGGCGGCGGCGGCTGTTGTGGTGGTGGCGGCGATAGCGGGCGGAGGAGGGGGCGGCGGCGGGGCTTGAGGAGCCGTCGCCGGGAGTTGCTGCTGCTGCTGTTGCTGCTGCTGCCTGGACATGCCGGCCTCCTCCTCCGCTGTCTCGCGCTCCTCCCTTTTGCACGCGCTGCCCCGCCGCTCGGCACCACCACCGCGGAGCCGCCCCCGGCTCGACGCGGATCCTCGCCGCCGCCGCCTCTCGCCGCCCGACTCGCCCGCCTCCCTCCCACGGCACACCAGCCGATGTCTCACGGCACAGTAGTGTGCCGCGGAACACCGGTTGGGAAACACTGTTTTAAAGGATATTAGCTCCATTTTACAAGTGGGGCACTATATGAGTCAGATAACCATGGGAGAGAATGCACAAAAAGTTAAACATTAATAAAGAGTGTGCCTCTGAGCATATTCAGAGTAATTCCCCATGCTGCTTAGCAGCTGCAGCTTCCCCTTCCTCCCTGCACTTAGAATTTAGGAATAGTGTGCATCTGAGCATATGTTTTTCACTTGTTACTAAACAACTGCAGTTTTCCTTTCCCTATACTTTTATAAATACAAAGCAGGGGTGATGATGCAATGGCATGTTTCCTACATAGATGAACGCTCCAGTATAAGTTTTGCTAGAAATTAAGAACTGTTCAAAAAGCAAAGAGGGGAAAAAGCACTGTCTTCCTCTGTTGTCAGCAAACTAAAAGCAGAGAATTCTCATGTGCAGCTTACGCAACAAACTGTATTCCTAACCCAGAGCCCCCTGTTTATTGACATTCATCCTGATTTGCTTGCACAAAGCTTACACCAAAGTTATACTTTAGCTAGTCTTTGCTGAGTATTCATTCTGATTTGTTTGCAGGGTAGTTAGTTATATGACAGTTAGCATCCATTCAGATTTGCTTGCAGGGTGTTTATATGTCTTCCCATTAGTCATTTGCTCATTGCACATGTTTTCAGTGCATTTCCCCATCACTTTCCAAACTGCAAAAAGTCTGGTGTTTTTGTGTGAAGTGGATTTGTTGCCCAGAATCCTTTAATCTGCTTTAATTGTGCAAATCTAAATTTCCAGCATGTATTTGCATCCCTTCTGCAGGATAGTGAAAGTCCGGAATCACCGTTAGTTTCTCCCCCACATTTTTTTACAGCTCTGGCTGCATTAACATCTAATGCTAAGCAAAGCCACAGTTTATTGTGAACTGGCTGCTGGGAAAAAGATTACAGCCGCTCCTCTGTGGCCCCTTTAGCTCAGTGGGGTGCAGCACCAAAGCGAAGGGTGGCTTAGTGAGTTGTCTGAACTTGGGATACTGATTAAGCTCTTGCCTCCTTAACAATTATCTACAGTATTTGTTACTGGCTACATATTGCAGCTTAGCTACCCAACTGAGCTAAAAAGCCTGGGGAGTAACAAAACAGGTGAAAGCTCCTCTCTGGGAGCCAGCCTGTTTTGCACAGTTCTGGTGAGCCACACATATTAATCACATGGATGAAATCTCAGCAAGAGTCTTGTTGCTTTCCAGTACACTGGTTAGAAAAGGACACACACCCAAGCCTTGTTAAACTTGTAAAAACAAGCCACAGAAACCCAGCATGATTCAGCCACACCACCCTAATCTCTCAATAAAAATAGTTATTTAGAAAGCCCTTGTTGATCCCAGAAAGTGGCAAAACAGGGAAGGCAACGCCTTTGGTTGGACCAAATCTTGGCAGGATATTCCCCTCCCCTATTTGTCCTCTGGAACAGGGTCCAAGCTTTTGAGTCCATCATCAGAAGAAGGCGCTTGCATTCTAAAGCTGGTCACAACGTCCCCGTCATCCTCTGCTTGCCACCACACAGGCTGTGTGCAATTCCCTCCCATATACTCCTCACCTTCCCACATCCAAGAAAAACAGCCTTGGGGTGGTGGTAGTAGTAGATTAGGAACAACTCAGAGATCAGATAATGCTTATCTTGGCAAGATTCAAAACCTCTCACAGTCTCACCCACAAAAGGTGGTTCAGTCAAAGGTGATTTGACACCTTGCCAATGTTGGGCCTCTCAGGAATCCACCAAGACTTCTAGGAAGCAGTAGCACAACTTTACCTTCCTTGTTTGGAACCTTTCTGTTCTAACTTCATTGTGATAAATATTTCTCATGAGCCTCCAAAGCACCAGCTATATCGACCAACTGCAGAAATTGAACTTAATAGACATTGCCACCCCCTTCCCAACAAGTCTGCACCAAGAATTCCCACCAGGTGATACTCTGCCTTTTTTCAGGTGACTCCAGCTGTTGTTCTACTCCAATCTATGACAGTCTTGCTGTAGCTCTGTTCTCTCTGATCTCTTATCCCCAGGCTGGCTGTGGCATACTTTATCTCTCATTCAAGGTCTCTCCACCCAGAAGGGGCTGGGAGAGAGGAGGTGCTTGGCTGGGGGCTAGATACACAGATGTCCTTGAAGAATTTCAGAGCAGCATGAATTGCGTTCACCACTGCCATACACCCAGCGGTACTTGTTTTTCATTCAAAGACATCACATTCAGGAACTGAAGAAATACCATGCAGTACCAGGCCAGGAACACTGGAAAGCATTATGCTCTTGGAAGAAGACAGGACTGCATCCTGGCAGATTGCAGTTGCATTGAGGAATACATTACTGGTATTGCTATAAAGCAAAAGGAAGCAATTGTTACAGGCAGTGCTATTTTTCTAGAAAAAGAAGTGCCGGAACTCACCATGAATGCCTCCATTGTTCTCTTATCATGGCAACGGTGTCCGCCTGAAAGATGCTGGAACTGAGTTCCGGTGAGTTCTGGATGAAAAGAAGCTCTGGTTACAGGCAACAGATTCCAAAAGAGACAAATTGTCCCCACTCAACTTGCATTACTGTGATGGGGTGGTATATGTTGACTTTTTGCTTTAGATGAAAAATTGTTTTAAGATTAGTAGGTAAAGATAAAAGGTAAAGGGCCGCTGGATGGTTAAGTCCAGTCAAAGGCAACTATGGGGTTGTGGTGCTCATCTCACTTTCAGGCCGAGGGAACTAGCATTTGTCCACAGACAACTTTCCGAGTCATTTGACCAGCATGACTAAACTGCTTCTAGTGCAACACAACACTGTGATGAAAGCCAGAGCGCACGGAAACACCGTTTACCTTCCTGCCGCAGCAGTACATATTTATCTATTTGCACTGGTGTGATTTGAACTGCTAGGTTGGCAGAAGCTGGGACAGAGCAACAGGAGCTCACCCCATCGAGCAGATTCAAACTGCCGACCTTCAAATTGGCAAGAGGCTCAGTGGTTTAGACCACAGTGCCACCCGCGTCCAACTAGTAGGACTGGTACAGCATGATGAGATATCCATGAGTATATGAAAAACAGTTCCTTTGAGTTTCCAATTCAGGCATGAACTCCCTAATATTCCTACTCTAAAGTATATGAGAGGACAGATTTGACAATGAGTAGTCAACTATGGGGTTGGAGGAAATTTAACTGAATGTGAACTGACATGAGAGAACCTGGGTGGAAAACTGGTTTTCTGGGATAATAAAAGTGAATTGATTGAGTGATGTGAGGTACAAGTGAAATAGAGTTCCTCTGAACATGTGCAGAACACCTCTGCCTTGCAAGAGAGAAGCTGTCATGTATAATACATTTTGCAACAGGATTTCCTGAGCAGATTATATGGCTTCCAGACTGCCCCTTAAGGCCCCGTACTCATGTTACCCCAACAACATTGGAAGTGCTGCAGTGCTGCTCCTTCTTGCATTGCTGGGGTAACAGTGAGAAGCCCAGACCATGAGTAACAAAGCCCACATCACAGCTTCTTCCTGTGCCAATGCTAACCATTAAGATACACTCTTGTACCATGCAGGAGTGGTGCTGCTGCAGATCCCATACTAGCAGAGTAACGTAAGAACCTAGAAATTATGTCCTTGCCAGGTTTCTGTACAACTAGTACCTACAGGCCATTCCCAATCAACCCCCGCCCCAAGTATTGGCCTTCACCAAATCTATACCTTTCCAGCAGTACACACGCACTCTTTCCCCTCACAATAGTCCCCACCCCACTTTAGAAGCCCTGAAGGGAGAGAAAAGTATTTCCCAAGATCTGATAAAGACACATGCAAACCTGCTTTACCTGGAGCTGGGAGTAGAGTGCAGCTGAGTGGGACACAGTTGAGGGCAGCCTGAGGAAGTCCCATCCACCTTGGATCTGCAATTCTCTGAGAGGCTAGGGTGATTTCTGAGCTTTCCAGGAACTCTTCTCGTTGTGAAACTTTTGTTGGTGAGCTGAGAGTTTGTTTCGACCCTGGGTGCTGAGAGGGAGGGTGTTGTCAGAAGGAAAATGCATTGATATGGATTTAAATATAGTGACAACTTTCTATTAATGTACCATTTTTATGTGTATTTTTGTAATATTTTGTTTTGTCTGCTGTTGCTGTTTCAGCTTATTGCAAACCGTTTAAGAGATATTTTAAATAAGCAGCACAAAAATTAAATAATTAGTCACCATCATCAACATCATAAAGTACCGTGGTACCTCAGGTTAAGTACGGTACTTAATTCGTTCCGGAGGTCTGTACTTAACCTGAAACTGTTCTTAACCTAAAGCACCACTTTAGCTAATGGGGCCTCCTGCTGCCACTGCACCGCCAGAGTACGATTTCTGTTCTCATCCTGAAGCAAAGTTCTTAACCTGAGGTAATATTTCTGGGTTAGCGGAGTCTGTAACCTGAAGCGTATGTAACCCGAAGTACCACTGTATGCCATTTCCTTGTGCCTTTCCACTGAAATCTAAAACTGTTACGAGTGTGTGAAAAGGGGAGGTTCGATCTAAAGGCCTGTTCTTAAAAATACTTTCAGGATTGAACTGCAAAGCTCCTCCTCACATCAAAAATAAAAATAACAGCGAGTCTTCAAGCGCTGCAAATACTTAACAAGGCTGCTCACCCAGTGGTGGCGGTATGAAAGAAATGTATTTTAAGAACATTCCTTGGGATTTTTAAAATAAAATAATTGTAGCACAAAACAGTGTTAACAACAAAGGTAAAATAAACGCTCTTGGTTGTTGTTTTATTGGGGGCGGAGGGGGAATGGCGTTGTAGGAAAGGAGATTGCGGCTCTGGTATACGCAGCCCACTGAACGGCTGATAAGCGTAGCAATTGCCTTTGCTTAGGACCTGCGAGCCGGTGGAAGATGTTGGCGTAGCCCCACGTGCGCCTTGGAGACACTCGCCTTCCGCTTCCGACCGCGTGTTGCGGAGCCCCTCCTTGCGGGAGATTCAAGTCAGCGGCGGGAGGAGGAGTTCCGGCGCCTGCCTGCCTGCCTGCTACGTGAAAGTCACTTTCGCATGAGGAGTCAAAGACACACGGCAGATAAGCTTTCACTCAGGAGGCCTGAGGCAAGATCTAAAGGGGGAAGAGAGGGAAAAGATAGACTCTGCAGCTAGGCAGAGAGTCAAGGAGAAACGTGCAGATATCTGGGGGAGGGGTAGATTCCCCGCCCCCTTTGACCTGGATTCCTTTGATTTTTCAGGCACATGTCAGCCGAAGGGAGGTGGCACAGAGCTGCCTCCTCCTCCTCCTGCCCCCCTACAAAACCTGGAGGCACTAACAGAACAGGCCCCTGTTCCCATCCAGGGAAGGGACCACTAGGGTCATCTAGCCCAACCCCCTCTGTAATGCAGGGTACTTTTGCCTAATGTGAGACTCGAACTCATGACCCCAAGATTATTGTGCTCTACCGACTTAGCTTCCCCACCCCACAACAACTGAGCTGGCTTTCTTTTCTGTTTCTGTAGGTCTAGCAGCAAAAGTTGTGTTACCATTGACCACCATTTCAAACTGCATAATGCCTGGTCTTCTGAACCGGATGTGCCACATTGGGTTCCACGTCCCTGAGGGGCAACAGCTGGCCAGCAACTTGGTGCGCCAGTTTGGATTCGAGCTGTTTGCTGCACGGGTGGCAGAATGGAGCAGGCAGCTGGCCTTCCGGAGAGGGGATGCCATTTTTCTCGTCAATGAAAGGCTGAAGCCTGCCAAGAGAGACGCTCCACCTGTGCCATCTTCAGGCTGCCGCAAGGATAAAGGAATTCTGTATGACGTGGACCTAGAATATGCCGTCAGTACAGCCTCCAACATTTGCTTTGAGGCAGAAGATGTACCTGGCATCTCCCAAAGCCTACAGGAACGAGGATGCCAGATCCTCATCCCTCCCACAGCTGTGGAAGATGAAAATGGCCACGTCACTTATTCAGTAGTGGGATCCATCATAGGCAACGTCAGCCACACACTACTTGACAGATCTCGGTACAGCGGACCGTTCCTACCTGGTTTCCACATGGTGGAGGGTGCTCCCAAGGTCCAGGTGGGTGGCCAGGTGACACATTTTGACCATATCACCTATGCTTGCCCCCAAGGTAGCTCGCAAGCTGTGTTGGACTGGTACAAGAACTGTTTGGGATTCCAGCGTTTCCCCATCCACCAGCAAGACAATGGTACTGATGGCTATACAATCCAGGGTGCTGGTATGGGTCTTCGTCTTACTGCCATGCAGTCCAATGGAAGCGATCCGACTCTGCTTTGCAATGACTGTAAAATTATTCTAGCTGAGTCTCTGTCAGATCAAAAGAAGAACCAGGTGGATACTTTCTTAGAGCAGCACGGTGGATCAGGCATCCAACACGTGGCACTCTACACCACAGGTATTATAGGAGCCGCTGCGGCCATGGCCAGATCTGGCGCAAACTTTTTCAGGCCCCCCTTATCATACTACAGTGAGAAAAGGAAGGTGGAGGAGATAAGGCAAGCTGGGCAAAATCTTCAGCTCCTGAAGGACCACGGCATCCTTCTGGACGCTGGCGTAGGAGGCAGCGGTAGCTCTGGAGGCCTTTGTGAGAAGCAATACCTCATGCAGATCTTCACAAAGCCTCTCTTTACAGAGGATACTTTCTTCCTGGAGCTTATAGAGCGATGTGGGGCCACAGGTTTTGGTGAGGGAAACATTCGTGCTCTCTGGCAGTCTGTACAAAACTATATGGACCAGCAAGTTTGAAGAATGCGCACCAACACCCCGTTACACATTCTTGTGCTCAGTGTATATGTGAACCTGATGGTGCGAGTTCTGCAAACCTGCTCCTACGGGGTTGGTTTCCCTGTTATATCGATGACATAAGGAGTTCTAGATCATGTGCATACTTCCTAAACTGGCTCTGCACCTCCACCAGAGTTGCTTTCACTGGTGTAAAAAGTATCCATGTGATCTGGATGACCCACCTAATCAGAACTTTTTACACATTGCTGATCTATTTTGAGTTGGGAGCTCTAACCACAGCGAAGAAACATTGTGATGGCAGCTGCACTTCAAGGCCTGTGTGTACACGATGATTTCTCTTAGTGCTAAAATGCAAAAGCTTTAAGGACCCTCCCGATGTTGAGCTGAAACTCATATCATCCCTGACCACTGGCCATGCTGGGTGTTGGGAGTATAGCAACATCTGCAGGGCTGCAGGTTCCCATCCGTAAGGCAAGATACGGCATGTATTTCTGTCCTAAAAAGGGGCAAACACTGGTACTGCACAGGCAACTTATCCACAGCAAAGCCCATTATTTTCAGACCTGATTCTGAAACAAATGAATTGCCCCACTCACTTAATTCATTGCGATTCCCATTTTAAGGTCAGAAGAGGAAGTTGTTTCTGCCTCTACCAGTGTTTATGCTTAAGTTTATCTCCATAATCCAGTTAAGTGTCCAAAAAAAGAAAGTAAATTCCTATGCTGTTTCTACCGATTTACACACTATAGAATAATAGTTAATTGGACACATGAATGCAAGATGGTTTGCTAACTATTCCTGCTGTGCAACTTGGCCGCTTCCTGACTAGCAGCACAGTAAGGACTAGCTGGGAACTCTTGTGGTTCTGTAGATCCAAAACAGCTGCACACAGAACTGGATGATGAGACAGTGTCAAGGTTTGGGCTCCTATAAGAGGGATAGAATTTGCCTTGCAACATATTGAAAACTAGAAGGGTGAATAATTATCAGGTGAGCCTACATCTCCGAAGGCAGCTACCTTGTTATGCTGCTTAATTACTGATACCACTGTTCCAAGTAATTATGTGGAGGGCGAAGTATTTAGTCAATTCATTAAAGTCTCCTGAGCTCTGACAGAGAAGACATTTTTGCTAGGTGGGCATTGGAATACTGCATCTTGCCTGCAAACAAGTGTGGTCAATACTCCTAGAACAGGGCTTCTCTATTCTGCATCTTTATCAGCAAGCTTCACTGCTGGAACAAGCGAGACAAACAGAAAGCATAGAAATCTGGCTCTTAATTCCTTGTAGATCTGGGGCTCCAGAGGCAAAGACTAAGAAACATGGAAAGGAGTAGTATCAGGTTGATGCTTAAAAAAAAAATGGTGTTCTTCAATAGTATGAAATCCATCTTCAGTACAAAACTATGTGCTGAAGCTCTTTAAAAAACTGTTACTTGAATGATTTCTGTCTCAAGTATATTTCTGATGAGATCACAGCAAAACATTAATATGTTTATTAACAACAATTTAAATTATAAGATTTATTTATAACTTATTATTTAAATTATAACACTGAAGTATAATGTTCTTTTACGTGTTGGGTATAATAGCATTTTTTCTGTTTTAGGTCTAGTTGGTAATATGTTTTACTATTTCAATTTGGCCAGCTAGTCAGTTGAAGAACAGCTTATTTCTCTAGTAAACTTGCTTAATTTTTGTTACAATTGTGTTAAGTTTTAAACATCTTTCAATTGTCAGTCTTGTTTAGATATTTATTTGGGCATGTGGAATACTTACAGTAATAAAGATATATGTGTTTAACTCAGGGTTGATCTTTTTTAAAAAATATTAATATCAGTTGAGACTATTTTTGTTATATTTGCATTAAAAACACAATTGCGTTAACTTTAAATATTTCTTTGTAGTTCTGTAATAGAACACATTGTTACATGCTTCTCTGTATTAATTCCCTTCTGAGTTTAGAATATTTAGAATCTGATTCTTATCAACATTATGCAACGAACAAGGTCTTATTTATGTGTTTGTTCACTGTGTGGCTGAGCTTTTATGAACTTGCTGTTCCTTCATCCTGGGGAACAGATACTGCTACTTAGCTGTACTTTACAAAAAGGACATGCCTAATAGCATATTTTCCACATTGCTTATGGCGGGGTAGTTACCCTTTTGATAAATGTTACCAATGTGCCCCTTTTGGTCGCAGGGGAGCAATGGGGAGATTATAGAGTAGTCATTTATTGTGCTTTTTTCACATGTGAAATGGCAAATACTAGAAATAGTGGGGAAAGAACTGAAAACTCCACAATATTCCACCTTTGTATTAACAGACTTCTGAATGCTTGCTTTTAAAGGGACTTTCTTGGTTCCTTGCCAGTGACATGGCTGTGCAGGTATCAACATGCTAGTACAATATTTTTTGTGTGTGTGCCAATTTTCAACGCTACAGTGTGAATAATACAATCAGTTAAGAAGAAGAAAGCATAACTAAATAACCGCCACAGTAAAAATTCATTAAAATTTTATTAGCAAACCCACAATTAAAACAGGACACTGCATGTACTGAAAAACAGTTTCATCTGTGAACTCCAGCAATTGTGGCATCTAGTACAGCAGCAAAACACTTTCTTGACTATGGATGTGAGCAAATGGCAATTGCATAGTTAGTTGTCCTTGAGAATAAACTAGCTCTAAGAAAGCAACATTTAAGAAGGATGCAGAAGAGACATTGAGTCTTTTTGCTTAGCATCCACTGGAGAATAAGTCTTTCAGTCAGCCTGCCTCATATACTTTTTTAAAAAGTCCATTTTACTGCAGTGTGGCACACCAATAAACTCTGACCTCCTAGGAGCCACTACAGCCACACTTGTTTGAATTGTGCCCGTGTTATGTATTGGGGTGGAGGGGGGCAATGTTAAAGTCACAACATTCCCATGATGCCCTCATTGCAGCCACAGTGTTTCATTCCAGTATGACCACATCCTTGCTGGAGATCAGTCCCTCATCTCCGGAACTATAAGATAAGGCACATCAGTTGAATGGTAATGCAGATGAGACAACTGGACTCATCCCACAGCTCGAACTCTAGTAGGATTATGCAGCTTAGCACTGTTTACAACAGGCAGGCACACCTCACTGCCTGGGTAGTGTGGTCATCCCAGCCGAGAATCTTGAGACCTTTCAGTGATGCTCATTGAGAAGGCACCAATGGGGCTTCCAAGTATTGTACAAGGTTGCTGGGAGTTGAATAAGGTGTACTCACATGAAGTCAGGCAGAGCACAGAGACTGCCATCAGTCCCCGGGATTTGTTGCAAGAAATGAATCCAGAGAAAGTTGCCTCTTGGAAAAACTACCTTCTTCATGCAGGGTCTGGCTGGTGTGTAGGAAGTCCCGTTTCCTCTTGACAGTCTGTATGTATATACATACATGCATATGTATTTGACGGAGAAAGCACTGTGGCCACCTCTAAATCCCATCCTCTTGCTTATAGGCCTAACATTGGTAAGCACTCTAAGGGTGGAGACAACCCAGCAGGACCCACCCAGCGTGGTTGGAAGGATGTGCAGTTGACAAGCCTCAAACTGGTGGCTCCAACATGCAGGACAAGTGATGGAGCTCAGTAGACAGAGGGGCGAGATGCTGTTCCCTGTGGAACGCCCTCCCTTCAGATGTCAAGAAGATAAAGAAGTACAAAACTTTTAGGAGACATCTGAAGGCAGCCCTGTATTGGGAGGTTTCTAACACTTGATGTTTTTATTATGTTTTTAGATACACTGTAAGCCACCCAGAGTGGCTGGGGAAACCCAGCCAGATGGGCGGGGAATAAATAATAATAATAATTCTAGGAACATGATTGGAGCTGCAGAGAGAGGTAAGAGCTGTTCAGCTCTAGCAAATGGATGTCCTTACCTTGGCAGTACTGATTGTAGGGCTCCACTTTTCATAAGCTTTCAAGACCTGGAAAAGTAGGACAGTCCACATAACACATCTAGCACCATAATGAATACATGGTGTTGACTCCATATGAGGGGGCAGGTTGCAACTGTTTACGTACAAAGGCGTTTTTAACATATCAGCTGCCCCCTGGAACCACTGATTGCTTGAGCCAGAAACACAGGGACAGTGTGAAAGAGGAGACAGAGCACACGTAACAAGAGAAGCAGCTAAAAGTGGGCCCTTGCTAGAAAGCTATGTTCAGTCGCACTTCCAGCTGCAGTTAACGTTTGCATTTCCCCAGAAGCTGGGGCTAACATTCCACGCTGTTGCGTCACCTGCATCTCTCAGGAGAAATTGACATGTGGGTCCATTAGGAAACTTGAAGCAATGAAGCTCTAGATTCTCAGTACCTTCTTCATGGCTGTGGAGATGGCAGAGTTGTGGAATTCTGTTTTGGTCACCCACCGGGATGCCGGCAGCTCCAGCTCCACATCCCAGTTTCCTTCATCTTTATCCAGATTCAAAGAGTAGATCACATATGTTTGGCGGATGTGGGAGAAGATATGGAGAACCTGGTGAAGGAGGTGAAGATATGTAGATGTGGTTAGGGAAGGTGAGAGATGCCGTTATGTCACAGCATTCCTACCTTCTGGCAGATAAGAAGGACAAGTTCCTTGGGAAGGAAGAAACCCAGCTGCAGAATCACAGAGGGAGGCTGGGCTTTGCATGGAGACCTGGGAGCTTCTCCTTCCCAACCTTGTTTCAGGACAAGAAGCTGTAGGTACATAACCTACTTGTCTGTGGGAGTGAAGACGGGGAAGAAAGCAGAGACTGTGCTCTAGAACTAGGACAGGGGCGCAGGCCTGGAGGCAGACTGCAGTTCTCCAGGCTTCTCTTCCCAGTCGCTGAGACTCACACTAGGTTGTGCCTCCTTCCCATTCCACACCCCTCCCCAGTCATACTCCTCCCAGTGTTTTTGCCTGGCTGGAATGTGGCCTTGAAGTGCAATAATGCTCCCGGCCTGCCTGGATGAAAGTATGTGTGTGTATGTATATTGAAACCTGACTTTTGTTTGGCTGGAATGTAGCCTGTTGGCATCCGGCTGTCTCGGGAGATAATGGAGTAGTGCGCCTTTGGGGGTCAAGTAGTTCACTCCACTTGTCAAGTGATACTCTGAGCTCCAAGCAACCATTGAAGCAGGCAGACAGTGGGGGGCCAGCACTTGGGGCTGCCAAGCTTAAGACGGGCAGTAGCTGACTAGCAAGACATGATGATCTCTCCCACCTATGGCATAATCTGAGTGATAATCTAAAAACAATCTGAGGACTGAATGGCTGGAAGTGAGATTTAATTCAATCCTGACAAATACTGTTCCAGATATTCATGGGGGCAGTAATTTCATTGCCAGGTATTTAACTGCAAAACTTTCCATCTGTCAGTTACAAAACAGAACAACTGTCTTCCCCATCAAACCAGCTTCATGCATGGCACACATCCTGAAGGTTTTGTTTGGCAGTTAATAGCAACAGAGATTCTGATGCTAATGCCACCCAGGTTGTAGGTTGTAAATCCCATGCAAGGGGAGGTGGCGGTGAGAGGGGAGGTACTTGCTGGAGAGACACTGTATAAACAATGGGCCAATTCTGCAGGGAGGGGGGTCCAATGTACCTCTCCAACATGCTGCAGGCGTCTTGTTGCCACGTTACTACCAACCCAGGCCTGGAGGTGATCTGCCAGTGCTGCTTTCTGCCGCTTCTCCTGCCCTGACTCAAGGAGGAGGCTTGGAAACTCCCAAAGCCCTGCCAACAGACCTGCAAGAAAATGTACCGTCACCAGAACAAGGTGATATTGTATCGTAGTTAAGAGCCTGAGTTATGAGCTAGAAATCCCTGGTTCCAAAAATCATCTTGGACATAAAATTTGGTATCCTCTGGCAAAGTTACATATTCTCAGCCATATCTAAAAACCTGGGATAATATGCATCTACTTAATAAGGCTGTCGCAGAGATTCCTGGGATAATGTACACAAAACACCTAGGAAATTCTCTAAATAAATACTGTGTTGTCAATATCATATTTTAAACATAACCACCCTCTATCAGGCACACAAGACTGTTGGCTTTTTGCTGTATAGTGACGCTGCAGAGAGCTTGCTGGGGAGATCATGCATTAAAAAGAAAGGACTCAAAAATAACTTAAAGAAGGTTTTAATAAGAAAAACAAAAACTCCATTAACACTAAATATATTAACAAACAAACATGACCCAACCACCAACCCATCCCCCAGGGTAATGGGAGAGCTAGGTGCTGCTCCTTATATACTACACCCAGATGCTGACACACCTTAATCAAATACAACTCAGCAGCACCTGCTATGTTTCACAGCTGTAAAGCTGGGTCTCGTTAGTTTGCTCTGGCCCTTGCTCCGGCCCCTTAAAGACATACACATGGAGTGGAACAATGATGAACCTTTACATTTAAAGAAACCATTCAACATTTCCCCTGCGGTTCATCACTGTGAAACAAAAACATAAAGCATACTTTGTACATGTTTTTCATGTGTAACCTTTGGAAGTGCTTTAGTAAAAATGTCTGCAATTTGACTATCACCTGGAACATATTTAAATGCAACCATTTCATCAGCAATTAGTTTCTTTACAAATTCTAAACGTAATCTTAAGACTCTAGTGCGCTGCGTATTGGTCTCTGAACACAGGATAGCAAGTCCACTCTGGGAATCAAGGTAAACTTTTACTGGTAGTGTTACTTGCATCTGTAGGTCTGCAAATACTTGCAGATACCATTCTACATCACGAGTGGCTTGAACGCATGCACATAATTCACTCTCTGTTGTAGAGAGACAAATAATGGTTTGTGTCTGGGACTTCCATTCAAATGGACAACCGTTATAACAAAACACCATACCAGACACACCCCTGCAATTATTTTGTTCCACTGCATGAGATGCATCGCAGAAAATTTCAAAACCTTTATCAATACTTGATGTAAACTGCAACCTATAATGTTTGGTATGTTTAAGGTACATTACCACTCTCTTAAGAGCAGAGAAACATTGTGTAGTGGGCTTTTCCACAAATTTTGCCAGAAAGTGAAAAGCATAAGTTATATCTGGTCTTGAGATTCTTTGAATGAAATTTAACTTGCCTATAGCAGAACGATACAAAGTTTTGTTAGGAAATGGCTTATCTTCACCTGTAAAGGTGAAACCACACACCATAGGCGTTTCCTTCCCATTTGCATTTTCTAAACGTAGCATTTCAACTAGGTCATCAATTTTTGCAGTTTGATGAACCAGAAAAGATCCATTTTTGCCTTTCTCAATTTGCATGGATAAGTAATTTTTAGCTATGCCTAATTCCACCACATCAAATTTCTTCTGTAACTGTGAAACTACCTGTTCATATTCCTGTTTGGTTTTTGTAGAAATTAACACGTCATCTACATACACACATATTTTTGTTACAGAGTTTGCCCTTTCCTTTATAAACACACAATTGTCTGCCTTTCCTTGTGAAAAACCAATATCTAGCAATTCTTTTGCTAAAGTTTGGTGCCAATTCCTTCCACTTTGGTGCAGACCATAAAGGGATTTATTTAATTTGCATACCAAACCTTCAGCAGCGTCTATGCCTTCAGGGACACGCATAAAAATTTGTTCTTTTAAATCTGCAAACAAATATGCAGTTTTTATATCTAGGTGATAAACAGAATGTCCACGTTGTGATGCATCTTTTAACAAAAGCTTAACTGTTTCATATTTTACACTTGGTGAATAGCACAAATCATAATCTTCGCCTGGAATTTGTTGAAAACCTCTAGCAACTAGTCTTGCTTTGTACCTTACAACTTCATTTTTGTCATTCATTTTAACTCTATAAACCCATTTTGAATCAATAAGTCTCATATCTGGGGTTTGTGGTACAAGAGACCAAGTGTTGTGCTCTTTTAAAGAAGCTATCTCAGAGTTCATAGCTTTATACCAATTTTCAGCTTGGTGCTTAGGTAAATTCTGAACATCATTGTAGCTTTTTGGCTCAAAAACCACCTTATTGGCATACACAGTATTAAAATGTTCATCTGCGAAACGTTGTGGCTTCTGCCTCTTTCTATCTGAACGTCTCAGTCCGGAAGGAGAGTCAGACTCCTCAGACTTAATGGGACTGAGTGAACTACTAGTTTCAGGTTGTAAATCATCATTGTCACACTGAAGAGGTGCCTGTAGGCTAAGCTCACGGTCAGAAAACTCAAGAGAATCTAACCTCCCCTCGGGTGCCTGTGACTTTAAATCAAACAAATTATCAGATTCAACAGGCTTTTTGTCTTTTTCTATTAATTCAGAATCACCATTTTCTCCTCCTGCTGCTGCTTCTTCCTCTTCTTCCTCAGTATCATTTATACCATCAGTATCTTGGAAAACAGCAACTCCATTCCAATTTACAGTTTGTATCATGCTTCTGGTAATATGAAATTTGCCAGTTGCTGGTATGTAAATTCTGTACGCCCCCTGCTGGTAGCCCATTAATTTTCCCTGGACACTACGTTCACCCAATTTCTGCTTAGCAGGATAATGCATAATTACATCTGAACCCCAAATGCGTAGGTATTTCAGATTAGGGCGTTTTTTAAACAGCTTCTCATAGGGGGTGACATCTAAACCAGAATGATAACTGCGATTTCTAACATAACAAAAGGCATTGAGTGCTTCAGCCCAAAAGTCTTTGGGCAGATTAGCATCGTGCAGATAAGTTTTAACCCCTGCCTGCAGGTCACGCTGCACAACTTCAACAAGCCCATTTTGCCAGGGACTTCGGGGGCAAGATAACTCATGAGTAGTCCCCTGCGCTTCCAGGAATTTCTCAAAATCCTCAGAAACAAATTCCCCGCCCCGATCAGAAAACAGATTCTTAATTGGTTTGTTAAAATGTGTTTTTACCCAGTTGCAAAAAACCTTATACTTCTCAAATGCTTGTGACTTTTCAGCTATTGCATAAGTCCAACAATATCTACTATACTGGTCTATCAGAGTGAGCCAGTACTTAGAACCTCCTAATGATGGTGGGAGTGGCCCAACTAAATCACAATGTACACGCTCAAATGGCTCAGTTACTTTCCTATCTGAGCACCTACCCTTGCGTGCAACCTTAATCTTATTCTTGCAACAAGATAGACACTGCATAAAGAATTTACATGGTTTTAAGTTGAGGCCATTGACAATATTCTGTGTCTTAATTACATTAGCAAAATTCAGGTGTCCCAGAATTCTGTGCGCCATGTGGACACACCCAGAATGTGGTCTTACATTCCTCAACCCCTGGCTTGACTGTGCTGCTCTGCAATTTATAGGCGATTGGGAGTAGGTTCGAAAATACAGTCTATATAAACCATCAGATTCCCGGGCATACAATAGACGTTTGTTCCCCTCGAAAAACTCACACATAGACTTTAAAAAACGCACAGTTATGCCTTGACGAGCAAAGCACCTTACTGATAATAAATTGTCCATTGACGGGCAGTAAATGCAGTTTGCTATAGTAATGTTTAAAGAGTCAAGTTTAACAGTACCCCTGCCAAGCGACTGCAAGACTTGTGAATTGGCTAAATGTACATTACCAATTTTCTCTTCGAAAGAAATAAACAAGCTTCGATCATTGCAGACGTGCTGAGATGCTCCTGAGTCGATAACAAAAGACTTCCACTTGGCATCTTTAATTCTTTTACGATCTGTAGTCCGAGCATGAAAAGCTCGCGGCTCGTTTCTGTTTTTACGGTACGATGCCGGCTGCTGGGCTGACGACCGTGATTGACGAAAAGAAACAGACTTGGGAGTACTTTGCTTTCCTTTGGATCTGCAGTCCCTTGCAAAATGTCCTTGCTTATTGCAGAACCAACAACGCTTTGCAGCTTTAAATGCAGTTGTATCACCACAGGTTTGCATATGGTGTTCCTCATTCTTTCTGGAAACAGGAGTGCTTATGGCACAAGCCTCCCTTCTATCCAACTCGCCCATTAATCTTGCCGTTACCCCTTCCACAGTTAATTGTGCTGGTGGAACGGCAGATATCTGGCTAGCAATACCATCAAAGTCCTCATTAAGGGAACAAAGGATGATAAAAACATACTGAATATCAGGTATCTCCATGTCCCTTCGAATTAATTCGCCGCGTATTGCCTCCAGACGTCTCAAGTGTGCTGCCAAATCACCACCAGGCTGCAACTTCGTCTGGTACAACTGCTTGAAAAACGTCAATGCAGACGCTGACTCTTTTCTAACATGCACTGCTGCAAGACTGTCCCACATTTCTTTGGCAGTTTTCTTATTTCTTATATAGACTACTTGCTGGTCGCTGACTGCCAAATTAATTATCGCCCTGGCTTTTGCATCTCCTTTCGACCAAGCATTAGTTACAGGGTCAGGAGGGTCATCAGTTACATAGGTCCATACTTCTCTAGAGGTCAAAAGCGCCTCCACCCGAAAAGACCATAAACTATAGTTCTCATCTGTTAGCTGTGGGAAGACCAGAGCCTTCTCAGCTTCAGGAACCCGGTCAACCATTCTGGAACTCTTCCAGACCCACAAAAACTACGCTAACAGGAGAAGGAGCTTTCAAACCTTTCTCGGAGTCCAAAAATATGCAGTCATCCACTCAGCATCTGGGCCCATAACCAAAGATGTTGGCTTTTTGCTGTATAGTGACGCTGCAGAGAGCTTGCTGGGGAGATCATGCATTAAAAAGAAAGGACTCAAAAATAACTTAAAGAAGGTTTTAATAAGAAAAACAAAAACTCCATTAACACTAAATATATTAACAAACAAACATGACCCAACCACCAACCCATCCCCCAGGGTAATGGGAGAGCTAGGTGCTGCTCCTTATATACTACACCCAGATGCTGACACACCTTAATCAAATACAACTCAGCAGCACCTGCTATGTTTCACAGCTGTAAAGCTGGGTCTCGTTAGTTTGCTCTGGCCCTTGCTCCGGCCCCTTAAAGACATACACATGGAGTGGAACAATGATGAACCTTTACATTTAAAGAAACCATTCAACAAAGACGTGTATTTAGAAAACACTGCTTCCATAGGAAACGAGCAGTGCTCCTAAGGTACATGCCTACGTCAGGGCTGAGTGCTCTCTCCCTTGACTAGTGCAGGCGAAAGTAATGCCTTAAATAATTCAGCTGGTTTTCTTTTACTTCAACTGTGGCATGAATTTTTCAACAGCTGAAAAAATGCTCAATAACAGAGACAGGTCCAGGTGCCCAGAGTATCTATCCATTTATTAAATGTGTATACCACCCTTCATCTGAAAACCACAGGATGGTTCACAACATAAAAATACAAAATGAGAACACAAGATACATAATAAACAAAAAAAAAAACCAATAACCCTCCCTCCCACAATCACATTTTAAAGAACCTTAATCAGCCAAAGGCCTGGTTATACTGAAACGTTTTTGCCTGGCACCTAGTATAGCAGCCTGGAATGGACTGGCAGATAAACTTGACTCATCTTGCAGGCATCTGTTTTCTGCAACCACTAGCTCAAAGTCATAAACGTGCCTCAACATAAAATTGGAATGATCACTGACGTGGGTGGGGTGCAGGAGTTGGAGATGTAACAACAGATTTTCCAGGCATGGTAAGCCTCTCTTTCTCAGACCATTACCTGTGCTAGGTCTCTGCACAATAAGGTACTCTGGTTTCCCATCACTGCACTTTCTCTGTAGCACACATGTGGCTGTGCACTCGATCCTGGGCTGCTTCTTGGCAGTTTTCCTGGGGAAGTTGGTCACACCAAGGCTGGGATCCCATGGCTCTGAAGGAGGCAGGCAGAGGGAGCAGCTCCCTGTGGTGGCAGCGGCTACAAATCGGAAGAATGAAACAGATGAGATGCCTGGCTCTGAACTGCTGGCAACAGGCAACTGTCTGCAAAGCATATTTGCTGGAGGTGGCATGTTCTAGGACAGGAAGGCCTGGCTTGCTAATGAAGCCAGAGTTAAACCAATGCTGCCCATTCCATGGGGGCAAAGCTGACAAATGTCAATTCACAACCAAACAAGAAACTTCTAATCTCACTGCAAATAAATAAATATATTCCTCAATGCAGCATGAACTGCACACCTAAACTGAATTTGAGCCAGTCTAGTCAATAGCTCTATACCAGGGTGGGAAACCTCCAGTCATCCAGGTTTCTCTATTGGACCCTTGGACCTCTCCACAGGCCATGCCTCTCATGGCCTCCTCAAGTGTCTCAGCCTGGCAGGAATGTTCCCTGAACCGTGATAATACATTTTGCTTGCCTGGCTGAAGGATAGAGACGTTTTGTTGCTCGTTACAGAACGCAGCACTTGGGGTGAAAAAATGTTTCCCGCCTCTGATCTATCTATAGACTTTATGCAATCACACGTGTGAAAGAGATCAATGTGTAGTCATTTACTAGGTTCTCATAGATAAACCTACACAATTCAAACAATAGATTACCAGAAGCAGAGAGCCACTATGGTACAATAATTACCTGCAGGGGAAATAAGATACTTCAGAGGAAGGATCCAGTGCTCCTCTGCTTCTCTACCAGAGAACTTTTAGGGACAGACATGTTTAAAAATGAATTTTTGCCATGCATTTGCCATAAGCCTAAGGCAGCATACAAATACAAGCATAAAACACACCAGATTGATAATTAAAATGCAATTAACATATTAAGGGTGGGTTTGTTTGTTTGCATTTTAATAATTATTTTTATGGAGACCTCATCAAAAACCATTCATCACAGCAACACTCTCATAAACCATCACAAAAGCCTGCTCAAATAAAAAGGCCATGTTTGCTCCTTAAAAACAGATCTGGATTTAGTATGTTTCGTTTTTTGGTGGGGTGGGGGGGCTTAATTTGCTGGCTACAGAAGATGGCTGTGGTTCTTCCCCCTCCTTCTTGCATCTACTACCCTGAATAAAGAAGGGCTGCTGGTGGAATTGGGAAGAGAAGGTAGAGATTTGCTGGAGGTCGAGATCTGAGAGTTTTCCCACCTTGTAAAAAACTCCAAACCACCAACCTGGTAATGCCAGGTCTTCTCATGCGCTTACCACATTCTTCTACATCCAGCACCTGGGGGCACTTAGAAGCAGGTTTTCCAAACAGTTTCTTGGCAGAGGCTGCCTGCTCTTTTTCCACCTGCAGGAAAAGGTTCCAACCATCAGTGAACAGAGAGGTGGGGGACTGTGCAAGTACTTGAGGCTTCTTCTAGAACTCCCATGTTCTCAGTCTTAACATCAAGCTATATGCTGACATTAGCCATGATTCCAAAGTTGAGACCAAACCCAAGGACAGAATAGGATGCTCATCTGTGTTGTATATGCAACATTTTAAGAAAAGAGATGAAGTGGGCCTGGTTATGTGACAGGAACTAGGAAGGACCCACAATTTAGAATATGATTAACTGAAGACATTATAACGAAGCATCAATAGGTGGCTTTGTTAGACTGTATTTCTGCTCAGGAGGAAATCCAACCATATGAAATTGAACGAACTCCGAGGGAATTTATGTGCATGGCAGCATTCCTAAACACACTTACTAAGGAGTAAGCACAACCGAACAAAGTACTTCTGAGCAGACATGCAGGTAGACATGCAGAACCCCCATACAATGTCTGTGTGGTGTGTGTACAAGGAGTGTTCAGGGAGCTTTGCAGGAAATGGCTCTTCTTTCCCAACAGAAAATAATAATCTGACTCCACAGCAAAACACCACAGCATGCGGAACAGCAAAGGGTATAGAGGAGGAGCTCCCTTACTTTGTGGCATGCTCTGCAGTGCTGCTTCACAGGGCACTCCATGCACTGTGGGCCCTTGGGAGTGCACACAGTTGCCCCCAATTCCATCATCGCTTGGTTAAAGTCACCGGGATAGGATGGGTCCACCAGAGTGTGTGCTAAAGCCCTAAGAACGACAGCAGCCTACATTAGCAAGCATAACAAATCT
The DNA here is from genome assembly GCF_964188305.1 of Podarcis bocagei. Classification (NCBI taxonomy): domain Eukaryota; kingdom Metazoa; phylum Chordata; class Lepidosauria; order Squamata; family Lacertidae; genus Podarcis; species Podarcis bocagei. Next base: position 53,712,422 of record NC_138129.1, read on the forward strand.
TTCTAAAGCAGCAGTCTCAAAAAACAACTCCTGAGCTTTCTTGACCTACAACCACATTGATGGGAGAGAGCTGAGAGTGAAAAAAAGAGACAGAGAGAGGTGCTAGTTTTGCACAAAAACTTCCCTGGGGCTGCCAGCTGTCGCTCTGTGCTGTAGGGAAGCATTTCTTAGAGAGGTGGCTACCTACTCCCTAATTTTAGAGTGGGCTTTAGAAACCAGCATTCTGTAAAAGCTCAGCAATCAGTAATGGGGAGTTTCCAAAGAGGAAGAGCAGCATTTCTAAATTCTCTGCCCTCTGTCACTCTCCACAGTGCCTAGCTCTTCCTCTTGAGCCAACAAACATTTAGTTAGGACTACCATTGATTTGAATGGAATTTTCTTACATGTGAAGGACTGCATTATTTACCCCAACTTCTCTGGGTGTGTGTACAGCTCCTGGTTTGCTGATTGAACTGCTAATTCACTATATTTTTGACCTTAAGAGTTCAAACTTAGCAAGGGGAGACCAACTGCAAGTCCACTATATGCAATTAGGGACTGGCTGTGAACAGTTTAGATTTTGCCAGGATGTGTTGTCTCCAGTTTGGATATCTGATGGGGAAGGAGGAAAAAAATACTTTTATTTTCCAAAAGCTATTGTCCTTTCCTGACTCTCAGGTCCTAAAGCTATGCTTGCACCATCCCAACACCATTCCTTCCCTTACCAGAGTCTGTCAGCAACAGATGCATTGGCGGGGTCAGCACCAATGGCTCGTGTACGGCACAAGACCCGAATTACGTTCCCATCCACCACACCGGTCACCTGGATGCATTGGACAAAACAGCAACCCAGTCGTTACTGTACTTGTGACAACTTCTGCTCCAGCCTCCATTAAGGGCTGCTGACAGAGCTACTGAAGAGCCCAACTAGGCCACAGAGGGCCCTCTGCCTGCATCAAATTCAATCTGTGAATCCATGGAAAGTTGAGATTACATAGTGGTTAGGATATCAAGTATGGTTCAGGAAGTCTTTGGTTTGAAGCAGAGTGCACAGAGGTACAAGTCATTGTTTAGTGGCTTAGATAGTAATGTCTAGTGACCATATTAAATTCTGTATTAATATTTGTTTCTCTTGCCAGATACCACCTCTGTTTGGTTTGTGTTCATATTGTACAAAAGGAAGTTACTCTTTAGGACTGATGACCAAGACTAGCCACAATTTAGTCTTTCTTCCAGTCACAGGGTTAGAAAGGTACTGGTACTCTTTCTTTTCACTTATACAGATTATGAAGTCATGCCATACAGAGCAGAAATCTAAATTACACACCACTTCCTTGGCTGAGATCTTCCTATTTGTTCCTACTTGTTCTAGCGCTAACAGTGAGGGAATTAGTAGCCAATTCACTGTTTTTAGGGGCATCAAGGGAAACACAGAAGTGAACATCAGCTGCAAAGGGAAAGGAGAGAAGAAGAAGAAGAAGAAGAAGAAGAAGAAGAAGAGTAGTAGTAGTAGTAGTAGTAGTAGTAGTAGTAGTTTGGATTTGATATCCCGCCTTTCACTCCCCTTCAGGAGTCTCAAAGCGGTTAACATTCTCCTTTCCCTTCCTCCCCCACAACAAACACTCTGTGAGGTGAGTGGGGCTGAGAGACTTCAAAGAAGTGTGACTGGCCCAAGGTCACCCAGCAGCTGCATGTGGAGGAGCGGAGACGCAAACCCGGTTCCCCAGATTACGAGACTACCGCTCTTAACCACTACACCACACTGGCTCTCAGTGTCTAGCCCTCTAGATTGACTAAGGACTTAGAATACCAAAGCCAGGTTGGCTAATATTCCTTTGTGCAGATTCCTAAAGCAAATCTGCCTACTCAGACTGCAACCTCATTACCTGACCAAACGCTATGGATGCAATAGCTCCTGCAGTGTACTTTCCAACTCCCGGCAACTGCTTCTGCAGCTCTTCTGCTGTCCTGGGCATATGTCCTTCCATCTGTGACACCAACTGCAAAATAAACCAGTTGAAGCAACACAGGGACATTGTCACTCAAAAGCACCACCTCTGGTGGTTCTTAGGCACGCTGTTAAAATTCCAACATCCCTTTAAGGTGTCATGATCCTGGAGTCAGATTCCCCTTCTTCAGGGGATGAGGTTGAGGACTCTGAAGCAGGAGGGGGAAAGGAATGCAGGGCCAGTCCTGGAAGTACTTCTATCTGATGAGCCTGTGAGGGCAGTGCTCCTCCAGGCCAAAGGATGTGGCACTGCTGTCCTTGGAAGAAGCTATTGCAGAACCTTCCTAGCCCTCTGCTCTACTGCAATAGAAGTAGGTTGGCTTTCACTGAAGAAGGACTTGCCATTGCAGATGGGGCTAACAATTGGGATGCCCTTGCTGCCACTATATAGGGTTCAGTGACTGAAGCAGTATCAGAGCTTTGTGTTTCTATAGCACAACCTGAGCAGCACATTAAGAAGAAGGTGGGCTTTCTGGTGATAAGATATCATGAGACTAAAATACTGCCCATTGCCTCTTGGAAGGAAGGGTGGGATACAAACATTAGGGGATTTGGGATATACATTTACTACAAACTATACCCTCAGTTTTAGGAAGCTACTCATCTTAGGATCTCAAAAGTAAACTATTTGGGGTTCCCACCTTGCCATCTAATAACACTTTGCTATTCCTGCCTGAACTCCTAATTAGACTAGTTAGTACAATAGCTACAGTAGCTAGTTATTTTGCACCTGGTTCTTTCCTAAGTGGCTATTAGAAAATCTTTCTTTCTGTAAGCACAGGACATAAAGGAAACTATCTTCTTGCAAAAATGCCTTGTGTCTTGACCCACTGTCTATAGAGTACCTTATGTGCACCTTCCTGGAGTCGCTTCCCTCGGGAATAGTAGCCAAGCCCTGCCCATAGCTCATTCACCTCCTATTTCCAAATAGAAAGAGTTAGAAAAAAATATTAGACCAGACCAATAATTTTTGCTTTTGCTTAGTTTATTAATTTTTTGCTATTTCATTTTTGTGGATTTTTGGGGGTATTTCAGTATTTTTTAAAAACATGTATTTTAATCTTTTTTTTTAAGGGGGGGGGAGAGCAAAGCTGCATGTTCCATTCAAATATTCATGCATGAACACACACAAAATATTGCATTCTCATTCTTACCTCTAGTGAAGCCTGAGCCAGGTCCTGCAAGGTTGGCCATTTCTGTATCAAAAAGGAAAACAGGGATGTGTTTACAAGGTCTCCAAAGCACAATGGATACAAGATCCAGAATTTAGGAGCTAATGCACAACAAAGCATGCCAGAGAGAAAAGGATCTCAGCATCACCTGCATCCAGCGATTGTAGTAGTTGATCATTGAAGCCACCTGGGTCTGCTGGAGCATTATCTCTGATACCCACACTGCAGGCACAAAGAGAAAGCAGGTGCATCAGGGATTCTGATACCTTCCTTGCTCTGCATGGCAAATGGGAGGGGATGTGCTGCTCAATATACTTTAAAGGCAATTGTAAGAGGTTAAGCAACCTTTTTGTATCCCAGGGGGAATGTTTAGCTAGAGATAACGAGTTCTGCATGCAGTTCTATTTTGCCCCTTAAATATTACACTGCTGCCAAAAGTCAAGTGCCATGATCTGACTAGGGGATCTCTAGCAATGCAGAACCCCAATGTCCTTAATTGGACTAAGGAGCCACAATTCAAAGTATTTTTCTCAGCAGTTAAACTGATACCACCACGTTACAGCTACCACTAGCACAGTGTTGTGTGCAGCCTGCGGCATTTATCTCTAGAGCACCCCTGAATGCAGATAGATGGCAGGAATCCCCAGCAGAATTACTGAGAGTTCTTGCTCTCACCAGCATATGCTCGTCTGTCGGCATCATCTTCACTTGCAGCCTGTAGAAGAGTGAACAGGGGACTTTAGGGAACAAGACACAGCAAAGCAATTGTCTCTCTCTTCCGAGATATTTATGTGCATCCTAGAAGCCCAGCACAATATGCCATACCAATTTCCTCCAAGGAAGATCTCGTTTACATTTGTTGTACCAGGTGAGCAGCCTCTTCCGAAACTCTTTGATTTCAGCTGCATTGCTGAAGGTGTGGAATGAAGACTGTTGGCTGGGCACTCCTGCAACAAAGAGAGGCCAGTTACAATTTTTGCAGTGGCAATTTCCATTGGGTTGTACAAATGTAGACGGCAGTGGATAAACCTGTGCTGGGCCAGAGGGGAATACGTATTTGATAGACAGTTGAAGAACAGCAGTCCTACTGGCATACCCCTCTACAAATATTCCCCAAAGATCTGCTCTTTCTATTAACCTCAGAAACAGAAGTCCTCAGCAGATATCTCCTTTGTCCATGTCATTCTTCCAGGGCTGGGGAAACCTTTCTCAGCCCAAGGGCCGTATTCCCTTCTGTGTGACCTTCTTGGGGACACATGCCAATGGTGGGCAGGGCTAGAGACAAATGTGAGTAGAGAGCAATAAATGTGGATTTTTACTTTTGTGTAGTAGGCTACTTTTTTTTACACACTCACACATTATTCTCTATGTTGCATCTAACTCAAGCAAGAAGCATTTTCAGAGTTCAAGGACACATTCTAGCTAGCAAAAACACTTAAGGAGGATGCAAAGCAGGGCTATGAGCAGCGGTGCTCAGGAGGTTGTGTGGCCTGGGGAGGGTCCTATGGGCTTGACAGAGATTCTTGGAGGATCATATTGGACCCCAGCCTGGAAGTTCCACATCCCTGTATCATACAAATTCAAAGCAGGAAGATGAGCCCCTATGATGGCAAACTAGACAACAAGCACCGTGTCTGCTTATGTCACACTATCCTAAAACAGAATACTTTTCTGACTCTACAAGTTTCAACTAAGTTTCTTTTTTTAAAAAAAAGGTCACCAAATAAATTTGGTTCAAAGAATGCTACAAGAACGGAGGCAAGGAAGGTACAACTTTTCAGGTTTTGTGTTGTTGGCCAAGCAACGCTAAACATTTTCTAATTCCTTCATAAGGAAAACTCCATCTATCCCAAAGCCAGTTTGTGGAATCAGTGATGCATTAAATCTGAGATATTTGTAACTTCAGCTTCTGATTCAGCCTTTGAATGCATAGCCAGCTAAAAAGTTGAGGGGAGTTCAATAGCTGTTACCACAAAATAACTGATCCTGAAAACAGGTTCAAACAATTCCTTTCAATTTTCTTTCATCCTACGCTGACGAAAAAATCTTTTTGTAACCCGAGCACCTTTGTGTAGTGTGGTATTTCCTTCACATTTCTTCAGCGATTTCTGTTGTTTCCCAGTGTTCCTTTGTATTCCTAGCTTGCTGCGTGTTGCCAACTGGAGTTTGCTCATTGCCAGCCTAGAAAAAAAATGTACCACTGTCAAATTATATTTCTCTTCACCATCTCCAGATCCAAAATTAGCAAAACGTGCAACACTCTATACAGTATACAGTACCCCGTATTCCACCAAGGTGGCAAGATGTGAATAAGAACTATGAATATAAATGCTGACAATATGGATATACAGAACTATAGGGCAACTGAAGAGTGATATAAGAGGCCTGCCTTTATTACTCCTTAATAGATGTATTCTACATATACAAGAATAGACAGATAATGAATCCTGAGTTCCTGTAATAGATTGCATCACTTTAGATCTATCTATCTATCTATCTATCTATCTATCTATCTCCTATGCAAAACTCTTTGAAAGTACAAAATTTAACACATCAAAGAGAAAAGTTCTACACGGGTCACTCCCTTGTTGTGCTAGTTTTCTATGTGCAGGAAGCTCCCAGCTCCCCAATAGGGGAGCATTGCGGGGTCCTTCATCCGTAGCCTGAACTGGTATGGTCCATTCTACCACCTCAAGTTTCTGTAACCTCATCCGCTGCGTGTGTAGTAAAACCAAAGGGCTCGGCTCCTCATATCACATGCACGAAGGAATATGCACACTAGGGAGTGTTCTATGCACATTCACACTCAGAACGGTGTTATTAGAGAGGCCACGAGTAACATCCCTACCTTCGTCTCTTTGTTGATTTCTTTCCGCGCGTCCAACTCAGAACCTCCTTCCGACTAGCGTGGAACCAATCAAACCGAAGCACAACCTCAGCCCGGCAAGCGGAAGGCTCGCAAGGAAAGGGGCTGACAGCATCAAGCCAATCGGCGTCAAAGACGGAACAAAAACTGAGTCACAACGACCAACTTCCTGGTTTCTTTTGGCGCCATTTTCGTCCAGATTTGAAATGAAATGTATCCATAGGGGCAATGCAGAAAAGCTAGGATTTTAGCGTTAACTGCGATTGGGCAGTAAAAACCCGCCCGTGCTGTTCCTAACATTTCGTGTAGAGAATGCGCAGTTTCAACATCCATTCACAACATCCCTGCAGTGTAGCGCACCGCGGATGTTGCAAGTTAGAAGTGGGGCTGTGGTCAAAAGCGAGTGAGTGAGAATGAATACAGTAGGGAACAACAAGGGGGTAGTTTACAGCACATTGCAACTATGTCTACTCAGAAGTAAGTCCTGCATAATTCAATGAGCCTCACTCCCAGATACGTAGGGTTAGGATTCCAGCCCTTAGTATTGCTATCCTTCTACCTTCCGGACGCCACATGCAAATCGTGGGCAGAGAGCAATGAATGCGAATTTTACTTTGGTGCAGTAGGCTAGTTTTTACACACTCACACATCCCACCCTATCCTATCCAAGCCCAGAAATCATTTTCAGAGTACATTTTCGCCATGCAAAGCTGGGCCGGTGAACAGCTGGGTGAGCTAAGGAGATTGTGGGCCTGGGGAGAATGAGTGGGTTTGGATCCGGCGAAAGGCACTTGCAAAGACAGCTAGGCCTACGCGCCACCCTTAGAGGAAGGACCCCAGAGAGCAGGACGCGCCGGAAGCTGGCGAGTTGAACGACAAGGGAGATGGCGGTTGTCTAAAGTAACTCGCAGGTGTCACTTCTCGAAGGTAAGAGGTCTTTCGAAAGCACCTTCCGGGGGAGGTATTGTGCTCAGCGGTTTCTTGTGCAGACGATGTGCATTCTCCTAAACGAGTTAGTGGCCAGGGACCAGGAAATGGTGGTGGAGCGGAGGTTTAAACTTGATCTCACCTATAACGTGCACGTTATGAATCATGTACTGATGACGTTTTACTGTTCCCGTTCTAGTTCTGGTTTGAGCTTTAACGAGATGAAGCATTTACTATACCTGGGGCTCTTGGGTTTTTTGCCGTATAAAGCAGCGGTTCCTGTTGTCTCTTTTTTTCTGAGGTGTTGTTATTTGATATATGCAGGGAACAATCTGTGGGTTGGGGTTTTTTAAATTAATCATTGGTATCCCCAAAGCAAAATTACCCATTGGATTCTAAAAGTTATGCATGTCTAATCTCTTGTGTCCCAACAGCTGCATAAGGATGACTTCCTTGAAAGTGCCAGTCATCGATGTCCAGAATGATAATTTCAAGGAGCTCTGGCCATCCATGCTCTTGGCCATCAAAACATCTAGCTTTATAGCTATTGACACGGTGGGTAGAGTTGCCCTTCTTTGTGATTTCTCAAAAAGGGTAGGGGCAGGGACTGTAACTTTGTTGGTAATTGGGTTGCTGTCTTTGCTAGGGAAAGCTGACACCATTTTCTTTAATTTTTCCATTGGTCTATCTACCTATTCTTTATACTGCTTTCCAGGGTTTCAGACAGGAGTTTTCCATCTTTGCATGGGAGACACCAGGGATTAAACCTTAAACCTTGTACATGAAAGACTGCAACACTGAGCTACAACTTACCGGTATTTTACATAACTTATTCTACCATGGAGTGGAAATCTAATTGTTATCTTTGTTCATAGGAGCTTAGTGGGCTTGGAACAAGGAAGAGTTTATTGAATCAGTAAGTAAAGTGCTGCTTCTGTGAGAGCACGATGTTCTCATTCTTGTTGTTCTGAATTATTAGGTCCTTGAGTATGGACAGCAGTGTGGAGTGTCTGCTGATACTTTCAAGAGTCTTTGTTTCCCCTGACTCAATACCAGACACTAGTTGAATGGACCTACTGTATTGGGATTCACAGTGGAAGCAGTTCATTGACTCTGTGTGGGTGTGGATGGCTTAAGATGTGCTTGCCCATTTGGAGTAATCAGTTCTTTGAGGGCAGGAAATATGCAAGCTGTGGGGAACAGGCCCACATGCTATTAATATGCTTCGAAATTCAGGCTGGTCTTGATCTTGAATGGGAAGGTGAAATTTGTCATGTCAATAGGGAAGCTATGTTTCAGTGGTCTAAATTTCCTTCTAAGCTGCCTGAGGCTTCTCCCCACAGGTGTATTGAAGAACGATACAAATCTGTTTGCAGTGCTGCCAGAACACGCTCCATTTTGTCTTTAGGAATTGCTTGTTTCAAACATCTTCCTGATAAGGTATAGTGCTCATTGTTTGGCTTTCACCCTAATTCTACTGCTTAGTTAAGAATGTGTTGCTTATAAGAGGATGGTATTTTGAAGGTTCAGTCTTCAATGCATAAAGTGATGCATAAAGTGACCAGTATTGATTTTAGACAATAAAGGAAGTAGTTGTTGATTTCTACGATGTTACTGTTTGCACTTTTTCTGTGCTGCTCTCAATTTCTTTGAAATGGCCTGTATTTGCAGTCAGAGAACACGTACCTCTCCCAGATCTACAACCTGACCCTGCTCTGTATGGAGGATTATATCATTGAACCACAGTCAGTTCAGTTCCTGGTGCAACATGGCTTTGACTTCAACAAGCAGTATTCTCAGGGCATTCCTTATCACAGAGGCAATGACAAGGTATGGGGACTCTTTACTGTAAGGTATAAGTGAGGTGAGACCACAATGAGAAAGTAACTGGTTTCTTTCTTAATACCTGCTTGGCTTCATTTGCATTTCACACTTCTTTTGCTAATCAAAATTATCCACATGTATTTAAAAAAAAATACTTTTACTGTATTAACATCAATTAACAACCCATAATGCATTTCACACTTCAGTGCCATGGGGCTGAATTGATGCTGCACCAACATGGCCACCACCTAGTCAAAGTAGTTCTGTGGAGCTTCTGTGGAAGAGTCAGTCTGCTAGCAGCCACAGAAAGGAAGCACCTGGGATTTGCCTGTTGCTAAAACAAGCTTTGGAGCCAGGCAGAGCTGGTTTCACCATTGAGCTGGAGGAGAACTGCCCTCACAGAAATAAGCCTGGGAACACATACCAGGGTCTGAGCTGAAGGGGTGGGAAATGTCCTGCACTTTCATCTGACAGTTCAGGTAGATGAATAAAGCACCATCTCTGCCTAGAGTACAGGAGAGAGTGGTGGTGGGCATCCTGCCTTTTCCAGGCTGTACCTCAGCGAAAACTAGGTGTGGTGGTTCTGCCCTAGTACCTGGGTCATGAATCCATAAGCAGTGGCAGAATTTGGCCTGTAGACCTGTACCATCAAAACAGGTGAAGGAAACTCCAGGGGATCAATGCCACCCTCTTTTGCATTTACCTCTGCTGCCTTTGCCTACATTGACCGCCCAACACTTCTGAGGCTCATCTTCATCCAGGCTGTTCCCATATCAGAGAAACTAGTGCAGGCTTTGGAAATGAGGCCAGCTAACCTTATCCCCTCTTTGCTCTCTCACAGGGAAATGAAAACCACAGCCAGACTGTCCGTACTTTTTTCCTGGAACTGATCCGAGCCAAGAAGCCCCTCATTCTGCACAATGGCCTAATTGATTTGGTTTTCATGTACCAGTGCTTTTATGCTCACCTTCCTGACAATTTGGGCACCTTCACTGCTGATCTTTCAGAGATGTTCCCAGCTGGAATCTATGACACCAAGTATGCTTCCGAGTTTGAGGCACGTTTTGTGGCTTCTTACCTGGAGTATGCCTACAAGAAATGGTAGGTATCTCTTGCCAGGTCAAGCTGTAAGCACCCTGACAAGGATTCTTGGGCTGAGATCCATCGTAGCACAAGTGGACATTTGCCTGATCACATAAGGCTTTTCCTCCCTCCCCTCCCCCCCTTCACCTCCCCATGTACTTCCAAAATCTACTCTGGAGATTTGAGGGACCAGGTTTTAGGAGCACATGGGTGTGGGAGGTAGAATAGAAATTGGAAGTTCCATTGCACAGGCTGATTTCTGTTGGGTAAGCAGGCATACATCATTGAATGCTGCTCCTGGGCTTGAGTAAGGAGAACACAACTGCTGGGTCCAAGGCTGCTGCTCTTCTATTTTTACCAGAAAAGGGTCTTATTTGGGTATGAATGTGTAGGGTGGAGGACAAGAAGTATGAATACCATATCAAGTTAGTGACTTTGTTATTTTCCATATAGGTTATTCTATTTATGTGCATTTTGGGCAAATACTGTGATTCAGTTAAATCTTAATTGTGATTCAATTAAACCCCAGGCTCCACTACAAACTCATAACTCCACATGCGTGTACTTGCCTGCCATTTGTCTCAGGTTGTTCTCTTGCTACAGCTTTCAGCAGAAATTCTTTCTAAGTTTAAATTATTATTATTACTAAATTTGTATTCTGCCCTATACCTGTAGATCTTAGGGTGGTTCACAACATAAAATTACAATATTAAAGACACAAAATACATAATAGAAATATGAACAAAAACAAACCAATAATCGCCCCTTCCACAACCCATTTTAAAGGGCATCGGGTGTCATTCGGCCAAAGGCCTGGTTGAAGAGGAAAGTTTTCAACTGGTGCCTAAAGATGTATAATGAAAATGAGTTGCATTTCTTTGTACAGCTTAGGAGACTGAAATCTCCTATTTGATACTAGAGCCTGGATTCTGAGTAAAGTATTTTACTTAATTCCAGTCCACAAAATTTTGACTGGCCTTGGCAGTTAGCCATAATTTATGGTCTCCACAAACTCTACTCCTTTGGCACATGCAGAGGACCCAAGAGATGAAGGGTCAGTCGCATTCCATGCTGTGCCTTTAAAACACTAAAATACAGCAAGAAGGATTCTCACTCAGTTTTCAGTATCTTCAAAATGTGGCACGAAGCAAAAGTTCTTTGAAAAAGAGACTGCAACAGTCTCGTCTGCCTAATGCGGTAGAAGATGGCTCCTGTCTTAAGTTCTCTGTGGCAGCAGAATGAAGGGGTAGGGTTTTTCATGTTGTCCTTGGCTACTAGCAGAAGAAACTTAGAAATGTGTGGAACTGACTAAACAACTCCTCAGGTTTTCTCTTCCCTTTTCTCCATTTCTCCACTCCCTGATTCTAATAATCAAATGAGATGTTTGCCTTCTGCTTAGAGAAAAGTACTAGTTTGGGAAGATGCTCATACCCTGTTAGGGTGTTCCAGGTATCTGGCAGTCAGGGGAACAAGCAGCTGTGCTGATAGCATTTTCATGTGTCTGTGCTTCTCTTCTATGTATCTTTTATATTCTTATTTCTGCTTTAGCTCATTTTTCTACATGCAGGGGGCTTTCCTGTGAGTACATAGAGGAGCCTGTGCTGAAGGGCAGTTGATCTCCTTGCTCTGACACAGCCTCTGTTCCAGGTTCTAATGCTATTCTTGCCTTCCAGCAAGCGAGAAAACTACAGGTTGAAGAATTCAGAAAAGCAGCACCTCAGCATAGAGTTCTGCAACTATCCAGACAGCATAGCTTCCTACATCGATTATCGCTTCTGTTCCCTATCAGATGCCAGCCAGTCTGGGCTTGACCCTGCAAACAAAGTCACCATCTGTCAGACGTTTTCTGTAAGTATTACTTCGCTCTACCTTCTATCTTGAAAGTTTGTCAAATAGTAAATTGTAACTGGTTCATTCAGTGTGGTGGATATTCTCAGATAGGGACTATGAGGGCAAGCTGTCTAGGATGAGAGACAGGCTCTTGGGCTGGATGTGTGTGTGGCAGTGGGAGGCAAATGCTTCTGCTGTTATTATGGTCAATTTTAAAGCATGGTACCTCTTTCTGCAGCTTTCTGATAAAAATGGAGAGGTGCTAACTTTTAATAATGAGGGTATCTGGGAGCTTACTAGGGAACACAAGAGACCTGCTGGGTCAGGCTAAAGGTCCATTTAGTCCAGTATATTTTCCCAACAGTGGCTCAGCCCAGAAGCCTGCAAGTAACACATGAGGTTTGGATGATCCAGAATAGTCTTTTAATATTGTTATTTTCCGGTTAATCAGCATGGCACAATCTCACAAATGTGATAAATATCCAGAAGTTAATGTTGAAAGTTGCTCTAGGGCAGCGTTTCTCAAATTTGGGTCCCCAGCTGTTGGACTACAACTCCCATCATCCCTGACCACTGGTTCTGCTAGCTAGGGATGATGGGAGCTGTAGTCCAACAACAGCTGGAGACCCAAGTTTGAGAATCACTGCTGTAGGGTATCTAAGATCCAATGATATTTTCTCAGGTGTGCTACTGATTCTCACTCTCCTCTGCAGGCCTATGGCTGGTGCCCAGATGGATTGAAGTGTTCACAGTCTCACAACATTGACCTAATAATTAATGAAGATGAGAACCACAAAGAGGACAAGCGGAAGAAAAGGAAGCAGAAGTGGAAGCACCGGAAGAATTTTGTAGAGCCCTCAAAGGAACCTGTGTTGAGAAGCCCTGAGAAGGAAGGAGAGGCGGCTTGCAATATGGAAGACGGTCCCCCATCCAAGCAGTCCTGTTTAAGCAACATGGTTGCTCCTACTGTAGATTCTGCAGGCACAGAAACTGTATCCAGTAATGAGGAGAGTTCTATGGATGTAGAACGAGAACTAGGCTCTGACACGGCAACTGATACCAAGATGGATGAGGAACAAGCCAGTGCCACAGACAATGAGGGCATCACTTTATCACCATCCAAAGATGGGCCACAACAAAGGGCAGCAGGGACTGAAGGATCAGGACCAGAAGTCCAGATAGAGTGTGCTTCTGTAGTGACGGCTTTGTCTGGCACCCAGAACCCAGTGGCACCAGTGCCTGGCTGTTCAGAGGGTGGTATTCACCGGGCTGGCTTTGATGCCTTCATGACAGGTTACATTATTGCCTACGTCCATATGCTCAAAAATGATGAACACAAAGACTCAAGTGAAGGGCCTTGGTTGCCGGACTGCCATAACAAAGTGTACCTCAGTGGGAAGTCTGTCCCCCTTCAGATAGTGAAAAGTTTGTTTTCTAAATCCTCCAAAGCTCACAGCCAGAAGATGAAATTGGCTTGGGCTAGTAAGTAGAGTTGGGAACCCTCCTACTTGGGACTTTACATAAGAGCTGTTGAAAATAGCAGCAGCTTCTACCCACAGTCATCAAACAAAAGCAGCAGACTGTGACTTTATTTTTAAACATCTGCACAATTAAATTACTCTGTACAGTACTAGAATTTCCGTTTTTGTTTGTTAAAGGTAGAGCCTTTATGTACATAGGACCAGACAACTGTCTTAAACATGGGAGAGCTATGAGGAGCCCTAATTTATAGCATATTAATTTAATCCACTCATTCAAACCAACAGCATGAGAACCAGAAGCTTATTTTTGTAACGACCATGGAGACCACTTCTTCTCTTGCATACAAAGACCAAACAGCTTCCATATATAAGTAACAATATTTATAGCAGTATAAAACCTTGTATCTATGCAGTATTTGTGCATTTTAAATTTCAGATCAGAGCCTGTTGGGGATTACAGTCATACCTCGTGCTAAGTTTGCTTCACGTTGCGGCTTTTCAGGTTATGAACATGGCAAACCCAGAAGTGTTTACTTCCGGGTTCGCCACGTGCAGAAGCGCTTTGCACATGTGCAGTAGCGGCACTCTACTTAGGGACTTTTCGGGGTGCGAACAGCACCCCGAAACGGATCGTGTTTCTAAGTAGAGGAACCACTGTATATTGGTAAGTATGCACCAGCATACTTACCAAACTAGATACAGTGGTGCCTCGCAAGACGAAAAGAATCCGTTCTGTGATTCTCTTCGTCTAGCGGTTTTTTCGTCTTGCGAAACAAGCCCATTGACGGATTAGCGCTATTAGTGGCTTTTAGCGGCTTATCGGATCAGCTGATAAGCGGCTTAGAAAAAGGGGGGGGAGGAAAAAACCCCGCAGGAACTCACAAGACATTTTCGTCTTGCGAAGCAAGCCCATAGGAAATTCGATTTGCGAAGCACCTCCAAAACGGAAAACTCTTTCGTCTAGCGAGTTTTCCGTCTTGCGAGGCATTTGTCTTGCGGGGCACCACTGTACAGTATTGTGTAAATTCCATTAAAGTGCATATTCAAAAAGATGCAAATTGCAGAGGGAGGAATGGGAGAAGGAACAACATTCAGACTCCAGGGTATGTGGCAGTGGGGGTGCTTTCATCCCACCCTGCTGCTTGTGCCCATGATTTGCATATTTTAAAATGTGCATGGTAAGTCATATAATTAAGCTCATTGTTTTGATCATTGAGTCTTTGGATGGGTTGGAAAAGTAGTTAACTAAAGTTCTATGGGCCTCATCAGTGCCTAGTACAAGGCATGTGCAGAAAACCTAGTAAAAGAGACTGCTCCTTAAAGTAACTTAAGACATTATTGAGGTTCAGCAGGTCTGTTTTGAACAAGGCACCAACAGTACAACAACATACCTTTTGCAGACTTGCTGTTGCTCATATCACCTTTTATGAAATATTTCATTGTATCCAACTAAATAATTGTGTGCACTGAATGACTTCCACAAGTGCAACAATGTTCCCTTTCTTCCCATTGCATGCCCCCCATGTGCTCTTGACATTTCTGCAACCTGGCAGTGTGTGCAATGATTTGGTTAGATACGGCCTATTCTTTTCTGTAACAATAATGGTGAAACACTTGCTGCAGGAGCTAGAAAACTGCAGCTATGTGTGAGACAGAGGATGGCACAAGAGCTTGAAGATGCAAGAGAATTTCAGAAATAGGTTTCATGCTTTTCTTCTACCCATACCACTTGCCTGTTTTTTGGTAAGTTTGCTGCAGAATAAATGAGTAAGAAGCTAGATGGGCTTCTGCGAACCTTAGTTTGCAAAGGGCAGAGGAAGGTATCTGCATCATACTCTGCATTCTGTTGTTCTCAAACTAAATCAAACTGCTCAAGCCTTGGAGTGTACTTTAGGTAAAACCTACTGGAAACAACAAAGGATAAAAAATCGATTCACAAATGCTACCTTTAAAGTCACATTTGGCATTAGTAGAGGGGAAATGTGCCCAGCCAACTAATGCAGTTACAGCTGAGGTTTAATCTCTTGCTGGCTGCCTTTACTTATACAGTGGTGCCTCGCAAGACGAAATTAATCCGTTCCACGAGTCTCTTCGTCTAGCGGTTTTTTCATCTTGTGAAGCAACCCTATTAGCGGCTTAGCGGCTATTAAAGGCTTAGCGGCTAAAAGGCTATTAGCGGCTTAGCGGCTTAGAAAAAGGGGGGGGAAGCGAAAAAAAATCACAAGACTCGCAAGACTTTTTCATTTTGCGAAGCAAGCCCATAGGGAAATTCGTCTTGCGAAGCGCATCAAAAAACGGAAAACCCTTTCGTCTAGCGGGTTTTTCGTCTTGCGAGGCATTCGTCTTGCGGGGCAATTATCAAGCAAACTTGGTATACAACTAAATCAGTACAGCAGGTGTGAGAAACCTGTCGCTCTCCAGATGTTACTGCACTACAACTCCCATCAGCCCCCACAAGTGTGGCCAGTGATGACAGTTCATCAACATCTGAAGAGCCAAAGGCTCCCCACATCTGCAGTACAGATCAGCCATAAGTTCTAAATCTATCCAGTATTTCTTACTGTTCCCCCCACCCAAATATATTTATACATTAAGCTTCTCTATCTTTTTCTTCCGCTTGAATTTATTTTGCTTTTGCTTTTCTAACTTCTGTTTTCTGCTTCTAACACTGATGGTACATTTTAATTCACTGGTTGCCACTTATTGCTAATATTCCTAATTGATGGTGATCTGTGGGTTTCAGCTACAAAGGAGTTGTACGGGGAAAAGAGCAGAACATATTAATCTACCACTTTTGCCTGAACTGGTGCCATAACGCCCACTGCCAACACTGGTGTACTATAGCCTTTTGGACTAGCCCTGCATGTGTTACAAGAGGTTGTTATAGCTGCTAGTGCTCAGAAGTCCTGTTCACATAAGTAGCGGAGCCAAGCATTCAGGACAAGTTCATTCAGGACAATTATAAAAGTATTTAATATAACTTGATTTGTTGACATAAGATGTTGTGATGACTACTGGGTTAAATGACTAAAAAAAAGATTATACCAAATACATGAAATAGGCCAGAAGCAGTATGCGCCTGAATACCTGTTGTGTTGGGGAGGATACTGTTTATGCATTGCTTCTTGATTTCATGGAAATGTGACTTGACCACTGTGGGAAACAGAATGATGACACTTTAGTTCAAAGCACAGCTTGGATGAAAGATCAGGACGAAAGTGGGGGGGGGGTGTATTTTCTAAGCCGCATACTGTTGAGTACTTGGAAATAGAAACAGCTTCTTTGGGGGGGGGATCTGAATTCCACACAACAAATAAATAGTAACTGTGTCTTTGTAGCATGAAATACTATAAAAGGAACCTCTGTGAAATCAGACATTTACCAAAGAAGCAGACCATCGCATCCCTTAAAAGTTGCACAAGAAATGCAACTGTTTCACTGGATTTCATACTGCTCAAGCATTATTCTCGCCCTTATGCTAGCGCAGCAGCTCTTGCTTTGGCGGTCAGAGGATGCTGAATCCAGGCTAGAGCTTTCTTCTTTAGCTCTGTCTTTTCAACCACAAAAGTAGATTTATTTGTTTTTATTCTGAAAGCAAATTGGGAAACAGTTTACAAAAACTGACAAAGAAAACATTCAAATACTTTAAACTAGATTCATCTTTGGTTACTTATTTCAGTTCCAGTAAAACATACTGCTGCTGTAGTTCAGGAAAAAAGTCAGACCAAGTAAAACATAAAAACCAATATTTGCCTTCTTTACACATCCATAAATACCTGCAGTATTAGAAAAATGTTTCGTAAAGATTCTTTTCTGGCAGTGTTAAATTATACACAGGCTACAGACTTTTTTCCTAAGATTTAATGACAAAGTTTAGCTATTTACAGACTGCAAATATTAAGACATAAAATTCCTTCATAAATATGAAAATAGACCTTGCAAAGATCTTTAAACCTTAATCAAATATTTGGCTGCCCCCAAAGGTTATTTTTGCATAGAAATGTAGTGACATGCAGTATAAACAGCAGCATTAAGTGCAAAGAGGAATTATTCAAGTGTCTGTAGTTAAACTGGCAAGAAACACCAGTGTTCTTGGACAAGATACAGCAACCAAGAATAACCTATCATACTCCTGTCTTCTGCTGGGGTAGCAATTTGTTACATACAATTATACACAGTCATCTTTCACCAATCAGTCACAAGTATTGCTGCTATTACGTGTTTAATAAATGTAACATAGAAAGATTGAGTGAATTAAAAACAGATTGGGGATCTTAGATGGGTCTGCAGGTCGCTTGTAAGAAAGCAAGATGCATCTGTCAGCAAATCAAAAACATGATAAAAGCAAAATTCACTATTGTATTTGTATAAAGCACTGCCACTGTCTTGCCACAACCTGTATTCATTACAGCTAATAGCCAACAGCTGCTCTGCAATACTGGCTCTAGACTGCATACCCAGAAGGCCTTATGGCCAGGGGCTCTTACATGTTGTAAAAGTGGATAGCATACATTTAATTTTAGCCACACAATGACCAAGGAATTGGCTTCCACCAAGCTCCTTCAAAAAGAACTCCATTACAATGTGGGCTGGAGAAATGTCATGCTTTCTGTACCAGGATAAGAGACTAAAGCCTTGCACTAGCATTCTGCTAAGAATGCAGAGCAGCCATATAAGCAGCGACCCTCTCCCCAAGCTCAAGAAAGAATACCACATCTGATAGGTTGTTTGCAGAAAAACTGCATGAAAGCAGGAAAAACATAGATGAAGCAAAATTAGAGAGGCCACTTGTTTAAATCTTCACAAAACAGTAAGAGCACAAGTCAAACATCTAAAGGCTACAGGGTTCTAGGAGCTCACACATCAACCACAGACCAGAGTAGGCAGAAGTGTGGACTCCTTTCATGGCCTCTAAAGCAGACTCCAGTGCTCAGTTCTTTCAGTATCCATGCACTGATCAAGAGTAAATGCTTCTTCCTTGGAGGAACAAAATGTTACTATATCCTAAGTGTGCAGTGAGATGGTAACACATTTATTTTTCACTGTCTTTAAAAAAATGCATGCAAAAAAATAGCTGTGGGGAGTTCTCTGGAAGGAACTTGACAAGGGCTCCTATATAAATAAGCATAGATTGCAAAAAGATGTTACTGCTGTTAAGGTTGCAACAAGCAACTCTTGGGCAAAATATTGTTACCTGTTTTTCAAATATTTCCATATCTGTGATCCCCAAATTATTGCTTGATACTTTTTGTGGACTTTCACTGTTTTTATGGTTCCTTTTTGAGGGGTTAATAAGAGAGGACATCTACACACATCAGGAAGCAGCACTGCTTTTTTATTTCTTCCCCACAGGGGAGTTCTCATTAGCCTATTATATTAAAATAAGGGACTAGAGTCAAGACTTGGGACTCCAATCCCTCTTATTCAGCACATACTAACTTCTCTCTACTTTGAGCATTGTGCTGGACTTGATACTCAGAAAGAGAGACCAGTAAGGACTGGAAGTACTATTTCTGCGGCTACAGTCAGAGTCTAGTGAACAAGCATCCCTCTTCCAATGGAGGAATCTCAGGTGAGGTACTTTTAAGTTATACAAAATGCAAATACAGACCAAGTTTCCATATGTGCACACATCTGTTCAGAGTGTGTGACTGACCCACATGGAGAGGCTAATTGAAGAGTTGCACAAAGAGCTGGACAGAGCTGGATTTTAAGAGAATGCTGATGCGGAAGGGCTGGCTTATTTTTTAAGAGCTCTCATGTCAAACACTTGGATGGTTATATACTTAATTTCTTCTACAATATAGAATTGGAGATACTGAAGAGTTACAAACACACAGCTGTTCATCCTCTTTGTGCCCTTCAAATTTACTGAATAGGCATTTGGTTGCACAGCACCTATTATTGCTTAAGGAAAATGGGATCAACCTCTTTCTTGGTCATGGTATTAAGGTGACCAAAGCAAGTAATAATTGGACAAGGAATGCTTGAAATAGGAATCTGAGCTGCTTGCTTCCAGTGTTTGAAACTGGATTGGAAGAGGTAGGAAATTTAGCTCCAGCAGTCAAGTCTGACTTTCTTCAGTGGAAGTTTGGGTTTCAGGCCAGCACTATGAACCTGTCATTATAACAGAGGTGCAGGATGCTACCACCTTATCTATCTATGTTGTCCCAGCATTGCCAGTTTCCATCTTGTTATACTCAATAAGAGGTCATTTATACCTGCTCAGCAGCTCTCAAGAAGGGACACAAAAAGTTTTATAGATTTTTTTAAAGGATGCTGCCAAGTTTGGAAGAATTTCTTCAATGGGATCTAAACTGTGTACACAGACAGAAAATGGCTTCTAAGTAGAGGCAAGCCTAGGATCCCAAATTTATGGCCCTGCATTGATCCAGACATTTCATGGAGATATTGTTCTCCCCTTCTGCCTGCAGTAGCTGCCTCCTGAGGTACGGTAAGGGATTATGATCTCTCACACACTGACATACATGCTGTCTCTCCAAATGGACTGGTCTGGTTGCTACACTTTGCTAGAGTATTCTGAAATAAAAAATTAAAAAAGCAAAGAAGTTGGGAGGAATATGCCACCATGGTATCATGGCTGAACTTTAAATGTCACATTTTGATTGCTCGCATACTGATGCTGGTGCATCTGAAGATGGCAGAGAAACAAGATTTGAGATGTCACTATCCACTGCCTCAAAAAGAGAGGCTTCTCTGCCAGACTGTGGGGGAGGGTTAACACTGAACAATAGTTTGGAAGACTCCGACCTAGTGGAAGGCATGTTCCTTTGAGTTTCATCTTCAACTTCCATATCTTCAGAGGAGATGCAGCTCATAAACATCTCTGAGGATCTACTATCTGAATGGTCTAAATTATGTGCCAAGATACCATCTACATTCTGGGCAACTTGCCCCCTGGGCTTTCCGAGTTCTACTTCCTTAGCAAAATTTACAGGGCAGTACCCATTTTCATCTTGGGGCTCCAGTCCATCAGAATAGTCCATTTCTTCCTCCTGCAGAAGAGGAGAAGGCGAGTCCTGCCTATGATGTTTGGCCTGAAAAGGAGGAATCTCAGACACTCCATATTGACTGCTGCTCAGTAGCTTCTGCCGCACTTCAGCCCCCAGCTGGCTGGGATCGCATCTACTAATGGTTGAAGAGAGATCCCCAAATCTATTATCTTTATGCACAAATTCAAGAGATCCTGGAAGTGATCTGCTCCGTCTTACAGGAAGGAAAGAAGAGTCCAGCCAGTCAGTGTTAGAAGTCTGCCGGAATGGGGTCTGGTTCATCTTTAGACATCCTTCTGCCTCCGGTGAGTGCAAGTCAAATACAAGTGATATCACAGATTTGCTTGGCAAATCAAAAAATTTGACCTTTCCACCTTTCAAGTCTTCCCTAGAATTGAAAGGGTTGACTTTTCGGTTTGCCCCTTTGCTTGGTGTATAGTAGGGGTCCTGAACATTTATCTTGCGGCAAGGTTTGCGAGAGAATATGTCTGACTGACTGCGCGATAGCCAGATATTGCGCCGTGGACGGGGTGATTTAGGTGGAATCTTGTCATCCAGTGAACTTAGCCTTTTTACTCCTTGTCCCCTCTCCAGTAAACCTAGAATGGAGAGAAAAAGAAAATCAGACTTAAAGGATGTTGCTAGCGACAGGATTAGAATGATACAGAAAAAGATCACCAGTGTACATATGACATTCTGTTCAGTCTTCCACAAAACCCCACACCTTGGAAATGTATGGACTCACATGGAATTCTGTATCAATTGAGATCCAAATAATTTTTTATTCAGCTAAGTAGGAAGTAAAGGTCTAGTATAGAATATTAGTAGTAATAAATAGTGTTTAAAGTAATCTAAGGATTGATATGATCCCTAACTCCTCATGTTCATCCAAAATCTTTTCTCTAAGTCAACATTTTACTGCTTTGAGCTTCATTCTGCATAGACCATTAGAAGGGAATGAAGTACCAATTGTTAAAGACTGAAGACAGAATAACAAGTCTTATCTCTATTACATGTGGGCAAGTATTTTCAAAGGCCAACCATAACAGGAGATATATCCTTCCCATTCTATTATTGTGCTCTGTGCACTAGCAGATTGTTCCCAAGAACAAGAGTTGAGGAGGACAGCCACCATTTCATGAGACTATAAGACAAATTCATGCTACTAAAGGCTGATGTTTTCAACGTGAGGTTTCCTTAGAGCAAAGACACCCCTGTGCTTTGAAAGGTGAAGGCAAACAATAATACCTCCCTCTGGAAGTGAAGAGGTTATATTCCACATCAGCTTTGAAACAGCACATAGTCCAGTGCAGAAACTATGACACACAGCAGTTGGGCTTGGGGGTAAAATCTGTTAAATACATGTAAATAATGCATCACTAAATAGAGCAACTGCAAATATTAAGGTCAAGTGGAAAGTGGCTGTCCCAGCCATGTAACAGCTTCCTCTCAAAACTGAGAACAGGTACCCAAATTTTGGCTGCAATTTCTCTAAGCACACCAGGGGGCAGTGTGATGCTTTACAAGAAGGTACAATCCAATCCTAACACCAACACTTCCTATGTTTTATTATGTTAAACATACATATTTCTGGGTACATTAAAGGATTTGCAATTAACCAGCACTGATACAGAAACCTTTTGAACAAGTTTCAGGGTCCACATGTATCTCCCAGATATGAAAGCGCTTCCTCATTTGCACAATGCCAAGTACAGCTCTCCTCACATGTCTCCAGTGCCCTTAATATTGCAAAGAATGAAGAACCCAGTGTACTCTGGATCAAGCCGACAGCGGCTATCGCTGTTCAAATGAAGGCACTTCTCCCTACAGTCCTCAATCCTTATTGTGTGGGGTAATGACACCTATGGCCCAAAACAATGTATCCAGTCCCTAGATTCATTTCACTCGCAGTTTCCACAAACCAACTTGCAGCAGTAGTCTTCAAAGCTGCAAGAATTCAAACTGATCTGATATAGTCTCTAGGAAATACTTTGCAATAAGTCAGCCTCTGGTTAAAGGTCAGACATCCCAAGCCAACAAGGAAGAGCTTAATTTGGATGAAGTTCCTGGAATCTGTTTCACAAGGGCACAGCAGACACCAGGAGCCTTGTTTGCTTCTAAAATTAGATATTTAAACTCCAAAAGTGCAAGCTACAGAAAAAGCTACTAACAGCTAGTAGTTACTTATGTGACAGTTTCCTTTTGAGGTCTATATAGTTAGAATTTGGGTACCTACGGAGCAGGGCTTTAGAAAAAGTGGGAAATAAGAATTAAAAAGATGAACGATAAAAGTTTACATCATATTCAAATAAAATGTTCCCTTTGAAAAATAAAATAAGAGGACTAATGTCAAGCAACAAAGCATTTGTGAGAACTGGTCTTCATCTGTCATAGCCTATGATGCATAAAAAATGGGTGTCTCAGAAATTATATTAGGGTATGGGGAAAAGTTTGTTCTCAAAGTGGCACCTCCTCTGATCCTGCAAGGATTTCTTAAACCAAACAAAGGATTATTTTACTCCACTAGTCAAGTTGACCCTTAATGACATTTAAGCAGAGCAATTCTAATTCACATTTACACATGGGGCGTGGCAGAGAGAAGACAAGACAACATCCTGGAGATCCACTTGCAGAGTGTCCATCATACCAACTGTCCTGCTACTGCCACTGCAAACAGAGCAGCTTCCTTTTCTCTCCCCAACCTGAACTGACAGGGCTGGGACAGAGTTGCACCTTTTCCATAGGCCTGTCTGGGGAAAAGGGGCTTTGGCACACACCTTGTTTCCCCAACGCAACATCAATATTGAATTTCGTGATAATGCACCTCAAGTCAAGTTTTCTTATTTAGAAATAAAAGTATTATTTCTGGTTTACATTCCCTATCAAAAATTCAAGAAAGGAACCCTCACTATAATACAATTTTTGTTATTCTTGCTTAGTAAATCAGAGCAGCTTTGTGCTCATTCCCCTTGATCCCTACCTTTGGAAACTGAGATGGGTTTTCGATCTGTGCTGTCCAGATTTAGGAGCTTTCTTTCTCTTTCAGCATCCTCACTTTTCAAATCCCCTAGAATTTCCTCCAGTGTCTTGGCAATGTCAGCAAATGAAGGACGTAATTTTGGGTCCATCTATTAACAAAATAAATGACAAGATGCATCAGAGCTTAGTCATGAAGAAAAATCTGTACACATAGCACTATGTTACAAAAACATGATTTTATTGGTTTTTTATAAATTAATTCTCACAGGCACCATCTTTAACGCATGTATACCTACAGGCATATTGTTATGTTACATGGAAGAAAGATTAACTGATGTTTCATTTTGAGAAAGCCATACATCTAAAGCAATGTGGAGCAGAGGAACTATAACTTTTAAAATATCCTCTTTGCTTTAAAATATCCTATTTGCATTCCAGAAATCTAACATTAGATTGTATAGATGCCCTCTCCTCCAAGTCCCTCATGAACCATTTATCCAAGTTACCAGAGGCCTCAGTGTACTGATGTTTTGTTTTAAGAAATATGCTCATTCCATTCTTTTCCTTTAAATATACTCACATTGCAGCAGTTGAAGGCCAACTGGAGGAAGTTAGGGGGACAATCTCCCACCATGTGCTGGAAAGCATCATAATCCAACCCAAAATTCTGCAAGTAGAGGTGGAAAAAGAAAAGGCAGGTAAAAGTTAACAATTGAGGCACAAGAGAGATACGGGGAGGAAACATGTGCTAGACGAGGAAATGAGGAAATAATGAAGACAGTGTTACAAGGCAAAGCATGAAAGGGAATTACAGATAATAATTCTCTACTTAAGCAATACAATGAATTACATATATAGGTTATTCCCCATACAAGCAACACACCAAATCACATCTATTAGTGCTCTAACACAAAAGCAAGGTTCCTATGTAGATATGAGCAATGGCAAGGGGAAAGGGTAATTTCTTCTTGTCTCAGTTTGTGCCTTGATCTTGTATGGACACTGAGGTACACTTACTGTCTCCTAAACATTCTGCCATATGAGCTGAATTTATCAGCTCATATAACCTGACATTCCTAACTGTACAATGTTTAGCCATCTACAGCTTAAAATGCATAAACTGCATAACGTATCTGTGATGAAGTAGGAAAACTTTCAACTTGAATCATAATCCATCTAGTTTTGCAATAACTTTGGCATGGACTACTTTAAGAGTTGGTAATTTCATAAGTTCTCTCCAAGGCAAGATGACTGCCTCAAAAGTCCCCCCTTCTCTTGCAAAGAGAAGACATTTTCTACACTTTCAGTTTGAGAATATTTCATAGGAAGCTGCCTTAAGCCAGGTCAGGCTACTTGCAATTTGGCCAAGCATCATCTACTTCAGCTAGCAGCAATTCTCAAGTGTCACCTGCAGAGGTCTATCACATCAGTGCCTACCAAGTCTTTTTAACTGGAGATGCTTGGGGTTGAACCTGGAACTTTCTGCATAGGTAAGATAGGACATGACAACTTCTCTCTTATCCTGCTCACTGAGGTAGTGAGGCAACTCGCCAATACCAAAATGTATTTCTAATTTAGAAGAGAAGGATTCCTATGCAGATAGTCCTCTTTCAGTGAATAAGGTACCATCAATAACCTGCTTTGGGTTATACCAGTCAGATATTATAGAAGCTCATGACTAATTCCTGATATAGCACTCACCTGCAAAGTATAATTATGTGCTTTAAATGGGGAAGGAGTGGAGAGAAGGGGTTAGTGCCAGTCTCTGCATGCTACTGTAGCAGAGGATGAATGCTTTCTTAGAAGACTTATACAGCGGTCATTCATCATGTGTTCAGCAACTCTGCAAACATTAATGACCCAGCGAAATTCTTGAGGATTCTTCCCTTTCCAGTCCTTGTTAATGCACTCTGCTTACCTCTGTGCGAGGGAGATAGTCTGGATCTGCCTGGATCCTTGCTATAATCTCACAAAGAATGATGCCATACGAGAATACATCCGCCTGAGGAGGGGTGGAGGGGGAGAAAGAAAACATGACCACAACTTTATTACAAGCACTCCTATGCTGCCTGATCTGGTAGGGTCTCCCGTCCCCATTCACATGACAAAAGTATCCTCTATGGTGTTCATGTTTTTTACTTTCCAACATTTGCCAAAGTTCTAGGTCAAGCAATTAAAACCTAGGCCTGCAGAGTGGCAGTCTCACTTCCTTCTACTAAGGGATAATGCATAAAAGCACGTTCATTGAACAGGTATCTTAGAACCCAGAGATGTACCTGTAAACAGGGCTCAATGTGGACTTTTCAACTTTGAGGTGATCTCCGCTTCCCCATCTCTGCTGCTCAATGCATGTGTGCAAGCCCCAGATCAAGGTCCAATTGGCTGTTTCCCTTTCCCTTTCATGCTTCAGGTAGGCTGCCCAATTTGTATTGTTATATGATCAAGTGTATATTTACTACACTTTTTAAAGAAATGGCTAACCTTTATTGACTCTTAAAACTGCTCTGAGAAGATGTGACTGTGGTTGAGGCCAGCTATTTTTTTTTTTTTTACCAACAACCAAAACACAGTGAAAACAAACAGTGAAACCCCCCAGGCGGCTGATACATTGGGTATAGATAATCAATAATAACATATTCAAATCAACTGTATTTACAATTCTAGATACCTTAACACTCCTCCCTCCACAAGGTCTATTTAACTTTTAACATTTTTTTTTAAAAAAATATTTATTGAGATTTTACACAAAACATACCAAACATAAATTTTTTTAAAGAGTTAAAAATAATTAAACCAACCATTACACATACAAAAAAGAAAAAAAAGAAAAAAGAATGACAACTAACAGCTAATCAGTACTGTGCAAAACTGGCTTTTGTTGCAAACCAGAAGAACATATTTAAGCTCAGTCTGGGAGAGCCTGGACAAAAATGTGGTGTGCTAAAAAATAATGTACATCTAATGTACATGTATCCCACTGCCCACTCCAAACAAGGAAAATCAGAAAATGTTGCAGTATTAATTGGGAGAGAGAGCTCATCCAAACAATTACCAAATGTATTTAGAGCTATAGAAAATACTACTCACAGGAAAGAGAAAGTACATAACACATTGCTGTGCAATATTCAAAACAAAACAGCATGTGTATGACTAGAGAAAACAACCTCCCCTATAGCATATCATACCTATCATATGAGATAATTCAGCTAGGTACTTGCAGGCACAGGGTTTCATATGATTTATGCTGTGCTGCTTTTTACTTGCTTATCTAGAAGCATTTATTGCCATAATAAAACTGTAAAGGTTGAGAAACCCATTTTTTGCTACTCTGAAAATTAAGAAAAACAGAAACCTTGGATATTTATTCCACTTAATGAAATAAAAAGTGCTGTTGTTCCATTCAAATGGGATCTATAGTAATCCACAGAACTCTGAAATCATGTTCAGGAAGGAGCAGATTCCAATTGAATTTTCTACGTAGGACCCATTCAGCTAAACGTATTAATTACTATCATGCTAGAACAGCTTTAAAGCTACAGATGCTCACAAGTCCCCCACCCCCAACTATGCCAGGCAACCAGCAACCCAGTATCTATTAACTAATGTATAATTAAAGAAGACCAACCTTTTCATTATATGGCTCATCTCTCAGCACTTCAGGTGCCATCCAGTAAGGAGAGCCCACCACTGGTAGTTTCTCACTTTAAACATTTGAAGAGAGAGGTGGTTAGAAGCTGGCAAATTAAGCATTTCTTTGCAACTCCTTTCACTTTCAGCACGGGAACAAGTACAAGCTGTTCTCTCGCCATTCATATTGATTCTAGTTGTCTGGACAACAGAAGGTGATGGAGAGAGCAGAGGTGAAGTGTGAAGCGGCCAGAGTACCACTGCAAGCCAAAAGAGCTTCTGTCCTTTCTTCTGAAAGGCCTCTTCATATTCTAGGCTCTTTAGAGCAAGTCTTCAGATATCATTAACAGGCAACAGTTGACACTTCAGAACACCATTCAATAGCAGATAATCCTTATCTTGAACAAAATATCCCATGACAAATCAGACTATTCAGAAGTTTCTCCCTAGACAATTCAGAAAAGTATTCTACTTAGGAAGCATGATGGGACGCTTCCTGGAAATTGAAATAATTCATTTCCATATTTATAGAGCAGCTGTGTTGAGTCAGTACATTTTTTAGTTTAATTTTGTTTCACCCAAACTGTTCTAGTTCAGTTCATTAATGGATCACTTATCCAATGGGAAGAATATGACAATACTGATTTGCATAACTGCTTGAAGCATGTTCAGGGTCAAAATAGTCACTAAAATAGTAATTTTACAGAACCCCACTCATTAGTATTCATGGTACCTTACACAGCAGTTAAACCATTTTGATATCTTTTTTAAAAAAGAAAATGAAAAACAGGAAGGCAAGGAGAAAGGTTTCTAAGTGGCGTGATGATATCTGAAAGAACTGTATGGAACTTTCAGGAACTGATTTCAGTGTGAGAACTCAAATGCGGATCGTGTAAAGGAAGATATACCTGAGCATGTGCAAAGTACTTATATTCATCACTGAGCAAACATATACTGCAGCAAACACTGAGGATCAAAAGGTGCATGTCAAGGTGAGCACCAACATCTATCTTTTTTAGGAGATGACCTCATTTAGCCACTATGCAAACTCCTGGTAAAAACTCCCAGAGCAACTTCAGTCTTAGTCTATTGCAGCTAAAACAAAGAGGCTTATAGCACCTTAAAGTCTAACCAATTTATTATGGCATAAGCTTTCATGGTCTGGAGTCCATTTCATAAGTTGCTGCTGGGACTGCTATCCTCACTTGACAGATACATATACACACTGGGGCATACAAGAGAGAAAATATAAATAGGTGGGCTAAAAAAAGCCAATAATTGCAAACAGGTGGAATACAGTCCTGTTCTTCTTCAGCTTTGGTTTTGCAGGTTGCTGCTGATCTGAAAGCTGCCACTCTCTATTAGAAGAAATTCAAAGGGAAATCTAGCATGAAATAGAAGAATTAGAACTAATAACTATATTTGATTTTGTTTGCCCTGTTTGGCAAGTTTAATTCTGTTTGAATATACAAAATGGTTCTCTCTCCCACTACAGGTATTAGCAATGAGAAGTTGATTCTGTTAAATAACTTATAACCAATACCTGCTGCTGTGAATGGTCACTACTTGTTTGACAGATTAAAAGCTTTACTGAATTTTCAGACTGTACCTTTAAATTTCTTTGCCATTTTATTCCCACGGCTGAGGATTTCCCCCATATTTTATGTTTGCAGTAATATTCCTCATTTTGATTCATGCCGACAATGCTACTAACCTGAAGTCGGGGATTTTCTCTGCTAAGCCAAAGTCACCAACTATAGCAGAATATCCATTCTCATCATGCTTTATCAAACAGTTCTGAATGAAAAGAAGAGGGGAATTAGTGTGGTCCACATTTGAATCCCACCATTAAAAACTTAAAACTAGGAAGCAATGCAAGTAAGAGTGTGTGTTATATGGTATCCCACCCTTCATCAGAAGCGATCTCGAGACACCTCACAAAATTAAATATACAATCAACTAACAAACCATTAATCATAGTAACTAATCCATCTGTCAGGTATTACAAGGAACACCTCTCATTGTAATGCAGGTGCATGCACCACAAATTTAAGAGGCCTGGCTGAAGAGAAAAGTCATTAGCAGGTGCATAAATATAGACAAGTATGCACCAGGTGAAGTTCTGAGGGGAGCGAATGTACC
Source organism: Podarcis bocagei (assembly GCF_964188305.1). Lineage (NCBI taxonomy): Eukaryota > Metazoa > Chordata > Lepidosauria > Squamata > Lacertidae > Podarcis > Podarcis bocagei. The sequence goes on from NC_138129.1 coordinate 53,741,353, forward strand.
ACAAATGGAGTGCTCTTGCCAAGACCCTCTGGTGCGTCATCTTGTGACTTCAGTCAGCAAAGGCACTGCCAGAGGAGCCTTCAACCACAAAGCCTGGCCAGAACAATATGGGGTGTTTCTTCAGATAATCAGGCCCCTATTATGCCATTTAGGGGTTTGTGTGTCAGAAATAAAACTCTGAAATTGGCCTGGTGGCCAATAGGCAGCCAAGTGTATGTATTTGAGGACTAGTTATACAGTCCTAGGCAAATATACCTACTAAAACTCTGGCTTCTGCAATCTCCAGATATGACTGATCTGAAGATCAGCCAAAGCTACTGCTCATTTTTTTTAGCAATCTGTTCTGGTTTACTATACAATTTGACTGGGAAAAAGAATGTCCACCCCAATTCCAAATATGCAACAGTTACCTGAATAATTACCCAATAGCGCAGGAACATTTGGGAGGCTAGAGAAACTAGGAATGCGATTCTATGCTTGCTGAGTCAGACGTAAGCCGCATTACATTCAGGAGGCTTACTCCCAGGTAAGTATGTATTGGATTGCAGCCTAAGGCTCCACTCTTAAACATGCTTATTAGGGAGCAATCCTCCTTGAACACAGTAGGAATTCTCAACAAGTATACAACCGCACCATAAGGCTGGAAATTCTATTCACATTTGGGAACAAATCATACTGAACCCAGCAAGATTTCTGAGCAAACACATCTAGGAATGAGTTCCAAGCAGAACAAGGAACAAATATGATACATTGGGCTCTTGTGCTGTTTGATATCTTTAAGTGAAATCATTGCTAGATTCAGTTCATGGATTATTACTACTATGAATTATAATTTCTAGGTTTACACTGCATTTAGGCTGTAGTTTAAGCACAGTGTTAATTCCTCCCCCCCCCCTTTTACTGATTTTAAGATCTCAGGTAGAACATTAATTTGATATTTCAATTCAGAACATTTTTGGGATTTTGCTTTTTAAAATAGATCACTACATACATTTAATCTATTTTAAAATTAAAAAATAACTTGCTTCCAATGTCTGCAAGCCACTGTCAAGTCTCACTTAGCCAAAATCTTGTAGGTTAACTAGGACTGTGAACTGTAGTCTTTAATGGATTTGGAGAGCAATGACCACATCATTACAATGATACTTAACTGTCAAAGACAAGGAGCAGATGGGGGAAATTAAGCATTCTGGTCTTTGTACTGTTCTCTCTAATGTACTGATGCCTCTGGCACTGGCCACTGTTAGCCTTTCATTATAAAATGAAAGTATAGTAAAGTTATGTTCTGTTTTAGTTTTGTCCAGTTTAATTTCTTGCACAACTGCATCGCCCACTGTGCGTAACACACACATCCATGTTAACAGCAGGCAGCAGTGACTTTATGGACTTCTCTTGAGTTGTAACCTGCAAAACCAGCAAATAAATTCAGGTACTTGCCTGCTCATAAAAACAGCAGATAGGAAAGGGGAGGGGGAGGAAGGGAGAGGTCTCAGATCTTCATTGTACTTCTCTCATGGACATACAGAGATTCCTGTTTGATTCCTAGGTCCCAATTAATATTTATTTTATTTTAACCTGGATCAGTTATAGCACACACAGCTCACTTTGAGTTTTAAAAAATTGCACAAGGTCAACTGAATCAGGCCAACCCAACACACACTAAAGCTTCTCAATTATGGCCTTTGTTATCTCTCGTCAAAGAATGCATTCATTCAGCTTGCTTGTGGTAAACTATTTGTTCACTGCAAAATGCAGCTAAATCCTAGAGGGATAACATTAATCATACAGCAATGTTAAAACCATGATGAAAATTCAGCAGTTGGTGTAGAAGTAACCATATGTTGGGCAGCAGCCATTTGATAATGCTAGGGCTCTTTTTTGGTTCTTCATATGACAAGTAATTTTTCTACCTACTTAAGAAGCTTTTAGTATAATACAATGAAATCAAGCTTTCTCTTACAGTTTATGAACTTTCAAACTATATGCCCTGAATACAGAGTTGTATTTCTCAAAAAAAAAAAAAAAAAAAAAATATGTTGCTGATCAGTGAGTGGTTGCTATTCATTTGCTTTCCTGCATTAGCCTTCAATATTTTGTTCCTTAAATGTAAACAATGCATGGGAGGCATATCTTATTGTCCAAACTTTTACAAGTATTCCAATAAGAATAACTGCTTTGAATTTGTTTGAACATAACTTCATGTCAAACTCTGCTTGAGATACCCTTTTCAATCATTATGGCACCCACCCACAGTTTGTCTCCTAACCTCATTCCTATTCATTATCTTGCTCAAAACTTCCCTTTTCCTGTTCTCTCTAAATTTGCTGCCCCTTCACCCCAATAAGTATACCTTACTGTAACTAAGTCAAAGTGTGTGTAATTGAAACCACCATGTTCTTCTCTGCCTCCATTTCCCTCCCACTTCCTCTGTTTTTCCTGTGTTTATTTTAGAATGCTATTTGTAAAGCATCGTGTTTTACCTGAACCAGTGGGTTCAAAGTACAAGAAAGGAGATTCCAACTAATCATTAGGAAGAACTTTCTGACAGTAAGAGCTGTTCAACAGTGGAAAGGCACTACATTAGAAGGGAAAGGGACTCTCTTTCATTGGAAGTGTTTAAATCTACCTGTCAGCTATTTTTTAGCTGCAATTCTTGCATTTGCAGGACTAGGTATCCTTTGGGTCTCTTTCAACTCTACAGATCTATGATCTATGTGTACATAGGTAAGTCCCATATAGATTTTCTTTTAAAAAAACAACTCAATTTTAAGCCATATTAATTGTGCTTTATTTAGTTTCTTCTCTAATCAAATTTCAGTTCAAATACTAATATGTATTGAGACCCGAATTAACACGGGCAATCTGCTAAATCAGATAACACTACAAGGACATCAGAAAATTATTCCAGAAAACCCACATCACTGATTAGCCAAGCTGTGCTCTACAAGGCAACTGTGGGTAATTCTTATAGTTATGTCCCTGGATTGAGCTTCACAGAAGGTCTCTGGGAAACTTTTTAATTATATTTATTTTGATAAAGAGAAGGCAATCAGACTGGGAACCAATGGTGACATTCACTCAGAATACTCACTGTCAACTATAACATCCCTGAAAATAAGTATTTATAATGAATTTAATTCTTGGTTAGTAGTAAGGAGTGACAGTCTAGCAATAGGTTTTGGATGGAATTGTATTCCCCTTGAGGAAAAAAAATCAGGTTTGCTACCATACTGTTTTCAGGCAAAATTCAAAGTCACTGTCTTTAAAACCCTATATGTATCAGTCCAGGATATTTAAAGGACTGCCACCTGCCCTACTTTAATCTTGCCTGTCCACTGAGGTCAATGAGAGAGGCGCTTTTTGTATGTCCAATCACCCATCACCATCTGAAACATGGTGGTTGGGACTAGCACTGCTCTATTTATCTAGCCTAGTACCCTCTACCCTGACTGGTCTTGCACAGAGGCTTTTCACAGGCTGGAGGTGCCAAGGATTGAACATGGAATATTCTGTATGCAAATATTGCACTCCACCACTGAGCTACGGCCCCTCGTTATGCAGATTCAAATTCTGTGGAATGTATTGCTACATTGCATGTATAAAAAAGTCAAATAATACATGATCAAATCTCTCTGTGGAGACTTCCCCAGAGATACAATTCTGGAAGTTTATACAACCTGAGTTATTCCTTAGGCTGAAATCTTCACTTAAAGAAGCTGAAACTGAGCTCCAAAGAGTTAACAAATGTTTATACATAAACAGATGTGAGTGAACATAAAGCTCCTTTTGTGTGTTGAGAGAGCTTAACATCTGCTTTGCACAGTGTAATCCTGCTAAGGAAGTTCAACATTTATTTTCTTCTCACATAAGAAAAGATATCCACTAGCAATAGCTTGTTCAGGCCCAATGCAGTTTCCATTAATTTTCTTTGTGCTGCTGAAAGCAAAGAAGGATTGCTTTATATTCAGGGATGTTACCGCAGTTTCCTTCACATTAGCTAAAACAGCCAAATGGGACAATATGATCCTGCTACTGTCTTAATGGTTACATACAACTTTAACAGTATTGCTAAAGAAATCCATGTCTGCTAAATGAAGTCATTTAAGAGACTCAATTTATGCTGAAAAGTGTGAGATAAACACTCTCTCTCTCTTTCTCTCTCTCTCTCTTTATATATATATATAAACAAGAGAGAGTTCAGACAATTTTGCACTGTAAAAGTTTGTCTCAGACAAACAGATTTATCTAAAAACATTAACAGGTAAGAAATGCATCCTCACAATAACTCATTGTCTCCTGCTTCTCATCCTTTTTCATTATTCCTTTCTGCCAACTTGAAGGTTTTACAAGCAAATTATCTAAATCCAAATATAAAGTTCACTAGCTTAAATAGCAATTCCATAAATCAAAGGAAGGTAGGAAAAAGGCTAGCATAAAAAAAAAAATATGATGAGTAGAATTGTTACCATTTAAGTAACATTGGTATTTCTATTTTAGGATTTTTAACTTTAGGATTATGGAGCTTTTGTACTACTCTGGCTTGTCAAACTTGAAAATCTTGAAAACTTTTCAAGAAGCATAATGGCAACATGGAAATCTACTCCTCATTCTCCACAGTGTTCTCAGTATATTTTGCATTTAGACCAGGGTGCAGGGAAGAACCTTTGGTCATTAGTCTGATAAGGATCCCAAAATGGTCCACAAGGATGTTTTTCTCAAAAAACCCTGAGCTGTCTGTCTCTCCTTGTAAGCTTCATGCATGTGCATCTGGCTGGAAAGCATACAAGCAAAAATGCTACTATTTTTCAAATGAGGAAAAGAACTGGACCCTCAGCCAGAGCTTCTGTGCTTCACAGAATGCCTCTCAGGCTGTGTTTAAAAGCAAAGAAGAAATGGTGAGAAATGCAAATATTTTAGCTGTTCAAGACAAGTCATTTGTGATACTGATAAAGATGTTCAACCATTAGGGGCTTTCCTGGGCTTAAATATAAAACCTCTTAGGATCCTAACTAGAAAACACGAACAAGTCAGATAAATACTGGCAAAGGAGGTTTGCAGTGCAATCCTAACCACGCCTACCCAGAAGAAAATCCTATTGAATTAAATGGGGCTTTCTGCCAGGAAATAGAACTGCTAGTACATTTGCAAAGCTAAGCAGGTCTGCTTTGGTTTCAAAGTGGATGGGGGATTGCAAGGTGAGATTCCTGCCTCTCAGAGGGTTGGAACAGATTGCCCGCGGGGTCCCTTCCAACTCTACAATTCTATACCCCATACCTGTGATGTCAAGTATGCAGCAGGTAGACACACAGCAGCCAACAAATGATTTGGAGTGTGCTCCCAGTTGTTCCTTGGCAAGTGAGGATTGGTGCTGCTGAAAGAACCAATTACTTTGTATTCCCAGCTTGAATTCAAGCAGGTGATTCAAATGATTTTAATCTACTGGCATGGCTCAAGCCATGGCGACAAAGGAAAATAATTACTCTGCGTCATCTGATGTCATGTTGAAGTCAGGTAATTTGAGTGGACAGCTCCACCCAGCTGTCAAATTGGTCTGCAGGGGATGGGGGAGCTGCCAAAATGGCCCACCAGCTGCTAAAGCTTCCCTGCCCCTGATTTAAAGGGTTCAAAAAGGTTGCACATATGAATATATTATAGTGTTGTAATTCTAACTATCTATAAAGGTAGATATCATCATAGTACAAATGGGGAGAGGGGTCAACATTGAGAGGATGTAGCTTTTTAAGGCTACCTAGTGAGTTCAGGGCTGATTCAAACAGGAGAATTCATCATTTGTATCTCAATCACTTAAATAGTAAGATAGAGTGAAACCACAGGCAACACTAACAGGAATTATGATTTGCTCACCAATATTGTAACACCAAACAATTTTACACTATTAAGTGATATCAATGCAGCCTAAGTGCTGTTGTACTAAAGCTTCTCATCTTAGTGTTTCAGGCATAACCTAATTACTTTCAAGGCTCACACAACTCTTCAGCCATAAGTGTACCACCTGTTAGTATTTGCTCTCCATTTGAATTAGTTTAAAAAAGACCACAGTTCAGTTACAAAAATCAGTATACTGAAGTCTGGAAATACTCATATAAACAGAAGATGTGGCATTTGGGATGCTTTGCTTCCCAAGAACAGAGACAGTAACTCTTTATTCCATTTTGTCCCATCTCCCCAGAGTTGGCAGACTATTAAAGTGCATCCCAGCTGGTCATTTGCAGTTTTGGCATGAGAACCTTCATCGTAACTCGGCATTTTACCTATGGCACATTTAAAAAACCACTATCACTATTTTTTAATCATTAGCTGTTTATAATAGTGTTGTTTATGAATTAGTGCCAAAACAACAGATAATCGTCAAGGTGATAAATTTCTGATTGCTTTCCTCACCAGTTTGCAATTACAATGGGACATTTATAAGGAAAGAAATGATTTTCGTATCACTAGCTGCAATGTTAAATAGTCATAATGACACGGCATCTTGAAAAGCAAAGTTTATGCAATTATTTGTAGCCCTGTTTTATGCATCAGTTGAACAGTTGCTGGAGTAAAACTCTACCAGCTTAGTGTTGCTCTGTAGCAGTTTAGGTCACCTGTAGAACAATGTTGAATGTATCTGAAGTTATGGGGAACATTTAAATATACAGCAATAAACCTTTAAGAAAGTAGGGTGGGACACAGAGACAAGTCTGTATGTCTGCATCTTTTTGTAGTTTTATATTATAAAATGTGTAGCACCTGGATCCCTAGGCTTTGGGAACTAAAAGTTTGAATAACTTGCTGCGAACAAATTAAAGAAGTTGTGCAACCACCTTCCCAGGAACATAATCCTAACTCATTTATTTGTGACCTCTACTTCAGGTTAGTTTCTTCTCAGACATCTACACAACATGAGTTGTTCTGGGAAAGTTTAATCCACTAAACTATGTTTTCAGTGTTTTTTCACAATCTTTTAAAGTGACATTTTACGTAACAGTTTTACAGTTTGAGGCACTGAGTGGGGCTGGAGAAAAGTAAAACTACGCAAGATTGTTTGTAGTTCGCTAAGTAATACACATCTATTGCCAGATGGTTTCATTTGATAGAGACGCATGGTACCTTGGATGTCAGATCCCGATGGAAAATGCCTTTATAGTGAAGGTAAGTGAGTCCCAGAGCAATGTCCAGTGCCAGCTTCACCCTTACTGTCCAAGGCAGGTGTTGATTACCATCCAACAGCTGTTCTAGGTTACCACAGTTGATATACTGAAAATATATAAAAAAAATTAAAAAGAAAAGAACCACAGTTAAACTTCAAAGTACAGACAGGTGAGGAATTTCTTCTTGGATTTAGTGGGGCAAATGTAAGTTCCTCCAACTGTATTAATGATATACTAACTCAAACCAAACAATCATGAAAGTAAATAATCTATTAACTTTAAGATTGGTAGGTGAATGCATCCCCAATAACTCCTGGACATCCTCCTTGTTGGCATCCATCTATCTCAAGAGACAATGGAGTGTGCGTCCAGGGGTGAAGACAAACTGCTGTGTTAGCAGTACAGAAGTAACTTTCCAGTGTGTATGGAGGTCCTGAGCTGCCCAGACGGACAAGACCCCCTCCCCCGGCCTCACTGATGTGGTCCAAAGGAAAGCAGAGCAATGTTTGGCACAAGCTAGGCTGCCTCAGTTGCTGGTAGGAGGGCATACAAGGTGCCATCCAACAGTCTTAGGGACCCCATTTGGGATATGTTTAGAAACCACCTTCTTGACCCATTTTTCATGAATGCACAGGAAACTGTCAAGGCTGAGTCAGACCTTTGGTCCATCTAGCTCAGTATTGTTAACACTGACTGTCAGTGACTCTCCAGGGTTTCAGCCAAGGGACATTCTCTCCTTTCCCCCAAGTTTTTTTAATTAGTTTTCCACAAAATGTTTAAACACGCAAACAAACAAATAAACAAACAATCATAAATCCTAACCTTATTAAAACTAATCTTATTAACATTGTTAAGCGACTTCCTCGTATCCCCTTGGTTGAATTTCAGTGTATATCATTTTAAAGGTTTTCCAAAACCTATATTCTCATAAAATTAACTTAGTCACTTAACATCTATCTTTCTTTCCCAATCTAAATTTCAACATAGTAATTTATCACATTACATATTTAAGTCCTAAGCCTATCTGGTATTTGCAAGCCTTTCCAATTAATTTAACTTAACATATTTAACTAAATAGTCTTTAAATTTCGTCAATTCTTCCTGGTAATCCTCCTCCTTCTGGTCAAGGACTCTTCCAGTCAGGTCGGCTAGCTCCGAAAAATCCATCATCTCAGCCAAGGGACATTCTCAGCCCTACTTAGACAAGCCAGGGATTGAACCTGGGCCCTTCAGCATGCAACACACGTGCTCTGCTACTGAGCTATGACCCTTCCCTAAAGCACAGCATACACCAAAAGAGGAGGAAATGACAACTGGAAAGAGGTAGTGCAGACAAAACAACTGATAACTGAGGCTAGATTTCAATTAACATGGTTAGTTTTTGCCAGCAGGTGGTGGCATGAAGTAATTCAAGGTTCTCCTCTCTCCCTGTATTTCTACTATAAAAAGAGTTCTCATGTAGTAGATTTCTAACTGCTAAACACCACATACTGTAGTGCAATATTTCTGCAAGTCAGCCCAGACTTCAGGCTTGTAGAGAAGTACTATCAAATAAGTCCCACTTGTTAAACTGCAAGAGCTGAAGAAATTCATGTGCACAAAGAATAAATATACAACATTCATTCTATATTTGCACCCCTCTTTAAATACAATGAGACCAAAAATTTATATCCAAGTGGGATTACTTTAACACAAACCAGTGACCCAGCAACTGTATCATCCACTGAGCTACAAATCAAAGAACTGTTAATTTCTAGCTGTCCAGAATACTTGAGGATCTAAAGAGGATCAAAACGAAGTGTTCCTTGGCTAGATGCCAAACTACTTGGCCCAGATTTTAGGAGCCAGCTCAAGTTTCTCAACGTATTATGCCAGGAGAGTTCATGGCCACCTCACAAAAAAGTGCAGTTGTTTACCACTTGTGGACCAGGACTAGTTTATGTAGCGATTTCCACTACAAGCAAATTAGAATAGAATAGAATAGAATAGAATAGAATAGATTCTTTATTGTCATTACACAAGTGCAACATTGTACAAAGTGCAACGAAATTGGATGCCATCCCTTAAAACATCAAAAGCAAGACAACAACAACAACCAAACAAACCACATTCCAGCCACACCCACACCACACCCATCAAACTCCCAGGTCACACTATCGAGTTACAGCATTCAAAAAGGCCACAGCTCTTGGATAGAAACTGTTTTTCAGTCTATTTGTCTTTGACTTGATGTTTCTATATCTCCTGCCAGAAGGCAGTAGTGCAAACAGACCGTGTCCCGGGTGAGATGAATCCTGCAGGATGTTATTTGCTTTCCTAAGACAACGGGAACCGTACAGTTCTTCCAAAGATGGGAGAGGATGACCAATAATCCTTTGGGCTGTGGTTATGACCTTCTGGAGCACCTTCCTCTCCCTAGCTGTACAACTGGAGAACCAAGCACAAATACAGTATGTAAGAATGCTCTCTATGGAGCCTCGGTAGAAGCACACCAGCAGTCTCTCACTCAGATTGTTCTTCTTTAAAAGTCTGAGGTAATAAAGTCTCTGCTGGGCCTTCTTCACCAGAGCAGTGGTATGTGCGCTCCAAGTCATGCCCTGATCGATAGCTACTCCCAAAAACCTGAATTCCGCCACCCTCTCCACCCGTTCCCCGTTGATATACAAGGGCTGAATGTCCGCCTTTTTTTTCCTGTAATCCACCACCAATTCCTTGGTCTTAGCCGTATTAAGAGCCAGATTGTTCTCTCCACACCAAACACAGAGCCGCTCTACCTCGTCCCGATAGGCGGACTCATCCCCTCCTGAAATGAGCCCTACCACCGTAGTGTCATCAGCAAACTTGATGATTTTGTTGCTGGAATAGATGGCTGTACAGTCATACGTATAGAGAGTGTAGAGCAGGGGACTCAACACACAACCCTGTGGTGAGCCGGTGTTAAGGCTAAGGGCTGTGGACATGTGTGACCCTACTCTAACCCTCTGAGAACGTTCTGACAAAAAATCCAAAACCCAGAGACAGGTGGAGTTGGAGAGTCCAATCGCCTCTAGCTTGGACACCAGTCTATGGGGGAGGATAGTGTTAAAAGCAGAGCTAAAATCCACAAACAGCAGCCTCACACAACTCCCCGGCTGCTCCAGATGGGACAGAGCAGCATGGAGAGTGGTATTGATGGCGTCTTCTGTGGATCTATTTGCTCTGTATGCAAACTGGTAGTTGTCAAAAGTTGATGGAAGACAGGAAATAATGTGACGGCGCACCAGTTTCTCAAAACACTTCATGATGATTGGAGTCAGTGCAACTGGTCTATAGTCATTCAAACTACTGATTGTGGATTTTTTAGGCAGAGGGACAATAGTTGACGACTTCAGGCAGGGTGGGACAATAGACTGGTGTAAGGACTTATTGAAGATCTTAGTAAAGACCCTCGCCAGCTGATCCGCACAGCCCTTCAACACCTTTCCAGTGATTCCATCAGGTCCAGCCGCCTTCCTCGGATTCACCATCCTCAAAACCTGTCTCACCTCATGTTCCTCTACCGTGAATGAGGGGCCCCTATGGGCTGGTGGCTGTAATACCGGCGTCTCAGGTGGCTCCTTCTCGAAGCGAGCAAAGAAGAGGTTAAGCTCCTCCGCCAGCAAGGGGTCACCGTCGACAGCACCAAGGTTAGGTTTGTAGTTGGTAATATGTTGAATCCCCTGCCACATCTGTCTTGTGTTGTTGCTCCTTAAATTATCCTCAATCCTCAGCCTATAATCCAATTTTGCCCGTCGAATACCCCTCCTCAAGTTTGCTCTTGCTACACTGTAAAGCTGCACCTCGCCTGACCTGAAAGCCCTGTTCCTTTCCCGCAACAGGCACTGGACCTCTCTATTCATCCAGGGTTTCTGATTGGGGTAAAACCGGATGGATTTGTTTACAGTGACAGTGTCTGTGCAGTGATTGATATAGCACAGAACTGCCGCCGTGTGCTCCTCCAGGTCTGAACTATCGAAAATATCCCAATTGGTTCTCTCAAAACAGTCCTGCAGCTGGTGAATAGCACCTTCAGGCCAGATTTTAACAGATTTTAATATTGTGGGAGCCCGTTTCCTGACTGGGATATATGCTGGTACCAGGAACAGAGACATATGGTCGGACTGGCCCAAATTAATTGTGCATATTAACGCAGATTGCCCTTTGGAAGCAACAGTTATCTGCCCCAGGCAAATACAAGTTTCTGATGCAGCAAAAATTAAGTCTTCCAGGATCCACTGTGCCTGCGTGGTTACTGCCATAATTAAAAGAGATGCCCATGAACATACATGTAGGAAATATATTCCAATGGTACGTGATAACATTCTTGCACGCACTGTGCTGTATTCTGTTTGTCAAGTCATTATTTAAATTCTATTAATTTTATTCAGCAACTTGCTTAGGAACAAAGGAAGCTGCCTTTTATTGAGGGAGACCCATCAGCCCATCTAGAACATTTGCCAGTCAGATACTCTCACGGACAACCTTCTGTGGGCCACATGATAGTGGTGCATAGGGCCAGTGGCAAGAACTGGGTGCAGCAACGGATGTGAATCTTTACCTTCGTTCAACCACACAAACATCAGAAGTCAGTCAGTCTCACTCTCTCTCTCTCTCTCTCTCTCTCTCTCTCTCTCTCTCTCTCTCTCACACACACACACACACACACACACACACAGTCCATCTACCATTCAAGGAAACAAGAATCATTGTCATAGTTCAAGGATAGATTTGTGCCAGGCAAAAGCACTTGAGGCGGCTGTGGAGCACTACAGTGAGGGGTGTGACCTTGGGAAAATCTCAATGGCTGACTAGAAAAGGCTCTGGTGGTTCAGATTCGGCCTCCAGGCCTGAGGTTCCCCACCGTGTTCTACACTGACTGGCAGTAGCACTCTAGGATTTCAGACAGGGTCATTCCCAGTCCTACCCGGAAATGCCAGGGATTGAATTTGGGACCTTCTGCATGCAAAGCAGATGCTCTGTCACTGAGCTATGGCTCTCCTGCTTGCTTCATCCAGCACTCTATGGAACCATGCAAATGGATGAAAATAGTGGCATACTTTTTTGATAGTTAAAACAACTGAGCTACAGTATCTACTTTGCAAATCACAGTTGTTCACAGATTCCCTGGTGTGAGAATCTGCAGTTTTGGAGCAATACTGATGTCAGGTCTTCTTGCAATGCACCACACCTCTTTACATGGTACTAAGCTGCAGGAGATCACAGTCCTGCTACATAATGTCCAACCGTCATTCTCAAAGAGCCTCCTTTGCACAAGCAGTACTTCCTTCATATTTTTCTCAGAACATATTGTCCTTCACAGTTCAGTATTGTTTTGTCTCCTGCATATCATTGTTTGAAGGACTGAGAGGTGTCGTGGCAGATGTGCTGAACCAGTGCCTGGCCTTGATAATGGAATTGGTGAGCAACAACAAACTGAAGCTCAACTCAGACAAGAGATATGCACAGTCAGTAGGTAGCCTTCCCCCGTCCAGGTGGGTCAGAATTCCATTGAAGAAACAGGTGTGCAAACCTGGGGGGTACTCCTGTATCCTCCATTGTCAATGTGGGCTCCATGCCGCCAAGTGCCTTTTAACAGCTATGGCTGGTGGTCCAGCAGCCTTCCTATCTGGATACAGATAGCCTGGCTTGAGTGATGTGGTAATAGGATAGGTAATAGGATAGATTACTGCATTGTGTTTTATGTTGAAATACCTTTGAAGACTATTCAGTAACTGCAGCTAGTGAAGAATGTGGTAGTCAGACTGACCAGGACTAGCTGGCCATATAAATTCAGTTCTGGCTAGCTTGTGCTGACTGTCAATATTTTTTTTCTGAGCCCAATTCAAAGTGCTAATCTTGACATATAAAGTCTTGGGTGGCTATGAACGCCAGCACTTCAAGGACTGCTTTTCCTCACATGAAGGTGAAATCAATATCCGAGGTCCTTCTGTGTGCCCCCTCCAACAGATATTCAGAGGGTGTGAACAAGAGAAGCTACCCACAAATAATGGATAGTCCTTCCCCGAGATGCTTCCTTGGCACTGACTTTGTCACCTTCACAGTTCCAGCCAAAAACATTTTTATTCTCACAAGCATTTGGAAAGAGTTCCAATAGTCTGACTTTTGGTTATTTATTTTTAGTGTTCATTCCTATGAATGTGGGCTGATTATTTTTATATTGCTGGGTGGTTTTTGTGAATTTACACTTTTCATATTTGTTTTGTTCCAATGGCCTTTTATTGTGTATAAACTGCATAGTGTTGTAAATCACTGTGGGACTTTTTCCTGCATGAAGCAATTCATAAATTGATTTGGAACAAACCACTGATTAGTTTGCTGTGTCTATACTGCAGACAATAATTAAACTGGGTTTACCAGGTATTTTAGTATTACCCATTTTTGAATTCAGCTTACAAGTATATTAGCACATTGCACTTTTACCACAATCACTCTTTTTTCTTCTGTATGGGCAATAGTCAACGTCACAGAATTGGACCTCCACTCATGCAACTGGACTTCCTCTTTCCAATCCCCTGCACCTGCCACAGCTCAGCCACCATAACAGAGTTGCAGCATGCACAGAGGGCTGCAATGGGAGCAGGAATCCATTCCACAAACTGTAACATGCCACTGGTGGATCAGTGGATATCACCCTCTTGTTTATTGAATGCTATGTCGCCACAGCAAAATGAGCTCAGCATGTAAAGCATGGAGTTGTCCTGTATGCAGATACTGGAAATATCTGACTACAAATCATTAATGAATGTTTAATTAAGAAAGACCTTTAATAGTGAAAGGGCTATAATAGTGCAAACGTGTCCAATTTCATGCTGATTGCCTGTTTGGCTTCAGAGTACTTTGTCTATTGTAACTGTAACTTAATCTCATCTGTTGATGCAGTTAGCACATCAAAAAGGCAAGATCCAGTCTCCTCAAACATTTGGTACCATAGATCTGAATAAATCTTCCCCAGGAGGAATTATAACACTTTGCTCATTTCTCTTTACATAGTAGGACTACGACTCATTTCACCAGCCCTACAGGCTCCCATAGTCAAGAATCTCAGGTGAAAGGATCTCTATTACTAAGCTATTCCACCTTCCTCCTCCCAACAAGTTATCAGTCCCAATGCAAGTACTGGAAGATGTAGTCTTTGCAATTTCAAATATGCATGCTCTGAATGTCTGCCATTTCAGATAAATTAACTATCCTATGGGGCCTTGCTCCAGCTGATGCTACAAGATAAGCACTGCTTTAACAGTTGGGCCTAAAAATTCATTGTGTGTACAAATGCAATTACAATTCTACAATACTTAAAACCAAATTAATCCAACTCTTCAAAATAGGGATAAGGCTCCACCTAATTATATATTTGGAATAGCCTTCTAAGCAAGGGGGGGGGGAGTAAAGTAAAAAAGTGTAATGATGTGACAGCTTTTGCTCCCACTATGTACAAAACAAACTGTGGCTTTGCAAGTAACAAAGGACTTTTTTCCAACTGGAACAAGGGTTAAGTACATCAAGAGTGGCAGCTCAGGACTGAAGGCTGGGAATATTTGTACTCCAACTATGCCAACAATTCAAATTCCATTAAAAATACAAGTCTGCCCTTGAAGAGCTAGATGGGAAGGAAAGGCCTACTGGGTGTGTTGTTGGAACTCAGCTGAATGTTGTTTCCTTTCTTCACAATCCTTGATAGAATATACTTTAAGCAGCAGTACAAATTCATGTAGATCTAAATTCTTGATTCTGATGTTTTTACTTCTGAGTGTTTGCAAAGTTGTTGTATGGTCCTGTGAAACTGTGGGTTGTAGGAAAGTATTAGAAAATTTCGGATTAGAGAAATTTGTAGGTAACAGTAAAGTACCCCTGGGTGGTTAAGTCCAGTCAAAGGCGACTATGGGGTACGGCACTCATCTTGCTTTCAGGCCAAGGGAGCCAGCGTTTGCCCACAGACAGCCTTCCGGGTCATGTGGCCAGCATGACTAAATTGCTTCTGGTGCAACAACACCAGTGATGGAAGCCAGAGCCCACGGAAACGCCAGACAGGGACAAGAATAAGTGTTTGCACATATTCTGCAATTATTTTTGTCCTGAGCTTCACAAATTTCTTCCAACAATCTGATCTTAAATTTGTGGGCAACTAACTATAGGCCTTTCCCCTATACTGCAGAGAAGCAGTACATGGAACTTATATTTAGTTGTAAAATAAAGCCTGTACAAACCTACTCATAGAAATGCTACAAAAGCTTGGCTGCATTCTTAAAGTGAATTCTACCATAAAATCTCTTAATATATTTCTATTCAGGTAAGAGAAAGAAAGAAATAGAACAGATGATGAATTTATAAATCTGTATGCTGTATCCTTATGCAATAAGATGCAGCTCCAGTTGGAGAAACAGTTTTAGCACAGCAGGAAGTATAGCAACACTAAGGATTGTGAAGGACCTGGTCACTTAATTGTTTCCACATGATCCCTCCTATGTATGTGGAAAAGCCTATGTGTGGATCTGGCTGTAAGCTTACAGAAATCAGAAGACATTTCCACAGATGAAGGAACACTTTTGCAACTACAAGAAATGGATGCTGGGCACCATGAGCTATATCCTCATACCATCCAATTTATACTGAGGTTATTATATGCAATCTGATATTGGGGTACAGTGAGTTTAGTGACTAGTAATCAAGTCTGCAAAAGTGCAATATAATTTAGTTTCCTAGGCTGAGCAGTAACAACTGGATCAGTGAACTGGGGCTTAAGATTAGCACCTGATGACCATAAACTAAGAATTTCAGAAAATTAAACCAAAAACACATGCCACAGTGGGGAAGACAAGTCACCCAAATGTTTGTATGCCTCCTCCGCCCCTCCTTCTCACATGCAACTTCCTCCTCCACTTCATATTCACTAGCCATAGTTTGCCATTATTTCTGTGACATAGGAATAGAAAGGGAAGCCTGCTGGGTGACTGGGTACTCCCAGTTACCAAACCACAACTTGTCTCAACTGAACCACCAGTGGAAGTGAAATGAACCTGAGGCTACCACACATAAATCCTGAGTGTAATCATTTCAGTTCCTCTACAAATTCTCATTATAAGGCTTAACAGCCGGAAAGTACCATCATCCCAGCTTTGAAAAAGGAGGGTGGGGCAAACAGTAGCATGGCTATTTCTCACTGCAACAAAGTAATCACCCATCTTCATTAAGCATGGGATAAAATGAAGTATTCAACTGCCATGTGTGAAGGGAAGAAGGGGAAAGGAGGAAGCACACAAGCTCAAGGACTGTACTTCAAAACATTTAACTGGTTTGTCCTTGGCTTCCTGCACATGGTTTAACGTAAACAAGTCATGAGCCCCTGACTCATGATAAGCCAGATTCTGCCTTGTTTCCTGATGGTGCAGTAGGAGCAGGAGAGGAGCAATAACTTTTAAACAGGATGCACTAGTACCCTGTACATTCACGTTAAACCACAGTTTCTTTTAAACCAGTTTAATGCAACATGTGAATTAAGCCATTTCAGTCTATTGTCTACCTGTGAAAATGCTGATGAAGCAGAGATGGCCTGAATTTTTAGAATCTCACTGAGAATTATGGTTCCTCAGCCAGATTAAGTTCCAAATATTTAATATGAGAAAATAATATTTTAACAATGCTTTTTAAAAATGAAAATAGCTCCAATTTAATTTGTTATAATTAAAAATTAATGCATTTAAATTGGAGAGTATTATGAAATGTCAAGGCAAATTATTCTTTGTATAAAATACAAGGAAAAGTTACGCTTATAAAGTAACAAAATATCTTTTATTTGTGCAGCCTAAGTGCCAAACTCAGTTCAAGTTTCTCAAAGGCCTTGGCAGTTACTAAAAATAACTACATGAAATATGCATTAAGACCTCAAGAGAGTTTACAAGTGAATACTTCAATTGCTGAAGAACAGTTTCCAAGCCAAAGAGTTATTTCATGCCAAAGTATAGCCACATGGCTAACTGCAACATGACTTATTTGTATCAAAAAGTGCTTCCATACAACAATAAGCATTTTTTATTTACTTTTGCAGATACTATGCAAGCTCTAGCTAATTAAGCAATATGCAGTGCTAATTAAGCAATATGCAGCTGTCACAGAATAGACTTTATACAGAAGGGATAACTATGCTTAGGATAAACTTCATCTACACCTTTACTAAAGTAATTGCTGGTGAAATTTAAAGGAGCCAACCCTTCCCTTGCAATGGGCACCTCTTGTTCCCAACTAGAGGAAGAGTCACTCTCCCCTTAACAAGAGTACCTACCCCTGTCTACAAGGATGTGAACCTCTGGTCTATGGTCCAAATTTGGCCCAGCATGGCTCACATTTGGTCTGTGAGGCTGTTTTCCCCAAATTACACCTATCTAATCCACTTCTGATGTTACGTGTGGAGCAGGTAGAGTCACAGTTCAATTAGATGCACAACATAGTTCCCCGTGGGGAACTCAACTGTGCAGCTTATCCTTGCAGAATGTAGCTTGAAATCACCACCCGTCAGTGGATCAATTTCACCACCCATACCCTACTCCTACAGATATAACTTTTCCAGCTCAACCCTTTCTTTACAAGAACTCCTGAGCCACCGTTGTGGTGTTCTATGGAGAGCAAAAAAGTAAGAAATTTGACAAAAATTATCAACTTTGACTTTCTCTTTGGCCTTCAAACTATAGGAAGACAATCTCTAGGTGAAAAGCGAAGAGTCTCCTCAATTTAACCATTCCCCACAACTAACAAAAGCAAACTACAGCCAAAGAAATTCTATCAATTTTTCAAGCACATGAAAAAGACAATATTCCCCACTGGAGAATCTACATTGCTCCTCCCTGGACTTTTTAGCTTGGTGAGGCAGCTAAGACCTTAACCACAATCCTGGTTTGGATGCCAAGTAAAAGCTTGGCTTAGCTATTGCAGTGTGCTAAAAATCTCAGAAAAGCAAAGCAGGTGCAAACTTCTCTCCAGAAGAATGTACACTCTGTCCCAATAAGTTACACATTTGCTTCTAGTTTGTATATATGCATTAAGTGCCCTACCCTCCTTGCACAATGGTCTGCAAGGACTATAGACAGAAAACAACTGCTGGATTTGGAGGGCATAGGAAGCATTTCCTATTGAATATTCTCAAAGCGTAACATCTGTAAAGCATCATTAAGAACAAAAGATCAAATGGGAGAATGGTTAACCACAGGGGATGGAGTCCACTCAAAACAATGCCACAGAATTCATTGCAATCACACTTCGATGCCTCCAGGTGCAATATAGCT
The DNA here is from genome assembly GCF_964188305.1 of Podarcis bocagei. Classification (NCBI taxonomy): domain Eukaryota; kingdom Metazoa; phylum Chordata; class Lepidosauria; order Squamata; family Lacertidae; genus Podarcis; species Podarcis bocagei. Next base: position 53,759,816 of record NC_138129.1, read on the forward strand.
TACAGAATCAGTGGGATGTGACTATCCTTACTGTCTTAGCACCCTTCTGTAATTTCTGATTTTGCAGAAGTTCTGTAACCACTGAGACAAGTGGGATTTTCAGCTCAATAGAGCATGCACTTAGGAAGTGGTATTGCTGGTTCAATGGTTCAAACATAGCTTTTGTAGTTTTCTTCTCTAGTGGTGCCAAACTAAGTGACAAACTAGACATGGTAACAGTAGATCAGTGTTTAATCCAGATTTGTCCCAATCATTTAGGAAGAGGGAGTGAGGGGAGGTGTATGATCCCACGAGCAGATGGCATGCATGCAAAAGCTGTTTGACCCTTCTTGCAATCTGAACTCAGCTGTTGAAAAGGCTTGGGAAGAAGGACAATATGGAAGTAAGTGGGAAAGGGGGAAGGGAGAGATCTATATTCTTCACCCACATACCCCTCTTCTGTTAAAACCAGTCTCTATTCACTGTCTAATAGTGTGGCTCCAGGTTTAAACAAGCAGCCTGGGAGGGTGGGTGTGTTCATATTGGTCAGAAAAAAACTGAAAGAAATAGCCTCTCCCTCACCTGTCCTTCATTCAGGCTTTCATTCAACTAATTCCACATTAATGTTTTTGGAAACGTATTACTGCAGTTGCTCTACATCCAGCTGAGGATTTGGTGCTCTGTAGGCACTCTGATGGCAACATATGTGATTGGTTTGCTAGAAAACTAATTTCTAAAGCAAGCAATTCAAAATAAGGCTGACTGGTGTCAGTCCTGCCCCCTTTCCTTTAAAGAACCAGATGTGCTAACTTCCTTCAAACATAAGCACATAACCTCAAAATCTTTAATGTGTACAGACTCTCAAGCAGACATGTGAGAAAGAAGCCTGTAATACTTGACGTATAGCCATTCTGCACTTCTACAGAACACAAATCTGCAACAGTGCAAAGATGCATTATTCAGTTTCAGAATTCCTTTAGCAAGTTTGCTACACTTCCTTGATATCTTTGTTGCTTGAGTGAAGGGCATCAACAGAATCCACATATAATATTTTCCAGAAGACTCCAGCTCAAAGAACAGATATGAAATCTTGGACACTTGAAACTATGTTCATGTGCTAATCTTATGATAGATGCTAGATCTAACCCTTTTAGATCTCTAGTTCTGCATTAAAATTCATTCAGAATGAATCTGTGTCTCACCTAAACAGGAATTGAAAGGAAGAAAAGATATAGCAATTCCTTTAACTATCTTGGGTTGTATCCAACTAAATACTTGTGCATGTGGGACAGCTTCAACTAGTTCATAAGAACTTCCTCTCCCTTTCCTCCTGCCGTACATACCCCATATCTGCTCTGAGGGTTTTCTCAACCCTCCAGTGCAACACTGGAGGTGATATGAGGGGGCAGGCAGAGGAGAGGGAGGGGAAGCTCTGTTGCATGCACAGAACTTCTATGAGCACATTTTTGTTGTTGAACAAAACCTGTTTTGAATCCAAGATGTTTCTTAACTAGCAACATAAAAACAACCAGTGCTAATGCAATAGAGTTTACATATGCTTATTAATAATATTCCTACTCTGAATTATTGAAGGCAAGTAGCTGAATTAATGATACTTGCTTTCATACGAATAACATTAGATGTGGCACAAGATGAACAAACTACAAGTGTGTTCTGACTTCTGGAGAATGTCCTTTTAGATTAAAAGCTGCAGTTTGTGACCAAGCCTGCCTTTTAGAAACCAATGTTGTTTTCCATCTCCCTATTAATTCCATTGTGCTCAGAAATGACATCCCACTCAAATTTATAAAGCAGCATAGGAATTAAATTACTTGAACACCAGAGATGCTCTTAACACATCCTTTCTTATATTCTACTTTGGCAAGGAAGGGCTGTGAAATTTAAATATAAACTACAATAATATTAAAATGTGAACTAGAGTATATTATAAGTTCTATAGGTGTGGTAGTAGCATAGTATGCAATGACTTAAGTAATGACTTGGTCTCCTACTTGATTCTAATAAGGAATGTGTCAGTGAAAATTAAGAGGCCTGATTATAGAACCCTTACAATTAAAACCTGCATTCATTTATATTGGAATGTTTGGGTAAACACAGAATCACAGATTTGGAAGAGACCCCGAATGTCATCTAGTCCAACCCCCTGTAACGCAGGATTCTCAACTAGATTATACATGACAGGTGGCCTCCCAAGCCTCTGCTTAAAAACCTCCAAGGAAACAATGTTTCTAGGGACAATTACAGATAACCCAACTAGTTCAAGGGAAGTACATATGATAAATAGCTTGGTACTTTATACAGTCATACCTCAGTAAGAGCATGCAGTTGTCCTTGATGTACACAGACGCCCATAAACCTATAAAACAGGAGTAAACAGCTTCTTAAAATGGGAAACAGACAGTGCATTTTGTCAACTTTAAAACAAGTTACCAGTGCATCTGAATCATTATGTTAATAGCTGCTGCTTTAAAAATACAAATCACTAAGTATATTAGTTTCTGTCTAGCACTAGTATACTGAAGCAATGTAGTTGAAGATGGGGAGTAGTTTTCTAAATTCTGCCTATTCCTAAACATTTGTAGGATTTGGGGTGAGGACAATACTAACAAACACAACCTTTTACATTCATACATACAGAAAAAGTTTGGTGTGGAGAAATCAATGCTGTGTCTTAAAGTAGAAATGGACATCCTAAAGTGTATCTTTGGCCTGGCCTTAGCAATTGTCTAGCTAGATTTTATATCTACCCGGACATTAGTATTGGTATACAAAATCTGGATTATGAGAACAGCAATGAAGATACCACCAAATGTGATCACACTGCCAGAAAAGACCAACAAATAAACTGCTAAGTTTTCTATTCAGTTAAAATATAGATTCCACATGCCATAAAGGCTTAGGAATCCAATTGTTTACAGTTCATCTCACAACTGCAAAATGTTATCAGTTTTAAATGTGACTTTTATGAAAGTACCTTTGAGTTATGTCATGACAATGAGCTATGTCATAACTGAAAATGGAACAATAGTTTAATTTTTAGTATGGGGCAACTCTGGGACTTTATTTAGCATAAGAAGAAGTGAAAATGCACAATTTCAAAAATAAAGACCACAAGATGCCTGACAAAAGGAATACTGTAAAACTGACTTATGGAAAGTGTTCATTTATATATATATTTAAGTTCTGTATGATGCAAGAAACATGCGGTAGAATGTAAGCTGTTTTTGAGTAAACTTTCAGTACTCTTACCTATTAAGAGTGTGTGTGTGTGTGTGTGTGTGTGTGTGTGTGTGAGTACATAGGGATAACTTCATAAAGAGTTGAAGGAAAACAAGCAAATAAGCCTTCAGCTATGAAAATCTGTTTGTGTTAATAGAACAAATAAATAGGCTCATTTCTATCTTATCCAATATACAACATTCTGCCTTCAAATGAAATAAAGCATAAAGATTGAAGCTACTTCGGACATTGTAGCACAAGGAATCACACATGAAAATTAACCAGCAAACTGACTGTATGGCAACTATGCAGCTACCTGAAGGCATATCAGAGTATTTAAAAGGAAAGGAAGTTAAGTTACAGAACACAAATCTCAGAACCACTTTAAAAAAAAGCTTGACAACACATTTTTCACCTTCAAAACGTAACTTGTGAAAATAGCAAGTGCTGACCATGAGTGAAAGTTATGACATCTCATACTTTACTTTTTCAGCATTCCTAAAGTAAAAAAATCCAGGATCCATTAAAACCCACTTTATTTTGCATACTGGAGCAGAAACAAACTCTGAAAATAATCCAGTTCCTAGTTTAATGAAAACGTGTTAGCACCAGCACTCCTTGTTGCCTTTCACTGCTGTTGTCCCACTAATTTTTGTGCATTTCCTATGCATACATACTTCCTCTTCTAGGGGGAAAAAATCTTGCACCCTAAGAAAAAGCACCACTCCAACAGAGCACACACCCATTTATTTATTTTTTATTTTCTTGCATTTCTATCCTCCATTCTTCATGGAACTCAAGGTAGCATACGTGTGGTTTCCAGGCAGTCACCTATCCAAGTATTTACACTCATACACATACCTATGCAACAACGTGCCAAGTGGGGAGGGGGAGAATCTTGAGGCAGGAATATACAAATATGTTTATGTAAGATGGAAATTTATATTTACTCATTCCCCTCTGTAGATGCCTCTGTCCATTTGCATTAACAAACAAACATGGAACTGGAAACCCCATCTTGGCTTCAGTTCCACCCTAGCCTCACAATTTTTGAGAAGAGCTGTGGTTCAGTTATAAGTACCTGCATGCAGAAGGGCCCAGGCTGAAATCCTGAAGAGCTGCTATCAGGCCTGACTCAGCGTTAAGGCAGTATCCTATGTTCCTAGTTCCCAAAAGTGCAGTGCTAAGCACTTGAGTAGCACTGCACAGAGTCAGCCATTGGAAATGAGGAAATTAGACTGCACTTCATTCATATGAACAGTTTTAGTTAACAGAAGTCACAAAGCTCAAAGTATACAGATGCAATTGTAACCCCATTTTATAAACTCATTTGTACGAATATATTTTCCCCATTTTCTCATTTAAATACAGGTTTAAATGGAACTGCAAAACATTTCCTATGGAAATGATATAAGCAAGATAGATGTTTAGAGACTTCAGGAGCTTGTCACTATCAAAGCAGTTGTTTAATCATGCTAGAAAAAGAATACTGATTTAAAAGATGACAGTGGAGTCCTAATCATTTGCATGAGTATTTCTGCTCAAAATGCCAGTCATCACCACAACACATGTAGTAATATTATGTTTTGCAATGCTCTATTTGTGCAAAATACTTGCATTGTACTGTAACAAATATTCCACAAAAAGCACTACCTCAAATATCATTTCAGAGGGGTTTCATTTAATTTTACAACCACTTTGTAAAACTGCACACTGCCATGTCTCACTCACCTCAAAGTCTATGAGCTTTGTCCAATGCTCGAATCACTACTTCACACAGGCACAATACAAATTAAGATTTAAACAACTAATATTTGTAAAAGTAATTACATTATTTGGTGGCATGCAATATAAATAAGTCTCCCTGCACAAGTTTAAACCCCGTTACCCATTTTAACATAAAGAATATAAGCCAATCCTCTTGTGCTCCCCTATGCAAAAGTGATTTATACATTTATAGTACATAAACTTGCAGACACATCTGCTCAATTTGCATTTTAATAACTGCAGATGACAGGGCAGCTGTATTCAATTTTTACTCAGAGCAGTCCCACTGAAATTAATGGACCCATATTAGTTATGGTCATTAATTTCAAAAGGTCTACTCTGAGTAAAATGAAGAACGCAGAAGGCCAGAAGAAAGCTAGTCAAAATTATTGTATAGGCTAATAGAAATGTATTTGGAATCAGGATGAGTCTGGGAATAAAGGGATAAACAAGAGTAACCATTGATCCAAAACTTAGCTCCGAAGTTTTGAGAGACAGTACCTGAATATTCAACTTTACCTCCACAAACATGAAGGATCATAAGAGATGGTACATGAAACTTGATCTGCATTCCCACATATAAATATACACCCCACCTTTCTTACTTTAATATGTTTGGATGTGAAAGTCTATTCATGAGCTGGACTTCTTTCAGCATATTTGCTCTGTTGCTGCTTAGTGTGTTCATCTTCAAAGCCATAACCTGATCAGATACTTTGTGCCGCACCTAAAAGACAACCCCCGAAAAAGAAGCTATGAGTCACACAGTGAAAATGAATGGAAACAGTAATGGGCCTAGCACATCTCAATAAGTTAAAATTACATTCTCTAATATGAAATGTGGCACAATAGAAATTAATCACCTTTACAGGTATTTAAAAGCATTTCTAAAACTTCAGAGATATGCTTATGTAACAATGGATTCCTTGTTGGTTCTCTTCCACTTTCAAGTAGACTATGTTAATTTATAGTAAAGCTGAGTAAGGGGAGTCAGGGGCGGAGGAAGGGGGCAGGCCGCCCCAGATGTCACCACTGAGGGGGGTGACAAAATGCCAGGCGGCACTCACCGCAGAGCCTGCAGCGCGCCAAAGCCACACGTCTCTCCTGGGAGACGTGGTGGCTTGGGCGCACACAGGCTCCGCGCTGCCCAAGCAGTTCACCCGCTGCCTCCCCCCCAGCTGCAGGGTGACTGAGTGGGAGGATGCAGGCAGACTCCAGAGGCCCTGTGGCACCCAAGTGGCTTCCTCCGCAGTTGAGGGGAGTATTGCCAACACCCTAAGGCTCTACATAAATTGCGCTTTAAGTTAACTTACCCTTCTCTATTCCAATTTTGCAAGTGGTCAGAAGTGTTTAAGGCAGCTCTAAAGTTGGGGTTGCATCCAAGTAAGTTTCACTCAATGAAATTAGTGGACCTAAATTGCCGGTAGTCATGCCCATTCATTTCGATGGTTCTAATTTGAGCTGCACTAACACTGGATAAACCCTTAATCTTTAATCGCATGGAAGATGCTAGAAATGGTCTCTACATAATGAAGTTTTCACATCAGCACCATAACATGTAGCAAAAGCCATTACTTCATTCTTTTGCAGTTCTACAAATGAGGTCAGAAAAATTGGGGAAGTCAGAAAAACTTGGAGAAAGTTGTGTCCCTCTTTTCAGTTTTTTCCCTATTTGTTTCTGCAAAATTGGGGGAGGGCAGAAAGCAATGGAGAGGGGGATCAGCCCCCACATCTGTGTCTTTTCCCCCAGGCTTTGATATCTCTATGCAATTCTTCCAAAGAGAATCACAGGTTGGCCAGTGCCACAGCAAAGAAAATAATCCACATGTAGAATACCTTGTCTGACCCAACTGCACTAACTTCCAAGTAGTTTCTGGGCTCGATTCAAGGTGTTAGTTTTATCCTATAAAGTCTTATACTGCTCAGGACTTCATACCTTACAGAATGCATTTTTCCATACAAGCCCAACTATGCCCTGAGAAGAGAATCAAAGGCCTTTCTATGAGTGCCCTCTCCAACAGTTGTCTGAAGGGTGGAGATGAGGGAATGTTTCTCATCTTCAAGATAATTTAGTGTTGTTGTTGTTTTATTTGCAGCAGTTTGTTGTGCCCTCTTCCCTCTTTGGGGGCTATTTGTGGTGGTTAGACTTATGTTAGGGGATAGAAGGATAGCTTTTATGGTTTGAATGCCTTTTATTGTGCTTTACTTTTAATTATTTTGTTTTTTATCTGTAGTATAGAGTATTTCACTACTATTTTTAGTCACTTTCAGACTCTTGAGCAAAGCAACCAATAATAGTAAGTGGAAGAATTTCCAGTTTCTGTGACACACTGTAAATAAATAACAGACAGACTTGAATCAATCCTGCAAAGTCCAAAGTTCTCAAATCAGAGTTACCAAATTAAGTCATTTATAGGACTGAACAACAGAAATTGTCTGAGCAATAAAAGTAAAAAGTGCAATAAGCACATAGTAATCTAAAACTTAGCATTAAGTTATAACCAAATAAGATAAACCAAACCAAATCAAATCGGTTTTCAGCACTGCAATGCTGACCGTATAGAGTGAAAGGGAAGGCTTCTTTGCATATTCTGTGTTATTGGCATTTACACTGAACAAGACCGTTTTAACCCACCCTGATTTATGTAGAGCCTTGAAAAACTTGCCCAATACCTATTCTTCTCTTGTTTCCTGGGTACTGGTTGTTTTTTTTCCACAAGCAAACTGATTATAAACAAACTTGGAAACAGTAATGTAATCAATTAACTAAACATTTGCTACTCTATTTCTGCAGTAAAATCCTTGATTGTTTCCATAGTGTGTACATACATTTATTTTGTCCTACCTATCTGGTCAAATATATTGTGCAGGTTTTTAAGTTCCTGTAGTTCTACACTATATTTCCCACTATACATACGTAGCTTTAAGCCAGTGAAGCACAATTTGTATATTGTCCTATATCAAGATCCGCATACCCAAGAAAAAAGTTAGCCTGCCAAATATTTTAGAAGCTTAACTTTTTAAAAGTAGCCTGAAGACATGCTTAACAGAAGATCAATTTTATGTGCATCTTCTTCTGCTGGAACTGAAGCTGAATTTATGTCAAGCCTTGCCCCCCACCCCACCCCCCACAAAAATCTAAAGAGAAGATGGAGTGCAAGTCATTCATCAGTAGGATACTGGCAACTAGTGCTGGAGTAGACTAATGAAAAGCACATGCATGTTAGCAAAAGCATTATTTGTGAAATGACTTCTTGAGAAGAAATTACTACATTGCTACTGCTCTGCATGCAGAGTGGGGTAAAGGGGATCTCTGCTTTTAACTTTGTCATAAATGTAAATGCTTTCTATAGCATGTACAGAAAGGAGCATGCTTTTATATTAGAAATACATTTGTCAGTATTTGTCAGACATATCACATATAAAATGCTGAATATAATCCCTATGTTCTGCAATCATGGGAAAAGGAATTTAAGTTATTGACTTTGGTTTAATCTGCACAGTGTTCACTTTCCCCTCAATGTTTCTGGGTTATTTCAACAAATAACAGCACTGTCAAATGAAATGCTGAGGAGAAAAAACAGTACACAGACTATCCTCACTCCTTCAAAAGTTCACCAATATATAAAATAGCTCCTGCCAAACACATCTGCAGAAACTAGAAAAAACAAATAAGCATTATATCAACAACTTTTTCTTCTTCTTAGAAAACAGGAGAAAAATATTGGTCTCTAAAGCAGAAACCATTTATATACTGGTTATTAAAAAAAGGAAATTCAATTTACAATCATTTTAGTATATCTCATAGTTAAGCAATTTGAGAATTCTTGTTTATACTAAGTAATCAGATGAGCAAGGGAAGAATATTCACCTCCAATTTAGAACCCTTTCTTCTTAGTTACAGTATATGCCAGACATACTGAAAGGATAAATATAAAAAAGACACCCCATCAGACTGACAGGTAAAGGAAGGATGCCAAGGAAACCCAAAGAAAACTGTCTTTGAGCTACTTTACACCTCTCCAGCCTAAATAATACAAAAGCTTCACTAGAGTTTTTCTTCACAAGAATTAAAAAGAGGAAAGTATTTGAGCTGTACCAACTAGTGGTAGGGGTAGCTGGTTACAAATGCCTATTGCTGTGCATTAAGTATTACAAGGCAATTGCAACTTACATGAGGGTTATGTTACCAGGGGTTGGGCATAAAGGCAAAATCGCACAAAGTCAGAATGAGCCTTGGAACAGCCCATACTGTACAAGATATGGCAAGGGAAAACCCTTCACAGAAACAGTTTTTAAACCTGCTTCTGAAGGTTGTAGACCTCTCAGGAAAAGGTTGGGCAACTTTGTACTGTACTAGCTTAGCGAGCTTCTGCTCTCAAAACTTCGAATGCAGCTAGATAGAAATTATGTTGGACCGTTTGTATACCAGGCTACTAAAATTTCTCCCTTTTTCACTGTATTAGCATACTGTATTTTGTTTCCACAAACTCTGCTGTGAAGCATGACACATAAATGAACTGATGCATTGAACTAGGAAACTTACAGGCTGCATTATTAGATAAGGAATTTCAATTGGAAGCCTGCTAAATATTTAATTTCATTTTCCAGTGGATTTTAAGTGGTAAAATAAGACATTTAACTGTAATTGATGGTACACAACATAAACATGCAATTATGGAACCATTCCCCTCAGGGAATTCCCAAGATCAATGCTTATTAAAGTAATCTATCCTGGTGACCACAGTAAAGCATCTCTATTATGGTCACAAAAACCACAATTAAGCACTTGCTCATTTTTTTACACGAAACTAAGTTGATTTAGAAGATTTACACTTAGACAAGTCAATAAGGATAAAAATATAAAATGTTCCTTGAGTTACCAGTCATTTAAAGGATTGCTTTATTTGCTTTTAAATGTTTTTATGTTGCTAGACCTGATGATTTATGAGAGGGAGGTATATAAATACTTTTATAACCAAAGATAAGCACATAACTTGTAAATCACACCAACAGAGGTTTCCACAGCAACAAAAGGGGAAATAACTTTCTTTTTAAAAATAAAAAATGCCTGAAAAGGAAAACAGAAAGCACACACCCACCCCAAATAGTCCTCAGAAGATTATCCCTTTTAGTTAGATTTAAGAGGAAAACTCTCCTCTTCAAATTCTGGAAACAATTCACATGAACTTGCATAAGCAAAAAGGAACAAACTGTGGCTGCAGGATGTTTACATCAGCAAATCTCATGTTACAACTGTCAATGTAACCACCTCTTCTTCCCAATCGGTATTAGCAACTCTTATCCAAAACATAACATGCAAACAAATTACAGGACTACCCACTCTGCTTTTCAGAATGTAAGCAAAATGTGGAGAATAGCAAACACAACAGATTCCACAATTATTAGGCCGAGTTCAAATAATAATTTTACCCTATTAAGCCTCACTGTATTCCAAGTTTTCAAAATAGTGCCTTTTCTTCTTAAAATCACATTGTATAAGAAAATACTTGGCATTTTCCCAGTCATTTTAAAATTGTACCACATTTCCTAAATAATAAATGTACAATGTTCTTCACTGTGATTACAGCAAGACGCTTTTCTTTAAAGCAGTTACTAAAAAATGATACTTCTTTAAAGCAGTTAACTAAAAAATGATGCTCTGTCCTTGAGATGCATTTCCTGTAAATGGGAAATTGCAATGTAGCACCTTTCAACTACTGTATACCCAGGTGGGACAACCTCTATGGCCTTGAAAGATGCCTAAGATTTTATCTGCTTTTATATCATGTTTTAAAAGTAACTTCCCAAGAGTAAAGTTAGAGAATCCCAGTCTAGCGCATAATACAAATCCTCAGTGTACTGATTCCCAAATGAAGTTGATTCCTTATAATATGTAATGTGCATATTATGCTGTATGCCATGCAGTCATTCAGCAGTTGCTGCTTTGTCATTTATTTTAATTTGTTCTCATATTTCTTCCCCCGCCTCATCTTTAGCTATCTCAGTTATTAATTCAGTGTTCCCCCTCCCCCATTCTCATGCACAGAAGACCAAACTATGGTTCATGAAAATCTGAAAATCTACAAGTGCTTCCCAAAGTTAATCTAAACACATAAACACACACACACACACACACACAAGCACATACCGTATTTTTCGCACTATAGGGCGCACCGGACCATAGGGCGCACCCAGTTTTTAGGGGGGGAAATCAAGGGAAAAAATATTTTCCCCCCCAGCCCCAAAGAGCAGCGTACAGGCTGCATACAACCTCTCCCTGCCAGAGGGGTTGTGCGCAGCTATGGAAGAAGGCAAGGCAGCGAGCGGGATGGATCCCGCTCGCTGTTTTGGCTTCCCCTTTTGCCCCATGCAGCCTCTCCTTGCCGGGAGAGGCTGCGTGGGATTAAAGAAGCCATAGCCCCGTGCAGCCTCTCCTTGCGGAGGGGTTGCGCGCAGCTATGGAAGAAGGCAAGGCAGCAAGCGGGATGGATCCCGCTCGCTGTTTTGGCTTCCCCTTTAGCCCCGTGCAGCCTCTGCTTGCCGGAGGGGTTGCGCGCAGCTATGGAAGAAGGCAAGGCAGCGAGTGGGATGGATCCCGCTCGCTGTTTTGGCTTCCCCTTTACCCCGTGCAGCCTCTACCTCCTGGGAGAGGCTGCGTGAGGCTAAAGAATCCATAGCCCCGTGCAGCCTCTCCTTGCCCGAGGGGTTGCGCGCAGCTATGGAAGAAGGTAAGGCAGCGAGCGGGATCCATCCCGCTCGCTGTTTCGGCTTCCCCTTTAGCCCCGTGCAGCCTCTCCTTGCCGGAAGACGCTGCGCAAGGCTAAAGAAGCCATAGCCCCGTGCAGCCTCTCCCTGCCGGAGGGGTTGCGCGCGGCTATGGCACAAGCCTGCATTCGCTCTATAGGATGCACACACATTTCCCCTCAATTTTTGGAAAGGAAAAACTGCGTCCAATAGAGCAAAAAATACGGTATATGACTGGACAAGAAATGTATAAAGTCTACCATTTCAGAGTAGACTACACTAAAATCCAAAACTAGGTTGCTCAAACAATGATTCTTCTCCATGAGCTGTCAGGTCAGAATACAGAAGGAAAATACATAATTAAAATATAAAAGAAAAGACCCAGTAAAGAAGATTTTAAAAGGAGAGGAAACTGCACCACTATTCAAACCCTGCATAACATCTCCCACAACAACTGGTTATGCCAGCTGCAGCTGTTGAGAGTTCGGGTCCAACAACACGTGGAGGGCCACAAGTTATCTACCCCTGTTCTAGTAACTTTCCTCAATTACCGGTATTTTGAGCAAGTAGGCAATGTTCAAATATGTTGTTTTTGTTCTTCTGTGGATTGGAATAGGTCATAAGTGGAAGTTCCTATTCAAATAGATGGTTTGACAGTTTTTTAAAAAGAAAATAAATAGCTCCAAGATGTAGAAGCAGCTCGGACCTTCATTAAACAATGAAAACTCTGAAGATAACGTGGTTCTCTTCTCAGATATTGGTAGCAATTCCTTTGACCAATAAATGAAGTAAAACAAATGCAAAATGCAACAGCAGGGATCCAAAATGACACATACAGTATTCTTGCACTCAGGTGATTTTTCTCTTCCCATCCCCACCACCTTCAAAACCTTTCAGGACTGAAGGACACTCTGGAACACCAACTCACGTATAAGACATGAGCAGCTGCTGCTGAAAAGCAGCATTTTCTTTCCCCAACATGCACAAGTGTGCTTTTCCAGACACACAGGGAGGTGGGAAGTTTAGTGCTTAGACCTGGCAAGTGTATGCAGTCATGTTTCTGTGTCATGAATTCTTACTATGGTTTGTTTTAACGAAAAAAGACATTGAAACAAAACCTGAAGGCAGAAGCAGCCTCCCATAGATGTATGTGTTGCTGGATAACATACTCAGCACAAACTGCACTTCCCAGATGGCCTACATTGTCATGGGTATGACCCAAAATATCCAGAATCAAAAACACATGGAAAAGCCTTGCTTGTTCTGAACATTTCTGTTTTTCTTTGAAAAAGGAACTGGGCATATGGCAGCTCTCTTTAAGCTCAAGCATTAAAGGCTTTTGTTGTGGAAGCTAAAAGCTCCACAGTAAGTTCTCCCCACATACCCATATTATCTACACCTCATCAACTGCAGTTTGCTTTAAATATTATTGCCATTACTAAATGCAACAAGATAACTGGAGTATACAATAAATTCTATATATGGGCAAAATCCAGTTGAGGATTATTCTGTTTTCTCTGGGAGAAGCATAGCATCACAATTTTGTATGACCAAGGACTGCATAGTACACAAGCCTAGGCCAGGGTTTTAGTTTTATGGAGTAATTTTCACAATAGGTACATACTATGTAAAGCTTCAACACAAACTGGAATGCAATTAGAACAATATATTCAGACATTAAATATAGAATGTCTGCTGTAAATCAAAATCTGAGTAGGTAAAATGGCCATGCAGAAAACTTGTTAAACTTCTTCACCTCAATTAACAGTGGACCATGTAGATAGAGAACTTAGCTTATGCCACTCCCACATCTGCTCTAAGTAATATGTATTGCTATGCCATTGGACAAGATAAGAAAAAGAGTGAGAGTGAGAAAGTGAGAGTTCAATGATATTAATGGGTTACTCATACCATAGACCAAGGTCCTGCAGCCTCAATCCTTGTAATTAAAAAGTGGCAAGGGGCACACTTCAAATAATTTCTCTTACTGACCAGAGGCTAAAGGTGCATAAGAAACTAATCCAGTCAGTAAAAAGGGAAGATTGCAAGATTGGCTTATTTCCTCAGGCAGTCTTATCATCTCCTCAGACTTATAATGTTTTGTCTATAAAATGTAATATGGTCAGAAAGTGCGGTTTTTGTCTTGCAACTTAAACTTGCAAAGGAAATTTGAATTGTCTGTCTCATGGAGTGGTCCAGTAATGAGATATTACTAAACCATTCTTTGATGTAGGAAAAAGACTTGAAGATTCACTGGGCAAGATCTTGTGCTTATGCTTAGCTGCCAATTCATTCTGATCCCAAGTAGTGAAGGAGAATATATGTCGTTCTTTTGGATTGCCAACTGATGAGGTTTTAATTTTAACATCTTTTCTCCCTCCTGTTTTTACAGTTTCATGACGTTTTAATTTTTGGCCTGCAAGTCACCTTGCTTCAGTCTGAAAAATAGAGCTAGATATTTAAATAAAACATACACATTTCTGCAAGCTTTCCAACTTAAAAAATCTAAATGTATTCATGTATTTAGTATAGATATGTTACTCAGCTGCCAACCAGGTGTCTCATCTCACTGTACTTTAAGCTTTCCAGAAATATCATAGATGTTAAATATTCCAAGGCATTTAAAGTCCCTGTTACTCAGTGATCTTAGGCAAAGCACAGTCAAAAGACCAACAGCAAGAGAATATTCATTCATAATTTGTTTAATTACTATATCAAAAATAGGGAAAGAGGAGAATTAAGGTCAGTCTACTCACCTTGAACACCTCAGAGAAGAAACCAGATCCTATTTTCTCACAAGAAAAGTCATCAAGTCGTGTAAGTCTTGAAAAGGCACTAATCAAGGCCTTGTATGAAGAAGTCCAAACTCTGCCCATCTGGGACACGTTCCCATCGCCTCCGCCACCCCCATCAAAATCTTCAACACGCTCCAAGCGTGGTGGAAATCCTGCTATTGAATTTCGCTTACTCCGATCCATCTTGCAAACAATATGGTTCCTTTAGGAAGAAGAGGAGCTTTCACATCCTAGGTGCTCAATTTGTTTTTCTTCTCTCTGGCCGTATACTAAAAATGAAGGAAAAAGAATTGAACCATTTTCTTGTCCCAAATCTATTGATAGAATGCGCAAGATAAAGCTATAAAAGTGTAATTCTACTTGGGTGGATGTGAAGGGGAAAAGGTGCACAGTGCTTGATCCCAGGGTTGCAATCAATCTGTGCTCAGAATTGACTCTAGGGGAGCAGAGAAGTTAGCTTCGCAAAACTTGGGGTACCTTTTCTTTTAGTCTCAAAAAAATCAATAACATTAATATCGTGAACTACAGTCACACCTTGGGTTAAAGATGCTTCAGGTTGCGTCCTGTGGCAACCCAGAAGTAACGGAACAGGTTTCGCTGCTCGCGCATGCACAGATGCTCAAAATGACATCTCGCGCATGTGCAGAAGCGGTGAATCGCAACCCGCGCACACGTGGGTTGCGTTCTGCTCAGGTTGTGAACGGGGCTCCAGAACAGATCCCATTCGCAACCAGAGGTACCACTGTAATGGTATACTAAAGTGTTGCATATTTGCTTGCAAGGTTGAACACAAATGATTATTATTCTCTAAGTCACTTTGGGATTCCCCACAGGAAGAGATTCATAAATGAAAGAGAAAAAAAATTTCTCCTTTCACATAAAGTGTTTAAATGAATTTTAAAAATGTATGTTTACCTTCAGATATTAACATTTTAAACTTCTAATATCAGAATGTGCTAGATCCCTGCACCCCATTCCAGCTAGAGCACGATGAGTAGTGAAGCAATCCTCCACACACATATCTCAGCATGGTGAGGATGCAGTCAGTCCAACATAAAAAGGATAAAGGTAAAGGACCCCTAATGGTTAAGTCCAGTCAAAGGCGATTATGGGGTGCAGCACTCATCTTGCTTCAGGCTGAGGGAGCCAGCGTTTGTCCACAGACAGCTTTCTGGGTCATGTGGCCAACATGACTAAACCACATCTGGCACAACGGAACAGCGTGATGGAAGCACCATTTACCTTCCCATCGCAATTGCTACCTATTTATCTACCTGCACTGGTATGTTTTTAAATTACTAGGTTGGCAGAAGTTGGGGCAGAGCAATGGGAGCTCACCCCATCATGCAGATTCGAACTGCCGACCTTCTGATCAGCAAGCCCAAGAGGCTCAGTGGTTTAGACCACAGTGCCACCTGCACCCTGCAGCTGTGCCTGTGCTGAGATCTCTGCTTGCCCCAGAGATTCAAGGGAGAGCTCTCTCAAGAGCCAGCAGAAACGTGTTGCAATACTGATCCCTAGTTGATATTTTCACCTGAAGTTTACAGTTGGGAGTTTTTTAGTTTAGAGAAAAGACGGGGGGGGCATAACAGAGGGGTGTAAAATTATACATGGAGAAAATGGATAAGGAAAAGGTTTTCTTCCTCTCTCATAGTATTAGAATTTGGGGGCATCCAATGATGCTGGTTATTAGAAGAGTCAATACAGACAAACGGAGCTATGGAATTTGTGATGGCCATGAATTTGGATGGCGTTGAAAAAAAGGTCAAACAAATTCATGGAAGATTGTTAGTATTTTTCAAGAGAGATTAAAGGGCACACTGGAACTTCAGGTTTGTGCAATTAAAATGAATTAAAGTCCTCTGACTAGCACTACAGATCCACTTTCTGTATATTACTAAGTGATGAGGGAAACACATTGAAAAGTGTAAGGTGAACAAATGATGACCAAGATGTGTAAGCACCCAACAAGCAAATCAGGATGACTGCAGAATGAAATCTCATTGAGATAAAACTACCCCATAAACAAATCAGAACAAGTGTTCAGTAAATACCAGGCATAGTCTAAGCTTTGTGCAAGCATATTAGGGGGAATGCCAAACAAGCAGGTGGACTATAGGAGCCTTAAGGCCATTAATGGCTACTAGCCATGATTGCTATGTTCTATCCCCACTGTCATAGACAGTACGCCTCTGAATAGCAGTTCCTGGGAATCACAAATGGCAAGAATGCTGTGGCCCTCATGTTCTGCTTGTAGGTTTTTCTTAGGCATCTGGTAGGCCACTTTGGCCTGACCCAGTAGGACTTTTATTATGTTGTTACCTAGAAGAATTGTAGCAATTGACTCACAAGGCCACTCAACCACTAACCTAGTGGTCACTGCCATGATGCCCATGAAGGCCTTATCTGGTGCCTCAGAATTAAGAATGATCCTCAGATTCCCAGTTTTCATTTTAAATAGATTTTATAGCATTTTCAGAATAAGAAATATGAGGTAAATGCCCAGACACCATTATTTGCTTTTGTACCAAATCAGCCTGTTCAACCCTTTCCATGCTTTACTACCCCCACCGTATTTTTTGGTCACCTTGTACATTTCGCTGGTACTGGGGAATGCTCCCTGTTGGCCATAGAAAGCAGCAGCAGCATTGTATTTGAGGGGGGAAATCAGTATTGTTTAATCTCCACAATCAGAATTTCTGGGGGTAAGGAGCAGCAATGACTATACCCGCCCTATTTTGGGGTTTTGCCATGTTCACCTGTCCCCATGGCAGCCAAGCAGTATAGAAATAAAAATGATGATGGTGATGATGGTGGTGGTGGTGTGTTATGCCTCTCTTCCTTATGGCAGCCAGAGGTATCACAACAAACAATCAACATAAATATTGTTAAATCTTGTGATTGATGACCACAAGACTTTCTCAAAATTTAAGATGTGAATGCTGGTCTAAAAAAGTTAGTGCCCACTGTATCAATCTATTAGATTGCCTTGGTATGTCATTTATAGGTAGTTTATCTTGCTTCCACCATTCTCTGTAAGGCAAGGGAAATTTTTCACCCACAAATTATCACTTTTTACAATGCTTTGAAGATGCGGTATCAGCATCTTCTACATCTTACCTTTTGTGAAGTATTTTAAATGCATAGCCTCTGTCAGTGATTAACTGCTTCTCCAAAAAGAAAACTCCTGGTTTTAGCTAGCGCTATCATATTTCTCACTTCCCACAGATGGAATCAGTCCCAAGAGGTGACCTTCTTTACCCTGTACTATTCTGGTTCAGGCAGAGCCTGTCACTACATAGCGTACTAGTTTGGTGGAAATTAATTCACATTATAAAAGGACGTCTCACATTAGCAAAGCAAAGTCTAAACCCAATAAAGTGACCAGGCATCAACTTTCTGAATGGAGCCAGGGAGTCTCAAATTTATACTTCACACCAGACAGACTGGTATTTTTAATGTTGGAATGTAGTTGTGGTGCAAAAACAAGCAAACAAAAAACCTCACACAGAATTCATTCCTTCAGTGCTTGTGCCAGTTAACATGTAGGGAACTTTCAACTACTATAACCATATTAAAGAACACAGTTACAATTGCCCATTCTAATTCTCTAATCTGGACCTAGCTTGCCTCCCCAAGAAGACTCCCCCAAAAAACCTGAATTTCACATCTCTCTAATGCAACTGAGGAAGGTGGAAGATGGATTAGTGTGTATACCATGAATTGCAGCTTGTGTTTTCCAAAAAGTGAGAGCATTACATGTTTCTCCCCAAACTATATGCACTATCCCCTTATTCACTTCTACCCACCCAAAAGTTTTCATACTTGCTCAGGCCCTGCACCCATGACACCTAAATGTATCTTTCGTGTTCAGAGGCAGTACATACCAAATGCTACAGAAGAACAGGGCTAACTGTGATACAGTACTCTCATGACCTACTTGAATTCCCAGAGACTTTTTATTGGTCACTGCTGGAAACAGGATGCTGAACTAGATGGAATACAAAGCAGTGGTGGGGCCTGAACCCCAAATTTGCTCTTGCAACATTTTACGTAAGACAAGAGAATGTGTTTGACACAAGTGAATTGCCCAAGGCTATGAACAAAGTACTGTTCAAGGCAAATGTGAGGTCTATGCTACAAACATTAAATTCCTCAAATCAATTTCCCTTTTAATTTACTCTTGAACATTTATTTCCTTCTGCTTTCTTTCAACCCATTTTTCTGTTACCACCTGCCTAACTCCCTTATATGCAACCACTCTTCTCTTCCTACAACTTAAGAAAACAGGACAGCATAAAAGTCAAAGGGCATCAGTTGTCCAATCAACAGCTGTGCACCAGAATCCTGATCACCCTCCTGCCTCTACAATCACTACCTTCCACTGTATTTTAGTGGAGGCAGTCATGCACTACTCAGTGCAAGACAATAGGGGCCTGTAAATCCTTTTAGCATTCCTGTACATGCCCTGATAACTCAGAGGCTGTAATTATTTTAAAATATTTTTTCCCTTCAATTTGACAGATTTTAAAGTGAACACATTTTCAGAAAGCTCCTCGCTAAATTTTATTTTATTTCAATTACATGACTGCATATCAATTTCCAATAATTTTTTAAAAAAATATTTTTGAATGACAAACCTGCCAGCATATTGGATATACTGTAAAGTTGTAATTACCCAAATGAGAAACTCAATAGATGACTTACAGTCAGTTACAGTTACAATCTCCCACTTTGCTTTGTAAGGTTATGGGATGAATGAAATAAAATAGTCCACATAAGCCACCCTGAGCACCCTTGAAGGAAGATAATGTACCAGGATAAAACAAATAAAACCAGGTGTGTTTATTTTTTTATTCCTCTTCAATCTTGTGTTCCTGTTCAGATATGCCTACAGTTACAGCATATACTAATAGAAGCTAGCCATGTGGTTTACTCCAGAAGGGAGAGAGCAGAAGTTCTCCAGAAACAGTTGTAGAGCACAGAAATACTTGGGAATGCTGGTTCTTAAATGGGAGGTGTATTTGTGTGTAACCTTCCTACCAAGATGCATGAAAAGAGCTGACATTTACAAAAGAGCATTCTAGACTTCAAAAAATATCTGATTGTGATCAAAGGACAAAGTAAGCCAACTTTTTATTTTCAGACCCCTGCAATAATCTGCCTTTGTTTTGTCTGGAGCTAATGGAAGGTGTAACCCAAAACACTTGGAAGGCAATAGCTAACACGGTAAACTACTGAACAGCTCAGTGGCCCATCTATTTCATTATCCTGACCTACACAAGATGCTTCAGGTAATTCCCATTCTGCCTGCCCAAAGTGCAGGCCAGCAGATATAATGCCCCAAGGATTTCCACCAGCTGTAACCTGTAGAAAACCCCATACTGGGTATTGCAGACAGGGAGGGATTGAACATGTCCAGAATTTTCTAGTTCCCAATCTAGGCCTGACAGCCACACCAGAGCAGGTTTTACCTGGTCCCCACCTTCCATTGCAGACAGCAGGGGCAGCAGGGCTATGGATGCAACAGTGGTTCCATTCCTCAATCACACCCTGCTGCTGCTCAGCCAGGGTTAGAATAGCTCTGTCAATTTTAACAGGAATCCATGTCTGTAGGAGTATTACCATCATAAGCAAATCTAAGGCAACAAAAGGATTCATTGCAGAACCAGAGGAAAGACAGACTTTCTGGAAAAATGAAAATATGAGCAAAAGCCTAGCCCTGTGGTAAGGAAATTGGACAGATAGTGCTTTGTTATTCATCCACACAAGGAACAGTCATTGTCAGCTTTTATTTTTCAATTTACAGGATATCAGAACCTAACAAAAGCCACAATGGAAGCATGACAAAGTCAGTGGACACAGCTTATTCAAAATATTTTTGTTCTCTTGAATTATGGCTTACAACAATGCAGACTTGGGCACCTACAGAACACTTACAGAAGTGCAAACATAGCAATTTAAACACAGGGTTGTATCCAGTGTTGTCTGTGAATAAGCAAAGCAGACTTCTGCTCACACAACAAGACTTCACCACCATCTCTCTCCCCTGCACCTCCAAAGCTGCTCTGGAGGGTTGGGAAAGAAGAGGACATTGCGCAAGCCAAAGTCCAGTTGCACAACATTGCATTCCATCCATGTGCTACAGCTAAAGACATTATTAATAAGAGTTCTACACTTCAGTCATTTGAAAAAAGAATATTAATAATAAAAGTGAACAGGCAACTTGTTTGATCATTGGTGAGCAATCTTATCTAGGTCATGATTTATAGAGGAAAGGTGCAATCTATATGCATTTACGTCAGCATGTGTTCTGCTATCAAGATGCAAGTCCGCAATAGCCTTTCCAGACTTATCCTTTCACTGACAAATAGTTGTTGCAAGATATCTTTCCCACAGTTAGCACTTCAACTGCAGGAAAGTCATATTCACACAGGAGTGATCCGTAACTTTATTACTCCAGCAGTCCACCTAATGGTTAGTGCCCACAACAACTCTCATGGTGGAAATACTCTACATACACTGTACCATTTTAAAAAAATTAGACTGATTAAGTGGCTGAACCAGGCATAGACAAACCCGGCCCTCCAGATGTTTTGGGACTACAACTCCCATCATCCCTAGCTAACAGGACCAGTGGTCAGGGATGATGGGAGTTGTCCCAAAACATCTGGAGGGCCAAGTTTGCCTATGCCTGGAACAATACTTACTGCAGTGATCATTTAACTTGTTTAATATTACAAACTTGGAAACACAAGCAAGCTACATATTTTTTGTATTATGTGTAATTTCCCCTATCTAGTATGCACTCTTTTTTAAAGGCAAAAGCAGTGAACAGGCAATCCCGCCAGAGCACAGCTTCCCTTATGGATCCTATGAGACATGAAATTGCATTGCTGGTGCTGGACTGGGACTCGAATATAACATCAAAACTGTTTTCCTTTTTTTAAATCACCAGGAAATGCCCTAAGTTACACAAAGAAAGGCTTAGCTACAAATAAGGACCTCACAAGTGACCAATCACAAGATACAGTTAGAGATCACATATCTCACCAATTACAAGAAACTGGTGACAGATAAGAGAATATGTCCTATGACTGTGTTAGACTAGATGTATTGAATCAGATCCAGGGTCCAGGCCTTATGCTCTTAAATACGAGTGCATAGTCAGGATTGTTTAATGCACATTAGTTATGCTTTAACTGTGAAGAGGTCCCAAGTATATGGTCTCACTTTGTAAATTAAAAACATTTCAGTAGAACATAGATGCCCGAGAACAGTCGACTGCTTTACATTATCAATCCTCTACACAAAGCTGTTTCTTTTCTAAAGCATCAATTTGCAAAGCAGTATATAAAATGCAAAGTTCCTGTGCACATATGCAAGTAGTAATTCCAGACAGAAACCAAAATGCCAACAGAGAATGGCCCATTGTCCCCTTCCTATTCTATTGTTATTGCAAATGTTTCCTTGGTGGGATTTTTTTATTTTACTCTTGCCACAACCTATCATATATATTAGGAAACAAACTCAAATAGCCAAGTTTTCATAGAAAACCAGAGTACAGATTCTTAGATTAGGAAAAATATTTATACAGTATCTACACTTTTGCAACCAATATTGTCCTTTAGAACGCCCGTCTACTATCATATTCCCTATAACTATTCTATTCATTTTCTCCACATCATACTTATTTTACATCACTATCATGACCTCATTTACTTGCCTTTTTCTAAACTAAAAAAGTCCCAAATAGTGTCATCTTTCATCATAAGGGAGTTGCTCTATTCCCTTTTCATGTAGTAGTTTGCCTCTAAATGGAAGTGAAGCAAACCACTATTATAAAAGAATGCTTAGATGAACAGTATACTTGCTCAGAAAAGTAATACATCTTACACTAAATATTGTGGAATATATATATATATATATATATATATATATATATATATAAAATAGCCATTATTCGTTAATATGCATTTCTTTAAACTCAAGAGAAATGGCAGGAAAAAAATGTTATTGAAATGGTGAGGCATGTGACACACACTTCACCATTTTCACTCTTTCACACCAAGAACAAACAATGAAAGCATTTATGATGCATACACTAATGTAAAAGGCCTTTGAATGCCTTATCTCAGGTTTTAAATTGCAAAAGTCTTATTTACTTTGTAGATCTACAAAGCAAGGTAGGGCTGGAATTCAAGCGCAATTCAAAAAAATATTTTATTCAGAATTGCAGATACTGAATTCTATGTAGCTTTCTAACAAATAGAAAACTTCAACAACAAACTTTACAAAAACTATAGGAACAATGTCAAAGAAAAAGTGTGTCAACTTCAGAGGCAATTAATCAACAACCTAAACACGTGACAAAAAGTATATAGTCCTACTCTACATACAGACAGTTTATTATACCTTCCATTAAAAGCCAACCCATGTGCAATATAAACAAAGACAAAAACGATAATTAAACCATCACAGTGAGCATTCAACTTTCCCATTCAAGTAAGAGCAGCCCTTTTCATGGAAACAACTACCCAGAAGCAACAGTAGCAGAGCTCTGGGATTAAGCAACGCTGGATATTTCCAATTGCATCTTTCAAAGCATCCCAGCAAAGATAAACCTTCTGAACCAAAATCAGTAAGATGATGAGATTCGTTACTTGAAAAGTTCTGGGCATTAAACGGCATGGTGGAGGATGGCAGAGAGAAAAAGAAAAAGGCAAGGAAGTCATCTCCCCCCTTCCCCTTCATCATCTTTACCTCACACCCTCAGCCAGGTGGCTAAACACTCCTCCATCTTTGACCAGTTCCTGCCATTGGGGACCAAAAGAAAGGCTTTACATTACTTTTTAGGGCTTTTTTGGGGGGGAAAGGAGAGAGAATGGGAGTTCTCCAAAGTGCTGTCAAACTACAAAAGAATCTCCTCGCCCTCGTGTTCCTGCCCTCACACTTTTCCTTCACAATACTCCCACAAAATGCACAACTCGAGACAGCCCCCCAACCTTCCTCTACCTAAGAGGCCCCCAGCCTCGCTCCTCAGGCTCCCGTCTTCAGGAACTCACTCTGTGACTGTCATGTTCCTCAACATCACCACAAAGGGGGTGGGAAGGGGAGGGGGCGTTTTCCACGCTCTTTCCGCGCCTCAGAACTCGCTGCCGTCCGGGGCCCCGTCCGCTAATCCCATCCCCGCTTCCCGGCTCATTGTGACCCGCCCTCCACAGCCCCCCCTTCCGCATCCCACGCGCGAACCAGCCTCTCCCGCCTCCGCCCCCACGAAGCGCCCGTCGCCCGCACCTCGCTCTTCTTTACCTGCCTCAGAGAGGAGGGGCGGTGGGCTCCGCGCACCCAGAAACGGCTCATATTCACCCGCTCCTTGGGGGGCGACCAAAACTCCAGCAGCGCTTCAGCCGGGGAAGGAGGTCTAACGCCCCGCCGTGAACGTCGGGGCGTAGCGAGTGGGCGTAGAGACAGGGCGACCCGGGACTCCTTCTTCCAGAGGGAACGGCAAGGCTGGGCCGCAGCGGCCTCCGGCCCTTCCCCACCCCCCGCCCACCGTCCTCCGCAGCGCTGAGGAAATGAGACGGCGCACTTTCACACCAGTCCAGCGGTCGCTGCAGACCAACTGAGTCGCCTGTCTGGCTCGAAGCCACCACAAGACGGAGAAGGGCGGAGCTAACCTTCCTCCCCCTGCTATATCCGCCAATCCGCATGGACTGGAGTCTGATTGGCGGCTCACGCGGCTAATCATATCGAAGACTTAAGCACGGTCGAGGTGTGGGTCGCCTTTTGGTTAGTGAAAGAGCGCTTGAGTGACAGGCCAGCTTGACTCAAGCGCAACAACAGCTTCGGCCGAAGCCAGCGAAAGGACGGGGAAGAACGAATGGCGGGGGGAGAGGAGGAGGAGAAGGCGGGTTGCTAGGGGAGCTTCAGAACTATTGGCCGTCAGTCGAAGGCGGATGATAAACAGGGCGTCAGGCCAATGAGAATGTGCTTACCAGAGACTGCAAAGCCTGGGAGCCAATTCTGAACTGTTTACCCGGGAGGAGGGATAATACAGCTGTCAACACGGGCTCAGACCTTAATTAGTGCTGAGAGACAGTGAAGAGTCATGAACTGCCTGGGCGCTGGACGGGGGTGGGGGATGGGGTGGGATCAAGATTTGCTGAGTGGGCGTTTGGATATGCAGCAGCGTTTCTAGTAATAAAAATACACACGTGCACGCGTAATAATAATGGTTAATTTGTGTATTACTGTGTCATGAGATGCCCAAAATCTTCCTGACACAGCACATGTGGAAGGCGTTGAGGCATTGGTCCTGGTGTGTGCAAGTTGCCCAGGTCTCACTGCCATAAAACTGTGCGCTCAACACATAAACCTGGTAACCCTTCATCTTGGTATTGCCATAGTTGCCTTGCCCACATTCCCAGCATGTTTGCACTCCTGTCTCTGCAAGATCTACACTGGCTTGGTCATGTCCACAGAATGGAAAATGGCAGGTTCCCCAAGGACGTGCATTACAAAGGTGTATGCAAATGTGACAAGAAGGCTGGCAACATTAACTGTGCTGTGTGGTAATCCCTCGCAGACGACCCACAGTGTCTGGAGACAGCAGTGAGTATCCACAGCAGTGATCAGTCAAGGAATGATCACTGGGAGGAGCACAGAAATAAGAGACACCATGGTACAGCTGCATCAGCACAACCAGATGCCTTCATCTGCCCCACCTGCACCAAAACATGTCTCTCTCATATCAGTCTCTACAGCTGCATCAGCACTGTAACCCTCCAATGATCTGACTTCACCCCTGAAGGTGCACTCTTCCATTGTCTCCTGAGACAGAAGGACAGCAACCAACTACAGTGGTACCTCGGTTTATGAACTTAATCTGTTCTGGAAGTCTGTTATTAAACCGAAACTGTTTCCCTAATGAGGCCTCCCGCCGCCGGTGCCCTTCCACCATTTGGATTCCATTCTTAGACAGAGTTAAAGTTCGCAAACCAGGACACTACTTCCGGTTTTGCAGCGTTCGTAAACCAAATCGTTCATAAACAGGGCTGTTCTTAAACGGAGGTACCACTGTATTAGCATATTAAGATACATAAATTAATGGCAGTTCTGTGTGTCCATTGCCTAGCAATGAAAGTTACACTTACAGTACGAGGCCAATTTGCCTCATTTGCACTGTGTATCTGGTTGGTAGTGCTCTTATTAAAATGCGATGTGCATTACTGTCCTCATTCATCTTTAAAATGTGGAAATTATTTTCATATGAGCATAAGACTTTAGTTTCTTGTTCAAGAAGATAATGAAGGGAATCTTTAGATGAAACGGCACTGTAACACAGGAGATCCATCCACACCACTCTGCCCAGTGAATCACACTGCCTCAGCAACAATGTCATCTGCTCCAAATATGTAAAGATAGAATTAAGACACATTATTGCTCCCTTACCTGTCCATGAAAGAGATCTTGCTTTGTGTTTTGAAATGTTGTGCTTCAGGTTTTTTAAAATTATTATTTAACATGGATAGCAATTATATTGAAAATGCACTGCAGATGTCAAGAGGCAGACTTACCTCTTATATACCCAGTATATAAGACACTAATTAAGCAACATCCAATCAAGTCAAACATTAAAAACTATCATGTGTTAACTATGTGCCTGTGTGTCTGCAGTTGGGGTGGGGGCTTCGGGGGGGGCCTTTGTTCTCACCAGCCAGCAACCTAACTTTCAAGGTGCACAACCTAGTGGATGTGGCACTAAGGTCAGGGATTTATAAGAGTCATTCAGGATTCACCTGAGTGAATATGCATAGGAGAAAACACTCCTCAAAGTAACCTGATCCTGGATCACTTAGGACTTGAGAAACCAGCATTTCTAATTATTTCCAGAAGAACTAGCAACCAATGAAGATATTTCTACAATTCCCATATCACACCATGACCCCCAGTGGCTAGTGATAGACAGTAATTAGAAAGTCACATTTTTAAACAGCTGCAACTTCCAAATAGTCATCAAGTACTGGCCCATGCAAAATACATTACAATGGTTCAAATTTTAAGTCTGAACATCTCTTATTTTTGTCACAACCAAAAGTTATGACTGGTATATGCAGATAATTTAAGAAACTTATCATTTTTATTTATATGTCCTATTAAAACAGCTGGGCTTCATGATGCACATATGTAATATGACTACCCTACACCCACAAAAGAAGAAGAAAACCTCATGCATCAATGTACCAACTATACTACTATGACTTTGAATCAATATTGGAGCAGTGGGCTGCATAAATTCAGTTCCTGATCACTGAGTACCCTTAGGTAAGTCACTAACTCCAATCCTAATTTGCTTCTCACTGTAGCAGTGAGGATGAACAGAATAAGAACTGCAAAGCACTTTGTACTCTGGTGTTACAAAAATATCTGTTACAGCTTTGAAACATGATAACTGCCCTTCTCTTCAGGTTTCCAACTCAAAATAGATACCCACAGCAGCAGAGACTTACCTGATTATGCACCTAGCATAATGCAAAACAGTTATCCCATAATACATCTTAGTATGCTCCTCTTGGTACGCATAACTGAGGTGGTGAATTAAAAGGATACATTCTGTCCACCTTTCAATTAATATTTATCAATAGGGTGGGTGAATTCTAAAGAGGGGGAAAATGTGATCTTGGGTGGGTATGTAGTGTGGTAGTTATAAAGAGGCATAGATCCCTTCTGTACAAAGCGTTGTTGCCATAGTCTATCAGGGCTTCTCTATAAAAGTCAGATTTCTGTTTTCTGCTAGGTCCTTTGATATCCAGATTACAAATCAAATTTCTCAGGAATTTTATGCAGCTCTCTAGCAGCATTTGGGGTTGTTCACATGTTTTTGTTCTTGGTTCAAGTTTAAATATCCCTGTTAGTATCAGCAGATCAGTTAATAATAGCTCTGGCTGCAATCCCAACCTTACTTTCTTGGGAGTAAGCACCTCTGAATTCAACAGACTTTGTGCTTAGGCTTGTGGTGAGTACACTGAGGCTGCAGTCCTGTATCCACTAACCAGGGAGCAAGTCCCACCAAACTCAGTGAGACTTATTTCTGAAAAGAGATGTAAAAAGGTAAAGGGACCCCTGACCATTAGGTCCAGTTGCGGACAACTCTGCGGTTGCAGCGCTCATCTCGCTTTACTGGCCGAGGGAGTTGGCGTACAGCTTCCGGGTCATGTGGCCAAAATGACTAAGCCACTTCTGGTGAACCAGAGCAGAGCACGGAAACGCCATTTACCTTCCCGCTGGAGCAGTACCTATTTATCTACTTGCACTTTGACGTGCTTTCAAACTGCTAGGTTGGCAGGAACAGGGTGTGAGCAATGGGAGCTCACCCTTTTGTGGGGATTCGAACCGCCGACCTTCTGATTGGCAAGCCCTAGGCTCAGTGGTTTAGACCACACAGTACAGTATAGGGCAGTGCTATGAAACATTGAAGGATAGTGACATCTAGCGTTCAAAAGAGTGAACAATTCAAGTGTTTACAGGTACTGTATCTGGAATTAAAATCCTTTGAGAATGGTGTAGTGATTCCACTTACAGTACTTAAAAATGGCCAGTTAGTTAATATTTAAATGAAAGGAAAGAAAACAACAACAAAGATAGAGGTGCACAGCCAATATATACCTGCTCTAAAAAATACAGGAAAGCAGCTGTTCACTGCATGATCTTGTCCCCCCTTCCATTTATGGACTACATCAGCCTTTATTAAAATCTGTTCTGAAACTCAGTTTATTTTAATGTATGAGTGGAAAATACCATAGATGTAAAATGCACACACATACACAGTTCTACTTTTTCCAGAGAGAGGAACTGATATTTTCTCCCATCTAGCCACAGATTTGTATATTCTGTCAACATATTATTTACAATTAAACAACTAACATATAGAAAGTATGGTGCAGATTCGGACATTTGTGTTATTTATTGTTTTTGTGGCACAGTCAATGTAAATGCTACTTTACAACCTGGGAAGCAAACCACATAATTGCTAAAAATGTACAATCTAAACAAAGGCAAATAATGGATAGGAACAGAAAAGAAAGATCAGAATCAAAATAAGAGCAAACACTTTACAAACTAAAGCAAGTAAAAACACATATGAGCTTCCTAAGTTTTAGTACAGTACCATCAGCAGAAATATTGCTGTGAGAAAGCACCCCTGCTTGCATTAAATAATGTACAGCTATCTGAGAATAGTGCTCTTTTGTGCAGGTAGATATAAATACATAATTTTAGACTAGTTAGTTCAAAACACTATCAGCATTTACAACCATCAAACCCCTTTCCAATAGTAAAAGCTAATATTTAGTAATATTTAGTTCTGCAGACACACTAATAATTGCACTGTTGTAGCAGAACAAGATAAGGGAGAGAAGATCCATCTCAGAGGTAGAATTGTTTTCAAACATATTTAGCACTATTTCAAACATATTTAGCTGCCTAGTGATGGAAGAACTTTAAGGATTTTGGTAGCTTGTCACATGAAGAGTATGTACTGCTATTCCTTAATCTCAAGCAAACTCAAGCACTGTTCTCTGTACAGTCTCCTTTGTCTTTTGCAATATACAAAGCAGCCATTTATCAACTCTCTGGGGACATCTTCTGGCAAGCACTTAAATCACTCCTTATTTATATGGAAGTATCCTGTATTAAGTTTCGGAGATCTGAAATCTGGTGCACTAGTTGAGATTGTAGTTAAGAGTCTACATGTTAAGAGTCTGAAATTTAGCCCACAATCCTGTGGCTATTTCAGAATCCCAAGTATTTAATCTTATATGTTTTTAATTGAACTTACTGCTGCAAATAAAGCATGGTGAAAAATATGTCCTAGATCCTGCAGAGCAGAGGATTTGAGATGTGTTGCCAATTATCACATTTGCAGCTTGGGAATGCTGTGAGATCCTACCCTTATTTTGGAGGGTGAAGCATCTTCTGTGGCATGAACCATGTTTTATCTGTTTCAGCTGCCCCCTCCTGGATAGATGTCGCTTCAGCTATCTATGTCTGGTATCATGCTGTAATAAATGCATTGCATGTGAGTCTGTCCTCGTAAACTTCAGCTGCTCCAGAAAACATCAGAAAGACAACTGACCCTAAATCAGCCTTTCCCAACCATGTGTCCTCAGTTTTTGCAAGACTACAACTTCCACCACCAGACATGATGGCTAGGGATGATGGGAGTTGTAGACCAACAACATCTGGGGACTGAATGTTGTGAAAGGCCACTTGGAACCTAACTCCCCAGTATTAAACACATTTCCCCTGCTTTCAAAGCCTCCCCAGAAGACTCAAACTAAATTCTAAGGGCTGTTTCATATAAGCAGGGAAGCCAAGTGGTACCACCTTGTAAAAACCGCATTGTTTCATATGATAGGATGGAGAATTATACATCTGAATATTCCCAAACTGCAAGGAACACAGTAATCTCTACCTCAGGATAGAGTCTACTACATGCCCTTTCTACATGTTCGAACTGCTTCTCAATTATTATCTAAGGCAGGCAGAGATGGGGAACCTATGGTGCTTTACATGCTAATGGACTTCAACTCTTATCAGCTCCAGCCAGCATGGCCAGTGGTCAGAGATGATGGTTATTGTAGTTCAACATCATCTGGAGGACCACAAGCTCCCCATCTCTGTTCGAAGGAATGCTCTAAAAATTACTTTTCTCAGCACAGAGGTTGGCACATCTTCCCTGTCCACAGTGTAGGAGGAAGCTGCTCAGGCACCTGGGGCGTAGCGATCCGCCCATAGGGATGGGGCGAGGTGAGCCGCCCATGGGGCGAGAGCAGGGCGAGAGTGAGCTGCTCATAGCGGTGGGGTGCACCACAGGGCCTCTGGAGTCTGCCTGCCTCCTCCCACTCAGCTGTCCTACAGCTGGAGGGGAGGCAGGAGGTGGACAGTCTGGGCAGTGCGGAACCTGCGTGCACACAAGCCACCGCGTATCTCCCAGGAGAGATTTGTAGCTCGGGTGCACTGCAGGCCCCGTGGTGAGTGCCGCCCGGCATTTTGTCACCCCCATCAGTGGCGATACCCAGAGCAGCCTGCACCCACCAAACCCCCTTCCTCCGCCCCCGCCTGTCTGTATTTGCAGTGTGCATTCCACTTGTGTTGCCATTCACGTGCACAGAAATGAATGTCTTTGCCCATTCCAGCAAATAAATTAACTTCTAATCTCTGTGCCTTAAAAATGAATGACTGTTGCAAAACCTAAAATAGAGGACAAGGGCAAAAGCCAGAGGAAAAGGCAGGAGCTGCCCAAAGTGATGCAGTGAGGTAGGTAGGGAGGTGAATTGTTTGTAAAAGATGAGGGAGAAATTGTGGTTTTCAGGAGAAGTGGGTCTGGTGGGAGAAGGCTTGGCAAAGGGTAGAAGGCTATTCCAGCAGCAATCACAGAGTGTGGCAGCAAGACAGACAACTCATTGAGTTTTCCATTACTTCCTGAAGAGTTTAAAAGCAGCACTGGAAGGAAAGGATCAAAGTTAATGTTTCACAAGGGCAACAATCCTTTCTTATTTATCTTCCCCACACATACAGGAAGGCCAAGGAAGGCAGGCATCCTGAAAACCACACTCCAGGAAGCTCTGCTCATTTGCTGTGCATCCTGCCCTCCCCTCCATCCCTTCATCTAATTATACTCTAATATGCCTGCAGACAGATCTTCAGTCCTTGGATTATATGACACCAGATGGCTTTATTCCTCTAAAAGTGATACGCTGCTAAACTGGGATGGAAGGAGGGAACAAAGAAATAACCGACCCCCTTTCTTAACATTCCAGATTGCTTTGTCTTGCATTTTGTTTGCAGGACATTTCCTTCTCTGGATACACTGCTGCTTTTATTTTTATCATGTGAATGCTCCTAAGCAACCTGTGAAATTATTCTCTCCAAACATATATTAAGTGTGGAATTTTTTTTTTTTAATATGAGAATATTGTTTATGTGGCAACCTGCTTCCAAAGGCATCCCAGCCCACAGCTGAGAAATCTGGTCTATGTAATAGAAAGCACATTACAGAAGGGATCCGCACTGCATCTCCTACACAGTTTGCAAGCTGTGAGGAATGAAAGTGGTGTGCTGCTTTATAGCAAAGATCCTGGGTTGTGCATCACTGCTTAATCAGAATCAGTACCTGTAACAAGAGGAAGTCCATCCCTCTGAAATCATATCCAGCTCTGACAGATAAGATTTGCAAAGATGCCACATGCTCTAGGAGCAAAATGCCTCATTATCCATTTTCAGTCGCACTGTGAATGACTAATTTGCACAGAGATAGGGTTGCTGCTTGCCAGCTTTTCCCCTGTGCTTTTTTGGTAGCTATGGGACCATCAGAAATGTAGCAAACACAGCTTTTATTGGCATGGAAATACAGTGACAGGGGCAAAAACCTCTCTGCCTGCTAAATTCTACTTATAAACACAGCTGCTAAAGGCAGAGAAGCATGGGGCAGGGAGGGGGTGCAACTTTAACCCAGAGCTGTGCTTTTTGCAGAAGAATATGCATTTATCTATTTAAGAAAAAATGTTGAGTGCCTAGGAGTACCTATTAATTATTAGTTGTACATCCAACTTCCTCAAAGAATGCTGGTGAATTGTGGCTGCTGTTAGACTTTATGTCAGGGGTCCCCAGTATGAACCCTGAGTCTCCCAATTTTATTTTATTTTTTTTAATTGAGAAGGGAGTTATTTTATTTTTTGGTTGTTTGTAGGCTGTTGCTTGCTCTTTTGTCTGTGCCTTCTTTGTTTTTGGGTATGCAGACATTTTGCCAGCTGAGGAGTGGGCTTCTGAGCATCACTAGTTTTTCTTCTCCAAAATGAGTATTTTGTGGTGCCCACAACAGTTTTTTTAGTTTTTTTTAAAGATTTTTAAATGTGTCCCCAGGCCCAAAAAGGCTAGGAACCCCTGCCTCATACACTAGAAGATTTTACCAAGGATCAAGATTCTACTAGTCTAAGTGCTGTATGGTATTGCATTAATTTCTGTCTATACCCAACCATGCATTTTTGGTATAAAGGCTGCCTCAAAGCATGAAGGTGTGTGTGCCTGTTGGCAGTGTCCTAGTGTGGTGTAGTGGTTAGTGTGTTGGACTAGGACCTGGGAGACCAGGGTTCAAATCCCCAAGTAGCCATGAGTCTCAGTGGGTGCCCTTGGACCACTTAGTCACTCCTAGCCTAACCTCCCTCACCAGGTTGTTGTGAAGATAAAATGGGGAGGAAGAGAATGATGTAAGCCACCTTGAGGTCCTTCGGGAAAGGTGGGATGTAAATGTGATAAATAAACAGAGCAGGGTAACAAAATGCAGGACATTGCCCTCCTTAATGCTGGTGCAGAAACCATCTTCTGAGTATTGTTGCAATCAATATATAGTATTGCTTATTATTATTCAAAGGAAAGACAAATAAAGGCTAGCCAGAGTATGAGGAAAGCCAACACAGGTCACAAAAGGGATTACACAAGCGCAGGCATGCATTTTCCTAGCACAAGACCAAAGTAGTGAAGGTTGTCCCATGCCACTTCTAATAAAACTTTGTATTTGTTTTAGGAGTGGTGGATACAGAAGGCACACTTCCAAACTACAAAACATGCATTTATGTGAGAACTCCCTAAACACCATATGCTTCCTTAATCCTGGTTCCAGCTGGTCTATTAAGATCCTGCAGTTGATACAACATCAAACAACCTCTGTGCTTTCCCAACCAGCTATAAAGTAAAGGCAGTTACAAAGTTCATCAGGGATGGTCTGTGACACTTTTGCTGTCTCACATAGAATAGCAAACACCAACGCCAACCCTCAAATCAAGTGACATATTACTAAAGGCATGCCAAGGTTTTTTTGGCACCTCAGATGGAAAGTCCCACAAATATTTCTCCCTGAGAGTAGAAATGCAATAATAAAAATTTAAATAACTAATAATTTCACTACCCTTTTGTGACACTCAACTGAGGCTGCTGCTTCATTCTGCCTAATGGCAAGAGAATCTCTAGAAGTGGATGTTGCTCTTAGCTATTCCCTGGTTCCTACCACATTGTTTGACATATAAGAACCCATTTATGGACTTACCCTGTGACAATGATGGCTGCAGAGTTAATATTTTGCCATCACTATTGCATCTGCTCATTGTCACCCAATGGAGCTCTTTAGGGTGATGAAGGGCCTCCAGGGAGTGAACGTCCTAGAGCATGGGTATGCAAACTCAGGTCCGGGGGCCAGATCCGGCCCAATTGCCTTCTCAATCCGGCCTGCGGATGGCCCGGGAATCATCGTGTTTTTACATGAGTAGAATGTGCTTTTATTTAAAACGCATCTCTGGGTTATTTGTGGGGCCTGCCTAGTGTTTTTACATGAGTAGAATGTGCTTTTATTTAAAATGCATCTCTGGGTTATTTGTGGGGTATAGGAATTTGTTCATTTCCCCAAAAAAATATAGTCCAGCCCCCCACAAGGTCTGACCAGATTGCACTCCCTGTGAAGGACCAAGTACAATGACTTGGTGGTAACTGAGGATGCTCATGCAGCGATGGTGGCTAGAGGTGCTTTTTGCCAATTATTTTTATTGATATTCCATAATTTTTAACAAATTGTCACCAAATTAATACAAATTCAATATAAAATTAAAAGTTGACTTCCCACCCCCCCAGATGTCTCCTCTATTTTCCTCCCTCCTTTGCTGCTCCCAATAAAATAACTTTTCCAGCTATCTTTTCAAAATACATTCATCCCTTTCTCCTTACACATCACCTGTTCAATTACCAATTTCTGCTATAGCTTTTATACATTGTTATAACTTGTCCTCAAAATAGTTGAGTAGAGTAAATCCTCTTCTTTCTATCTATCCATCATAGTCGTTCATCAATTTTCAAACATTTCCTTCTGATACCTTTTGAGTAACCCTTTGCCTGAGAAAAACAGATCTTGCTTC
Organism: Podarcis bocagei; assembly: GCF_964188305.1. Classification (NCBI taxonomy): domain Eukaryota; kingdom Metazoa; phylum Chordata; class Lepidosauria; order Squamata; family Lacertidae; genus Podarcis; species Podarcis bocagei. The sequence continues at coordinate 53,794,308 of NC_138129.1, forward strand.
CTCCCAGACAACATACACACATTCCTCCTTAACATGGTCTTGAACATTGCTGTCTGACATCTGGCCCCATTAATCAACGACTCAGCCTCACTGGTGAGGAGGGTGAAAATGAAACCTCTAGATTTTTTTTGTATAAATATATAATATACATCCCTCCCCTCTAATGCTGCCAATTTCCCAGCGTCACCCACACTTCGCATTTCGCCAAATTTAATCCTTAATTTTACATACAACCAGGTCATTAATAAATAAACACAATCCATATCTCTTCTTTTCTGTCTGAAAGTCTCAGAAGCTGTCAAGATGGTATACACTGTGGTCCATCCTGTCCCTTTCACTGTTCTTATTTCTAGCTTCAAGATCTACTTCCGCCTTGCTTAGTTACAGCCGACAACAACCATTACGTTGTTGGGCACACTCAACATTGCCTTTTTGCAGTTGGCACCACTGCTCTGAAATTCAATCCAACGTGAAATCAACCATGCTCCAACCCTCAATATTTTAGATGGTATATGATGAAAGCCACCATTTTGCCATTACCCCCAGTGGCTACAGTAATAGTAAACTGAGCCCCCCAAATGGTGCTGTGTTCTGGTTTTTCTGTAAATAAATTATGTTGGGCTTTTTGTTCTTTTGGAACTGGCTTTTAGTAATATACGGTGTTTTTAGTGGTGGTACAATCATATTTTATGGGTTATGTTTTGACGTGCATTTTGTAAGATGCTTGCTGGAGAAAGTCTCTTTAAAAAGCAAGTTGACATTATTAATTAATCGATCGATCAATCGATCAATCGATCAATCAATCAATCAATCAATTCTTGTTAGCCTTGTTCCTGAGTTCTGTGAACATAGCAGAGGGCATGGAGGGCACATGCCTGTCCACATGCCAGTATCACTTCAAGCTGGCACATACCCTGAACGCCTGAACTGGGCCATTGTTCCAGCTACAGCCAGAACAATTTTGTTGACCAACTATCAAAATAAGCTTGAAATATACATAGCGAAGTCCTGACTCACCCTCGCAGCATCCCATGATTTAACCTTGAATTGGATGGATGAGGATTTGTGTTAATAAATATAAGCGCTCAAGGGGTGGAAGGCGAAGGCCCCGTTTGGCCCTTCAGTGGGGTGGGAGCGCACTCGGGGGCGGACGCCGATGACTTTGCAGCGCCCACAAACTGAAATAACACAGACTTTGCGCTAGGAAATACTGTAGACAAAACCCAACAGCCACAGGAGTTCCATCCAATAGAAGCCACTCCGGCCAGGCTGCGGGGGAGGATCCACACGTCTTGTTTCAACTCACGAGGCAGGTTGCGCCTGGTGGGGCTACGCCGAGATGGCGGAAGAGATGAACCCAGGATCCCGCCGGCCTCGTAGGGAGCGAGGGCGGGGGGCGCATCTGACACGCCCAGGCCGCGCGTGGGCTTGTGAATGAACCACGTGGCACAGACTCATTTCCAGCTCTGGAGACGCGCCTGTGCCTGGGACTCTTCAGAGAAATTTAGCGCTTTCTCCGCCGGTTCGCTCGCCGCTGCCAGCCAATCCATCCGGAATCAGCCCGGCATGGAGGCAACAACGCGCCGCTCCCCCTACAGCTTCTCCGCCGTTTGCTGCCTCCTCGCTGGAACCTTCCTGCCGCTGCCAGGTAAAAGAGCCTCCGACCGCTTCTTTTCGTCCTAGGTGGGACTCTGGAATCCAGCGCTCTTGCGGGAAAATGTCCTGATCCTTAATGGGTTCTTGAGATCCCCTAGAGGGCGCGCGCTTGGGGGGCATCCTATAAGTCTCTCAGAGGAGCCAGGACCTACCCTGTGTTTGCTAATAACCAGGGGCGCCGACTTATAAAAAATATTGGGGGGGCCCATACCGGGGTCCTGCCGCTGGTTCGCTCGGGTAGCCGGGAGAACGCAGTTCGAGGTGGCGGTGTTGGGGAGAGACCCTCGCTCAGGGCGCCACTAGACTTGGCGGCTGGCGGCCTATCTGGGGGTTTTTGGAGCGTATTTCGGCGGAGCGATTGGGGAGGAGGGGGCTTGTTGCCGGATTCTTCAGCTGGGCCGGAGATCCGCTGCTGGGGGGTCCCTGGGCCGAGTTGTGAGCACGGCCTGCTGAAGGGAGATCCAGCCGATTGTGCGACGGGGACGGCCGGGGCTCTCCGGCTAGGGCGTGCGGCTGGCTGGCTGGCGAGGGAGCAGGTGGGGAGGAGGCGGGGGTCCTCACTCTCTTAGGAAACGCACCCGCGCGCCCGATTGCCACGAAGTCCGAAGGGTGCGTGTGTGGAATTAAAAAGCAAAAACGAGATACGGGCAGGGCAGGCAAAGAGTTTTCTGCAAGAGGATGGAGGGCAGGTTGAAGAGAAAATCACTCAGGATGAGACAGTCAAATCAGCCATGATAAAATGGGCTCAGGCTATTGGGTATAACATCATGTTTGAGGACTGGGAAAGGTTATGGACCACCGGAATGAAATTCACGGCATGTAATGCCTTGAAGGAAAATATTATGAAAATGATTTATAGGTGGTACATGACCCCAGTCAAGCTTGCAAAAATATATCACCTGTCTGATAATAAATGTTGGAAATGTAAGGAGGCTGAAGGGACATTCTTTCACCTCTGGTGGACTTGTCCAAAAGTGAAGGCCTTCTGGGAAATGATCTATAATGAGTTAAAAAAGGTATTTAAGTATACCTTTCCCAAGAAACCAGAGGCCTTCCTCTTGGGCATTGTTGGCCAGAAAGTGTTAAAGAAGGATAGAACTTTCTTTATGTATGCAACTACAGCAGCAAGAATACTTATCGCAAAATATTGGAAGACACAAGATTTGCCCACACTGGAAGAGTGGCAGACGCAATTGATGGACTACATGGAACTGGCTGAAATGACTGGCAGAATCCGAGATTTGGGAGAAGAAACAACGGAAGAGGACTGGAAAAAATTTAAGGACTATTTACAAAAACAATATAAGTTGTATGAATGTTAAAAATTTACACGATTCGGAAACTATAGCTTCAGCAATTAGATTTGGGAAACAGGAAATTATATTTTAAGTAAGAAAAGGTCAAAATCTAAGGTAATACTATGTTTAATTTAAGATATAAGTAACTGATGAAAAGTATGTTAAATTTAGAGGTATAGTATTTGAAAAGTACAAAATAAGGTACGAAACAAGGTAATAATTTGCTGATATCTTTATTATAAAGAATGCAGGGTAAGGGAGATGCGAGGAAGTCCAGTTAGTTATATAAAAAATGTGTTGAATGGTTGGTTTTCTTTTCTTCTTTTTCTTTTTTTCTTTTTCTTGTTCTTTTACTTTTTTCTTCAGTGTATGTTTCTAACTTTGTATTTGAAACCTTAATAAAATATTTATAAAAAAAGAAGAGAAAATCCTTTCGCTTTTCTGGGGCGCAGGGAAGTCTCAGAGCCGGAGGTTGGGGAAGGGACCCCCTTTGCTCTGCCCTCTTCTCCCGTCTTAGATTTGCATGGGGGTCCCCGCCCGAGCTTGCCTGGCCACCGGGCCACACAAGGGCCGCGCTCTACGCGGCGCACCTTGCTAGCCGCGCAGCTATCCTCCGCGGCTGCGGAGCGGCCCTGCGCCGGTGCCCAGCCCCTCTGGGCGCCCGCTGCGCTGCCAATGACAAGCGGGCGACGTCGCGGGCGGGGAAGGCGTCGCTTTCTTTCCCGATCCTGCATCCTCCCAGTCTTCCAGCCCTTTTTTGGGTTGGAAGCTCGTCTCGTTCGCCCTTCTCCTTTCTTCACCCTGCGCGCAATTTTCCTCCCTCGTCTCCCTCCCCATTTCTCCTTCCTTCCTGACTTGACTGACTGACGGGCTTGGGCTTGGGCTCGGGCTCAGGCTCCGGGTCGGGCTCGGGCTCGGGCTCGGGCTCGGGCTCAGGCTCGGGCTCGGGCAGCCACAGCGTCGGCGGTGTTGGCGATCGGCGGCGCGGGGGGATGGCCCTCCCGGGGGAGCCGGCGCTGCTCAATGGGGTTGCCAAGGAGACAGGCCGGCCGCCCTCCTCCCCCGGCCCGGCGCCCCCCGCCGCGCCGGTGCCTGTTATCGAGCTGGTGCGCGCCGGACGCCCTATAAAAGCCGCGGACGCGCCCACCGCCGCCCGAGATTATTGGGGGGGCTGAGCCCCCCCAAACGAATTTTTGAGGGGGCTCGGGCCCCCTCAAGCCCCATGGAGTCGGCGCCTATGCTAATAACCCAGCTTTATTACCGCGTCTGATGATCTGGCTTTTTCATGTCATCGCCCTAGATTTTCCGCAGCCCAGGAGACAGTACTGCTCCCTGCGTGGTACTATCCTAAGGGACTCTGTAGCTTCGTTCCCACCCTGGACACCAAGGTGGGTTTTCCCCGCCCCCTTAGAGCGCAAGAACTGTCTGTATCTGTCTGGAAACTCGCGAGCTTGAGGCGCAGTAGTGTCTGTCCAGATGGTGTCCTTCCTTGTGGCGGGGCTCCCATGTCCCGGAGTTCCGCCGTCGGTCCTTGCAAGCTGTTGTGATTGTTGGTTTATAACATGAGAATGTCCGGGGTTTAAGGCTTCCTAGAACCCTTATCCTCGACTGATCTGGAATTTCAAAGCCCTGAAGGAGGCGCTTGGCCGGGAGAGAGAGCAGTCAGGAAAATGCACTCTGCATAGGCTTGTAGTCTCGTCTTTTGTGAGTAGTTCTGCTTCACATTTCGAAATTAGGCGTTCAGAAATATTACAGTGGTACCTCAGATTAAGAACTTAATTCGTTCTGGAGGTCCATTCTTAACCTGAAACTGTTCTTAACCTGAGGTACCATTTTAGCTAATGGGGCCTCCCGCTGCCACCGCGCCACCATCGCACGATTTCTGTTCTTATCCTGAAGCAAAGTTCTTAACCCGAGGTACTATTTCTGGGTTAGCAGAGTCTGTAACCTGAAGCGTCTGTAAGCCGAGGTACCACTGTACTGGGTCTGTGCCCCAGCTCAAATGAAGTCCTTGCTTGGATGGATCTAGTTTTCACACCCTCTTTATGTTTGATGGAGGCTCCTTGTGCTTTGCTTTCCCCCTATCCTTGATTCCCTCTCAGTTTCTCCCCGACTAGTTATTTATTTAGTCATTCAATTTATATCCCATCCTTCCTCCCCAAAGAGCCCAGGGTGGCAAACACATCAGACTTACACACACATACCGGACTAAAAACAGTTAAAAACTTTCTCGCAACCGGTAATCTCAAGGTTGCCAGGAACAGCGCATTTCAGCCATCAGATGCCTGGGTAAACAGAAATGCTAAATTCCGCCTGAAAGTCAATAACAAATTAGGCCTTTCTGTTGTTTGTTTGCTGGTTGCAGACAAGTCTGAAACTATGACGTTTCCTCACTTCCTGGTGGGTGGGACAGTGATGCTGTTGGGGCAGGATGCTGGGGCAGAAGTCCAGGACCACACTAAGACAATGATGTTTCAGAAGTTCTTAGATGGTGTTGGGGAAATCGTTTCTGCCCAGTGTGATTGATGTACCTTTTCAAGAAACTAGATCAAACTCCAGGATTCAGACATGTACTAGAAATAACTGGCAGAGCTGCTTGTTTTTATATCTGGGTTCGCCCCAATCAAAGCAGGGGTCTGATTTATAGAGCCTCCTGAAAAGTTTGTGGGGGGGGGGTTTGGTAAATGGGAAGATAATCAGCCATATTTTTCTTGCAGACTGTATGTACTGCAAATAACTGACATTGGCATGTGAGGGCAGGTGCGCCATGAACTGTTTTTGTGGATCAGTCAGTGTAGCAGACTTATTTGCAAGGCTGCTGTCTTCATTCTCACTCTGCTCCCAAACCTGAGAGAGGCTTCATTTGAATATAACACTAAACCATAGCTTGGCACTGTGGCACAACTGGAACAAGTTGCAGGGAGCCTCTGGCTTGTATACTTTCCACAACCTGCATAGTCAGGATGAGGATTTGGGCAGCATTTACTTTCAGTTTCCCAGAATCTCAGCTTGTCATTAAGAACTTAGGAAAATGCTTTAATATGCTTTGTTAGACCACAGGTCCATTTAGCTCAGTATTGGCTACAGTGCTTGAACAGCTCTCCAGGGTTTCCAGCAGGGAGTCCTAGCCCTATCTGGAAATGCTGGGGATTAAAGCTGAGTCCTTCTGCCTGAAAAACATATGCTCTACCAATGAACTATGACTGTACACTGAGCTACAACCTAAGACAGCTGTTCTATCTGGCCTTTGGCTTGGAGTCAATTTGATTCCCTCCCCCTCTTTCTTTTTTCCTTTCTCTTCCTGTGATGAGGCTGCATTTTAATGTTTTAATGTTGTATTTTAATCTCGTTTTTTAAATTTTATTCAATCAACTTGTTTTTATTATTGGTTGTTAGCCGCCCTGACTGGGGAAGGCAGGGTATAAATAAAATTATTATTATTATTATTATTATTATTATTATTATTATTATTATTATTATTATTATTGTCACTGCATCTGAACTGGTGGTTGTGGACTATCATGAATTACCTCCCGTTTCAAAACAAGTTAGCTTCAAATGGTGGGCTATGAAGCTGGTTTGTTAAAACTGACCATAATTTAAACCACAGATCTAACACAATGGTGAGCAGAGATTCTGGGTAAATTGCAGTCAAATCATCATCCCAGCTGCATGGGATGAGGGAGCATGCAAGCCTGAGTGCTAAATTATGGTTTAAGGTTGCATCTAAATGCGGCCAAAGCTGCAACAAATCTTACCAGACAAATCCACTTTGGGAGCAATAAAAGCAACCAGTCATCAAGTTACCGTATTTGTTACAAGTCTCCTTCTTGTGCTAATTCTGGAAGGGAAAAATAAAAGCAAGCTGTGTGTTCTGCTGAAATTCTGCTTCCCTTGCGGAGCCGTCATGAGATAGCAGATCCAAGAGATGGTTCAGACAATCTCTGAGTTAGAACTAAGATAGGCCCAAGCAGCTTCTCTTTAAAAAAGTGACTGGGCTGAAGATGCTTAGATATTTTAAGTGTTTTTAAGTTCTGTTCCTGAGCCGTTGGAATGGCTGTCTCCGGAATTGCTTAGGACTCCCTGTGGCAGGAGTTCAAATTTGCCTGCCAGCTCAGTCTCAGCTAACCAATCAGGTACTCGTCTTGTTCGTGCCTTTCCCAGCTAAATGAAGAAACCCACTTCCTCCAAATGACTTTCGAAAATATAAAACTCCTCCTGAAAGTTTTTATTTTATTTTTTGGTCTGTGAATTTTGGCTTTGTCTCCTGAATGCCTCTGGCTGTGTCTGGGTAGTAGTTGTGTTTGCTTGTCTTCTGTACATGCACGTCTTCAGCGGAGCCCTGATTTGCAGAGAAGCATAAAGCTTAGTTTGTCACAGTTCCAGGCCCTGCTCTATTGCCCTGAGGTCACAGATACACTGGGAGCAGTGTGTAACACAGCCAACATGGGCAGTGTCTGTCTCCTCCTCTCTTCCCACTCCCACCCCAACGCTGCCTTAGTTGCTCTTGCAGCTTTGGAAATGAAATGGGACATGTTCAGTGCAAGGGGCCTTGTGCAACAGACGAAGAGACAATTGAATGTAGGGAAATGTGATGGGTGCCAGCCACTTCCAAAGCCTCAGGTGCAAGTAACTGGAGCAGGCTGCTGCTCTGTTGCTGTCGGAGAATTTGGGAAACAAAGTAAGACTATCTCTTATTACAGTAGTTTTCAACCGGTGTGCCATGGCACCCAGGGGTGCTGCGGACAACACTGGCCTCTGGCCCTCTTTCCTTCCTTTCCTTCCTCCTCTGATGCCCTCTTGCTTCTGTGTCTTCCAAGGGCTTGCACAGCTGTTTGTTGCAGCAGCCCTGGCTACAAACTCCCCAGACGAATGGTGATTATGGGGCTGGCCGGGGGTGCTTCCCAGGCCCCTGTGGGGCAGTGTGAGGAGGCACCTCTCTTTGGGGCAGGGTGGGCAGCTCAGAGGAGGGGTGGCAGCAAGAGGGGTGGCAGGAAGGAGAGGAGAGAGGAGGTTGAGGGAACACTCCACAAGGGAGGGTGTTTGAAAAGGCTGCTGGCTCTGCAGGCAAGGGGTGACATAACTGACAGAGATGCCACAGAAAGAATGCAGTAGGTCAAGGGAGCCGTGGACCCAAAATCTTGAAAACCCTGTCTTATTATACCACCCTTTTTGGTAAAGGTTCTTTCATGTTAAACAGAACATGTTGGTGGGGTGGCAGCTGAGAGTTGCTCCATTTTCGCAAAGCACTTCTGGGGCCAGTGTTCTGTGTTTGTGTCTGTGGATTAAATGTGTGTACAGCACAATCCTAAATCAGTTTCACTGAATTCAGTACGGCTTACTCTTGAGTGAGTGGTGGATTATTACAGGCCAAGTAGCAGTGAAGAGCTTCTAGTCGATATTCTCTGCACCTCTGGAGTGTTAATGCAAAGTGCTAGTGAGGATGTACATGGGGATTCAATTTTTATATAATTTAAAGAAACACACAAATGGCCCATGCTCTTGATAGAACCTGTAGACCGTTGCTGAAAAGGGACAGTTCTAGGCTGCAGTTTGCCAGAGTTTCATATTTCATATCCAGGTCACACATCTATGTTTAAGTGTCCTATCCCTACTTGCAGTAAATGAGTTGGATCCATGTACTCATATAAACACATGCTGTGGAATGAATGAGAGCATTCAGCATTCTGACGCACCTTGGCAAGCAACCAAGCTATTTCCCCAAAGGTGTGGGATACAAAGCTCTGGTGTGTGTTAGATGTTTTTGCATGGGGGTGGGGGTGGGGAATAGTCAATTAGTATTGGACCTTGTTATTGCAATACATCCTGTGTACAAAGAGTACAAAAAATTATTATTGCCTGCCTTTGATCATTTACCTAAACCAGGATGGAATTGTATGCAAATGCTTACTCCTCAGAGAAAAATTGGGATATAGATTTGATAGGCAGCATATTACTATTTACTATTGGTTAAAAGTCTAAGCTGGAAGACAGAAAGTGCCTTGTTCACCTTGGTAATTTAACCACTGTACAGTATCCTCCTTACACAAGCTACTGTATCTTGTTCTCAGATCCACCATCTGCTCTATAGGTATAGTCAGTTATTTTTTTTCTAAAAAAAATGTTTAGGGGTACTCTCATTTTGACTCAAGAAAAACAAAATGTTTAGGGGTATGCGTACCCTTCGTACCCCCAGAAAAAAGCACTGGGTATAGTAATACTGACCTACACAGTGCTATTATATGGATTAGTTATTTATTACACTTGTATCCCATCCTTCATATAAGCAGCTGAAGGAGGCATACACAGTTATTCCCCAAGCTTTATCTTAAGAACATGAGAGGAGCTTGCTGGATCAGGCCAGTGGCCCATCTTGTTCTTGCAGTGGCCAATGAGCTGCTTCTGGGAAGCCCGCAAGTAGCACCTGAGAGCAACAGCCCTCTCCTCTCCTACCCTTTGAGATAGGCTAATATCTCTCATCTCTGGCCCATAGATTACTAAGATAATGTAGGACAAAGTGCTACATAATACCTAGGTATTAAAATTGTCCTCCATGGGAGGGTGGACTATACAGTGGTACCTGGGGTTACAGATGCTTCAGGTTACAGACTCCACTAACCCAGAAATAGTACCTCGGATTAAGAACTTTGCTTCAGGATGAGAACAGAAATTGTGCTCCAGTGGTGCAGCGGCAGCGGGAGGCCCCATTAGCTAAAGTGGTGCTTCAGGTTAAGAACAGTTTCAGGTTAAGAACGAACCTCCAGAACTAATTAAGTTCTTAACCCAAGGTACCACTGTATATTGTTAAGGTAGACAAAGTTATTTTCTATTATTCTGTGAGTCACAATTTCCTTTCTTTTTAAAAAAGAAGGTGCTTTCTAAAGCAGTGCCTTGTTGCCTATGCCCACTTAGAGTCCATGGCCAGAATATGCGTTTCAGCTATGGCTTCCACTCTTTACATTTTTAGAGGGTTTTTTTTTAAGTAAAAAAAAATTGTTTTCATCAATCAAGTAAACCAATATTATGAACTCTCCTTGGGTGTCGTGTGTGAGAGTGCGTATGCTTTTTAATCAAGTGGGTTTCAGCTTCAATTTTCAATCAATCAAATTTGCACAGGCATATATTTTTACAAGGCTGCAGTTTTCTGTTGATTTCCTTGGGCGAAAGCCCCATTGAAATAATAAAAGGCACTTACTGTTGAATAAGTTTACTCAGAAGTAGGTTCCAAGGAGGCCTGAGCCCAAGGAAACTGGCAGACAATTAGCCGTACAGGCTTCTCAGAAGCCTCCTCCCACAAGAAGTAGAGATGACCAGCAACTTGCCTTTAAAAGAGGATTAGACAAATTCATTGAGGATAAGGCTATCACAGCTACTAGCCACATTGGCTATGTTCTACCTCTGCTGTTGAAGGCAGAATGTTTCTGAATACCACTTGCAGGGAACTGCAGGAGCGGAGGGTGCTGTTGAGCTCAGTTCTGCTTGTATGCTTCCCAGAAGGCATCTGGTTGGCTACCGTGAAGACAGGATGGAGGGCTAGATCAGGGGTCGGCAATCTTTTTCAGTCATGGGCTGGTCCACCGTCCCTCAGACCATGTGGTGGGCCGGACTATATTTTGAAGAAGAAAAAATGAACGAATTCCTATGCCCCACAAATAACCCAGAGATGCATTTTTTAAAAAAGCACACATTCTACCCATGTAAAAACACGCTGATTCCCGGACCGTCTGCTGGCCGGATTGAGAAGGCGATTGGGCCGCATCTGGCCCCCGGGCCTTAGGTTGCCTACCCCTGGGCTAGATGGACCATCCAGCAGGAACATCTTAAAACTTTCTCAAAATCCATCATCATCAGTGCTTCCCCCCCCCTACAAAAATAGATGCCAGTATTTACCATGAAGTTGTTACAATAAGTACCACACTTTTTAACAACAAAAAAGGTGCCAGCACTGCGTACCCCCTGGGGGAAAAAGCACTGATCATCATCACCATTTATTAAACTTATTAGTCACTTGTCACACACAAAATATAGAAGGGATCAGATCTCCCTCACTAACCCTGGTTTCATCAGTGATGATGACTCCATTGCGAAAAGAAGGCCTTGCTTCTGCCGCAGAGCTACCCATTGCCACCCAGAGCTCTGTGGCCTTTCCAAGTGTCATTGTAGGAAAGGAAATCTAGCCCAAAAGGTCCTGGTTTGCTTTTCCAAACAGACTTAGAATGGCAGAAAGTTGGGTGAGCAACAAAGGTAGTAATAGCAGCAGAATGACTCTCAGCAGTGACAGAGGCAACAGATGCAGGGTGGGACATTATTGGCAGCAGGTTATGGTGGTTACTTTAACTCAGAAAGAGATTGATGCTTGTCCAGGCTGCCTCAGCTTCCAAGGTGACTTCCACCTTGATGGCTTCAAACAGGAGGTTGTGGGCAGGCTGTACCAGTGATATAAGCTTTTTGGACTGCACAATAAGCAGCCAGCTAATCAGCTCATCTAGAATTGCACGTGTTTAAGTGGGGGTACCGCAAATAACAACACAAAAACAAATAACTTCTCACAGGTCTTGAATTTATTTCAGCTGGGCTTTGCGGCCCTAGTTTCAATCCCTAGGTCTACGTTCCTTGCTTGACCAGCTTTCTGTCTGGGCCTTATAACAGAATACAAGCTCATCTCCTGTATGTACTTTGCAGTGTGTTCTATAACAGACTACTATGTGTAGAAACAGAGAAAAGGACAACCTCTTCCAATGACCAGAGAGTCTCTGAGGGAAATTTCGCGTGCAGCATGCTCATTATGGGTGAGATTAGATGAGTAATCTAACTGCACTGTTCTGTAGTTGAAGAAAGGCCATGCTTGACCAGTAGCTCAAAGTAAGATTCTTCTGCATATTGATCAGTTGGGTGACAGTAGCCAGTAAACAGGAAGGAGATGTTTAGATTGAACATGATTACATTGCTGTGAAGGTAAATATGTCTTTTTAGGTCTGGTTCAGACATAACAGGAAGCCATGGTTTCCTGTTACAAGAACAAGTTGTGGTGACCTTTATGTACTTTCTCCTCCCAGCTTTTTTGTTTTGTTTTGTGGCAGTCAAGAAATTAGAAGCTTCTGCTTCTAATTTTAAACAAACCACAGTTCCCCATCATGTCTGAACTTGGAACTGTGGTTTGTATAAAAGTTGGAAGGGAAAGCTGCCAATTTTCTCCTCCCATGAAAAGAGAGTGAGGAGCACATGAGCCTGAGACTTGTCTTGGTCCATTCATGTAATAAAGCATAGTTTCCTATTACAGTGGTACCAAAACCATACTTAAACCAAGGCGCAGATTCCGTTCTTAGACCGAGGTAAAGTTCACAAACCGGGACACTACTTCCGGTTTTGCGGAGTTCGTAAACCGAATAGTTCGTAAACAGGGCTGTTCTCAAACCGAGGTACCACTGTGTATCTTACATCTATGTAGATTAGCAGCAATAGGATGAACTATTACTCCCCTGGGCATGTACCTTGTGAGAGTGACAGGTGCTCTGATTTAGAGTATTGATCACTAGCCAGCCTATTTATGTGGAAGCACCATAATGACAATTGCAGTGATCTAGACCTTTGTGTTTATTGATTTGCATGAATGAATATTTTCTGTAATTAGCTTTCTTTCCTTTAGCCTTTGATTCTTGCATCTTTGTAAATGTCCCAATGGACCTTAATTAGACAGAAAGGGTAGGTTTTGCAATGACTGGGGTGTTTGCAGGTTTTTTTCAGAAGTGTTTCAAATATACACAATTTCACTTAAATGTGTGGTTCCCCAGAACGTAACCCCCCACGTAAATGGGGGGGTTGCCTGTATGTTAAGGTAAAATATCACATGTTGCAAGTTGGGTTTCAACACAGAGCTGCTGTTTTCAGAGATGTTTCTTGCAACAGGTAGTGCCACCCTTAGCCAGATTCTGTGGTTCGCTGGAAGCACTTAGAACACCCAGAATAGTAAACAAATGTTGGTCCCCTGGAACTGGAAGCTTCTGGGTGTGAACACATAAATAGTACAAATGAGGTTTACTGTCTGCAGTCTTTAAGGTTACCACTTTTCTATTATTATCTTTTTCATTACTAAAGGTTTAATTTATCACATAATGATTAGTTACGCTTGACAGGAAGAGGTAGCCTTTACCCAGAGCCTGGCTCTGCTTCCATCTGCTGCATATTGCATGAGTTGGCTGTACCCCAGTTTTAAGGCTCAAAATCAGCAAATTGTTTCTCAGTTCCCTAGGTTGGTGTGAGACCAGAAAGACTCAGGTAGGCAAAGGACCGTAGAAATGTAAGGTTGAATGTCCTTTCACATCCTGCAGCTGCAATAAAAACGGGACTGTGTATGTGATATACTTACTATACAGTGGTGCCCCGCAAGACGAATGCCTCGCAAGACGAAAAACTCGCTAGACAAAAGGGTTTGCGGTTTTTGAGCTGCTTCGCAAGACGAATTTCCCTATGGGCTTGCTTCGCAAGACGAAAACGTCTTGCAAGTTTGTTTCCTTTTTCTTAACACTGTTAATACAGTTGCGACTTGACTTCGAGGAGCAACTCATAGAACGCGGTGTGGTAGCCTTTTTTGAGGTTTTTGGTGATTTTTGAAGCTTTTCCAAAACTTTTCCGACACCGTGCTTCGCAAGACGAAAAATTCGCTAGACGAAAAAACTCGCGGAATGAATTAATTTCGTCTTGCCAGGCATCACTGTACATGCTTGCTTTATTCTGGCATGCTACTTTGGTGTTACTTTTTATAACAGCCTATGCCAACCTGGTGTTTTGGACTACAAATTCTCCATTACCCTTAACACTGCCCCCCAAAAGATAGTGTTGAGGGGAAGGTGGGATGTGGCATTTAGCTGCAGGAGCCGAAAAAGAAGCAGTCCAGAACAGAAGTGAGCATTTTGTGAGCGGCAGAATGCCCATCTCCAAGTATGTGAACATCCACTCAAAGCTCTGCAGGCTTCTAAGTCTTGTGGAACTTTCGCATCTTTGTCAGAGTTGTCTTTTCTGCTGCTGCAGCTTTTTAAAAAAGTGAGTTGATATGAACTGAATGATGCAGAACCTACAGACAGAATAATCGGTGTTTTTTCAGGGGGTACTCAAGGGAACACAGTACCATCACCTCTTTTTGTCGTTAAAAAGTGTGGCACTCACTATAACAAATTCATGGTGAGTACCAGCACCTATTTTCCTAAGGGGAAAAAAGCACTGAGACAAATTATATCATATTGTGATGTGACTGCAAATGTGCACAGCTCAGGATAAGAGAGGGTTGGCATCTTAATATTGTACCCTTGAGTGCTTGGAGAAAGAACTGCTTCTGCCTAGATTAATATTTCCACCTAAAAAATCCATGGCAATTATTGGCTCATGATAAAGTTTTATCACACTTGATCTTAGCCAAAAGGCCGAGATTTGAGCCTATATTATGAAGCAGCGTGCCTACTTTGGCTAAAAGATTGGATAAAACTGGAGAACAGAGACCTATTGGATTTAGAAGGTTTCAATAATTGGTACGGGTGGCACGCATATCTCTGGTATGAGAAGGTGAAAGTCCACAGGGCTTTCTTAAATCATATTTTCAGGGGGCCAATATATCAGGTCTGGGAAAGAAATAAGAACCTTCTTGAAAGAAAAACACCATGGTGGATCTCACCGGTAGAGGTCTTAACAATAAAAAAAACCAACATGGAAGGGAAGACAGCCACTTACGAAGATTTGGTAAGAAAATCAGAACAAGGGCTTAAACTTAAACCGTATGAGGAAATAAAGGATCAATTCACCGGTTGGCTACAATATCATCAGGTGAATGATATGTTAAATCAAGATAAAAGAAAAATGGGCTTTGAGGACAAGAAATCAAAATTCAATATAGAAATAATAGAAGGTAAAAACAAAACATTGTCTAAATTATATGACATATTACTGGAATGGCATACAAAAGACGAGGAAGTCAAAGAGGCAATGATTAAATGGGCAATTGACTTCGGCTATAACATCGAGTTTGAAAAGTGGTTGAAATTGTGGAATAGAGATATTAAATTTACGGCCTGTACGAGTTTGAGAGAAAATGTTTGGAAAATGCTCTATAGATGGTATCTTACGCCGGCAAAATTGGCTAAAATCTATAGATCAGAAAATAAGACATGCTGGAAATGTGGTGAAGTGGAGGGAGACCTCTACCATATGTGGTGGCAATGCAACAAGGTGAAGGTTTTTTGGGAAGCAATTTATAATGAACTTTAAAAAGTTTTTAAATATACTTTTCCCAAAAGACCTGAGGCCTTTTTGCTGGGAATTATGGGTAAGGAAATAAAAAATGAAGATAAAAAAATATTTCTCTATGCCACCACAGCCGCAAGAACTATGCTGGCACAAAACTGGAAAACAGAAACTATACCTAACGTAAGTGACTGGCAGGTCAAAATGATTAACTATGCCGAGCTAGATAGATTAACAGGCAGAATACGAGACCAAGACGACCAGAAATTTCAAAAAAATGGAGTAAATTTTGGAAATATATTGGAACGGATATATAGGAGGAACTGGCGGTATTAGAAAAACTTTATCAGCTAATAATTATAAACTTTAATAAACTAATTACGTAACCCGGGATTTATTTGATACTTACCAAAAGGGTGAAGGGAAGTCAAAGGCTAAGTAGAGCCTAATGTTTATGTTATTTTTTTGTATGATTGTACGCTTACTTTTTGTATAGCATGAAAATAGGATGAATAATTTATGTTAAAATGTTTATTTTTGTATTTGTTTGTCCTTTTTTCTTTTTTCTTTTACAAATTCTGAATAAAAATTTACTTGCAAAAAAAAAAAAAAGATAAAAGTTTTATCAAGTGCTTGCTGCATGCTAATGCAAAGGAAGGAGTTCTTTGTTCTAACTGGAAAAAGTATATCCTTTTGTGACTCCTTTGTTTTCTGAGCTCAGGGTACCTGCAGTCTTTTCCTCCAAGCCAAATGCATGACATGGCAGTTATTGAAAGATGAAAATTGTCCTCATTAGGACTCTGTCAAATTGCCTACCGAGGGAGGCCAAGATGCAAAGTTCCATAGGACTGGTTTATAATATTTATTTTTATTTAATTAATACAAATATAATTCAATGTGTATTGAATAAAGAAACAAAGAAACAACAAGTTTCATGAAAATGAAAACTGAACATACACATACACGAACAAAATGAATTTCCTCCACTTGGATGCCTTGCAGGTTCAAAATGAGCAAACTAGTTACTTGACACGTATTAAAAAGCACCTTCTCTCATACTAATCCAATGGGATTTGCTAAATGAGCCAGAGGTGGTATGTGTGTGATTATAAAGATGGTTAAAGGGCAGTATTCATTCTTCTTGGATGCCTTTTAGAAGGGTGCAACAGCTGGTTGTTAGAAGGGTAACAATCACAAAGCCCTTGACATCCACATGTTGCCTGGCCCACTGTGTAAAGCAGCACTGGCCAAGTACCTCAGTAACAGCAAGGCAACAAAGGACAAGACCAGCATCCTGTTGCTACTTCTGTGCTGTAGATCACCACCAAGCCCATGTCAGGGGCCAAAGACTATCACCAATCTTTCCCCTTCCTCAGGATGGAGGGTTTAGTCACAGTCTGGTGTGTTATGTTTACTCTGATGACTGTAGGTAAAAGCTTAAATTCAAAAGGCATTGGGGGCTGCCTTATAATAGAAGCTATCTCATGCACACACCAAACTCCCCAAACATTTTGGCATGCTGCTGAGACTTGGCATGCTGTTTTCCCCATAAGTCATTATCCTGAGCCTGCTGTGTAGGTGTGTTGAGTTTGGGTGAAGAAGCCAGCCCAGTTGTGCTCCAGCATGAGGGTTCTTTCAGCAGTGCAGAGGAACAGCTGCCTCAGCAGAGACCCAAGACTGGAATAAAATGAGTAAAGAGTTATTGAGAAGCTGTAATTCTGTGGTTTGTGGGTGGAGAGTGGGAGTCCAGTTTTAACTCCTGCTTTACTGTGTGAGCAAGTGGTGTGGGACTTCCTCCCATGCCACACTTAACTGTCTTGTTTGCTGTTGATTCTTCAACACTGTATGGGACGTACGAGATCCTTCATTCATGCTGAAATGATTCTTCTGCAGAGATAGCACTGGCTACCAAGCATACTTGGTTCTAATTGTTTTGGGTTGTTCCCCACCACCAGTTAAGTCCCTCCCCTTGATTTTTTTTGTACTTCTGAAAACTTGGGGGTTCATGGATGGTTGTGCATGGATGGTTCCATTGTGTGTACACCAGGATCAGTACTTAGACTGAGGTCACTATAAATATATATATGATTGATTGTTGCAAAAGGACATCAGATTCTCAAATTGACTTGAACTTTGAGATCATGAAAACTTGTTTTTCAGGGGTGTTAGATTTCAACCTTGGCCTACTGTATTTTTTGTCTTTACTCTTTTTTCATACAGTGGTACCTCTGGTTAAGAACTTAATTTGTTCTGGAGGTCCGTTCTTAACCTGAAACTGTTCTTAAACTGAGGTACCACTTTAGATAATGGGGACTCCCACTGCCGCTGTGCCGCTGCTGCGCGATTTCTGTTCTTATCCTGAAGCAAAGTTCTTAACCCGAGGTACTATTACTGGGTTAGCGGAGTCTGTAACTTGAAGCATCTGTAACCTGAAGCGTCTGTAACCTGAGGTACCACTGTATTTTGCACTGTGTTTTGGTCTACATAGCTCCATTGTTATCTTTGGAGGTGGGGAAATAGTGCTTCTTCAAATCCTTGACTTCGTAACTCTGCTGATTTCTCTCTCTGATTCTTTACCCAACAATGATCATCAGTGGCCATAGGTACCTTTCCTACTCCAGTATGAAGCTCCAATACATTGGTTTGTCATACTTTGTATGTTTGAGGAGCAGAGGGTGAGGTTTGGAGAAAATAATTTCCAGTCTGCAGAGAACTGGATGGCTGCAGTGCGACTAGAGGAGGAGGTTAATAGAAGAGGAGTTTCCTCCCCACCCTGTAATTGTAATTGATTTGTCCTGTGGGCTCTGTTCCTTCCCTTTCCCTCTTATTTTCCCCTTGCTGGAAGCAGCTGACCTTCTGGGCATGTGTCTGTGATTTTAGCTTTCCTCTGTTTGTTTTTCCTGCACTAGGAGATGGGCAGAATTTATCATCAGCTCAATCTGGCACTGTGTCACACTTCGTGCTCCCTCACACGGAGGCTGGCGGCCTTGGCAACTGGACAATTCCCCCTACTGCCATAAGTGTGGATGGCAACACCACCGTTGCTTCACAGTTAAATCTCAGTAGCTCAGTCACGCTTGAATCTCTGGCACCTACTGTACATGGCTCCTTAAGCACCACAGCAAGACTACAGAACACAACGCATGTTGCCAACAATAGTCCTGACATCCATTCACTTCCTGCTGCAACTACAAACTTGGTAGAAGTGAACCAGACCCGTCTGAATGATTCCGAACCCATCAGTACCACAGCCTGGGTTAATTCCAGTACAAATGTTACGGCTACAGAGCCCTCTCAGCCAAAGGACGTACAAGGTAAGACTTGGTAGTAGTCAACCACTTCCCATGGAATGTAGCTTAATTCTCAAGCAACTTGGGTTGTGTACACACAACATTTTGTTCTGCAATCAAAGGAGACTGAATGCTTGCGTTGTTTTTTTCTATATAGTCCTTGCACAATCTAGATCTACTGCATATTTTTATTTCCCTGAAAAGTATTTCTTGAGAAACTGGTTTCATTCCAAAAATAAAAGCTCATTGTGGATTGATTCTGCAATACCTCACAGTGTGTCCATTTGAAACAAGATGTAGGCAATCCTGGCAGTGGGGGTTGTATCCATACCTGCCCAATTATGTTATGGGTGTGCATACACCAAGACTGCAATCATTGCTTCCTTCTTCAATCACCTGGGGCATGTGTGGGGAGGAAAACATATAGATAGCCTAATCAAGGGGAGGGTTTTCACCTACCCCTGTAGATTGAAAGCCACATGTTGAGGACAAGCATAAATGATTCTCAACGGAGAAACACTACATATCTGTGCTACAAATGGGTTAGTGAGTGCACAGCCTTGGATAGACTTTTCAATTGACTTTATTAGGTGGAATACCTCAGAAAGTTTTTTGGCTCTAGTTGTTGTTGTTTAGTCGTTTAGCCGTGTCCGACTCTTCGTGACCCCATGGACCAGAGCACGCCAGGCTCTAGTATCTTATCCCATACCTGCCAAAATTGGAGTCGAGAGAATAGAACACAATCTGAGCAGAACTCCCAAGTGCCTGGAATCATAATTAGATGTTTCTATAACCTAGGCATAAATATTACCTCTTTGATGACAATTATAGTTCTGTTAACACAGGATATTTATTCAATCCCTCATGTAAACTTCAATACACTTTGAAAACCTTGCAGTTTTTCATAAAATGGAAGGCAGGTAATTCTGGGTTGTTGTCAAGCGGTAAATGGAGAACAGAAAGTCAGACACCTGGGCAAATGCCTTGCTCCATATATATAAAAAGTTATGGCATAACAAATTGGTATAATTTGGATATGCAGTAAATTAAAATATAAACAAGGAACCACAGAAAGAGGGAGAGAGGAGTCTAAATAAGTAAATGATTGTCTGCAAAGTAAATTTATATTTATTTTGTATATTGTAAAAGCTTATAAGTGTATTTTTAAAAAGTTATGGCATTGTAACAAAAATAGGGAAAGTTATTTTCAACTTTCTTCAAAGGATGAGAAAATCACAGCAAGATGTGCTGCAGGGTTCTATATGATTAGCAGGAACCATTCCATACTGGGAGTCCAGGTGTCCATGAAGGCAGAATTCTTTCTCTGATTGTTCTTTGACTACTTTTTATTGGTTTTGGTGGCTTCAGGATAAAGAGCAGTTTCTCTCAGGGAACCATTGCTGACAGTGGGAGGAGGGGAAAGCTCTGTGTCTGATGCGTCAGAAACAAATGATGCAAAACACATATTGACATAGGCATTGATCTGTAGGCACCTATCTCTGATGTGTTTGGGCAGGCAATTGATTGCTGATGCTGTAACG
Source organism: Podarcis bocagei (assembly GCF_964188305.1). NCBI lineage: Eukaryota > Metazoa > Chordata > Lepidosauria > Squamata > Lacertidae > Podarcis > Podarcis bocagei. Next base: position 53,814,324 of record NC_138129.1, read on the forward strand.
CTCCAAGAGATTCCTCTATGCACCATGCAGTGGGGCTTGCCTTTGAACTTCCTTTTCCTGTATTGGGTACGCTATGCTAATTCACCTTCCCCCGCCCCCTTGGGCCACATGATAAAAGAAAAGCTAGGCTGTGTACACGCCATATATTTAAAGCACATCTCCACCACTCAAGAATCCTGTGAACTGCATTTTGTTGAGGGTGCTGGGAATTGTAGCTCTGTGGGGGCAAACTACAGTTCCCATGATTCTTTGAGGCGGGGATGATCTCTGACTCCTGGCTTGTCTCATAGAATTGAAGTATGTTTGGAACTAAAGATTTGGTTTCTAGGATTTCAGTCAGAACCCTCTTCTAATTATTTTGTGTAGATCAGTTTAGCTGTCTCAGTTTGCACCCTAAGATTTCCAGGCTCTACAGCTGAAAAACCCAGATTCTGCCAACTGACTAATCTAAGAACGGATATTTTCTGCACAACACATCTCAGAAAGCTTGCTATTGTAAGACAAACTATGGCAAAGGGCTATGAGTATCCACTAGTGTGTTTCAGCCATTGATCTAAATCTCTTTGCCAGTTTGGTATACTTTGTTCTGGACTCTGGATCTGCTCCACCCATGTGCTAGAATTGTAGTAATAGAGAGGAAATGATCATGCGGGATTATTTTCATTTGTTCTTGCACATCAAAGACCCAGGATCCTCGCTTGATTCACTTGTGGGTGTCTCTCTTGTCTCTGCCTCCAGGGCCGACATCTCCTTCCCAGCCAACAGCTTCCACACTCATCACCTCAGGGCCTACAGAAGGGAGGCCAGAAACTATGTCGGTGGCAAACCCTGATGCTATCACAGAGGGGAGCAGTGCCGAGTCCACCTTGGCTCCAAATGCAACTGATACGGATGGAAGAGTCCTCACAGCGAGTGCCTCTAGCACTACCATATTAACACCAGGCATTGTCTCCTCCACACTCACATCTCCCAGAGTCCCACCAGTGGAAACAGAGCAACCAGCTAACCACGTACAAAAGAAGGCCTCTACCCCAGATGTGGGAGATGGCGAAGGTACTCACTAGGAGCTCTTATTCCATGCAGGTAGAAACAAGGATAGAGAGCATTTTGGGAACTAGATATATAGTGGAGACGAAGGTATATAAAAATGTATTTGCGACAGAACAAGTTTTGACTTTTGAAGTGCCTAGTAGTTGTATGGAATTGCCATTCTGGGCCAGGAACAATAATCCATGTTTGGCTGTCTGACTTTTTTTTCCCTTCCTGCAGACCTACCTAGTATACCAGAAGCCAGCCCAATAGGTGAGGACCCTCTGGTGATTGCAGTCATCTTCATCTTCATCGTGACAGTGGGGATCCTGGCTCTTATGGGGTTCTTGCGGTACCGACAGCGCAGTGGCCAGCTGCAGTTCCGGCGGCTCCAGGATTTGCCTATGGTTTGTGCCCTCGATTAATCCTCCTTGGTTAGACCTCTAACCTGGACTTCACAGGCTCTTATTAAAAGATAGGAAGCTAACCATTGATCTGACTTGGCAGAAGGCAGTCTAGCTCAACCCTAACTGGCAGTGGCTTTCCAGGGTTTCAGACTTTGGTTTCTCCCAGCCCAACAGGAGGTGGCAGGGATTGAACATGAGGTCTTCTGCATTCAAAACAGATGCCCTACCATGGAGTTATGGCCCTTTTCCTTCCTCTGCCTTGAGTGCCCTGCTCTGAAACGAAGGTTTTTTTAAAATATACTTTTCAAATATCATTACCCGAATGCATTTGAAAAGGATATAGGCTCCATAAGTGTTTGTCAACCCTAACTAGGGTAGCATTCAAGTGTAACCTTTTGTGAAGGATTCACTTGGACTTGGGAGGAGAACATCTCTAGTGTCTTCTACTCCATCATTAAGGGTGATTGGATGAAGTGCCTCCAGACCACATGGAGGTACCATTTCAGAGAGAGGGGGGGGGCTTGAAAATGGCACCATAGATTCCCCCCACAGTAAGAGTGACAAAGGTTAGACCCCCCCCCCAATTTAAGTTGAATGAGCTCTCCAGCTGTGGGCCTTCACATTAGGGCATCTCACCTGGAGCATGGCCTAGATGCCAGTACACAATAAATCTTATCCGTCTGCCTCTCCTGAGGCTGCCCATCTCTTTCAAATACAGCAGTAGTCTGATAACAGCAAGAAGGTTACTTCAGGGTGTCTGTGGAATGGGGCAAGTCATAGAGTGCATACTTGTATACCTGAAGAAGTGTCTCCACCCCCATCGTTCAGCCCAGACACAGAGATCCAGCTCTGAGGGCCTTCTAGTGGTTCCCTCAAATCGAGAAGTGAGCTTGCAGGGAACCAGGCAGAGGGTCTTCTCAGTAGTGGCGCTGGCCATGTGGAATGCCCTCCCATCAGATGTCAAGGAAATAAATAACTCTTTGACTTTTAGAAGACTTCAGGGAAGTTTTTAATGTTTGATGTTTCGTTGTGTTTTTAATATTTTGTTGGGAGCCAACCAGAGTGGCTGGGGCAACCTAGTTGGATGGGCAGCATATAAATAAAATGACTGCTAGTGCTGCTACTACTACTACTACTTGAGGCATGGGCTGAGGGCCTGTGTGCACTGCTTGCTTTTATGCCCTTCACCTTCACCTACTCCTGCTCCTTCAGGACTGTGCAAAATTAACAAGGTCTCCCTTTCCCCCCTTTTTGCTTACAGGATGACATGATGGAGGACACACCTCTTTCCCTCTACAGCTACTAAGCAGTTGGAAGACAATTTTCCTATTCAGATTCTGACCAGCCAAGGGAGGCGGAAAGGCTTCTGACCGGGAAGAGCATCCTCTGCAAGATGCTGTCCTGATTTCCCATGACTATCAAGTTGTGAGTCAGCTGACTTAGTCTACAAAGAGACTTGTTTTTTCTTTCTTTTTTGGGAATTGGCACCAGCCTGACCTAGTCCTTTCCCTTGTCCCTTTGTGCTCCTTGTGCCTTGTGTTCAGAGCCATACAGCTCTCGGGGAAGTGGACTTTCGTTCAGTGACCGCACTAACTCTTGTTCACATTGCCAAGGGAGGCCTTGCTTGGACTTTGAAGAGCTGCACTGTGGGATTCTTGCACAAGAAGTGAAGCAGCTGTGGAGGCGAGTCAGCCCAGCGCAAAACCGCAGAGTATGTTACATGTGAAAGGAGATGCAACCCAACTGTGATTTGGAGGCCTAGTTGGCTCCTTCCTTGAGTTTTACATATATACTTTTAAATTGCACTTCTATTTACACTTTTTATCTATTGGATCCAAAGGTGTTCCAGAGGGTCTAGCAGGAAAACAGGGAGTAGTGACCCCATATTTGCCATAAGAGCCTTGATCCACCAGACCAAAAATCCATTCAGCCCATCATTCTGCTTCCCATATTGATCAGTCACAAGCCTCCAGGAACCTTGCAAACGGGGTTTGAAGACAGTAACCCTGAGCCAAAGTTGTTCCCTAGCAAATGGTCTTCAAAGATATTGCGAAGCCCCCCAATTATTGCTGTATTTCAGGGGGAATAAAAGCAGTTTTGATTCAGACAACACTGTTTGGGGGAAGCAGTTTATTTTTGGAGTTTCTCCAGAAAATTCTGCCACTGTTCTTGCTACCAAGGTGTGGCACAGGAGATGCCCAGCAATTATACCAGCCCAGTTGTGCCCAGACACTTGTCCAACAACAGCTCAGATCAATGGGACTCATATGTGTACTCAATGCTGCCACTGGAAGTTGTATCTAACTGTTGTATCGCTTGCTTGTTTGTTAGATTCATATTTAAATAGTCCTGGCAACTGTCTTCATGTGGACTCTTGGCAGTTACCTCCTGCTGTTTGCACAGAGCGTTCATTCCCCACCTTGTCCTCTCCTGTTACTTCTTTACCTGCTAATCGTAGAGGAATTGCTTGTGCCTTGTTTGGATGAAGAAATCTAGAACCAAAAATGGGGCAGACCAATTAAGCTGCAGTGCCCCTTTTATGTCTGCATAGGAGTGTACTTTTTACTTCATTTAAAATTCTCTTTATTCCACCCTGTATCCTCTTTTCTCCAGCTGTTTTCTGTTTCTCCCATTCTGTTTCGCCTCACTTCTTCCACCTGACATCTCTCATTTACATCTTTAGCCTTCTGAAGGCTTTTCCAGAACATAACACCTTTGTGTTTGGACTGTTGATTGTGGGTCTACAAATAAATTGGTTTTCCTCTAAATAGGCTTATTTCCTTTCTTGCTTGAAGCTTCTCAAGTTGTTAGTTGGATGAGATAGGAGCCTTTGCTCGGGTTTTCTGCAACACCCCCAATTTGCATCCCAGCAAACTGGAGGAATTATGTTGCTGCTTCCCCTTCACATGCCTGTATAAAATAAGGAACAGTGTAGATTATTCAAAGAGGAGCTAGAGAGAGCATGCCAGGAACAAAGCTCTAAAGGTTACTCTTTAAATCCTTACACACACCATCTGATTTGTAAAAGGGAGTTTTTATTCAGTGGGCAATCATGCAGGGGAATCTCACTCTGACTAAAGGGACTAGTTCTAAGAACTTAGGTTTTTCTTGACCCATCATTCCAAGATAGGGGTACCCCAAACATTTATCTAGTTAGGAAAGCTATCTCTGATGGAAGTTTGAGAACCTCCGCAGTTAAAACTCAAGGTGTCACACTCTTGGGCTTTTCAAAGGCCTGCAGAAAGTTGAGTATTCCATGTGATGCCCCTAAGAAAGGGTTTGCACAAATGCTCCCCCTGAAGTCTGCAGAACTGCTGTAGAAGTGAGTAGGACTTGTAGCCACAACTGATGGACTAATCCAGATAAAACCCAAACAAACCTGAAAGATGCTGATAGTGTGGCCCTAGTCAGGTTTGTTTTGTCTGAAGTCTGTGCCACTGAGATTAATAGGGCTCACTCTAATCAAGGACTGCAGCCCTTCTTGCTAGATAACTGTTAGGCAGGAAGCACATTCATAGAATTGTAGAGTTGGAAGGGACCCCAAGGGTCATCTAGCCCAACCCCCTGCAATGCAGGAATCTCTGCTAAAACATCCATGACACAGGGAGACAACATTTGCTTACTGATCGATGCAGGCTCAGTACACAACCCAAAGTCCTTGCAGTAACCCTAACAGAACGTCCACTAAAACAAAACTATTTTCAAAGCCTGCCTTATAGCAGGCAAGGGGGATGCAGAGACATACGAGTCTGCAGGGAGGCTATTTCATACTCTGTCATGCTAAATGTGTGTGTGTGTGTGTGAGAGAGAGAGAGAGTCCCATCCCCTCCCTCTGTTTTCAGAGGGCCTCAGAGAAAGAGTGAAGTTCCTGGGCAGGCTTGCCTCAGAGACTTCTGCCCCTGCAAAGCTGCACCCTTCTGCTTTGTAGCTCAGTGAATGTTAACACTGCAGTTCCCCAGGGGCTAGCCCCCAAAAGATATTTGAGGTTTCGTTGCACAAGCAAGGAGTCTGTTTGACAGAGCCACAATGGGCAGTGTGCCAGATCCTTATAGGTCCCTTTGAAGGCAGCACAAGCCTTTGATAGCTCCTCTGGGTTGTTGCTTTTTTCACCATTCCAGGCTGCATAATTATGTTCATTACGAAGAGGCTAGAAATCAATCTGAGTGGCTTACCTTTGAAGCTAGAAAATGGGTGGGGCACAAACCCAGATAAAAAGAAATCTAAGCCAAGCCACTTCCTTGTGGGAGTGTGCGTTCATGTGTCTGTGGTGAAACAATAAAATAGTGGCCATATTTATATGCTGTATGGTGCCTATAAAGCCAGCCAGAGCTGAAGCTATTTTTTTCTGAAAGGTCCCAGACTCTTAATGGACAATGGAAAAGTTTGTCAGCAAAGCGAGTTCCATGCTATGTAATGAGTGAGGGTGGGGGAAACTAACAATGTACAAGGCAGCAATCCTACCCCCAATTTTCTGGGCACAAGGCACATTGAACTCAACAGAACTTGCTTTTGCATAGGCACACACATAGGAGTGTGCTGCAATGTATTACATTCTGCCTGGACGCTGAGGTCCAGCGCCGAGGGCCTTCTGGCGGTTCCCTCATTACGAGAAGCAAAGCTACAGGGAACCAGGCAGAGGGCCTTTTCGGTAGTGGCGCCCGCCCTGTGGAACGCCCTTCCAGCAGATGTCAAAGCGATAAACAACTACCTGACATTCAGAAGACATCTTAAGGCAGCCCTGTTCAGGGAAGTTTTTAACGTGTGATATTTTACTGTATTTTTGGTTTCTATGGAAGCCGCCCAGAGTGGCTGGGGAGGCCCAGCCAGATGGGCGGGGTATAAATAATAAATTTATTATTATTATTATTATTATTATTATTATTATTATTATTATTATTATTATTATTATTAGTGTGAGTCAACTACAGCAGTGCAGGTGAACTTGGACTTCAGGTATATCTAGAGCAGGGGTTCCCAGTCTTTATGGGTACAAATGCAAACTGGTGAAACTTTTCTTGCCCATCTTGAAGGGGAGATGTTTAAGAACCATGTGCTTTGCCCTGGGCTCTTTAAAGGAAGGGATGGTATAAAAGCAGAACAACACAACACACATAGGGCTGAACAGCCCATTCCATTTTACATTATTCATGCATTACAGATGCAGGGAGTTAGGAGCAACTGTGACTTCCTATTGTATGTACACATGGCAGCAAAATGTTCATCACTATATAATGTGTGAAGCAGGCCTTAGCTATTGCTCTGGGGGGGAAATGTAGTTTGGGCTTAAAGTAACATTACCACACTGTTAGTTTACAGGCAGCACTGGCCAGACATATTTTGTCAAGCCAAGTGACTGCCCTGAACAAGCCCATCTTTGTATCCTACCAGCCCTGCATCATAGTGCAAGGGATTGCGGACCACCCCTTTTTACACACTACCCCTTTAGCATCCCTGCAACTCTCACCATTCCAACTACGTCATTTGCTTGTGTGATCAGGCTGTATTCACTGCCAAAATGAAGAGGTGTCATTTGGGAGCTGCTTAAGTACTTTGGTCTCTAGAAGCATTGATTTGAGATTCAATTTGCAGAGAGAGAGATGCAGTTGAGAAAGTTGTTGTTGTTAATAATATTATTATTAATAATAATAATAATAATAATAATAATAATAATAATAATAATAAAAAATATTTATACCCCGCCCTTCCCGGTTCAGAAAACTGGGCTCAGGGCGGCTAACAATAAATTTAAAACACTTAATTGATGCAACAAAAAATAGAATACAGTATAAAACGTGAACAATAAATTCAGATTTATGAGAGTCTTAAAAGGTAATTTAAAGAGGACAACATACTATTGTCCCTGAAGGAACCTGAGAGAATGCTCTTTATTGTTATATAGTTGAATGGATAACTTAACATGAATGTAAATGCCCTTGATACTTCATGGTTCAGTCAGTGGTTCCCTGAAAGCCCAGATTCTATTCTTCTGTAGTTCACCTTTAAAGCACAGCAAGCCAAAGCACTGGAATCTAGGTTAGCTAGCCTTATAGTGTTACATAATAACAAGGCTATTATTATGACATCACTTAGTAAAAGCAACCACAGGGTTTTTTTTTATTTCAAGCTAATACGCATACTCAGATTTAAGTTTTATTTTTAAAGATGCTTAAAAGGTCACTAGCCTCATGAAAAGCTCCATTTTTTCCCTAACAGCGGCTTAGCAGCCAAGTTTTAAATGAGAAATATTCCTGCTGCATCCATTAACCTTATCAGCTCTCATCTTTAGATTTTGCTTTCACTAAAGCAAAAAACAAAAACACAACCTATATGTTTGAAACTTTCCTGGACAGGCCTCTTTTACAGTTAAACTGTTCTAAAATGTTAGTATTGTCTGCCCCATGGGCATCAAGGGTCATTTTGCTTCTAGTCAAATTCCCTTACAAAGCTGAGTTTGTCCTTCATTAGCAACAATGAGCTTGTTTTGACACTGTTATAAGTCAGCGGCCCCAGGTGGCATCTTCTTGTGTTTCTCTCTTCATATTAACAGAGTACTGCAGTACAGGCAACAAAGAAGTTTGGGGCAGAGGCAAGACAGCCCATAAGGAGCCATCTTTCCTTAAGTACATTCCCCATATGCCAGTGCTGCTTCCTCCATATCCAGAACGTGTCCTAATACATGCCAAGATAGGGTTAGGGTCTAAAGTGGACTAAAGAGCTAATATTTTGTTCTACAATAAGTAGTAAAATTTATAAAAATTTATAATATTTAAAAATTTATAATATAATGTAAGTTCTACATGAGCACTATCCTACAATTGTATGCATATTCTCTACAATAGTTGATTACAATGCAAAGACAGACTAAATCAGAACAGACTGAAAAGTAATTTGGTTACCACAATTTTTTATTCCTTTCCATTTATAAAAAGTTTAAGTTCCAGCAAAACCCAGTGTTCCATCAGCTGAGCAGCATCAAATTTGTTGGCAAATACACACGATTTGGTCCCACAAATACAGTTAGTTACATGCTTTGTGACAAACTGTGCTGTCTAGAGGTCATTAATTAAAGACTTCTCGGCCTATATTTCTCCAGCCCTAAAAACAAACCAGTGTGTTATGAGCAGCCCAGAACTAATAAGCTCTAGGAGCAATCACTGCTTGCCAGCACTCTTTGAACTATAATGGAGCATCTGTTGATTTAATCCCCTGTGGGCTAATTCCCCTCCCCTTGCCTTTAATCGTTTTTCCTTCTGAAGTGTTTTTACCCTGAAATTGGACATGCTGTCTACTGCATATGGCCCTTTGAGGGATTCCTCTTAACACAGGCTTCCCTAGTTGGTTTTGTATTTTGGGGTGGGGGGTGGGGTAGTAGGAGATACACTTTACTTAATGTTCTAACGTGTTATACACACAAGCTCCAGCTGCTACACTATATTGTCTGAATAAGATGGGGAACTTTATCAGTTGTAACAGGTTTTAATTCAGGCATTGACAAGGGAGGAAGCAGCAGCCATTGATGCAATTCCAGATCAGTAAACTGGCACCCAGTCTTCTGAAAGTCCAGACCAGGAGTTTAAGAATAACCATACTGTACAGGAAAGCTTTTAATGCTTACTCATCCAGGTCCGTCATATAATTCCAGTTTTTACAAGAGTTACCAGGTCCAGACCTGAATATCTTCTCCATAACTTTAAGAATTTTAGGATGTTGAGGTAGACAGGATCACTTTTGCTCAATACAGTGGGTGAACAGGCTGCCCTTTTCACTGGTATGGAGTACAACTTTCTACCAAGGCAAGAAAAAGCAAGCCAACAGTAGGGAAGAATGTGCCAACTGCTGCACATTCTCATTATCCTAATTGTGCTGAAGAGCAGCAGGTAGCCCCCAAGTAGTGAGTGATTCCCCACCAATAAAGCTATGGCAGAAGGTATATTTTGTGCAGCAAATTAATGCAATGAAGCCCTTTTTATTTATTTTTAATGTGGAGGCTGCAAGTGTGAGGAGAGGAGTAATGGGAGCTACTTAACATTTTCCTTGCATGAGTTGTTTCCACTAAGTATTGCCCTCCACAGGTTTTCTGCATCTGGAGCTATGCATGTGTGTGTGTGTGTGTAGAATAGTTAGGGGGCATTTTTTAAACAAATAGCTGGCAGTCACATGGCCCCTGTCCCAATACTCCTCTGCTCAAAATGGCAGCATTCCACAGCTGCCTTTCAAATAAAATAAAAAAACCCAGGATTTTACTATATGCATTTCCTATATGTCTTGGCTAGCAAGTGGTTGATGGATCTCATTCTATGTGAGCTTCTTACTTAGTTTGAAAGTCTTTTTTAAGCTCAGTTGTGTAATTTTGTTTCAATAAAGTTCTGAAAACTGAGAAGGCAACCAAGACTCTTTGGTTCTGCTCCTACCGGTCTTATTCCCAGAAAGGACCTGATATATGAAGGATATTTAACTAATGCGTTGAACTATATTATGCTTTGCCACCTGATTCAAAATTCAGAAACACTAATGCCACTACTACTCAGACCACTTTAGGTCACTGGAAATCATAGCTCACCAGCAGTTCAACTGGCAAGAAGGGAAAAAAAGTTAGCTGCACAAAGTATTTCCCAGATAAGAGGATGCTCCCCACAGGTTTCTTATCACACAGCCAGCCTATCCTAGTCAACTGCTAATGTGGCACACCAGTGACTTGCCAAAGTTGTTTAACATACTATATGCTCCCTTCTTCAGTGGACTGTTCCCATCACTGCTGGTTTTGTCTTAGTGCTGAATCAGGAGCTGTTGTGCGGCAAACACCGTGACACAGATTAACACAGGCTTCCTCAACCTTGGCCCTCCAGATGTTTTGAGACTACAATTCCCATCATCCCTGACCACTGGTCCTGCTAGCTAGGGATCATGGGAGTTGTAGGCCCAAAAACATCTGAAGGGCTGAGGTTGAGGAAGCCTGGATTAACAGAATCTGGGGTAAAGTGGATTGCTTACCAGAATATTTTCTCTTGCGGCTCAGTCTCAATATTTCATTTCAATATTTCAACATTGCAAATTATGAGTGCTGAGAATAATCAGTTCCTTGAAGCTGGCCGATACGATCCATATCACACCCGCAGGGACCAGCAATGCAATTGTTCCTTTTCCTGAAAGGGACACTGGGAAATCTCTGAACAGAACATATATATATACACAACACACCCTTCTCAGCCCCCTGTATTATACTTGCATGTGCTAATATCACCAGGTCATAGATTGAGGTTAATACTGTCCTTCTACCTCAATGTTGCATCTGTACAAAAGGCAGCGGAGTGTGTGTGAGAACAGTACGTATGTTTCTCTGCTCTTTAATTTGTTTTCTCATTAGAAAGAATGAGGCAATCCTTAGGTGAAGTTTTAAAGGTTACTCAAGTTGAGCTCAGGAGGAGTGTCAGTCAGCTCACTGCTGAGATCTTCTGTGTCCAGCGTGCCACCAGCTGCCCCTCCAGGGGTCTTCTTTTCCAGCTTCAAGCCTGGTATGGAAATCTTGTCATCTACAAGTACAATACAAAGTAATTAGCTGACTATTTTGTGGTTGTTGTTATAACATTTTGCAATTCAACAGTATAGAATTAATAAGCTAGAAAGAAGTGCTTTCAAAAAAAGAGGGGAAGTTTAAAAAAAATGAAAAGATTTAAAGAAAACTAGTAGACCACTTTTCTGAGCTACTATACAGCACCATATTTTTCCATACGTTAAAATTTTAATAAACAAAGTGTTCTCTTCCAGGACCAACACATGTACAGATGTTAAGTCTTGTATGCAATCATCCACAAACATCACCGTAGAGCCAGCAGTGAGTATATCTATAAGCTTCCCTTTCATATTTATTACAAGTAGTGTCAAACCCATTTGTCAAGAGCTTCAGAAGAGTCTTCAAGCACCCAACTATGGAGTGATTGGTTTTCCTTTACAAAACCCAAAGGATTACAGTGGTACCTCAGGTTACAGACTCCGCTAACCCAGAAATAGTACCTCGGGTTAAGAACTTTGCTTCAGCATGAGAACAGAAATTGTGTTCTGGTGGCGCAGTAGCAGTGGGAGGCCCCATTAGCCAAAGTGGTGCTTCAGGTTACGCACAGTTTCAGTTTAAGAACGGACCTTCGGAAAGAATTAAGTACTGTATTTTTTGCACCATAACACTCACTTTTTTCCTCCTAGAAAGTAAGGGGAAATGTCTGTGCGTGTTATGGAGCGAATGCCTGCGGGTGGCAGTCGTGAGCAGAGGATCCATGGTTCCCCTTCCTTCCCTCCTCCGTGGTTACAAAGCATGGATCCACATGGATCCTCAGGATTTTTGCATTGGGCTACTCCAAACTCACTGTCAGATCACATGTCTGTGGCCACAGCATGAACCACAAAAATCATATATCCACTATTTCGTTTAGAATATTTTTTTTCTTGTTTTCCTCCTCTAAAAACTACGTGCGTGTTATGGTCTGGTGCGTGTTATAGAGCGAAAAATACGGTACTTAACCCGAGGTACCACTGTATTTGGCTCATCCCCTAGGCATGAGTTTAGAAGTGCAAAATCTTCTGGTAAAAGACAACTCTACAGAGGGAAACAGCTCTAGTAAAGATCCTTGAAAACACTTTGAGGGCACCAGAACAGAACACAGTAGAAATGTAGCAGCTTCCTTCAGAAAGACTGAGTCACTAGGATTAGGGTAGAGAAAAAGCAAAATGCAAAGAGGTTTAAAGAGAATCTGTGCACAAGAATCTTAAGCATCTTAATGAAATAGGGTAAGAATTCCCCTGACGAGAATGTTAATCCCTTTATTCTCAAAACTGAGGGTTCCTCTATGTGGTGCAATATGGGCTTTGCTATTTCAGAAACAGAAGAAAAGTAAACACAGCAAGTAGTATTTTAAGTATCAATCCGTTCCTCTTCCAGGGTACTCTGGCAATGCTGCAATTCAAAATAAAAACTTGTAGAGATAAACTTCACAGCCCCAGAGCAATCACTAGGTAATGGTTTCAGTAAATATTTCAGAGTTACACCCAGGCTCACCAGCAAGTTGTGCAATCTCTGGTTCACTAAAGAGTTCATCTGAGCTGACATCTGTGAGACTGAACTCAGAGGCTGAATCGTCACTGAGAAGGGATGACAAGGTAGCATCATGCAGCAAAACTCTCTTTTTTCCTAGGGGACAAAGTTCAAGGCAGATTAGGGAGACTAGCAGCTCACTTAAAATTCTGAGCTTTGTCTCAAAGCAATGTTTACAACTTAGTAAATAACTGAGCTTGCCCTTACTGTCCAAAGTCCCAACGATTCAAGACAAGACCATGTATGCAATGCCAGTATACTTTTTTTTCTAATTAAGAGCTTTATTATTTCCATTTAAAATATGGCTGGCACCTGGGTTTATCTGTGGAAAGTGTCATGCATACATAGGGCAGGATTCACCTTACAAGTCCTGTCAGTGGAAGCCTGTGCAAGGGGGCTTATCTTTTCCCCGAGCACTCCTGCAATTGGTTTCAGCAGCGTTGGGAGAAGCCCCAGGTCAGGGCATGGGGGAAGGAGAGAGGAATCGTTCCACCTGGTAAGCTGATATAGTGCGACACTGAATTCCTCCCAAAATGAGTAAAACTGAGAAAAGCGAACTGCTTCTCTGACCATGTATATATTTTACAGGAGCAGAATATTTCACAGCTGAAGATGAGAGTCTAATGGGTTGTGCTGAAGCAACACTGGTACAATGAGGGCCATTTTACACAATGTTATATTTTCCTTCAAAAAGTTAATATATCCATAGCAAAAAGCAAATACTCTTTCATGCATCTGAGTGCTTATTTTGCAACAAGACTGACAAATGGATGTGCAGCAGCTGCCCAGTCCACACACTTGCAGCAAAATGAGCCCTCATGCCACACTTCCCATGTGCACCCATTTTCCTAATCAGAGATGCTCTCAGTGTCAGGTGTTCTAAAAACAAGCACTTACTTAGACAGAGGTTTTTGTCTCTTAGTGGACCAGCGTAGAGTTCATCCTCCAAGTGCAGACCTTTCACCTGTTCTTTTAGGTCAGTAACTGTACTTCTGATTAAAACAAATTCAAAAGCCCACAGAAATTATTAGTGCAGATGGAAGAAACATATTTATAAGAGATGAGGCACTCTTGCACCTCATAAATCTGAGCGATGCAGTCAAGTAAGCTCATAACAGCTCTGTGCGATTCACTTAATGTCCGAAAGTATCCGTAGGCAGTGAAATAATCAAGCCTTCAGTTAAAATGAAAATGCTTGATGAGCTAATGAAAAGCAAGCCATGACTGACTTCAGTGACAGAGCAGCTAAGTTTATTTCAATGATATATTCAATGGCTTCTCTGGTGTTGCTTACTTAGAATCATTCATAGGTTTGGGAGGAAGACAGGGAAATAAGAGGAACTAGAGAGAAAAGAGTTTGATCCTCGGAATTCAAACCACTATAATATGACACAGTCACTACAGGTTCTGTGAACCTGGGTGATAATTGCTGGAGAATGTTCCTTCATTCCCAAGAGATGAATACTAGGAAATGGACATGTACTGTGCCACTCAGTACATCCCCTCTTATAAGATCCAGGCAGTTCATGGATAAGATTATCAATGTCTACTAAGTCATGATGCCTATGTACTACCTCCAGTCCCAGATCACATGCAGAAATGTGCTATTGAACTCATGTCCTATACTTGTGGATTTCCCATAGCCATCTGGTTGATAGGGCTGGGGAAGAAATTCAATTCACTTTGCATTCAAAGGCAACCTTATCTAATTCAGATTTTCCAAAAAAATATGAGAACTGAAATCCAACCATATTTCCCAATTTGTGCTCCTCCAATTTTTGCAATGAAGTTCCCCAGGCCAGTAATGTGTACAAAAATGCACATACTAAGGTAAAGTGTGCATACAAATGCATATGTTATGGAAAATAACATACAAAAATGTGTATATTATGCAACATTGCATATAAAATGTACATATTACTTAATAAATAAAATCATACTAACACTCTGATTAATTTTCATGAGGGTTTTTTTGGCGGGGGGAGATGAAAACTGACGTAGAAATGTGAAGAACTGAACTTAAGTATGGAAAAACAGGAAACTGAAATTGACATGTCTGTCCATCCCTACTGGTTGATCACTGCAAAAACAGAATGCTGGACCAGTCAGACCTCTAATCTGAACCAGCAGGGCTCTTAGGTTCTTACAGTTCAAGGCAAAAGCTATAAAATGCAGCAAGGCAAAAAAGCAAATACTTAATCTCAGTGAAAGGGGACAGAAACAGGAATTAGTGGACAGAGGTAGCTGATGTTTGAAGTGGCATGTTTGTGAGCTCTCTTGATAGAAACCGCTCTCTAAACAGCACCGTGTATCATCAGATTCACTGGGCTCGTTCCCAAGTTAACTTAAGGAAGTTCACAGAAGGAAAGTTTCCTGCCTTCTCCAGCCACCTGTGCTCCCTGAAAAGTCAGTCTGGGAGGTCAGGAGCCCTCTTGAGCAATGTGGGATGGGTGAATCACCCCAAACCAGGATTGATCTCAATGGGCTCAATGTAAAGTTAACAGAAGGAACACTTCCCTTTCTCTTTTCCCCAGCAGTCCCATTTCACATTGCTCATGAAGAACTGACCCTACACAGAAGCTGTTTGGGCCTGGGCTGGGGTGTCAAGTGGCTATAGGGAGAAGGGGATGGGAAACATCCAAACCATTGGGTGACTAGGGCAGCCTTCCTCAACCTGCTACCATCCTGTCTGGTCAGGAATTAGTCCAAACCCTCTGGAAGGCCCCAGATTAGGGAAGTCTGGTTTGGGAAGAAAGCAAACTGCTAGCCTTCTGCAGCACCTTCAAAGATTCCTGTCTCATCATTGCCTTTTTGGAGACTAATGCAATGAATAGGAGGCCCTCTGGTGGACAATTGTCTACTAGCAACCATCTACAACACCATTTTTGAATAAGAGAAACAGTGGTAATAATTTAGCAACCATGCATGTCTCAATCCTGCATTGAACCACGGGCAGCTATCAAGTGAAGCACATACAGCATAACATGTGTTTCCCTACTTGACATGACTAAGTTCCTTCTGAGTGCTCTGGGTCTCAATCCTAGCTTTGTCCAAGTCCTTAGTCTGAGCTTTATGACTGTCCTTCAGATCTTCCAGCATCTGGGAATAAGAAGACAGATAACTATGGTTTTAACCTAAGCTTTTAGGGTTAATTTTGTTTTTAAAAGAAATTCCCCCCACAAAAAAAACATAAGCAGGGAGTTAAGAGTGTTTTGGGTATTTGCTTGTTTTTTAGTTTTTAAGTATATCCATAGTTTCCCAGTGATGTATTCTGCTGCAGAGATTAGCATATACCCACAGACAGAAGCAGAATGGCAAACACATGTGACCATATTCCTAATACCACTGCACTGGTTTTTCCAGGCTAGGGAAGCACAGCACAGTGGTATAATGACCTTAAGAGGTGCCCACAAGTTTCCACAATGTTTGGAAGCAGTACTAAGTCATTAACTATGTTTTAAGCGAATTAGGCTGTGAACAAGCTAAGCATCTGTGTATACAGCTGTAACCCTCCCACTTGACTCCTCCCTCCATGAACAAAACAAACAATGAAATCATTTTGCATTCAAACCAGCACTTCTGGTTTGTCTCCAAATAAAACCTCACAATTTGAAGCCAAGGTTAAATCATTACTTCCCAATAGTGGTTTGTTTGCTCTAAGCCCACACTCTATTTTAATGTGAAAGCCGGAAAGGCAGGACATACATCAAGACTGATGGTGGTGGCTACAGTTCAGGAATCTTTCCATAGCTTAAGAAACCATCATTAGGGAAGGAAGAGTATTTAAACAAGTGGCATCAAAGGTGAATGACTACTTCTTGAACTGAGTATTTGCTAGAGCAGCAGGTGGGGCAAATCTTGGCCAACCAGGCAATTTTCCACAAACCATGCCCACCAGTCAATCTGCTGACAAATCCGAGTGGCATCAGCTGATTGTCAGGTGGGCAGGGTTCAATTCTGCCTTGGCTGCGCAAACAGGTACTTGCAACCCTTTACTTCTCAGCTGATAAGCAAAGCTTAACTCCTTCTCATGTTGGCTGTATGAGCAGGCACCACAGTCAAGGCAAGCCAAAAGGAAGGTGCTTTTTATGAGCATTGAAAGAAAGGAAGAGAGTTTTCACAAGCCAAGGCAGAGTGCATGAGGGAAAAGGCCTTTGCTTGCAAAATGGCCCTTTCTTCATTTCCTCCTGGACGCAAGGATTTTCGCAAGTGGGCAGGACACTCACCTGTCAATCATGTAACATGTCATAGAATTGACGGGTAGGTTGTTGACCTGCGAGGAGGTACCAGATAAAGCAAAAAAAGGTTCCTCACCCCTGTGCTAGAGTCATCTAGCTTGTAGGTATAGTGTAATCTTGTTCTAATCTTTCAGTCATCTCTGTCTTGTCTGTCCAATATATTTTAGATATCTGGGGTAGGGACTGCATCCCCCCTTCATGTTCCATGCTGGGCCTAGGACTACTAGCACAAAGGGAATGGGTAGCAGCAGGGAACCTTCTTAACAACGTACCTGACAGTATCTTCTTTGAGTCTTCTTTATCTCATCAGTTGCAGACACTTGGTGGAACAGATCATCCTCTTGTTGATCTAAAGGGTGCAATAAGCCATGTCATTTTCTCAATTCTGTACATATTTCTCTCTTCCCAATGAGGCCCACAGGGCACATAGCCTTTATCCCAATAGTTATTACAGGACAGAGGCCAGGGGAGCAGGAGCATCAAGTAGTACTTGCCTAGTTTGTGCTTCAGGTGTTCCATCTCTCTTCTGATGCACTTATATTCTTGCCACAAGATTTTCTTACTAGAGTAAGAAGGAAATCAGGAACAGAATTAAGACAACAGGGATCACTTTTCTGGATTTACTGCAAAGTCCATTCCAAAATCAGCTGTTTTAAAACATTAACAGTTTTGAAATTTATGGAATTGGCCCCATGCCATTCTGATTCCCAGAGAAATGGTAAGATAGAGCTCAAGCATGCTTGCATTGTTGGCTTTCTATAGGCTAGAAATCAGTGAAAAATATATTGCTAACCTACAGGGGTACACTCAGGTAACACAATTCACTACAAGCAAGTGGTTATTAGAACAGCAACTGTTATTCTTCCCAGCACAGCAGCAACCCCATTCAAGAAAACTTGGCAGAGGCCACAGTTCATTCAAGTCTTTGAAGACATTCTCAAATTGCAAATGACATGCCAACTTTCTTCTAGCAATTAATGATCTGTAGTTGACACTTGGAAAAGTACTGTTCTTTGTCCATCACCACACTATCCCACCCATCTCGAACATCCCTATACATAAAGCAGTTACTTTCACTAGATAGCTCAATTGCTGACCTCTCCCGCATATCTTGCATGATGCCAGGGTTGGAAAAAGGATCAGGAGTACAGTCACCATCTGACTGCTGAAACACTTGCTGCCGAAGGCTACGGAACTCAGTCTTCAGCCCTTCCATCCTGACTCCCAGCACTGAGTCTAAGCTGCCATGAGAATTGTGTTGCAGTCGATCCACCTCCTCTGCAACATGAAGTAGGACAGGACGAAATTAGCCAATAGTATTCCCCTTGGCTGTTGTGGAGATACAGTGACATTGATGCCCATTCACCGTTGGTGCACGGCAGTCTGTTAACCACATTCAAGAGAGGTTTGTCCCCATCAGAATACCATGGAGCTGGCAAGAGTGCTGACAGACATAAATGAAGTGTGGATTCAAGTATGAGGAAGGAGGGAGGAGGAGAAGTGGCTGGATTCTTAGGTACCATGACATATTTCTCATAACAGGGTTATCAGCTAAGCAAGAGAAGAATCTTCCAACAGTTTCATTGGATTTTTGTTCATTTCTGGGTCCAATTCAAAAATGCTAATTATTATCACTCACTAAAATCTGCTGGAGGGGCTCTCCTTCATGTCTCAGTGATGAATTATGTTAGGCTGGACTACAGCACAAACCCTCTCTGCAGTTGCACCAGCTATGGGGAACTTTTTTTATGTCCACCCTGCTCCATCCCATCAGCTTCTAAAGATGACTCTTTTGGGAGTTGTTGATGTTTGAAACCTCCTGAACTGAGGCATTTTCTCTGCATGCACGCTCTCTCCCATATTGTGCTTTTACCTTGTATTTTTCTCAAACTGTAATTGTAAGCTGCTTTGAACATTTTAATACAAAAAGCAAAAATAGAAAAATACACGTTTTAAGTAAAATAAATAAAACTTGTGCTCTTTTAGGTTTAGAGATGAAACGTTTCAACAGATCAGTAATGGGAGAAAGGGCAGTCTGGCAGAGGCAATGCCAAACTGGACAAATCTCTCATACCCTCTAGGTGACTGATACTCTGCTGCTGCAGTTCCTTCTCCTGTTTCAGCCGATGTACTGCCTGGGTGAGGGATTCTATGACCTAAGAGAAAGAAAAGAGAACCAGAGTCATGGGAACAGCAAATACCATCTAAGCAAGGAGCTCTCAAAACCTTAGGCTGGAACATAATATACTAGAAAAACTAATCCTAACCAAATTGTTGGTTTGAGAACGTGTATTATTTCCTGTTACATGATTTAAATCTCACATTCCCTTCAAGGAGCAGGGGTTGGGATTCGTGGAATTCCCCACTATTCTAACTTCACGACAATCCAGTGATGCAGACTAAATTGAGGCACAATGGCTAGCCAAGGTCTCACAGCGAGTTTTATGCCTGAACAGCAATTTACAACCCAGATCTGTCTGCTTTAAAGTTCAACCATCTACTGTATGGCACTATCTTCTCATGTGGAAGACTTTGCATGTGGTTTTGCTGGTGTATGCACCCAGATGTATTAGCAAATCTTTTCTCTACACCATAGCATAGTAGCTTGTGCATCATTTCAGCGTCACTTACCTGGGCTTGGGAATGCAATTGCTTGCTGATGGCAGAAAGCTCCTCAGCAGCCATTCTACAGCATGAGTGAGCTCCACATGTGAAATGCAGGGGTGGTGGTCCAGTCTGTTGCTCAGTCAGAGCAGCACCCTCAGTATTTATTTTGTCTAGCAAGAGATCAGCTGTTGGGATGGAAAGGAACAAACCTGACTGATCCACCTAGTATGGAAACTGTCAAAAGTATCTACCTACATTGCTTGCTCTCTAAATCACCTCAATTGCACCCTTCAGCCTACTCCGCTGTGCTATTTCTTGTCCATGTGTGCTCTTGGACATATAGCCCCTGGGTGTGGAATTCTTTCCTTTTAAGTATTCAGCTTGTTACCTCTTTCTCTCACTTTTAAGAAATTAAATTATTCTCTTGGGAGTCTATGGGATTCCAACCCTCTCCCTACTCAAAAGTTAATTATTGTAGGCTTTTAACTCTTTCCCCTTTTATACTACCTCCCTGTGATTCGGGCAGGAATTTGCTATACTTTCCTGCTTCACCTCATGCATATTAGGTGCTTTTATAAATAACAACCAATGGTGTAGAAGTGAGTTTACGACCATTTTTTAAAAAGCAAAGCCAGAGTTGGAAAGGGGAGAAAACAGAGGTGGGGGTGGATGTGTAGGTTCAAAGAATCACCTCGCTGGACCAGACCCAGCTCCATCTAGCCTTTCATTCAGTTTGCAGGAGCAGCCAGTTAGTTAGATGCCTCTAAGTGCTTATAAGCAATACATGAAGGCAATTGCCTTCTCTCACTGTTTGCTCCCAGGATTTATATACACTAGAATCAGTAAAGAGCTCTCTAATCTCAAAACTTCAGAAATTTAAAGTATTAAAGAGATGTTTCTTTCTGCAAAAGGTGCTTTAGAATTATACAATGCAGATCATTCTTACCTTTGGAAGAGATGCTGGCAGTGTTCAGACGTTGCTGGAACAAAAACAGAAGATGGGACAGAAAGTTATAACACTGTTTTGAATAAACAGTGGAAAGATTAACACTTGAATGTATGAATGCACATTGCTTCCACCGAGGGATGCTACATGAAATTTAAGTTAGAAAGTACTGCATAAACACTTGGAGAGGCACTGGCAAGACAAAATGTTCTCATTCATCATTATAGTGCCTTCAATGGACATGACAGTAAAACACAAAGCAAGGTAAATCTGCACAATGTCTTAATGCCACATTTTCCAGGCAACGACAGCAATTGTCATTTGCTAACTTGGCCAAAGATCAAAGAAGCATTCCCATACCTTTATTTATAAGATTTCAAAGCTGCTTTTTAGCTGCCATACCCAAACTGGTGTACAAAATAGTCAATGTATCTTAAATTCACAGGCTAAAAATAGCAAAACTATGATAGCAATACAAGCCCAGAACTAAACAGTTTAACAGCAAGAACCCAGGTAGTAAGGGTGATTTCTAAAAGCAGAAGAAAATTAATAAAAACGCACAAAAATGGTTTTACCTGTATCCAGAATGTCATGGAACAGAGTCAAATGAACAGCACTTAGAAGTTAGCTCCAAAGCTCAGAAAAACCCTGCAGATCCACATGGATCCTCAGAATTTTTGCATTGGGTCACCCCAAATTCACCATCAGATCACATAGCATGTCCATGGCTACAGCCTGCACCAAAAACACACACACATCCACTGTTTCGTGGGGCCGCAATGGCACAAAAACATAGTTACAAAGCATGGATCCACAGGATTTTTGCATTGGGCTACCCCAAACTCACCGTCAAAACACATGTCTGTGGCTACAGTATGAACCACAAAAATCATACATCCACTGTTTTGTTCAGAATATTTTTTTTCTTGTTTTCCTCCTCTAAAAACTAGGTGCGGCTTATGGTCAGGTGCGTCTTATGGAGCGAAAAATACAGTAATAGCCACCTTTAACAATCAGCAGCAAAACACTCAGCAGATTTTATTAAAGATTAGTTCTTGGAAACTATCATCAACACATTTCCCCCTTGCAGAACACAACTTTGGTGTGATCAACTTTTAAATATTTAGCAGCATACACACCCCTTGTTCAATTACACTAGACACTTTTCTTCAACCAGTATGTTGCTCCAAACAAAACTTGCCTTAATTTTTGCCATGTTGCTGTCTGCTGCAGTCAAGAGAGAGCTGAGCTGTGTGTCCCAATCCATGCTGTTAGCAAAAAGGTGTTTTAACAACTCACTGGCTGCCCAACTGTAACCTGGGAAGAGTCCTTGGCTAGAAAGAAATTCCAGCAGGAGAGAGGAACGCCTGCAAAAGCAGCAGGAGACGGTTTATTTTTCTCCCGTGAGCAACGCTGAATCTCATCATAGCAAAGGAGGGGTGGGGTGGGGAAGGTACAGACTTGGAAATGCAGACACTTTTGCAGAAAGACTGCCTAACAAATTTCCTTCACACCACACACAAAAATGCCTCTTAAGGGAATGCAGCATCAGACACCCAACATCTCTGGGACAGATTCACAAGCACATTTTAACTACTGTGCAGCATATGCACTAACAGTTTAAAGAGCACAGCTCTAAAGCACAACGCTCCGGAGGCCCATAAACTCTTTCAACGATAGACCACGGCTCTCTAGGGGCAGAGATAACCAAGCAGTTCCTCAGCAGAGGGGAAATTGAAGCGGAGGCGCCCTCTTCCCACCCTCGTCCTTAGAGACTGCGGCCAAGAGCAGCCCCTCCAGGGAGGTCGCTTCCTGGTGCCCAGGACACGTTCTGGAGCGCTGGGCGAGAGGGTCTCCCTCGGCCGGTCCCACAAGGGAGCGAGGAACTCCCCGCCCGCTTCAACCCAGCCACGGCCGGTGGTGGCTCCAGTCTGGAGGGCTGGCTCAGGACCCACGTCAGCCTCCCCGCTATGAGGACACCCAAGCCAGGCCCCACTCACTAGCGCTCCCGGCTGCCCCGACCAAACGGAGGCCAAGGGAATGGAGGGCCGGGGGCGAAAAGCCACGCCGGCCTTGCCTGGACCCGCAGCCAGACCCCCTCTCCGAAGGCAAAGGATTCGAACACGCACGTCCGAAACCGCTAAAAACCCCGAGGCAGGTTCCGCCTTCCGCTCCGCCGCGGAGGTTTCTGGAGAGGAAAGTCCGTAAGGCCCAGCGGCTACTGTGAGGGGGGACGTCACCAGGACTGCATTTCCCGAAAGGCTCTTCGTGCCCCAAAGAGCGGGGTGTCGGGAAAAAGCGTCCCCGTTCCTTATTGGGAGAGGCGCGCGGCCCGTCGCCGCGGCAGCGAAACGAGCTGCCAGCGGGAGGGAGGGAGGACTCGGCTCTCGTGTCCGGCGCGTGGTGTCCGTCCGCCTTACCTCATGGGAAACTACATTTCCCACAGTGCTCCGCGCTTATGCTATGATGGAGCTACGCGTGGTTGAGCTGGAGAAAAGGATCCGAGATCACTTGGAGAAGCTGGGTTTTGAAATCCACCCGCTTAAGGTACTGCAGGAGGGGTGCAGAGTTGGGGAAAGGGAGTCGAAGCGAGGAGGGGGAAATCATCGGTTTCTTAATTGCATGTGCTTATTCAGACATATGGTTGGCATGCTGGTAGGGCAGAGCGGCGTTGCATAAGTGTTAACACTGACCCCTGTGGACCCAGAATGAATATAGGTGCTATGCTGTAGCTCCACACGGATTCATGTGGTTCACTGTGCCTACTTTGGTTCGTGATTCTGCCATTCTGGTCATATTGCTCCGCTGTTGCATTGTAGTTGCTGCTCCTTGTATAATATCACTTTTTCGTGTGTGGCTGCTACCATTTTTTGGTGCCATTTGACGTTCTGCTGTTTAAATATGCATTTTTTAATAATGTGTGGAATGTTCTTAAAATAAATACGGTATGTGGGCTGCAATTTTCATTTTTATTGCATAATCTGTTATATTTACAACATGGACATCTGAAAGGCTACAAGTAAGCTTGTTAGTGTTGTTTGTGAGCGAACATTATAGGCTGCAAGCCATTAACAATCTCAGACATCAGGCACCATCTGATATACTAGCAGATCTTTTTATGGAAAAACAACCTGTTTCTCTGGTTATGTGCCAAATCATTTTTTACCCATTGTTTCCAGAAGTGTTCCATTTCTTTTACCGCCCTACGGGTTGCATTCCAGGATACCATTTTATATTTACCCCTAAGTTTAAAAAATAATTGTGTTTCTGAAATCCAGGTACGTAATATATCAGAGTAGATACAAATGAGATTAGATAGAGAAGGAATAAAGCACAATGATGTAGAAAGTGGGGTATAGCTGGGAATGTGGCCAACAGTAGCTGGTTATAAAGATGAATGTCAAGTTCTGTTGTCTAGGAAGTTAAAGATTGACATTGAATAGATTCAACTAGTGTGAAGTTGGGGCATGTCCTACCTGTGAGTTAAATATTAATCAAGGTAGAGGAAGAAGAAAAATGCATTTTTCTCTTTTAGGCCCATCAAATCCTGACATTCCTGCAAAAATGTATTCCTGGTTTTCTGTGGTTTAACTATACACAGTTGCAGCTGTCCTCAAACATAACTCTTGCATGAGGCAGAGAAGTCATATGACTGAAATGAGTACATTGTGATTTGCCAAAGAGGCAATCAGTGCTAGAGGCTATAAAACAAATCTCCATTTGGCTTGCTAATTAATAAGGCCTAGAGGCTCTAGAGAAGAAATTAAATCCATCTGTATGACTGTGTTCTCATAGGAGGCGCAAATGCTAATAAACTCACTGGACAGCACAGTGTGATGGGAAACAGGAGATGTGGGTTCAAGACCTGCTAGGGCACTGATCCTCATAAGGCTTGGTTTCCAGACCCTTGATCTTCTGGATCTCTCTTCTCTTGATCTGGACACTACAATCCTGTTAATGCAGCCTAGAACAGCATTAGTTGTTTTTTTGTTTTGTTTTGTTTTGTTTTGTTTTTTGCTGCTGCATCACACTGTTGACTGATGTTAAGCTTGTGGTCTACTAAGACCCCTAGATCCTTTTCACATGTACTGCTGACAAGTCTGGTATCCCCCATTATATATTGGTGCAGCTGGTTCTTCCTGCTTAAGTTTAGAGCCTTGCATTTGTCCCTATTGCAATTCATTTTGTTAGTTTTGTCCCAGTTCTGTTAAGGTCATCTTGAATCCTGATTCTGTCTTCTGTGGCATTGGCTATCCCTCCCAGTTTGGTGTTATCTGCAAATTTGATAAGGATCTCCTCAATTCCTTCATCCAAGTTGTTTATAAAGATGTTGAATGACAGTGGGCCCAGGCAGCATGTCACTTTTATCCAAGATGATGAGGAACCACGAATGGGCTCTCTTTAGGTTCAGTTTGCCATCAACTATTGGAAGTTGAGTGAAAGGTGAAAAATGCTTAGGGAGAGGGACTGTAGAGAAAGGTCTATGACAGATGTAGGAAGGACTCGGGACCACCCATACTTTGGGTGTTGACATCGTTCTTTAGACATAATCAGCAGGTTTATGGTGAAATGCACTTGGAGGCAGTAATGCTTCTGAATATCAGTTGCTGGAAACCACAGGAGGGGACAGTGCTATTGTGCTTGAATCCAGCTTGCTGGCTTCCCACAAACATCTGGTTGGCCTCTATGAGAACAGGATGTTGGACTAAATGGGCAATTGACCTGATCCTGTAGTCTCTTATGCATAAAATTGCCACCTGAACAGTTAGTTGTTGCTGGTGTTATTAAATTTATTACCCTCCCTTCACCAGCAGGTCTCAGGGTGGGTTACAATTATTTAAAATTAAACATTAAAAATACTGAAAACAGATTACAACCACAGGAATAGGGTGGCTTCTTAAACCTATATCTCAAGTGTCAAAGATAAAGATCAAGAGTTGTGTTGATCCCTCAATTCTAAGTATTTGTTTTTTTAATTTTTCAGCAACATTTATATGCTGCTTGCAGTAAAACCTCTAAACAGCTTAAGCAGCTTACAAGAAATGTTAACATTATCAATAAAAACAGTTAAATATAATTAATGCTAACAATAAAAAGATAAAACGCATCAATACCTACCTATCTGGATAGGCTTGCCTAAAGAAAAATGCTTTAAGTTGATGCCAAAAAGAGTACAGTGAAGATGCCTGCCCGGAAAAGGTCAAGTGGGCACAAATGGGGTAAAATGATTCCACAAATAAACCAGCTGTTAAGGACTTCATATACCAATAGTAACACCTTGAACTTGGCCTAGTAACAAATTGGCAATCAGTGCAAATCTCTCAGTGTTTTATGCTGACAGCACCTCACTCTTGTGAGCAACCATGCTGCAGCATTCTACACCAACTGGAGTTTCTGGGTCATGCACAAGGGAAGCCCCACATAGCATGCATTGCAGTAATCTAATCTTGAAGTCACCAGTACCTGAACTACCATGGTCAAGCTCTCGAAGTAGAGAAATGGTCATAGTTAATTAAAGGCACTTCATGCCACTCAGGCTACCTGGGCCTTCAGTGACAAAGCTGGATTCAGAAGGACACCCCGCCCCCCCAGCCTGTGTACCTGCTCCTTCAGAAGGGAGTGCAACCCTGTCCAAGCCTGGCAAATGACCAATTTGTCAGACCCAGGAACAACTTCCTCACAGTGCCTCCCATCTTGCCAGGATTCAAGCTCAACTTATTTTTCTCATCCATCCCACCACTGCATCTAGGCAACTACAAGCTCCATTGTTCATTTTGCTCTTACTTATTTCCAGGTAGTACTTCCAAAACCCTTTTTGTGGTCTCCTGCTGCTCATGACCCCTGCTGCTTGTTCTGCCTTCTAGTTGCTGATCTTTGGGCATGAATCACATGGTTAAACTGCAGGCCCTAGGCTTCTTGTTTGCTGCTGCTCACAACCCTTGTGACATCATAAGGAGCAGTGATGCTGTGTGATTTTAGCCTATGTCAGAGGTTGGACTGTGAACTCTAAATTTATTGAGCTCAGTTATTGCAGTCTTAATTTCTCTACAGCAATTTGATGGATGGTAGAAATCAGAATTCAGCTGAAGTTTCCATTTTATTTTATAATGATTATATTTTATTGGTTTTGTAAGTAACAGTAGGCCAAAGCCTTGCCCACTGGTATCACATGACATCATATCACATTAGGTGCCAGGCAGGTAAAGCTGCAGTGCCAGATTGAAAAGGAAAAATTAGAAGGACACTCTAAAGTGTGCTCATTATTCTTCCTTTGCAACCACAGATTTAAGGTTGAATTACCTGCTTCTTGCATCCCCCCGCCTTTGGAAAAACAACAGCAAGTTCTCAGTCCTTTGAAAATCTGAAACCTTGAGAAACGCAGTGAAGCACAATTATGCAACTCTTTGTACGGTAATTTGTGTTGCTTTCTATGTGGTGTTGTTGAGTTTCCTTGAAAGACTCACAGAGTTCCAGGTAGGGAGGTAAAGACATGTGAAGACTGATTGATTGATTTGCTTCTAAAAGCTGTATCTTAAAACCTACATTGCTCAGAGTGTACTCCTATCAGTTTCCAGAATCCAGGCTAACTAATTATATTTTCTCTGTTCTGAAGGTAGGGTGGTACAATGCGGTCCTTTCTCCAGCTTTTCACTTGCCCTACTTGGATGACACTCTGGCATTTGTGGTGCTTAGCACTCCTGCTATGTTTGACAAAGCCTTCAAACCTTTCTTGAGGAATGGGCCACTGAAAAAGATTCGTGACCCTGTGGACCAGTGCATTTCTCATCACCTCACATTGCTTAGGGAGGTAAGAGATTTTGATGCATACAGACAAGTCATGGAGAGAGTAGCTATATTCGCTTTCCTAAAGTCAGCCCCATTGAACTCATTGGGGCTTACTTCTAAGGCTATGCACAAAGCCAGTGATGTCTCTAGCATGAGACGATCGAACTTTGTTTTCTCCATTTCACCTCCACTACAGTCACCCAGCTTCACTATACAGTGGTACCTTGTGTTACGGATGGGGTCCGTTCCGAAGGCCTGTCCGTAATGTGAAAAGCCCGCAACTCGAAGCGCCGCGTCTGCGCAGGCATGCGGCACAATTTGGTCTTCTGCAGATGCACAATTTAGCCCTACTGCGCATGCGCGAGCGGCGAAACCTGGAAGTAACCCATTCCGGTACTTCTGGGTTGCCGCGGGACGCAAGATGAAAACACGCAACCTGAAGCGGACGTAACATGAGGTATGACTGTATTTGAATAAATGTTGTAAAGGCTTGAAGGTCATTCAGAGTGGTTTTTCTTGTTCTGCCACTTTGAATATTAATTCAAATCTTTATCAGCAATGTATGGAGACTTTTAAAAAAGAAGCCATTGTGACAAACCCAGGGAACTGGAAGAATTTGCTTTTGGGTTAAGAGCTGTTTGTAGACTACATTGGCGGTCATGCTTCACCTGTATGTGAGAAGATTTGTGAACTCCTTAATGGAACTGGGTGGAATAATTCTGGAAATCCTGAGAAAGAATTCCCAATATAGGACAGATTTTCTAAGGCAGGTCAGCAAAGTGACACATGCCTCAGAGTTTCATAATACACAAGGCTGTAGCTCCTTTATCAAGAGGTCGCATTGCTCGTTCAACAAGACTAGAGGCCCAGCTTGGAGCAGGGGACAGAGTGAGGCTGGGGAATGTAGACTGGCTTGCTACACCATCCCATATTACCTGTAGCCAATCATCTTCAAATGTGAGTTTGATCTAATAAAAATTCCTCTTTCCAGAGTCTTGCTGACCAGCAGGTAGACATCATGTATGACTATGAGTTGCTGCCCAACCGGAAGCCCAAGTTTCTGGCCCAGACAGCGGCACATATAGCTGGTGCTGCTTACTACTACCAGAGGAAAGATGTGCAACAAGATCCCTGGGGAGAGAAGGTGAGATTTAAATTAGAGCAGGAGAAGCAGCAGAGGGGTGCTTGCTTCTTGGAGAGCCATTGATAAACTGTGACTTTCTTTTGTTTCAGAAGATTTAGTGTGTTTTCTAAATGTTTTATTGGGTGACTTCTTTCTCTCTGTCTGTGATGTACGATGATCAGGAACGCACCCTCTCCTTGCATTGACCCAATACAGATCCATATTTTCCATCAAGAAAATGCACATTCTTCTCTTAGATAAATTATGAAATTAAGGGGTTTGTTTTACTTTATTATAGTGTTCATATTATTTTTTTCATTATACTTTGTCAAGGACTTGGATGGCAGAAGACATAAGAATACAGTGGTGGCCCGCAAGACGAATGCCTCGCAAGACGGAAAACTCGCTAGACGAAAGAGTTTTCCATTTTGGAGGTGCTTCGCAAAATGAATTTCCTATGGGCTTGCTTCGCAAGACGACAATGTCTTGCGAGTTCCTGCTGGTTTTTTTTCCTTCCCCCCCCCTTTTCTAAGCCGCTAAGCCGCTTATCAGCTGATCCGATCAGCAGATAAGCCGCTAAAAGCCGCTAATAGCGCTAATCCGCTAATCCGTCAATGGGCTTGCTTCGCAAGACAAAAAAACCGCTAGACGAAGAGAATCACAGAACGGATTCTTTTCGTCTTGCGAGGCACCACTGTAGTCTTCTCTAGCACTGGTTGAAGCTACAGGAAGGCAGCCATTAGTGTGTCATGTTTTGCTTGCTAAGGTTTGAGATTTCAGCAAATGTTTCCTCCACGGTTTGAAAACGTTCCCCCACATGTTTAAGCTTCATAGCTGCGTTTTTTAAAAGTTGCTTTTAAAAGTAATTTTAGGTAGGCTGCCCAATATTAGCTATTTTCAGAGTAGATCCACTGAAATGAACGTACTGGTACATTACTAATTAATTTCATGGTGGCCTACTTTGAGTAGTAAATTATTCCCTGGCATTTCAGTGACAGTGTCAGTTGTCTGCAATAATTAGTGAGATGCCCTAAAGCAGGGCTGAGGAACCTGTGACCCTTCAGATATTGCCAGTCTGCAACCAGTAATCCCTGCCCATTGGCTGTGATGGCTCAGGCTGGTCAGAATTGGAGTTGAACAACATCTGGAGGGCCACAAGTTTTCCATCCTAAAGGATTTCCTACCAAGGATACTTTCCCCTTTCTAATATTATAAAGCACTGTAGCAAAACATTTTGGAAGGGCTGTAGTTTGATGGTAAAGTACATGCTTTTTGTACAGAAAGTCAACAAAACAGTTCATTCAGTGGGCTGCCTTCCAAGTAAACATGCGTAGGGCTGGGCGGCCTGCAAGTTAACAAGTCACTCTTTGTTTACTTATCTAACTGGCTATGCAATCAGGTCCTAGAATGGAAACTAAGGCTGAAATCTTATGATCTCAATGGGACTGTATGGGACATGTACTGTATGGGATTGCACTTAGATGCTTTGTTACACACACACACACACACACACACACACACACACACACACACACACACTGGATGGCCATCTGTCATGGATGCTTTAGTTGAGATTCCTGCATTGCAGGGGGTTGAACCTCAGGGCCCCTTCCAACTGTACAGTTCTATGATTCTACGAAGATAGTATGTTGGTTGTGATGTTTTCACCTCTGGTTTACTCTTTTTTACATTATTACAAAAACCTGCAAACCCCACTGGATGTTGTTGGCATCCATCTATCTTGAGAAACAATGGAGTGCACCTCTGGGGGTGAAGTCAAACTGTTGCATTAGCAGCACCAAAGTGACTTCCCTGGGGCACAAGCCTGGGCAGTGTATATGGAGGTCCTGGGCTGACCAGACAACAAGACCTCCCTCTCAGTCCTGCTCATGTGGTCCAAAAGAAAGCAGAGCAATACATTTGGCACCAGCTTGGCTGCAGGAGTTTCCAGAAGCAACTTGGAGACTCCACTCTGGATTTGTTTAGGGTTTACTCTTTAGCCTTTTCTTCTCCAGAAGGTATCCCACAAGGCAGCAGAGGTTTAGGACCAGAGTTTTCTTTCTCCTAGATGAACTACCTTTTCAGGTTGACAATCCCCACTCTCCCTTCACTTCCCTCTACAGTACATGCAGAAACTGCCTTCTTGACCATTTGCCCCACTATTGGTCTCATCCACTCAATCTACTGGAGCCTGTCTTTGCATGCAAGGAAAGTCCCTAACTCACCAAGGTTTTGAGTCCTACCAGCTACCCTCACCTTGTTTAGCCAGCCAGTCGAAGCGGTTTTCCAGGGTGCAGGAAAAATGTGTCTGTGCACCATGAGAATATCTGTTTCTCTCAAATCACTTCAGATTCCCTTCTAAACTATCTCCAGCCTACCTGAAGGTTGTGCCTCCATGATCACAAGAGCCTGAGGTGTAGCAGGAATGGAACCAGCCCAATTCCTATTAAGTGATGGCAACATCTCTCCCCCCACCCCCATTAATTTATTTGCTTCTCTCTTACACATTCTCCACTAATACATAAACTACATACATAATACGTAATACCAACTACATAAACTCATACAGTCCAAACAAAACAAATACATCCTTTCATGTACTTCCCTTCCACTTCTTCCATGTTTCTTATCTCTTTATCTCTTGCTATATAACTTACACTCACATCCTGCTAGGTGCCAACCTTACACCTTGAAGAGAAGCTTTCTTAAATCTTTAGGTTATATTTGTCTATTACAATATCTTTCCTTTTTCCCTGTGAGATGTAAAGATTGGCAGGCCTTTTAATTCACTCAGCCTTTTTTCTTTCTCCAGAAGATCTATGGCGTCTGCATCCACCCACGTTACGGAGGCTGGTTTGCTATCCGGGCTCTCCTGCTTTTTCCGGGTGTTGAGGTGCCTTCCTTGCTGCAGAAAACTCCGGTTGATTGTGTGACAACAGAGGAAAAGAGAATAGAACTTCTGGAGAAGTTCAATTTCCACTGGCGGGACTGGAGCTATCGGGACATTACTGAAGTGAAGGAGAAGTACTCGGAGGAGCAAAAAACGTACTTTGCAACTCCTCCAGCTGAACGGTTAAAATTGCTGACTCTGCAAGGAGGATTGCAAAGGAATGCAATACACTGAGTTGCTGTTCTCCTGGCCCAAGGGGGACTCATAGCCTATTCTACTGTATCCACTTCCGTGGAGGGAGAAATGGGTGGTTTACTTGGGGACCCAAGCTGTAGTCCTGGACACACTTGCTAGGAAGTAAGACCCATTGAACACAGTGGGGCTTTGTTACAAGTAAATATGTCTAGGGTTGCACTGTAATATTAGTTACACTAAAAGCCTGTGAATCCAGGTGTAGGAACACTAGTCGTCCATCCCCCCATTATTATTTTTTAGAGGAATGTAATTTTTAAAACATGCTGCTGTATTTAATTTGAGGGTATTTAAAAATGCTTTTTCTGTGAGAGAGACTCTGGTAGGTGGTGTAGTTATTTTTCTTCGGTTATGAATTCAGGAGAGATATTTTTGTAAATGGCACTTTTGCTGTCCTGTGTGAGAGATGCCCCACGAAGCAGTTGTTTTTGAAGGATGGTGTTGTCTAGTCCTTATTATAGTCTAAAGTCATTTCAGCTTCTCAGCATTGCTTCTGAGGCTTTGAAATCATTTTGTTCCAGTGGTTTCTTTTTTACTTTCCACTCCTGTTCAAAGGACTAGAGATGTTGTCTAACTCGTGTTGTGAAGGGGAGGTGATAGTAAAACTGAAGGAAGCAAAACTGTCTGGCTCTTTCTGTTACGAGTCTTTTGTGGCATTCATGCTATGTTGCAAGGCTTTTTGGAGAAAGTACATAGCCTTGAATTAGAATATTAGACTAGGAATGCAAGTGTCACCCAGTCCATTCCTGCCAGGACCTACAATATTACTGTTGGCATGGGTGAAGTGCTAGGTATTTCTGTAAGGGTTATTGACAAGAACTTGCCTTGCTGTTCACATATTTTAAGAATTGGCACTCGCTAATAATTCATAATGTGCCTGACATTTTCAATACCCTCAGCAAAGGTTAAAGACTGCATCCAATGCTGCACATGCAGTGTTTTTCTCATGCAATGGAAAATTCCCTTCCTTTCCCAGCACACACCCCAGATTCTGTTCTGGAGGGTATCCCAACTCTCTGGAGCAGATTTTAAGGGTTTTTCAGGGGGTTGCACAGGAGAGGAGGGGGAAATTTAATTGTACAAGTGGAAGTCTGTTAACACAGTGAAACAACAACATGGATGCAACCCCAAGAAAACAATCCAGTCTCTACCTGTAAGCTTACTATACAAAAGGTAGAATGGGATAAAGAGAGTACATTGAGGTATTCTGCATAGGTTACAAAAATGTTTCATGACCTGGCGGAATGGCTGCTGAGGCAGTTCTGGGAGAAGAGTCTGTAGTCCTGAGTTGAGCACAGGTTGGGGAATCTCCAGTTCAACATATGGCCCCAAGTCATGCTGCCTGAATTCTGGTATTTTGAATTTTGGATGCTGAAATTGCCCGATGTGTGGTATAAAATCACTCATGCCCTACTCAGAATCTCCCACCTGCAAATGGAATCTCGCTCCTTATTCTGTGCTTGAGCAGCTGAGGAATAGGCTGGCTGCCCTGTTTAGTGAAGGCCGACCACACTTCCCTCCTCCTCCTCCTCCTTCTTTCTCTCTCTTTGTCTCTCTCCCTCCCTCACACACAGCAGGTCATGTTACATTGGGAACTTATGCATGGCATGCAAGGCTCACAAAAAAATTAACATGGGAACAATCTGAAGTTGTACTCTGTTGGCGAGTTTGGGCTCATCGTGTCTGTGTGTGTCAGCTGTTTGCCTCCATGGGGCTCAAATCCGTCTGCATTAAGCAGCAAATTGGGTGTTTAATCCCTACTTGCTGGCACCATAAGCAGTTGGGATTGGAAGGCCACAACTGAAAGATTTGTGTCTGCAGTCTGCCAGGCTATGGCTAATTTCTAAATCCCTCACAGCCTCCTCTCCACATGTCTTCCCTTTGCCATTCAGCGGCTAAGGCTGAGTGGCTGTTGTGGAGTCTGGAGAGCACCGTTGTGCACAGTACTACCTCTGTATGCAGCTTGCACAGTCAAGCATTTGATGAGCAAGAGAGATTCTGTAGGGAGCACACCAGCTTCCACATCCCAGTGATGGAAGGTAGCTGCCATCCAAACAATTAGTGCTCTTATTTGAATCGGTTTCTGATGTACAGCATGGGGCCATATCCTGATTTTACTCTAGAAGTGGATAGGTTGTGGCTACACTTGGGCAGTATTTAATTTAAACTTGGGCCTGGGGCAAAACTGTGGACTATTGCTACCCAACTTTGTTAAATGTTTTGTAAAGTGAAATTATACTAGGTT
The DNA here is from genome assembly GCF_964188305.1 of Podarcis bocagei. NCBI lineage: Eukaryota > Metazoa > Chordata > Lepidosauria > Squamata > Lacertidae > Podarcis > Podarcis bocagei. The sequence goes on from NC_138129.1 coordinate 53,847,930, forward strand.
ATGTGCATATTATCTGAACATCCTAGGGCAACCTTCCCCATCTTGACCCCACGCCCTGGCTGATGTTTTTGGACTTCAACTCCCATCAGTCCCAGCTAGCACAGCCAATGGTTAGGGATGATGGGAGCTGTAGTTCAATACTTGGAGGGCACCAGTTTGGTGAAGACTAGCTGGCTGGGTGTCAAAGGAGCTTTCCTGTCCACCTTTTCTCTGCTCTACACTGAAATTTGCCAAGCCCAGTAAGGCTAACAAATAACCTCCCCACGCTTGTCAGCAAAGGCCACCTGTACTGCAACGTGGGGAAACTAAGATAAAATATTTTATATGTTTGTAATTATTATTACTCCAGGTTATAACTAGAAAATGGAGCATTGAACAGGCTCAGAATCAGAAGAATAAAATGTAATTGTAAAACCGCACTATTTAAAAAACACAAAAATGCCATTAAGAAGACAATAATAATCAGCTGAGTAGTATTAAATGTCCTGTTCCAAGAATGGATAACATAAATTATGTCCCCTTCTTTCTTTTTCCCTTCCCCCATCCCACAACAGCTGTGGGGTACCCAGCATTAAGCTGGAGAATTGCCAAGTCAGATTGCTTTGGAAATATCTCCCTAGTGGCAGCAGCTGAGCTCAAGAAAATGGGCAAGTGGAAATGAACAGAGCAGTAAAACCATAGGCCTGAATTCCCCCATATTAAATGCTTTCCCCCACCCTCAGGGCTGGCCTCTGCGTGAGGCAAGATGAGCCTCAAAACTCTGGTGGTGAACCCAGAAGGGAGGGCAGCAGAATGAGCACATGCCCCCACCATCCAGCCCACCACTGTGGCCACTACTGCTGGGTGGCCACCATTGGTGCCAGTACCATTGGTGCCTACTATCTATGCCACTCCCAGCATGCATCCTGCTGCTATTATCCCCCTGCAAGCATGGGCCAGTCCCGAGAAAGCAGATGTCAATTAAACATCAGGATGAACTTTTTGACAGTGGAATGGACTCCCTCGGAAGGTGGTGGACTCTCCTTCGCTTAAGCAGAGGCCATCTGTCATGGATGCTATGGTTGAGATTCCTGCATTGCAGGAGGTTGGACTAGCTGACCCTTGGGGTCCCTTCTATGACCCCCCCAAAGAGAGACACTGAGAGAACTGGCTACGTATGCTCTCTGCTGTTGATGAGCAGGAGGGTCCCATAAGTTCCTGCCACTGTTATGGGGAAAAACTAAGCAGTTTTTGCTACCACAGCAAAGCAGCCACAGGTCCTTGCTCCACCTCCATCTCTTCACACATAAGGCAGCTTTCTTCCTCAAAGCATGGCACTGTGGGTTGAGAAGGCTACAGAGATGAGATCTGCAAGTCCACCTGTTGTCACTTTGCCGCGTTGGCAAAAGCTCTTTAAGCAGGAAACTATTACACTTTAAGCAGTGCTTGCCATGGCAAATCAGAAGCACAGACAACATTCATACAGTGTGCCTTTCCAGGGCCCACTTGCCCCGCAATGCCTCACTCTGAATAAGGATCATTCCTGAGAGAAAAGCATTGTGCAGTAAGTGATAGCAGCCACACAGGATGGTGGAGGAGGGGACAGGGAGGCAATCAGCTTGGTGAGCACGATTTGCTGCTCCACCTCAGACAGCTAAATGTCTTGAACCAGCCCTGCTTCCCCACACTTAGTTGCAATGTATGGGAGTTTTGAACTAAAGAGAAATTCAAGGATGTATGTTTTCCTCCCTTTTAGTACAGGCACAACACCATACAGTCCTTTCCTTGCAAGGTTCCTACAGTTGTGTAATATGTGTAGTTCAGCTTACCTGAATTGCCGAATCCTTCATGCCTGCTCACCTAGATGCTTCTGCTCTTAAAGAGTTTTCTCTTCTTTATTGCAAAATTTGGGGTTTCAAGGTAAAGAGCCCTTGGAGGGGGGCCTAGGGAAAAGGCCATGTTGATCATTTACCACCATGCTGTACACTGAAACTAGCTTGAATTGATGAAGGAACTATTCTGGAAAGCTAATTTGAAGTGTCCTGTTTACTCATAGTTTTTGCTTGATTTATTCATGCTCTTTCAGTCTGGCAAAATGTTTCCCATGTTATTTTAGTATTTCTAATTAACTAGAGTGAACATGAATGATTAGGGGATGTGTGGTTGGGTTTTGTTTTTTTGCTGAACTCAGCATTGCTTTCAGCCAAGGCCAGCTGGGCCAGAAGCCTGCTCTCTTGGGTCAATGAGTAACATTTTGGATCTCAACCCCCTTATTAGCATTTCCGCCAGAGGAGAGGAAAAGGCAGTAATTCTTTCTGCAGTAACCCAGGCTTCACATGCCAGTATCTTGATATTTGTCAGGACATAAAATTGTTGGCATTCAGAGCAAATGTATTTGTAACAGAAATATGAAGTAATGTGTTGGATGAGCCTCCTTCTGCGTTGGATGGTTGGTCCTTTGCTTTCCATGTGGGTACCAGGTTTGAAAGGAAGTCTAGTCCTTTACAATTCTGACTGAAGCTGTTCTGGCTGAAGATTCAAAAGACAGAACAATTACTTATAGTTCTTTGTAGGCCGAAGAAGTTGTGCCACGATGTGGCAGGGAAAAGACACCTTCACGGAAGATTGAAAACTAAAAAGAAAGCAGAAACCTGGGGGTCAAGTAGCAGCGCGTTTGTGCATAATTTGCCAGCTTTTCAGTTAATACAAATATAGAGACGTCTCAGCCAACTATGGTTGGTGTAAAGCTTACACTGTAAACCATGGTTTCCCATTAGATCTGAATCGAAAATGTGGACCTCATAGCCTCTTCACAATGTGACCCTGGCTTCTCACACAAAGGCCTGCCTGTCCAGTTAGGTGCTGCTGTCAAACTGTACAAAGTTAGGAGCTTTATATCTATCTACCCATCAGGCTGCCACTCACAAAGGTTAGATAATATACGGGAGGCGATTATTATGTACAAACCTTTTGGATTTTGTTTAAGGTATAAATATTGCCTATACGCAACATGGTTACATTTTGGGTTTTAAAGGGAAGTTCAATAAACTTGGTTATTTTGCCATCTCAGATTCAGTAGTGTGGAGCACCACTTATTTCACTGCAAGAAGTCCTCTCCTTAGGCACTATTTGCCAGCCCTTTGCATCTACTACATATTTTGGAAAGTGATTTGTCCATCTATCTGTCCCTCTGTTCTTCATAGGTTCAGCTGCCTCATGAGATACCATTGCCATACTTGGCACGAGGGTTCCTGGGCTGCGGGTGGAGAGCGGGACAGTTGTTGTTGGAGTTTGGATTCTGATTGCCATTTTGAATCAAGGTGGAGAACCCAAATGTTACTTGGGAATGACTTTGCCCAATTTTTTTTGTGTAGGTTCAGCTACCTCTCAAGGTATCACCACCAAACTCAGCACGAAGGGTGGCAGACTTTGTCACTGTTTGGATGCCGGGTGCCATCTTGATTCAAACCAAAACGTGACTTTGGCGTGACTTTTTTGGCATAGTTTTGGCTGCCTCCAGATATCGCTGCCAAACTTGGCATGAGGTTTCCTGAAGTGGGGACAGCAGTCTTCATTGACATTTAGATGCCGGACACCATTTTGATTCAGACCAAACCCTAGAAGGGTGTGTGTGTGTGGTGCCATTGGTCTCCACCATGCAAGCAAGTCTCACTTGCTGAGATTTGGTTAATAAGACATTTTGCAATTGGAAAAGGTTTTCTGTAAACTTGGGTTGCTCCTTGTCAGTCAGCTTTTCTCTTCAGTCAAGGACACTATGCATATATATACTGAAGCTCCTGTTTCCTACAGGGAAAGAGAAAAGCTGAGAATGTTCATTACACTTTACAATCCTTGCTTAAACTGCCTGCTTTCTGAACAAAAAGAAAGTCTTGTCTCTTTTAAAATAGTAATTAAGTACTGAATATAACATGTGCAAAAAGGAGCAGGGAATCAGGGTGGGGGGACAGAACCCAATTCACTTTTTACCTGCAGCATCTCATGGTGTTCAGCGTCAAATGGCTGAGAAATCTACCAGCCTAGATAGCTTGACCCTTTGCAATAGACATCTATCTCCACAGCTACTGCAGCTTTCAGGAACTGAATGAAAGGCTTGAGATGTACGGTACAGTATCTTCCACGTTCCTCTTGAAACGGACTTTTAACATTGCTTTCCCCGTTTCTACCACAAGAGGGACCTGGAATATAAAACAGCATTAATTAAAATCAAGCCTATTTCATTTCACTGCAGGAAAGAAAACAAAGCCTCCACCTGGAACACCCGAGAGGCCATGGGTTGGTTAGCCTTTTGTCCTTTCCAACTTGACATCAGCCAGTCATGGAGAACAGAAAATGCGGAAGTGTTCAGAGTGGATCCGAGGGTGGGGGGGGGTATTAAATTCAAGGCAAAAGAGTTCACTTGGGCACTTGGCCACTCTTAAAAGGATTGATTTGTAAAATTAGTATAGTTGTGACCAAGTTTGGAATTGATTGCTGTTATTTTACTACCAAATGAACAAGATATTCTTTTAAAAAAGGATATGAACCAGGGTGTCACCTGTGAATGTTTTCCATGTTTCCAACATAGGAAGAATCCTCTTTCTCTTTTATTACATGGAACTAGGAGCTCAAGTTTATTTAATTCCTTATGTAAATCTTTGGGCAAGGTTCTAGACATTCTAGATGCCCAAATATAAAGTGATTTGTTAGGTCAACATCTACAGAGGTAGTAAGCGCCCTTTATTCTTTCCTGCCACATGGGACCTGTTTATGAGCAGCTCCCGTACAGCTGGGAAAACATTTAAATAGTGCAATCACAAGGGCGAAAGACAATTGCAAATGACCAACAACTGGGAGGTCGGATAATTTAAATGTTCTCCCAGCTTCATGTTGTGGATAAACAATTTCCATATGGCGGGAAGAATGTCTAATAGAATGCAGTAACTTGTGCTTTTAACTTTGATCGAAATACGTATGATACCTGTTTCAAACTAACAGACAATAGATGTTTCTTGGATAGAAAGAGTGACCTGAATAAAGTAATTTTGGACGCGCTGTTCTCAAACCTCATAATTTAGCACTTGCATGTTTCCTTCAGTGATGCAATGAGCAAGCGGGGAGGTGGAATGTGTGTGTGAGAGAAAGACTTCAGACCAGGAAACTAGCCAGGTGCAATAGGGCTGAATCCTCGCTATGCCACAGCCCTGATGAGATCAAATCATGGATTTCACTCATCTTTTCAAGTTTGACCTTTATAACCAGAGGCTAACCAGGACTTTAGATGTTTGGATGGTTGCAATTAGCAAACTCTCATTAAATGTTTTGTGCGGGTGGACCAGAGAAGTTAACTTTTCAGAGTGTGAACGTATATTTCTATGGTCATGAGGGAAATGCCTACAAATGTGAGGGGTAGAATCTACGAAAGGCACAGGATTTGCTCTGTTCAATTCGTAAGTGTGAAATTAAATCAGTACAGTATCTGTAAATATTCCTAATTTTCATAATTTATTTTAGTAACCCAAATTAAAGAATGTGAAGTATTTGTCCCAAAATGGCACCACTAGCATGACTGCTTATCCCTTTGTAAAATTGTTCGTGTACAATGAGGGCATAAGTAACTGTAATACTAATTAAACTATTAATATAAAATGTAGCAGCCACATTATCCATATGGAGAAAGTGCTTGTTTGCCTAAGGGTCTGCCTTACTTCATATTCTATTCAGTGATCTTATGTCAGCTTCCTCTTTTTCCTAAACCCAAATCTACACTCAATTTTTTGCCCTAGTTGTCCTAGTAAGCTCCCATGTTCACAGTTGGGAGTAAGCCCCATTGAATTAAATGCGAGTTGTTTCTGAAGAAACATGCATAGGATTGCACTGTTTGGTTCTGGGTGTTGCTACACTGTGATACTGCGTAAGAATTCTGTAAGCACAGACAATGCATGTATTTTTGTAAACCAAGAAAATCTTTAATAAAAAATATTTTTATAAATTAAAAGCATAAAAAACAGATACACACACACACACATTTTAAAAATCTGAACTGGCTCTCATAGAAGACAGTACTGTGAAAGCAGGATAATTAGAAGGAACTAAATTTTGTATCAGGACCTCAAGTGCTTTATTTCTGCTAAGTTCTCATTATTTAACCAGTGTTCCTAACTGTGACAGATGTCCTATATTTGTGTTGGAGCTGTTTCCGCTCCTTTTGCAAAATCCCACCTGCTCCTTCCTCACCTGCTCAGTTTTCAACACTTGAGCTTGAGAAGGCATGCCAAATGTGAGACAGCTTTTGTAAGGTCTGGTCAATATCACTTGCTCTGATGTAACAAAACTAAACCCTGGAACTTGTTAAATTTCCATACACATTGAGTTAACTTTCTGAGCAGGACAAGGATTCTTTATGGGTTTTAATGAGGAAGAACAATCATAGAATAATTTTAATATTGACTTTTGACTGTTTTAGCTTGCAAGTCCACTAGCTGAAGGAGTGCAGGATTTGGTGGAAGTTTCATTATGCTGGCTGAAGTCAAGATACAGAGGGATATAGGAAGTTGTCTTCCACCAAGTCAGATACCATTGGGCCATGTAACCTAGTATTGTCTTCACTGTGTGGCAGCAACTTTCTCAGCCCTACCTGCAGAAGTTGGGTATTGAAACTGGGAAACTATACAAAACAGATGCTTTACTTCTGAGCTATAGACTTTCCCTACATGCTGCTGGGGTGACAAATTCACCAGTGGAACACCTGTGATACACAAGTGGTTGTGTTCTAGTTGCAAAGGCATGTCCAATGATCCAGTTAAAAGACAGAACCTGATCTGATGCCGTGTTGCATGGAGCCAACACGGAAAAACTGGAGACACTAATGAACTATAAAGGATAAAGCAAACCAGTTGCTCTAGGGGTGTTAAACCTCTCCTCAGCAGCTGCTACTTGGGTCACAGTGCTTCCTTTCTTTTTAAAAGAGCTCATCTGCAAAAAGCAGAGAATGCAACTTTTATACATGCAGAAGTCTAGCTGAAACTGTATATGGAGAAGGAAGTCAGCTACTGTGGTACAGGATAAAAACATGGCCAGCTGATCTAGGATTGCAACTCAAAATTAAGGGTTGCATTCCACTATGTTTTACTCTGAGTAGATCTGTTTCAATTATTGGCAATGCTTAACTTAGGTGCACTAATTTCAATGGGTTTATTTGGAGTAAAAGTTAGTTGCCTACAGTTCTAAACTTGAAACATTGACTTGTTAAAGTTTTTGCCAATGTTTGTGCTCACAGCTGCCTCAGCAAAGGCAGATCTAGTAACCCAACAACTGTGATACGGTGCTTTGTGGCATGATCTCTTATGTATACCATCATTGATCCAATATTAGAACTTGTGAGATATCAGGCACTGCAGTGTTGCTTCTCCTTTTTGCCTGCTGATGCATAGAAGTTACTCTCACATACATTTACAATGCAATGCGGTGTCTCTCTTGATAATTTGTGAATACAGGGGCTTCTCTGTATCTCATAAATATTTCCATTGAATTCACACTGAATGTCAAAGTAAATAGCATTTAAATTCTATATTGCCCTCTGAGGTTAATTTTAGTTATCAAAATTAGGCAGATAACCGTTTACTTTTGGAAACATTGGCACCCATGTTACAGAGCTACAAAATCCAGGTTTTCACCTGTTCCACAAAGTAGAACTCTCCTTCTCTATATTCAAGTGATGTTGGTCTCTCTGCCTGCCTGTTTATTGTCTGAGGCTATGGATAACATCTGTATGTGTGTGTATGTGCTTTGATGAAAAGAAAACTACTGAGATTGCACAGCATGTGGCAGGAGTTCCTTTCAGCCACTAACTGAACCAGTCACTCCCAACACAGATTTTGAAGTGAGGAGGAGTGATGCAAGGACTTGCCTAGGATTCTATGGAGTGAGTGGTATAGGATGTTAGAATGTCTTTGTACACATTACTTTGCTTACAGAAGGATACTTTAACTTAGGCATGTTGTGCCTGGAAGATCAATTGTGCTATGCAACCAGATTCTAAACAGAATTAGGAATGTCTAAACCAGTTTGTTGTGGTAGTCTCAGGCCTGTCTATCTTTGCATAAGAGCCAGCTGCAAGCACTAATGCATGCATACTCAAAATAGTGCTCAGATGATAGCATGGCTACACACTGTTCTATATAGTAAGATAAAAACAATGCACTTTCCCTTGTGTTCATCTTTGTGCAAATGAAGGTTGTTGTGTTTTTCCCCAAAGGCACAACTAGTTTCTTACAGAATCCAGGGGTGCCAGGGGCCTTTCTTGCGCAATGCCAGGTGTCTGCGATGGGAGCTTGATGGATCCAGAGGTAGCATCATAGAAGATCTATGGAACTGGGTTTAGTCTGTGGGGTACCATACAGCAGATGTTACAGCTGATCATTTTATATTAGCTTATACTGAATGGCCCAGTTGCTGCCTTGTAAGATAGGAGGAGTACAGATTTCTATCCTCTCAGGTGCCAGTCTCTAGGTTTTTCTGAATTAAGTGTTGGCTCGGCTGTACATTCATATTTTTTTCTAGGGCTTTGTGAGAAGCTGCGAGGCGCATTCCACGGGGCACTCAAGGCATGCCAGTGGCAGTGGGTGACGTTGCAGACTGCAGGTCAAGAGGAGCAATGAATGCTTTTGAGGGTTTGCCTTTCTAAAAGGAGAGATCCTTGCCTAGCAGCCGCCCTCTGCCATCTGCCCTTGAAGCCCTGCCTAATCCTAGGTAGGCGGGGAGGGACAAGCCGCCTTGCTTATTACTCAGCGGCCAGATAAAGACCTTCTACTCGTCCTGAGAGGCGCTTCTCCGTCTGATCACTTCTATTTCCAGCAGGACTCAGCCCCTTGGGAAGGAGAACGGAGAGCAGATTCCGAAGCTGAGCCTCCTGGAGCAAAGGAATCCCACCCACCCCCAGACCCCATGCGAAAGGTTGCTAAGTGGGCAAGCCCCGTCGACGAAGCCCCCACCCCGGGCAAACAAAAGCATTATTCGCCCTTCACGAAACGTATCTCTGCGCTTCTTTCCAGAGGAAAAGAGCACTTAGAACGCTACTCAAAGTCAACCTCCTACTCTGAAGAGATTTGCTTTTATTAAAAGGACGTGAAACGGTGGCCGGGGAGGGGGGAGACGTTCGGGGAATGTCTAAAGGGAGTCCCCATCTCTCACCTACGCAGGTTGAAGTCATGAGAAAGAGCAGTTGTTGGGGGGGGGAGTGTCAAATGTTCCGAATGAGATTCCTTCCACAGGGAGGGGCCACGTGACACCTACCCCCCTCTCCGGTCTCTGGGGCGGCCGCCCACGCCGTGGTCCCCGTCCGCCCCCTCTCTCCGTCACCCCCCTTCTCCGCCGCAGTCTCCTCCCTCCACCGCCCCCCCCCCCGTCGCGCTCGCAGGCAGGCAGGCAGGCACGGGCTGGGGCTCAGTGGGTCGGACGCAGCCATGGCGGAGGGAGGCGAGGGAGAGGAACTGCTCCGGCCGCCGCTGCCCGCCGCGGGCTCGCCGGGCCCCAAGCGCCTGTGCTCCCGGGGGGTGGGCGCGGCGGTGGCGGCGGCTCCCCGCGCGGGGGTCTGCCCGGGGGGTCCCGGCGGCGCGGCCGGGGCGGGCGACGGCGCGGCCAACGCCGTGGCGGTGGGGCCGCGGGGGTGCTGCCCCTCCTCGGGTGGGCCCGGCCCGGGGCCTGTCTGCGGGCCGGCCGGGCCGCTGCTGCCGCTCCAGCAGCCCGAGTCTCTGCTGGACGCGGCGGCCAAGCGAGTGGCGGGCAGCTGGGCCTTCGAGCGAGTGGAGGGCCGCTTCCAGCGCATCCCCGAGCCCGTGCAGCGCCGCATAGTCTACTGGAGCTTCCCCCGCAGCGAGCGCCAGATCTGCATGTACTCCAGCTTCCAGCCCGGGCGCCCCGGAGGAGGCGGCGCCGCCGGACCCGGCAACGGCGCGTCGGCGGGCGCCACGGGAGCCGCGGGCAGCGGGACGGGCGTCGGCGGCGCCGAGGACAGTCCAGCGGCCCCGGCAGCCGCCACCGGCGCAGCCCTTCCCCCCGGCGCGCCCCCCCTACCGGCCTCGGGCGTCCCGGCCAGCGCCGCCGTCACCGAGGGGCTCCCCTTCCGCAGAGGCATCCGCCTGCTGGAGACGGGCGCCGTGGACAACGTGCTGCAAGTGGGTGAGTGAGGCACTTCGGCGGCGGCGGCGGCGAGAGACCGCCCCTTCTGCCCTCCGCCGGCGCGTCCGGCCGCTGCTCCGCTCGAGGATCCTTGGTTCCCCCTCTTCCTTGGCCGCCTCGCATTTCTCTCGCTCTCCTTCCCAGGCTTCGCCTCCGCTTCCTTCCCCGCTGCCTCTTTGCCTTCTCACGGGCTGCCCTTTCATTCCCCTCCCTCCTGTCAAATGCCATTCCTCTTTCCCCTCCCCCCCATACTGTATCCTTTTCCTCGATCTCCTTCCCTCTCTCTCTCTCTCCACCCCCAACCTGCCTTTCCCCCTATTCTCTCGCTTGGTCCCTTATCTCTGCTGCTGCTTCTGTGCTTTAAGACCCTGAAGATTTCCCTCCTCCAACAATCGCAGCCTTTTGTCTGGTCTGTTTGCTGCTTGACAGTATCCCCACCACCACCACCACCACCCCGGAGGGCGGAGGTTGGAAGGGAGAATGAGAGGGTGTCCCCTCTGCTTTGTGGCGGGCTTGAGAAGGAGCCGGCTTTGATCTCTCTTCCTTTTCCTAAAGTAGGGATGTTGCTGTGAAGGAGATGTTGGGGGGAAGTGTTCCAAAGGACGTAGGCAGCTGCCAGCATCATAGAGACCTGAACTTGCTTTGGGAAAGGATTCGAACTTTTTTGTCAAAACGCCTCCCCCTAACGTTGCCTGTTTCCAAAACCCTTCTCTCCCACCCGTGGGTTAGAGAAGGACCAAACCCCACGCCCAAACATCAGAAGATGATGTCTGTAGGGAAAGCTGGGTTAGGACACCTTGCAACGCATTATTGCTCCTTGCCTTTAGAAAACTCTTATTTGCTTTTAAAATGAAATAATAAATAGCCTTCTATGCAAATACTTGAGAATCTCATTGAACATAACAAATAGGGTTATTTTAGGAGGAGTGGGGGAACCAAAGTAATGTATAATGTATAACTTTTGCTAGTGCCTGAATGTTTGGAATTTTGTCATCATGGCATTCCATTTCTTGTGTGAGTATATGCGTGATATAGATTCCATTGGAAACTGAAAATGGAAATGAAGTCCTTGACTTTATTGACATTCAACACAAGGGTTATTATTATGAGCCTTGTCAGGGGATTCGTAAGTCTGAGTGAGTGACAAAGGTTGTTTTCCTCCCATCCTATTTCCCTCCTGAAATCTGCTTTTGTGAAACGCTAGAAATAATCTGTTTCACATTGTTAGTGGAGGTGAATGAAACGAGTGTTCCCATTAAACTGATATTCTGTTATAATTTTGTTTTGCACATTTGAAATGTAAATTCATTTTATGCCGATGCCCATTGCCATGTATAAACGTCTTGTTAGGTCCCCCCAGATGTTTTAAGAAATGTTTTACTCTTATAGACAGTATGTGTGGCTATTCCACCCTCCTCTTGTAGAAAAATAGGAGTTAGTCAAATTTATTTGCAAAAAAAATAGTCATCACAAAAATACAGGCATAATCAAGCTGAAAGATGCAGTGCTCAGCACAATTTAAGTGGTTGTACAGATTTTTATATATCTACACATTCCCTTAAAAAAGCCTCCTCTGGAATGCTTACACCTTTTAACAATACATAATTAAATTATATATATTTTTTCACACAAAGGGCTCAGTTATCCACTATGACTAAAATAATAGGTGGTTGTAGGAGTAAAGAGCTGAAATGGCAACATGAAACAATGTTGTGAGAAGAGAAGTAAGTCTATGAAGAATCTCTGAATATGATTTGACTGTGGAGTTTGCAATCCTTGGATTACAGAACATTTACATCTGATATGTACTTCAACAAGAACACAAATGGTTTATTAAACTTCATATCAAAATAGGTATGAAATCAACTGTAGATTTTATAATGGATGACTCATTGACATGTGAATGTGAGGACTAGAGGTTTTTGGACTGATTTGGTACGGCAAATTAAGAAACACTGTTGTTTTTTAAAGAATTTATGATAATAATGTGAGCAACCGAGTGCAAAATTCTGAATAAATAATTCTTAGTATTTATTGAATTAGAAATATAGAAGCCTTTGTAACTTATTTTGTACTGTATTATCAGTATTTACTGCAGCAGCTGGAGTGTTTCCTTCAAAGATGACTTTTCTTAAAATACTTGGGGCGGGTAGGAAAGTCGAGGATTTTGTGAACGACACAGGGAAATGGTGAAGGAAAGTACACACAAAGCTGCAGATGGAATGCAACAATTTTTAGACTGAGAACAGACCAGTTTATCTAGGCCCTCTTCCATTGATATGTCTTTGCCGTATCATGGTTCCATGACTAGATAAAGTAGCCTCTTGCAGCTTGTAGTTCGCAACAGGGCACCTGATTTTGTCAGGTACGATGCTGCATAAATGCAAAATTTAGCTGCAAACAGAATACCTATCCAATGTAAATATAATGTTTTTCTAATACACCACTAGTATCAGGAGGGTGGGAAAGGGAGTTTTTTCTTATTGAACATATGGAAATATTCCATAATATAGGAATGGCAACCTTTGCTGCAGTTACCGACAATAAGAAGTTGTCAGCTTCCATTGATGTTCTCCCCCTCTCTTTTTAAAGTTTACAAGCCATAGATAAATTTATAACAGGGCTGGAGAATGAGATGAAAGACGGCTGATTTAATAGGGAAAGGAGTTGGTGCACATTTGCATAATACTGTAAGCCCTTTCTTAGAGAGGAGCTGAAAGAGAATTTAAATAAAACAAAATGCTCTGAAGTGATGAATGTTTATCTCATGCAGATGGTGAGCATAATAGTTTCCATATCTGTACTGGTAACCACATCTACTAATGTGTAAGATAGGGTAAGCCTTACCAACAAAGAGGTTTGTTGGTCTTGGAAGCATTTGCATTGAAATTGGAACTTTGATGCTGTGATGTATGAGAGCCTTTATGTTTTAAGGGAAAATATATACTGGCCACGAAATAAATAAAAAAAATGTTAAGACCATCTGTAGCTCTACTTTTTTGTATGTTCATAATATGATCCCATCCATTCATTGCATTCTTTGATGTCTGTGCATACTTGTTAAAATTGTATGGATGCAGTTAATATTGTTTCAGGACATCCAATGGATATTTCAAATAAAGACAAGCAAATATTTGTTTTATAAGTGATCAGAACAATAGTGGTGGTCTAGATAAAATATTTTTCATATATATTTAACCTTTTGGTGCCTGGTATTCTAGAGATCTGAGCAATGTTTACGGTGTATGGTCAATTAATAATTCCTTCATGCTTAGTAAAACTTAAACACAGCTTAAGCTTCATCTCACTAGAGTCATTAAATTGATTTTTCAGTGTTAGAAGGCTGCTGGACACAAGCATCTTTGTCTTTTGTTTATATAAGACATCCTTAGCTTTGTGTGGCAGTTATAGTAGGGTTGTTTAGAAATTAGTAGATGGATAAAGGAAAGCTTAAAGGAATGGGGAATATTGAGCCTTAACATGAAGCACACTGTTTGTTGGGATCCCTAAATGAGGGAGTCGATTTTTAACAAGTTAATTCAAGTGCAATACATTTTCAGTAACTATAAATAAATAAAAATATTATATAAATATAAATAAATAGCTATAAAAATGTACGTGGAAGGTATTTTCTTTGGAGAAAATATTGTTTATGGATATTGATCATAAACTTGTATCCAACATGTTGTCCAACACAAAAAGTTCCACTTCTAGTTTGCACTTTTAATTTAATATTGTTTGTCCTTGAGTTGATGCTTGCATACTCACAAGCAGATGTCTCATTTTTAGATGGGGTGTGTGTATTTGTGGTTCTTTATAACTACAGTACATTCTCAGACCAAGGAAAGATACGTTTACACACTGTCAGCCATAACTATCAAGCTTTTTAATATAGAAAATACACCCAGAAACCTGAAATTCACTGTGTTTTATATCCTGCAAAACTGGAATGCTTACAGAGAAGTGTATGTGCGCTTCTAGATACATGAGGGGAATTCACTTTTTAAAAACTTACTGTGGAGCCATCAGAAAAGTTTTTAAAAATATATAATCAACAGGGCAATCTTGTGCATGCTTACCTATAAGTCCCATTGAACACAGTGTGGCTTTGAATAAACATGCTTAGGATTTTGCTGTAAATTTGCTTTCACTTTCTTCCTTAGACTTTCACAATTCTTCTGATGTTGTGCTTCAGGCAGTTTTGTTCACATCTGGGCTAAACACTATTCACCAATTGGGAATCAACATATCTACAGGTGTGGAGAAGAGGTCTGAGTGTTGGACTAGGACCTGGAAGACTAGGGTTCAGATCATTGCTCAGCCATGAAGCTCACTGGGAGACCTTGGGCCAGTCATTGTCTCTCAGCCTGATGTACCTTACAGGGTTGCAGTGAGGATGAAATGGGCAGGGGAGAACCTTGAGCTCTTTGGGGGAAACACAAGAGAGGAAGGCAATACAAAATAATTCAATTAATATAGCTCTTTTATGTCAAAACTCAAGACTTTGAAAATTGTTCAGAGGAAAAACAAACAAGCGTTTCCACCCCTGATGCCTTGTTAAATTGATAGAAATTGATTTGAAGTATCAGTTAAAAAGAGCAAAGTGTTTAACTTTGGGTTTGGGATGATTTTTGTTGCTGTGTTGTCCCAATGACATCACTAGGAGGTACTGCTATTGCTCCTGAAACAGTATTGTGAATGGCTCCTAAAATTTTAATCTACAAAGTCTTTGATGACTATTCTATTTATAAATGTTTAGGACTGTAGCTTGCATTCTGCACTATTTTACTTTGTTCATCTAAAGTGCCCAGTTAAGCATGCTAACGTCAGAACAGTTTCAGTGAGAGTAACGTGTGCCTAATTATGTTCTCAATTTCTTCCCAAGATCTAAATTTAGTAGTGTAAGGAAACATTGTTGCAACTTTCACTTTTAGACATAAACTTGACCCAGGTTTGTTGCCAATCTCTGAGAACAGTGTTGTTAAGAAATTAGCAATAGTGCATAAATAAAATGCATGTTTCGCCATTGTTTTATGTATATGGAATAGCATGTACCATACTTTGATTCAGTAATTATTTATATTTTAATAGTTGGGCAGTTGTACCCAAACCAGCATTGCCACAAAAGAAAAAGGATTTATTTTAACCAGTTAGTAAATAGAACAATTGATGCAAAACCTATAAAATGTAGCTATACTTTGTGTTAACAAAAATTCTATTCTACTTTTTAACAACTTGCTCCCATAATTTAAATTGATGTTACAGCGCAAATGTTACAGCATAGGTTTATCCCAGGAGGCACAGATACTTCTCAAAGCATATTTGTGGATAATATAAAAAGAACATTGAGGGCCACATCACAGGGCAGCAGAGGTGTTGATTACTGGCAGAGAGATCAAGGCAAACAATAAATGGAAACAGGATTGTTTTAGGGTCTGTACAGATGTAAATAGTTTGCATGGTTAGCCTTCTCTGGATCTCCAGCTTACCATTTTTTTGGTCAGACGTCTAGCCTTCCTCAGAGTAGTGAGCTCAGAAGCAATACTGTAATTTATTTCTCTTTTCATAGGAAGTAAGCTTTGAAAGTGCTTATTTGCTGGCCTTTGTGATAAAGAAGCCATGGAGTAAGCTTGGATTGTTGGCTATGGTTGCCACCAGAATTTTCAGGACTGGGGTTTTGCCTGACATGGAAAAGTTTACACATGTTTTTTAGGAAACCAGGTTAAGAGCCAATACGGGCTTAGAATTTCCTGTGAAGTGGCATAGAAAGGTTGGATGAGTTCCATGTTGCATGGCCGAGTGAACAACACCCACATGATGACTTCTGCATACAGTGGCTTTAACATTTAGTGGCACTTGCTTTGTTGATCCTCACACCAGCGGCTTTCAGCAATGTGCAGTTCAGCTGTAGAGAGTGTTAAGGCTGTTACGTGGAGAAGCTGTCACACAGATGCTGCCCACATTGGCTGTGACATTTAAGTTGGTCCTGAATTCAGCATTTGGGAGGCCTTTCAAGATGACCACTAGAAAAAGTGCTCTGACTCAAAATTCTAGTCCTGTTGGAATCAGCACTTCAGATAGCCTGATGCCAGACATGCTATCGTCACGTATTAGCTAGTCGGATGTGTTTCAAGAGATTGTCAGGGCACATGTTATATAGAAGTTTTGTTTTACATCTCTTAATTGGTTCTGCTTCAGCTGTACTGCAAGGTTTCTCCAGTAACGATGTGAGGCAGAGGACCAAATGTCATGTTACATGCATGTAAAGTAAGCCTATTTTAATTTTGCTAGTTGTAGGGAGTAGAATTGAGAGGGGGCATTTTGATTAACTTTGTGGGGAGGGAGCTATTAGGGGTAAAGGGTGCCACTCTTCCAGCAGATAATAAATCTCTTGCTAGCTACCAACTGGTAGATTCCATTTCCCTTTTCCATAACACCCCCTCCCCAAACAACAGTACGTGATCATGTAGCAACACTTTGATAAAGACTTGTAGGTTAAAAAGTATGGCTAACAGAGCAGAGTGTGATTCTTTTGCGCTGCCACCGGAGCAAACCATGTCACTGTCATTATATGATCATTTCCCCCCCAAAATTCCAAAGCTTTATTATTAACACAAGCAACCTTTCAATAACCTGTGATTGAAATGTACCCATTAGAACCCTTTCAGCGTTCTTCCTAGTTCTAGAAATGTGCTGCTAAAATCTTAAATGTCGACTGCATTTAGAATAGATGATCTCTCTGTTCTGCCTATAGAGAGTGGTCTATTTCAGATCTGCTTCACACAGCAACCTTCTTTTTGCCCTCCCTGGTCCCTGGCTCTAAAGTTTTGCCAGTCCCTACCAATAGGATCTGCTCTTTTCACTATGCCAAGTATTATTCAGCCTTTCTTCTCCCTTGAGTGTTCCCTTTAAGTCCATTCTCCTATTCTTCCAGGCACTGCCTACCCACTTGTCTCTTTAAGTCCCACTTCTCACCTTTACTGTCTTCTGTGCCTGCCTTTGACTGTCTCCTTGCCCCTTTACTCCCCTGCATTCTAGGCTCTCTTTCCATAACTATGCTCAGCCTCCCTGAATGCCCAGTACTCCTGCAATTTGCCCTTTTTTCCTGCAAGCCACAAACTGCAACACCTGCCTTGAGGCCTGGTGTGAGGTTTTGCTCTCAGCTAAGCCGACAGTTTTCTAAGGGGCCGTGGCCAAAAATTATGCATAGCGTGGAGGAAAGTTGGTTGAGAGAAGTTTCTCTCTCTTTCTCTTAATACTAGAATCCAGGGCCATCCCATGAAAGTGAATATTGGAAGATTCAGGACAGACAAAAGAAAGAACACCCTCACAAAGTGCAGAGTTAAGCTGTGGAATTTGCTATCACAAGAGGTTGTGGTGGCCACCAACTTGGATAGCTTTTTCAAAGAGGATTAGACAGATTCATGGAGAACAAGGCTATTAAGAACTGTAGCCGTAGCAGCAATGTTCTCTGGATGCCAGTCACTGGGTATCACAAATGGGGTGCTCAGATTCTGCTTGCTGGTTTCCCAAGGGGTGGCCACTGTGAGAAGCGAATGCTGGACTAGATGTGCCTTTGGACTAAGAAAGTCAATATGACAGGGGGTTGGGTGACATATGACAAGTTAATGTGTAAAAGTGTAGGAAAATGGAAAATGAGATCATTTGAAGAAGTTAAGGACTATGTGAATGACTGGCTGCATTATTTTCAAATTAATGAGATGTTTAGAAAAGATTTAAATCAGAGGGGTTTTGCTGACAAAGAATCAAAATTTCAGGCAGAAATATTGAATAATGATTATAAGAATTTAGCAAAAATGTATAAGATATTACCAGAATGGTGTACGAAGGATGAGGAGGTAAAATCAGTTATGATCGACTGGGCCAAAGATATAGGGCATAATATTCAAATGGAGGATTGGGAAAGACTTTGGAAAGATGGTTTAAGATTTACTGCATGCACAGTTAGAAAAGAAAATGTTATGAAAATGATGTACCGATGGTATGTAACACCTGTGACGTTAGCAAAAATGTATAAGATAAGTAACAAATGTTGGAAATGTAAAGAAAAAGAAGGTACCTTTTTCATATGTGGTGGGAATGTAAGAAGGTAAAATGCTTTTGGGAAATGATTTATAATGAATTGAAGAAAATGTTGAAATATACATTTGTTAAGAAACCAGAAGCATTTTTACTAGGCATTACAGGTAATGAGATAAATAAGAAAGAAAAGAAGTTATTTTTATATGCAGTGACAGCAGCAGAATATTGATGGCCCAGAAATGGAAACAGGAGGAATTACCTACGATAGAAGAATGGAGAACTAAAATGATGGATTATGCAGAACTAGACAGAATGACAGGAGAAGTAAGATGTAATTAAGATGTATGGAATGTATAAATTTGTTTTTGTATTTGAAAACTAATAAAAATATAATATAAAAAAAATAGATGTGCCTTTGGACTGATCCACTGTGGCTCTTCTTATACCTTTCCCAGAAGGAGTTAGCATACAGGGGTACCTTGGTTTATGAACTTAATCCATTCCGGAAGTCCGTTCTTAAACCGAAACCATTCTTAAAACAAGGTGCACTTTTCCTAATGAGGCCTCCCGCCGCCAGTGACCTTCCACCGTTCGGATTCCGTTCTTAGACCGAGGTAAAGTTCGCAAACCGGGACACTGCTTCTGGTTTTGCGTAGTTAGTTCTTAAACAGGGCTGTTATTAAACCGAGGGACCACTGTACTATGAAACATATGTCATGGAAGCTCCAGTAATAGCTGTGGGCCTTCACAGGTGGCAGCTGAATTTCGAGAGAGCAAGAGAGAATGAGTGTGGTTCAGCATTACACGGCTGGTCTTTGATCAGTCCCAAAATAAAAGCTTCCTCCTTCTACACCTTTACAATGGGGAAAGGTTAGTGTGCTTTATTATGTGCATATGAAATGAGCATCGACACACCTAATTTATTTAATAGGGATAAGCATTCATAATTTCCTTTCTGAAGCCAGATGCCATAAATGCATTTGGAAATGCATCAGATCCCTTGACAGTGATGAACACTGAATTAAGAGGAGTTGCATCATGCAAAACAGGCTTTTAAAATAAAACCATTTATGGTGCTAAGCACAAGAGCTACACAAATATATCCAGAGGTTGTGAAACCATCAATAGGTTTTGTCTTGCATCTACTAGTTTTGTTTTAAGGGTACAAATTTATTCAACTACATTTCAGTAGCAATTGATGCTGAAGCCTGTCTGAGAGAAAGCTGCAACAATCATTTACTTTTGTGTGTGTGTGCTCATCATTGTGGGGAGCATACTATTTTAATATGTCAGAATATGGTATTTGCTAGCATTTCCCCTGCTGCTTTGATTGCAAACGAGAAATCAAAGGTAAATATATTGCATCCAATTATACTTAGGTCCTGTCCCCCACCTCAGTGGCGTCTGAGCAGCTATGTTAATCCACACACAGCTGATGACATCCGCAGATCAAGTTTCTGGCTACTAAAGGGAATAAAATGCCCCAATGTGCTTGAATAGGAGAGGTTGGGTGGAACTCTGCAGACTATTGGCTCATTTAGGAGGGATGTTGTTTCCTCCTGTGCTTTGCCTGTTTTGCTTTGGTCAAATGGCTAGGCAATGAATGTTGTGCCACTGCAGGAAGGAACTGGTAGTGTGAGTACCTCTTTCTGGTTGTGCATTTCTATGTTTTGAAGGTGCTTTAAAAGGAACTATAGGAGGGATTGCTCCCTCCCAATCATTTTTACAGACCAAGCCGAGGCTCCTTTAAGCTACGCAAAAATAAGACTTTCTCACAATAATAAATATATCTGCAGCAAATTAGTTTCTCCCTTGCCCCCATCTCTGAAAAAAATAAGAGATGTAGTGAGAAATGTATTGCAAACAAGCTGTGGTTCCTTTTTCTTCCCTTCATGGAAAGGAATTCTTTCTTTCCACTTCACATTGTCTGA
Source organism: Podarcis bocagei (assembly GCF_964188305.1). NCBI lineage: Eukaryota > Metazoa > Chordata > Lepidosauria > Squamata > Lacertidae > Podarcis > Podarcis bocagei. The sequence goes on from NC_138129.1 coordinate 53,868,059, forward strand.
CCAGGCATAACATACCCTGGAGTATGTTGCATAAAAACATGATGTTTTCTGCCCATTAAACTTCACATGTACAGGAAAGTGCAATCCATGGGTTTCTTTTATAATCTAGTGTTGTTAGTACACGTCACTAGGTCTCCCAAGAGGACATGCTAAAATCGCTTATTCAAGGCTGTCTCTGTGTATTAAGTGAAATTTGCACTGTAAAGATCTATGAAACTGTGACCTTTTTCTTTTCAAAGCATTTTCTTATTTTCTTTTAACTGTATTTGTTTTGCATTACTTTATGCTATCAAGGGTTCTATAAAATAAATTTCTCTATGACCTTTCATCTTGCAGGAAAAAATAGGTTAACCCATTTTAAAAAGGTAATGTTGTAGTAGTCAGCAAAGCTGTTCAAGGTTCTTCTTTTGCATGGCTGATACGCTGAGAAAATGTTCAATGGACTTTGGTTTAGGAGACAATACCTACTTAAATTAATCTTTGTCAGATACATGACAGAACAGACAATTCAAATGTTATCCCTATCAGCACCCCTGCCGCACAAACACACAAACACACACACACACATAAAACACATTAACATTACACTGGTTCTTTTAATAAATTATTTTTTTGTGATGGAAGGGTACCATTCAATATTGTAAGGGGTTAGGTTTCTTTTAAAGCAACCTTTCCTTTCTGAGTATGGACTTCTCCTCTCTCAAAGTGTCAAAAATGGTTGGTTTGTTCTCTTTAAACACACACATCTGCTATTTTGCTGCCAACTATAGCCATTTTGAATTATTCCTATACAGAGGGCCTGATACTACAGTGGCAAGGAAGCAGAGCGTACCCTTTTCCTTGTAGAACCAAGGCCAGGTATATGTCATTATTTTTAAGGCTCTTTAAGGAATACATATTCTTTACATTACATGTCCTTTTCTCCCAGACATCTATAGAGGTGGGAAAATCTGGTTTTCTATTCCTATCTTATCATACTAATAGCAGGATTCTTAGTTTTCTGAAATCCACGTGATTCATTTTTTGCGATTCCATGCATGCAGTGCTTGTTTGGTATGTTCTAAGATTCAGATGACTGAGAATGTCAGCTTTCATTGTTTAAAAATAAATAAGGTTTCTAGCTCCTGGTAATTTATTTGAAAGCACATTGGCAATGTCTGGAAAAAGGATCTGGGAAGTAGAGTTACCTGACCCTCTTTCATAGCACCTTTTCTATGACATAAAAGGACGTGGGTGGTGCTCTGGTCTAAACCACTGAGCCTCTTGGGTTTGCCAATCGGAAGGTCGGTGGTTCGAATCTATGACATGCTTCTTTCTTTTTATTTTTTGCAAGTTCTCAAAATTCTACAGTAGTTCTCATTGGAGTTCAGAATCAGGTATGCAAACTGTCGGATTGGCTCATTTCAGTCTACAGTGGTTCTTTTGTCCCTTGGGGTATGCACATTCAGTGTACTTTATCATTACTGAGAACTGTGGCTCTAGGTCAGGCATAGGCAAACTCGGCCCTCCAAATGTTTTGGGACTACAACTCCCATGATCCCTAGCTAACAGGACCAGTGGTCAGGTATGATGGGAATTGTAGTCCCAAAGCATCTGGAGGGCTGAGTTTGCCTATGCCTGCTCTAGGTGCACCTCCCACACCTCTGCTCTGCTCTCCCTCCTTCGCTCGGTGAAAGAAGGTGAACACCAAGCTGATGTTCCTTGACTAAGCAGAGCAAGCAGGCTGGAGCGGGTATGGGAGGTGTACATATGCTTCTCATTCCCCACAAAAGCCAGGAAGAATATCTACATATGTGCCCATGCGCATGAGCTGCAACATGAAGTGGGAAAAATAGAACATAAACATGCATGCATGGGGAAATCTGTTGCTACTCAGTTTATAAAGCCTGAGGAAATGCAGGAATAAAAAGTCATTATTTCGTAAGTTACCGTATGTTAGCTGACTGACTGTGCTGCCTTCTTTGAACATAGCTGAACTGTAAGATGGTGAAAGCTGGAGTGTGCTTGTTTTTAGCTCTGCAGTCCTAGGGCAACCCTTACACCCTTTTTCGATGTTAAAATTCCCATGGCTGCGTAGGAATCACATAATATCACATACTGAATGAAACATCATGGTCTTCAGTACCAAGAATTGTCCAAGAGTTCCATATGTGACTCCATCTCTAAAGCTAAGCAGATCTGGCATGTCATCTTAAAAAGTTAAGTCAGTTTGTCCCTGGAAAGGGGATCATCTGGGAATTCCATGTTTCCAAGACAAAGGGGGCAGGATAAAAATGGAGCCGCATTCTAGATAGCAACAGCATAGTGATGCTACAAAAAAGCTGCTCATGGGGAGAATAAATGCTTCCTCTAGATCAGCCTTCCCTAATCTGGTGACCTCCAGATGTTTTGGACTACAAAGCTGGTGGCAGTTGTGGTCTGCAACATGTGGAACCACTATTGGCCACCCCTGGATATCTCTAGGAACTATTCTTACAGGGCATTTCTATGCATGACTACTCAAAAGTAGTTCTTATTTAGTTCAATGGATTTACTCTCAGGGCAGTAAGCATTGTAGTCTAACTAACACTGGGTTTTGTTTTGCAACTGAAAAACAAAAGTCAAAGAAGCACTGAGATAGGACAAAGGTCAGGGGACATACATTAAATAAGCATTCACCTGGAGCTAAGATTGAATAGACAGTGTGGAACATTTTACTTGTAATTATGGTGACAGGCTCTTTTGATGGCAAATGGAAAAGCCAAGCACTACATCTTTCTTGTGCAGACAGTATTGTTTCTGCCCTAAAGTCTCTGCTGGCTGGCATCTGAGCGAATTCAAAAGCATGATGGATTTAGTAGAGATAATGGTTTTCCACATGGAAATTCAGTATTGTGCTGAATGTTCTGAAGATGCGAAATAGTCCCTGGGTTGAGTTGTTGCTCAATGGAATGTCTACCCCCCCTGTCACCACATACCCCCTGTACTCTTCCAAATCAGCTGTAGAGGGTTGGGGAAAACCCATGAACAGATCTGTGGGGGGCACAGGAAGGAAGGGAAGGGAGGGAAATTCCATTATGTGAGTGGAAGTCATTCTGCTTGTGCAGTCATTTAGTTGGATACAAGCCCCTGAAATTGTGTGTGATCATTTCACCCACACATAGGAGACATGTCATATCTAAAATTCAAAGGACTCTGGCTAGCACATTTTGCAAATAACACTATTTACATGGAAGTTGATATCATATTACAAAATATTGTTAAAAAGGATAGGTGAAAGGACTGTATACAAATACAGCATCTTTTCATTTTCCAGTACAATTGCCAACTTATTAAAGGACATTTATCCTTTGATTAACTATTTTTCAATTAAGTATGTTAAGATATGTTTCTCCTTAATAGCTTACTTCCTCTCCTTTAAATATAATAGAAGTCATTTGTATGGCAAATCAATTTTTTTTAAAATACCGCTTGAATTAAGAGACAGAAATAAATTGTTTGCAACATTTACAACCGGTAACAAGATTGTTTTACACGCAGTAGTGCCAATTAAATTAAATCCAAGATTTTCACCTGCAGTTAATAGTTCAATCATTGCTAAGTCACTGTTTTTAGTAACTGGGTGCTCTGCTGTTTTGAGGACTTTTTAGATCCATTTCGGGCTGCAATCCTGCACAACTCTAATCTGCTTAAATGCCATTGACTTGGGCTTTGTTTCAGCCAGCCCAGCTGCCTATGACTTTACTTTTTTTAATAATCTGGTAGGAAAAAGGAGCCATGCAAAGGAAACTTCCTTCTCATGAGCAAAATCAGCGTAGTAGTTTTTATACCATTGGTATTGCTTATTTCAAATTCAGTCCATGTCCCCCTGTATACCCCATAGTTCCTGACAGCCACATAGTGTGACCAGATGCGTAAGAGGACACAGGTCCTACACCTTTAGTAATTGTGTAGAAGAGGAATTTAGGTGTAACTTACATGACACACGGCTTGCATAGAGTAACTGAGGTTTTGAATAGTTCAGAATATAACAAACTTAACAGAACAGCTATTTTTTAAATAAAAAACCCCATCAAAGTTATATGAATGAGGTGAGCATATATTTACAGAGAAAGTTAACGTTTTCTCAGTCAAAGTATAATCATCACCACTATGCTGGCTGCTTCTCACAGGATTATTTTGTGTTTGGTGTGTGGACAGCAGCCTACAAAATATATACCCCACTCCTCAAGTATGAATGCTACTCACATCTGATTTCCTCACCAATGTTCCACTTTAAATACATGTGAATAAATTACATAAACCCTTCATCCCTAGCAGGTAGAGTATATTTATTTAGTTGCATCTCTATACTTCCCTTTCTTTAAAGGGAGTTTAGGACGATGTATCTTGAATATTAAAATGGTAATATAATGTACAGCCACTCCAGGTAGCCATTCAAGAATGCAAAAGCTCAGCTCTTACAACTTTTTGTTTTGTTGGCATATTGTAATGCTTCTTAGGAGAGCCCTATTCCCCTCACGGAGCTACAATTCCCAGAGCTCCCTGGGAAGAGGGATTGTTAAACCGCTCTGGGAATTGCAGCTCCAAGAGGCGAATAAGGCTCTCTTAACAACTCTCAGCACCCTTAACAAACGACACACTTCTGTAACCATATGCTCTCAGAATTATTTTTCTGTAGTATTTTTGCTTATATCAGTACCAGTCCTTAGATCAGGGTTGAGGAACATGAAGCCCTCACCATGCCTCTTGGTCAGGGATGAGGGGAGTTGTAATCCAACAACATCTGGAGGGCCACAATTTCCTCATCCCTGCCTTAGATGGAAGGGAAAGCTACCTAGCTTCCCAAACGTTTTTTATGACAGTCTTCCCCAGGCCAGTGATTTTGGGAACTCTTTAATGAAGGTACAGTATTTTGAAACCCTGCAAGCTGCAAAAGGGCCGCATTAATATATATATCCATCCTCGTGGCTTGACTGTGGTTTCTGTGTTTATTTCCATTCTTCTTCCTTCAGTGGACTGTATTTAAGTACTGTACCTCATTCCATCAGTGCAAGGATTTCAGTTTGTGCAGTGGGACTCCCCTGTACATGTATGTGCCCTGTACCCTCTCCTAATCTGCTTCAGAGGATTGAGTGAACCACTGGAATGGATTTAGGGGACAACAGGGGGAGAACATTCCATTGTGTCAGCAGAAATCCTCTTGCTGACAGAACAAGGGGCGCAGCACTACATCGAATATTGATGTTTCACAGGGATGATGACTTCAGATAACTTTTGAGAGTCGCTTTTATGTTTTTATTCATTCAAGAGAGCAGCACTGCTATGTTAGCGCTGGAAAAGCGTTTTGTCACACTTCTACACTCTGATAAACCCTCTTTCCTTTCTGCTGTGTCCTCCTATCCCCATTGTGCTCTCTGCAGCAGCAGCAGCACCTCTTAGATACCCCACCTTGCTTTCTTTACTAATTATTACTAATTAGTTATTATTACTAATTACTAGCTTTGTTTTTTAAAAATCTATCTTGCTTTTCTTGGGTAATTCAAAGTGGTTCATGGCACACAGTTAAAACAATAAACAATGAGTTGCTGTGCAGTAAGTCGGAAGATGAAAGGAATAAGGGAGAATACAGTGGTACCTCGCAAGACTAATGCCTCGCAAGACGAAAAACGCGCAAGATGAAAGAGTTTTCCGTTTTTTGAGTCGTTCCGCAAGACGAATTTCCCTATGGGCTTGCTTCGCAAGACGAAACGTCTTGCGAGTTCTTGAGAGTTTGTTTCCTTTTTCTTAAAGCCGCTAAGCCGTTAATAGCCACTAAGCCATTAATAGCCGCTAAGCTGTTAATAGCCGCTAAGCCGTCAATAGCCGCTAATAGCCGCTAAGCCGCTAATAGCCGTGCTTCGCAAGATGAAAAAACCGCAAGACGAAGAGACTTGCGGAACGGATTAATTTCGTCTTGCGAGGCACCACTGTATTATATACTCTTTCCTTTCCACTTCAGAGGTCTTGCTTCATGTATTCCCACCAAATGAACTTCAGTTGGTGTCCATTAGAACATTTTCACAATAGCTGAGTCAATTTTATGGAACTATTCAGGTCCTAAGTTGAGATAACTCTGAACTGCCATCTCTAGTACACCATCTCTCATATGTCCCTTTTCTTCTGTTACAGTTCAGTCCTATGCATTTCTACTTCCAGGTAAATATATATAGGATTGTATGCTCAGATGCTTGTTATACTCTACTTCTGTCCTGCAGTAAAGGTATTTCCATGTATAATGAGTGCTCCTGACAGGAATTAGTAGCCGATCCTGGCTTCTAAAGGGTGTCCTAGTATGTTAGATAGGTTTTGAAACATGCTTATCTCATCTAAAGATGGAGAAATCGAAGGCATTTTAAGACGGTGTTAGATTTAAAAAATATATTTTAATGTCCCATTTTCTGTGGATTGTTTTTATGTACATTTATGCTTAGAAATAAGATTAATTTAATGGTATGTAAATATCCTAAATAAATAAAAATTTTAGATGCACACTAAAAAAAAAAACGTAGGTTACTATACACCTAAGAAATGTAGTGTGTCAGTCAACTCAGATGAGACAGGTTTTATAGCATAGCTTTCTGGCTTGAGCAGTTGGGAAAAAATCAGAACAAACTCTGAATGCCTCTATAACACCAGGGAGGAGGAGAACAATATCCCATCTTCATCCCCACAGCTGATGGGCCTGTGTGGCCTCAGAGGCTTCCATAAAACGATGGGTACAGGCTACAAACAATAGGAATTATATCGGGAGAAGGGGATACCTGGGCCTCATGCTGTGCAGACCCGGTGTTATGTTACCATGTCTGAATACTTTTATACAAAGCATTTACTTCTGTTTGACAAGTGAGTGGAAGTGTGTAGTCTAGGAGACAAAAATAGAGCCTTTTTCTCAGTGTTCTTTCCCATCACTTCCTGTACTGGGAAAGTACTGCTGACCTTGTGGGATCTGTCAGGCTCGTAGCCAGAGAGAGAATGGCAGTGTGCACCATCAGTGCTGCTAGCAATAATGAAGCACTGTTTGGCCTTCAGTGACATTATGCAGCTATGTAAATCAAAGAGCAAGGGTCAGGGAAAAGGATAAGCGTATGTCAAAATATGTGACAATGGGTAATAGTGCATATTATACGACAAGAGTTCTGTGGCTCAAGCCTAGGATTGTGGCCATGGTACCGTTTTTTGGCCCTTTAAAAATGTTTCAGCCTTGGCATGTTGAAGATTAACCATTTCTGTCATAATGATGGGTCACAGTGACACTTCGTATGTGTGAATGGATTAGTGGTTGTCTTGGCCATGAGTGCAGCTTCTGAAGCAGGCACCGTAGATTTATTGCTGTCTGGAGACACAAGGGCTGGATCTACACAAATATAAAAATGCTATGGGGAAAAAACAGCTATAAAAATATGTGTGCAATTTGCCATTGAGCTCTACAGCAGCACCTGGTGTCACATTTTTATAACACACTTACAACGTTATAATTGTAGCTGTGTAGCTGAGTCCAAAGTTTGCCCTTGGTGTTCATGAAGCCTGTAGTTATCATAAATGGAATACATTTTGTAGGGTTTATTATGTTTGGAAGGGAAGGAACTTTTTCAGGAATTTACACTGTTAAGCTTTCAAGGGACAACTCACAGTGTGCTACTATTGCCCTAGCTAGACTGAAAATGAGCAGAGATTGCATGGTATCAGTACTTGGTGGTGACAGGAAAGTGTGTGGTGCTTAAAACAGTGAACTTTGAAAAAAAATTGATTTTATCATTGTGTTTTTTTTAAAAAAATATATCTCCATTTGTATCAGCTTCCTGTGCTGCATCAAAAGGGAATGTCCTTAGCTACAAACTTGAATATATGCAAGGTCCCCTTATCTGTGTAAGATAAATTACCATTGTTTAGGAAAGGCACTCCAGGGACTGAAGAATTTAATTAAATACATGGGGGTTATGAATATGCATATAAATTAGACAGGCTTGATCTGAAATGGCTTCAGTACAACTGAAGGGAATTTTTCTGACTTCAAACAGATTTTTTTTTTTTTTTGGTAGGAAATCTGAAGACAAGTAAGCACCCTTACACATTTTGCCAGGTAGTCCTGATGATTTGAAAGGTTTCAGGTAATTGAACAGTGGAAATTATCCATTGCAATACAATTGTTGTCAGACAGCCTGCACAAATGCCACACATTACCTCCCCCCCTTTTTTGTTATCCTGGCCTTAACAAACCTTGACAACAACCAATAGGGCAGGGATTGTGGTTATGCTGACCCAGATAAAAGGCTAGAAAAGCAATGAGGATGTATGTTTATTGTGCTTGAAAAAGGGGGAAGATGACATAGATCTGATGAAAGGCTGGAAAGCTTTGTGTCTGGTTATTGCATTATTAGGTTATATGCAGACAGCATACATGTTATTGCTAAATCATTATTGTGGAGTTCGCATTGCTTTTGCTGTTGCCATCTTATTAAATGGGTGCTGGTAAATAATAATAATAATACCTTTATTGTCACTTCACCACCTCTGTGCAGTGAAATTAAACATTCTAGTAAACATTCTAATAGCAACATCTTATTGCTGCCATAATATTCCCAGTACTTAGTATACATTGATAATTTTTCTTATTTAATTTCCAGTACAGTAGTGCATTTTGTAGGTTTTTTTTCCACCCTTCACTTTTCACAAAAATAAAATCACATCAAGTTTGTATGAGGAATGCTATTGAAACTTAGCTTTTGGAAATAGTTTCATATGCACAGTTCAAATACATGTATTCATTAGCACTGTGTGGAATTGGGGGATTAGAAAAGATAAGAAAAGATTGACAGAACAATGCAGCTACCATGTTTGTAAGAGGCTGTCACAGTATTACGCCCAGGAGTGAGCCTTGTGGCTTGCTACCTCTGGAAGCATGAGTTTATTCTGACATAACACCAAGCAGGGCATTTTTTGTGATAGAGCTCAGTGGAATGGAGTAGTTTTTCATTTGGTTGCCTCCAGCTTGTGGCGGTGCTTGTATTGCACGATGGGAGGCTATTGGCAGACAATGTGTTGCGATCTGCTATGTCATTGGAGAAGGTAGCACTTTGTTCTTTGTTCCCATTGCCAGCAGTCAAATAAATAGATAGCATTATCACACTGTGTTTCTAGCTTGAGGCAAGCTAATTCTGATTTGGGGCCAGGGAATCAAAACATTGCTGAAAGTATATGAAGCTGGACTAAACATACCTGCTAACCTTTTGGCAAATTGTTCTGCCCTTCACATACAATAGCATTCAAACATAGGTTTTATGTAAAAAAAAAGGTACCCCCCCCCTTGTGATATCTTTTTACTCCTGGCTTCAAGTAATTTAATATTATTCAAACAAAAATGATAATTTTTAATAATCCAAGTGTTTGTGGTAAAACTTGGGTAATAGAAATAGATGGTTCCCCCCTCTCTGTACTTGCAGATTTTTAATACATCTGTGTTTACATTTACAAACCAGGAGAGAGCAGCTGAGAATAAACTTTAAGACTTCTTGGCCTAAAAAGATACGCACAGCAATAGAAAGACAAATAGTGTGAAATTTCACAGTCATGCGAATCTTTTCCTTTTCCTTTTTAAGTGATATTCTCAAAGGAAAATAATCACACTCATTTTGAATTTCTTACAGATCAGCTCTGGATTATTTTGTGTGTGTTTTGACAGTGTATTGCTCTGTATAAATCAGGCTTCCTCAACCTCGGCCCTCTAGATGTTTTTGGCCTACAACTCCCATGATCCCTAGCTAGCAGGACCAGTGGTCAGGGATGATGGGAATCATAGTCTCAAAACATCTGGAGGGCCGAGGTTGAGGAAGCCTGGTATAAATGTGCCCTTTTCTGCCAATATTACGTGTTTCCAGGGTTTCCAAATTAAGCAGTGCCAAAGGAAAAGAGCTACTTAAGGTAAAATCTTGACAGGCAGTTACATTTTTGCAGGATGCGGCAAGTACTTTTAAAATGTTATGGGACTTCTGAGAACAAAACAGAGAAGTAGCAACATACTGTACTGTATTATGTATGTACCCTGGATGGTGGGCAGAGCTATCCAAACCCAAGCCCTCACACTGCAGGGGTTTTAGATGAGGCAAAGGTGTGCTGGTTTGGGTCTCTGCCATTGCAGAACTCCTAACTGTGGCCACCTAAACTTCAGGCAGTTAGAAACTACTGCTGGCATATATCCCTGAAAGGGGGAAGGTCACTGAGAGGCCAGAACTATGCCAGCCAAGGATCCACTGGATCCTAAGTTGGTCTGACTGCTAGCAATGGACAGCAAAAATGCAATATTTCCCTATCTTCCCAACCTTTTGTCCTGGCTGGCATGAGTAAGGGGGTTGCAGATACAAAAGTAGCTCTGCATGACCCATTGCTTTTTAAAGTGTAGTACGCACAAATGCATGAAAATACTCCAAATGTGGGACTCGGCATCCTGGGAGATATATTTTGCCCAATCTTGCCAACTGAAGTGTCTGTTTAAGCAAGTTTTTGGCTTGTCTGCTGTTTCAATGGGAATTTGTTATTGATACTCCATAGTTTTGACTTTTTTATTTGTTTCTTTTATATCTTGTTATATTGCATTACAGTTTCATTATTCATGTTTAGCGGTTTTATTGTTGATGTTAGCTGTCTTCAGCCATCGTTTGGAATTGAAAAGGTGCAACAGACACCCCTTAACAAGTTAATAAACTTTTGGCTAACCACTTCTGTCTGCCTCAGCTCCATCTGCTGTACCAGGATAAAATATATGGACCCATCTTATGGGGCTGTTGTAATAGTTATTGAGAGAAATGTATGCAAAGTGCTTTGAATATCTGAAATGTTCAAAGACAATATTTGTCTTTTAACACATAAATTAGTAAGCAAGCTCTGATTGTATGCGATCGAATAAAATGTAGGTGATTGTGAACAGGTAAGCACAAAAGTCTAATCTGACTTCTGAACCTTTGGTGGAAATTCCTTACTCTATAAATTTTGCACAGAACCATAGTTTTAAAGGCTTGAAAGTCATCTAACTCTTCTTCACTAAGCCAAGGTCCTCCCACAATCTGTGGTCATGCACATTATAGTGGAATTGAGGGCAAGGAGCTTGCTTTGGTGGGGAACAAAGCCAGGCTTCTTGGGAATCAGAATTCTGAGCTATATTGTGCATTGCACACGCACAATGCATGCCCCCAATGTTTTATTCAGTCTTTCTGCTCATGGAACAAAGCTGTAGGAGGTCACATGAGCTGGTTTTTAAAAGTTGCTTAGCAGCCTGCAAAATGTAAACAACTTTGACCTCTCGCAAAGGGTAGAGATTTAAGAATGGCATCCAGTAGTGTTGTGTGTGAACATGCACCTCATGTGGCGAAGTAGCTGATGGACCAAACTTACCATTGCCCTCTGGGCATGTACTTTGATAAGAATTAGAGGCTGATCTCTCACTGCTTAGAACTGACTCTGTTATTTTCATTTTGCTGCTGAAGAGCTATTGGATAACTGAGACCAAGAAAAGAGATCGAATCTGTCCTGCGTAAAGTGAGGGTGACACATGTATAATCTGGTAGCACAGCATTAGTTGAGGTTCAGATTGATGTCAGGCTTAAAGCAAAGTCAAGGCAATCAGATAAAAGCTTTTTAGTCTATTGGATGAATGCACAAGATCTGGCTAGGAGCAGATTTTTTCAGCAAATGTCAGTCTAGGAATGATCCATCATCACTGATTAAAATTTGTGTTTGGCTGCAGAAACAAATTGCCAAGGCACATGGATGGCCTTTGTCATTTGGAGATTCTTTGGGAAATACACATTCATCTTCTAATTGAACCTAGAAGGCTAATGCTAGAAACACCAGATGGAGGTTTGCTGGCTGTGTTGAGCAAGTATTAAGACAGCAAATAGTCCTTTCCCATCTTAAACAAAAAACGAAGCTGTACATTCAGAAACAGCACGTGGTGCGGTCTTTGTTGGACTACATTGCTTCAGACTAGAGGGAAACGGTTTCATTTGAATGCTCCTCTGTAACAAAAATTCTTATATTTGGGAAGCCATCATGGGGAGGCATTACCTTGCCTTCTCTGTAATGTCTTATGTTTTCTCTGCAGAGGTAGCTATTTATGTAACAAGACTACTCAAACATGTGATTTGCCCCTGCATTTTGAAGTGACGTCATTTTGGAAGGACTATGCCATACAATACTGTATTTCTGAACGCATAATTCAGCGTTGCACATTTGAGAGTTTGATAGGGAATCTCTTTGGTTTGAAGCAAGCATTTTTTATTTGTTTCTGTTACCTCTGCAATTGATGCTGGAATTATATATTCTGTGGATAATTTGTGCTTGAAACTGGCAACTGCTTCTTGCTGTCAAGCAACATTGAGTAGATAGGAGGAGCAATCTGGATGTGAGAAGCAGGGAAGGAGGGGTGTTTATCTTTCTCCCCTGAGCTTCCCCGCATTTCTCCTACAGCTGGCCCTCCAAACAGTGTTTGCAGCAGGAATCAGTTTTGCCTGATTGATTGCTGGAAAATGTGAAGATAAACCCAAACTTCTGCGGAAACCATATCTGACTGTTTTCAAGTTGTAAACCAAAGTGACAATTTGATGCCTTAGCAGCAAACTTAATCAGCAGCAAACGCAGCTGACATTTTGCCCCTCTAGAGCTAAGTAATAGCCCAGCAAGCTCCACTGGATCCATTTGTCAAATTGTTGTGATTACTTCAGCACACAGAAATCTCACAGCATAGTTGGAAGTCTCCATTTTGTTTTGCATGTAAAACTTGTTAAATCTTTGCAGAGGCTTAGAAAACCAGCCACTGTGCATCAAATATATCCACTCTCTATTTGTTTAGATAAGAGGTTTTCAACCTTTTTGAGTCCATGGCTCCTTTGACCAACTACGTTCTTTCTGCGGCACCCCTGTGGGGCTCAGGAGCCCAGTTATGTCACCTCTTGCCTGCAGAGCTGGCAGCCTCGCACCCTTTTTTAAACACCCTCTCTTGTGGAGTGTGTCCTCAGTCTCCTTTCCTTGGAAGTCCTCCGGGCAGCTGCTGCTGCCATCCATGGTCTCTGAGCTCCCCACCCCCACCCCAAAGAGAGGTGCCTCCCAGAGGTACCATTCACCTGCGGAGCTTGTAGCCAGGGCTGCTGCAATAAACAGCTGTGCAAGCCTTTGGGAGGCAGAGACACTAGAGGGCATCAGAGGAGGGAGGGAAGGAAAGAGAGACAGAGACCAGTGTTGCCTGCGGCACCCCTGACCATCATTCAAGACACCCCAGGGTGCCACAGCACACTGGTTGAAAACCACTGGTTTAGATGTTCCAACCTTGGAACATTAGGGTTCCAACATTAGGGTCCATACAATTTTTTAAGGTGTACGCTTAAGGGCTCCGCGCCCCCAAGCATTCTAAAATCCTAGTATGTGAATGAGACAAATACATGCGCTATATACTGATATGTTCATCAGAGAGTCTGGATACATTGCAACTCCCTGTGAAGTGTGCACTTGGTTGTAAACCTGTGTTTGCTGCCATATGATATGTGGGGAAGCCCTTAGCCGTTGCAGTAAACTTAGGCAGATGAACTATTTGTGTGGGATTTCAAAATAATATTTGTTAATAGTTTAATTACAGTGTTGCGTGAGTTGCTTGTTGTGGTTGTTATTAATAAAATGAGAAGTTGCTGCTTATAATAACATCTGAAGAGTCCATAAAATGCAGGTTTCATCCTGTGCTAATATTGGCTTAGGATACAGCTGAATATATTTATTAGAATAACTAGGAGCTGCTGGTGGGTATGCTGAATGCTGCACTCCTAAATTAGTACGGTATATTGCTTACATGAAGATTAATTGCCACCAAGTGACAAAACAGTTTGATTACTTGTATCCTAACTAGTATTTCTCTGCATCAGGCACGTTCCTAGGGATCTTTAATTGATGGGTGTCTAACCATAGAATTAGTTCTGTGGTGTTGAACAAGTAAACGGGGTAGGCATATTTGTTAAGCAAAAGTTGACTTCTGCTGCTTGTGGAGATTTCCTATAATTGTTCGTAACTGCCATGGTGTGTTAAGTCCCCACCCTTTCTGCAAAGAACCTAGTGGGGAAAATAGAGATCAAAATGCCACAGGCACACATTTTGCGTTTTTCCTTGACCACCTCCCCTGCCCACGCTATATTCAGAGTGAAATATGGTTTGCTATGCTTTTCATTGCAGATGCCATTATGTCTCCTATCTCCAATTTACTCTGGGACAAACTAGATGTGACACGGGAGATGTCATCAGGCCTTCCAATAAATATTTCTTTGTTTAAAAGCAGCATGGTGGGGGGAGTTGGGTCAGCTCTGTAGCACAGGGAGAAATAATTTGCCTTTAGCTGAAGAGAGGAGAAAAGACACTTGTTTTGGAGGAAGAATTTAAGTCATTAAAATGTTGCATGTGTTAAACCCCCTCTCCCCTAGTGCCTGATCCAGATCAGTGTGTGTGTGTGTGTGTATGCACTGTGGCTGCATTTAACAAAAATAAATATTTTGGAGGATTTCTCATTTCACAGTTAGTTTGGCTCTCACTTTGCCTACTTCCTTAGTTTCTACTTACCTGTTGTGTGTGTGTGTGTGTGTGTGTGTGTGTGTGTGTGTGTGTGTGTGTGTGTAACTCCTTTTAACTTATTTTCACATGAATGTCAGTTGGTTTTACATCACATGCACCCTACAGCTGGCCATCTTATTTGCCTGCCGCCTTTCTACTTTAATTCTAGTTTCCCTTTTAATTATCAATGCAGTCTAAAAAGGTATTTGTCTCTTAGTGATGCTGGTCCTTGACAGGCAGAAGAGGCAGTACTGACAGTTCAAACAAGTGTAGGGCAGGTTGAGTCTGAGCAAAGGACAGCGGCTTTAGGTGAGGGTGCACTACAAACCCAGGCTAAGGAAGGGTAACAAAGTCTGGTGGTTTTCCTGTATTTGAAAGCTGGGTTTTAGCAAGAACCTTGTCTCTCAGTTCCACTTTTTGCATTATAGGATAAGAATATTAATGTTTGTATACGACTGTAATTGAGTATCAGTGGTCATGATGGGGAAAATGTGCACACCTTCTTCTGCAGAGGGCAGAGTAACTGCTTCACAGGTATTGTGGACATTTCTCTGCAGAAGTGTCTTCAAAATAATTTGTGACTTTGCAAATGCTAAAAGAACAAGATGTGTAAATTACACTTGTGGCTAGACCCATCTTGCACTGGTGAGCCTTTTAAAATATACAGTGTAATCATATTTAAACTGAAATCAATTTTCCTTTCCTGTGGGATTTCATGAATATTTTTCATTTTTGGAAGAGCTGCTGTCACCTCTCTCACATCTGTGATTAAACTAGGAATTTTTGAAATGTAAAACCCATCTCTTTTGCTTGAGACTGAAGTGTTGATCTGTGATATTCATGGCAGCTCATTTATTAAGAAGAAAGAATTGCTATAGTGTCTGACTGGCACAGAATTGCATGGTAATCTTGCTTGTGAGAAAGCAGGAAGAAAAAAAATGTTCTTATGAAGCAAATTCAAAAGAGCACAAGTTTTGCAGTGATGCTTTTTCTGAATTATGTCAAGCCTGTTTACATGTTCATCAGGATTTCCTGATAATAGTTGAAGGGATTTTATTTTACCCCTTTCTACTATGTAAAATAACATAGAAAAGTTCAAAGATTTTAGAGTCTGTAGAAAATGCATTTACAGTACTGTTAACGATAAGTGGGAAAGGTCTTAAAAGCAGCAGCTTGAGTAAGCATTTTAAAAGCTGCTTGTAGGCCTCATTTTTTAAAAAAAGTCTAGATCTTCTCCACTGGGCCTGTGCAAACAATCTGGGTTGGCACTCTCCTACCCAAAACAAATGGAAGGTGGCAGAAGTTGCAGCCAAGTAAATGTATTGTTCAGAGGGTCAGTTGACACTGCAGATGTTATCAGTTGAGCAATCAATTGACTACTGTACAGTCAAATATTGCCAAAGATTTATTGAAACAAAGAATGCCTATGTGCAGCTGGCGAGGCCAAGGCATTAGGGTGTTATGTGATAATCAATGGAGGAATGAGGCTCTATAATTGGCAGTCATATGGGAGTCAGGTCTACCAATACAGAGACCTGGTTTGTATATCACTTTAACCCATAGTTGTATTTAACTATGGTTTAAAGCTGAACATGTACCATACTGGGGCATGGGGCTAAAATCATGGAGGCTTTGCTCCTCTTCCACAGGAACGTCCACCTGCTTCTGCACTGCTGAGAGCTAAGTCATGGTTTGGCTTAGCACTGGGCTTGTGGTTTGGCTTACCTTGCATGACTTGTTTGCGGGGGCATAATACTACACAAATAGTATAGTTTTTAGCATTGTGGTGGCAGCAGGAGCAGGGAAGGAGCAAAGAGTCTGCAATTTTTGACCTGTGTACCAGTATATTGTGCGTTTACCTTTAAACTACAGGCGTACCTTGCAAGTCGAACAGAATCCGTTCTGGAAGTCCATTCGACTTCCAAAACATTTGGAAACCAAGGTGCATCTTCTGATTGACTGCAGGAAGCTTCAGCAGCCAATTAGAAGCCGCATAAGCTGCATCAGACGTTCGTGTTCCAAAGAACGTTTGCAAACCGGAATACTCACTTCCAGGTTTGCGGCGTTCGGGAGTCAAAACGTTCGACTTGCAAGGTGTTCAAAATCCAATTCCGTATAGTTAAGTTTCACTGGTTTAAAGTGACATACAAGCAAGTCCACATACTCTTTATCTAGTAACAGGAACATTCCCTCCAACCACTAGGAAAAGCTTACCACTAGAGAAATTTGGCTTCTATTGTCTTTATTTCAACCTAGTACACCAGTAAAAAATAATCCCTGGCTCTGTCAATATAAAAATTGCTGTGTTTCTTTTCATTACTGTTCTCTACTACAATGAATCTGTGTTTTGCTTAAGGCTGGAGGCACTTCTACAGAACTGCTTAATTTATATTTTCAAAAATGGGGAATTGGCCATTGTTCATGCATTCTTCATCCTAGTACCTCAGAAGTGGCACAAATATAAATCCTTCCCTTGTGATGGGTTCTATCACAAGAGTGACTTACTGGGGCACTTCCATAAATTAGAACTGTAATGTAAAAAGCAGCACTGATGTAGATTTGTCTCCACGCCTAATTAGCTTTTTTGGGGATGGTGGCTTCTGTAAATTTAGCAGTCCTGCTTTGCATTCTGGCATAAAAGAGTGAGTTAAAGATCTGGGTACAGGCCCAATTGCAGTGCAGAACTCATGCGCTACATGTGAAGGTCCCATGTGTCTGGCATCTAATGGAGTTGGGAAAGGTTGCTGCCAATCAGTGTTGACAACACTAAGCTAGATAAACCCATGATGTGACAGGATGCTTTCTATCTGTGAGTGCTCAGACATGGAAAGGAATCATCAAGTCATTCTATCTCAAAAACTGTAAAGTTGTCTGTAATGTCAAGAATCCCAAAACTGACTTTCACATAGTATGATAAAGTCCTTTTAACATTCTAATTTTCATCTTGCAAGAGTTTATTGATTTTTTAAATTGAACTATTAACAGGAAGATTCAGCATACTGTACAAATGTTCTCTTTCTCTCCCCCGCTCCCCAATTCTAGTTACGGTGTATTTGCATTGTCATTTGATTCCTTTCTTGTTTGTTTGCATGGTATTGTTGGCTGATTTCCAGTGGCTTGGTTTTGAACGAGAGAGAGATGTTCCTCACCTGCCAGTTTCTTGTGTTTAAAAACAATAACCACACACAGACACAACAAAATCCAATTTGCTTAGTCACTTGTGAATAGTAGTTTTTAAAGAAGAGAGTAAATATATGAAAATAAAAAGTCTTAGGTCATAACTTTTCAGTTGGGTAACAGAGTAGGTTTGTGTCTCAAGTAAAATCTGAAGCCTACTCAGATGTTTAAAAAGTTGTGGTAATTTTAGTATGTTTTAGCATTTTAACATAAGATTTCAAATATGGTTGTAGATTTTTATTTATTTTCTTGTTTTACTGTTTTGTAAAGTGCTTTGAGGATTTTTATAATCAAGCAGTGTATAAATTTTATGAAATAAATAAATATGAGCAAAGTGTTCTCAAGTTATCACTCTTTCTTTCTGTTCCCCTGCAGTCTTTTAATAGGTCAGTTTTGCAGGCCTGAGTGAGGCAACTGCCTTGGGTGGCAAATCTGAGTCATGTTTTCAGTCAAGATTGTCCATTACTCATTTCCCCCATCATTTGGATTTTCTATTTTAGGTGCCAATATATTTGGGTCAGATCTGTATACCGTCATACCTCAGGTTGCGAACACTGCGGGTTGCGCGTTTTCAGGTTACGGACTGCGCCAAACCTGGAAGTACCGGAACGGGTTACTTTCGGGTTTCGGTGCTTGCGCATGCGCAGAAACACCGAATTGCATCATGCGCGTGAGCAGATGCGGTGCTGCGGGTTGCGAACGTGCCTCCCTCACGGATCACATTCACAGCCCGAGGTATGACTGTATAATTGTGAATCGTGTTAATTATGGTGGTTAGAGCCAAAGATTTCAGAGTGAGACACATGAAAAATGTCGGAGTGAGTTCACCACCATTCACTTTAAGCTTTTCTGGACAGTTCTAGGGCCGGTAAGGTTTATTTTTTATGTTCATCAGTCCTTAGGGATAACCTCACATTTCTCTAAATACGTGGAAGTTGAGTAAAGAACTCTGTGAATAGAGACAAACATGTGGCTTTAAGGAGTCACTAAGGGCAATGTAAAAAGGTAGCAGAGATCCCCTGAAACTGAAAGCACTGAGATGCCCAAATATTGCAGAGTATTTTCCTGGTTAGCCTGTGATTTCTAAGGCATAAATTCAAACTGTTTCTTTAGAATCTCGTTGGTGAAACTGAACTAAATGCCAACTAATATCTTGCATATTTTTTTTGTAACCTAGTTCATATTTTGGTTCCCTTAAAATGAAAAGGTTGTTTCCCTTCAACTGTTTCTGATTATTTGTTTAGTAATTTGTCTCTTGACTTTGTAAACATTATTCACAAGGCCAGGGTCTGTTATGGATACTATTTGAATGGATGTATAATAATCCTCAGAGGTGATATTCATTATTATCTTGAGAAGAATAATTGACTAATTTGAAGGCACAGGGAAAACTGAGGATAAACCATGGCTTTGCTTGCTATATTTGGATTCCTAGTGAGTTGTGAAGAGAGTCACGCACAGGGGGGAAAATGAAATACAAACAGCAACATGATAGACAGGACAGGATCCTGCCCTGTTAATAACCCCCCTGGTTTGGATTAACCAAATGGGTTTCTCATCTCAATATGTGGCGAGGCCTACTCTTTTGCTGAAGCCTGCTGTGCATTCTCACGCTTTGCCCCTCAATCCCCTTGCTTTGGAAGTTCAGCTTCAGTTGCTTCAGGGTGTGAATGTTGTGCATCTCAGCTTCCCTTTGCCCATTTGGCCTGAACTCAATTTTTAGACGCTCAAGCAGATGCTATCTTAATTTTGATTTAATAAAAGGTGGAACGGTTTCTAAACCCATAGTTTTGTCCAGTAAAGCTTATCTGAAACTGTAATTAAGTGTGCAGTGAAAGAGCTTTTCTTTTTCTTTTTTTTTAAAAAGAAGACTGTCAGATTACTTCAGACCCTCAGAAAAAAAATATTAAGTTGCTAGCTTCATTAGTAATTAAATGTCCAATTACTGTATTTAATGTTTCTGCTTTGCTGAACTCTACAACTGCATTCATAAACAGCCCTAAGGAGGGCGTCTAATCTGTGCCATTGTTCTTCAAGTGGTTTGCACATGCAGAAAAAGAAAAGCGAAATCAACTCGACATATATAATATGGAAAGAAAGGGTGGGCAGGAGGGGCTGGGAAGGAAAGAGGAAATCAAACCAGTGTTCCTCCCTCACCAAGCTTAGGATTCTTGCCAAAACCCACAGAGAGCCCCTCAGGCCCCTCTCAAGCATCCAAATGTAATTTTCCACCCAGACAACACTCTCTCTTCTTCGTGTTCATTTTTCTTTTAAATTGAATGAATAGCAGAAACAAGAGGGAATGTTATAATAAAAGAGTAAAGTAACAACAAACAGCCTTGGTGTGAGTGGTGGTGGAATGACCATGTATACAGCTCAGAAGTTAAGCAGGTATACAAGATAAATGAAGGTAAGGGGAATTGTAATCAAAATTGTTGGGGCCCACTGTGTGTGTTTGCTGGCGAATGTTTTCTGCGAAGTAGAGCAGGAGTAATTTATGAATATTCACTTGAGCTGAAATTAAATTCATTAAAGGGAGGGGCCCTGTTGAGGCCCAATTCACCCTCTGTCTTTTGTTTAGTTATGGCAACAGAAAGAGCTTCTTTGTGAATGTGTGAGCATGAGGGAGCATGTGCACGCATGTGAGTTGTGGCAGGGAAACATACTCTGGATGATTTGGAGACTGTGACAGAGAGATTCACCCAGATGACCAAGCGCAAAAAGTGAGGCCAGTTCAATTTCTAGAGGAAGATAGTCCCTCACACTAAGTTCTCTTTTATTGATTTTGCCAGCTTTATTTTGTGTTGGCAAAAGCAAAAATTCTTCTTTGAGTTGGGTATGTGTTTGTGTGTTTTCAAGATTTATTCAGTTTATGGTGGCCAGGTGATTTACCTTCTCAGTAACCTGGGACTACAGAGTTGGAGTGGAAAGAAAGCTCTTGGCCATCTGGTGAAAAGGGCAAATAAGGCTCTGGTGCATTAGCAGGTCTGCCCCTTTATGTCTCAGAGACCTTGGAAGGCTCTCTCCTACCTCTCAAAACTGAGAATGATACAATTGCATGAGAGGCAACCCTGCACAGTGGAAGAAGATAAAGGAACTGGCAACTGTCTAAATAAATATGTCTTTAATTTGAAGCAAAAGTCTATTGAGTCAGAAATAGCTACATACCAGTTTGGCTGAAATAATTACCACATTCTATATTTCAGTTTTGGCTGCTGAATACAACTCCTCTTGCTCAAGGATAAAAATTGGGCCTGCTCTGCAGATGGCAGCCCCCCTGTAGAGGGATAGTTTCCTTAATATCAAGCCAATCAAAGAAGCATTCAAGCCCTTTGTCATATGAGCATGGGTGGCTTCGAGTAAGGAGATCAGAGTCTTTACTGACTGCTTTCCCCCTTAGCATATTACCAAGTTCCTGTGAGCATGCTAGACAAAGGCTTCCCAGACAATGGACTG
Organism: Podarcis bocagei; assembly: GCF_964188305.1. Lineage (NCBI taxonomy): Eukaryota > Metazoa > Chordata > Lepidosauria > Squamata > Lacertidae > Podarcis > Podarcis bocagei. The sequence goes on from NC_138129.1 coordinate 53,889,290, forward strand.
GTGATAGCTTCTCCTGCTTGTCTGGTGTGAACAATATCACAATATCAATCTTTCGTTTCCCAGAAAGACAGACATTCTATCGGGTAGGCAACCTAAGTCCTGGGGGCCTGATGCAGCCCACTTACCTTCTCAATCTGGCCCGCAGATGATCGGGAATCAGCGTGTTTTTACATGAGTAGAATGTGTCCTTTTGTTTAAAATGCATCTCTGGGTTATTTGTGTGGCCTGCCTGGTGTTTTTACATGAGCAGAATGTGTGCTTTTATTAAAAATGCCTCTCTGGGTTATTTGTGGGGCATAGGAATTCATTCATTTCTCCCCCCCAAAATATAGTCCGGCCCACCACATGGTCTGAGGGATGGTGGACTAGCCCATGGCTGAAAAAGGTTGCTGATCCCAGCATTATATGAATGTGTCAAGTACCGAAGTGTTACCATTCACCAATTTCTCTCTCTCCCCCCACCCCCCCCTCTCTCTCACACACACTCAGTTTATGTAACTGGATCCCAAAAAAGTATTTGCCTGAGTCTACTTAGAGGAATAACAAAATAAGACTTTGAAACAAAATGTTTGCTGAAATATTTTATTCTGTGTTGAACCATAGGCAAAGCATGTGTAGGTTGTTTAATTAAGTACATATCTAAAGCATAAAAAGTGCATGTTGCGTTCAAATTAATTTAAGTTCTCATCCTTTATATTTCTGTTCAGCAATATTTTATGCCTTAGGGAGTAATCCTCCCCCCCCCCATGTTGATGTGGGTTGTGGGGTCTAGAGCTCGCGCAGGGGGAAAACGAGATAGCTGCCCACCCAGGGAGGGCTTCAGATGTGGTGATGGCTCTCCCAGCAAATTCTCTGGGCGGGATTAGGATTGCTCTGCCATCCATTTTAACATTCAATTACAGCTCCTTTCTTTAAGGAGGTGAAAACAGCAAATCTGCCTACACCCAGGATTTCTTTTCTGTTTGGTGAAAAATACAATTAAAAACAAAAAAGTCCAGGAGGACAGATGCACTCTTAATTTGGAGGTCCACAATTATTAGACACAGTCCTTCCCATGTTGTATATCACGGGTGTCAAACACAAGGCCCGCGGGCCGAATCCGGCCCGCCAGACCTCGTCATGTGGCCCGTGTAGCTGCCGCCGGCCGCCAGCCTTCACCTTTTATTCTAGGTTTTGGGGGGGGTTTTTGACACAAGGAAGTTTACATGGTGCGGCTCCCTACTCGCCTCCCCCCGTCGCTCTTAAGGACGTGGTTGCTGCTTCAAATGTCCCCGCGTCTCTCAACTTGCGCCTTCGTCGTCGGGGGCTGAAGCGAGGCGGGCAGCTGGCTTCTTTCTCCCGCTCACTGCTCAAAAAGAGCAAGCGGAAGGTCAGGTCTCTCCGTGCCGCGGAGGGGGAGTCTTTCTCCTCGGAGAAACTTTTTTATTCCAGCCTTGGATCTTCTCCGGGGTGCAAACTCGCCCTGCGGGAGGCGTCCTCTTCTCCTCCGCGCTGGATTTCACCAGCCCGGGGCTTCCCTTCCTCTTCATTTCACCTCCCTCTCCATCTTTGCACAGCCAGCCTTTCCAGGACCGACGATGCCTGTGATCAAGTTGTTCTTTGGAAATATGGGGTGGCTGGTGGGGGGGTGTGAGTGGGAGAGAGAGGCGCGCGCACACACTCCAAACACCCTTAAAATAAATGTAAAGTGGGGGCGGCGATGGTGATGGCTGTGATGGGAGGGGGCTGTGTTCCCTGGCACCCCCTCCACTCCCCGCCCCCCACCGCCGCCTTCCTCCTCCTTCTCCTCCTCCTCTTGCAATTTCGCGGCAAGCCAAGCGAGTAAGGCGATCTGGCGCCCGGCTCTCTATCTCAGCTCCACAAGTTGGAGCGGTGCTGGGCGGTTCTCCCAGCCTTCCGGCACATGTCAGTCCCGCTGGCACATTCCTGGGAGGAGATCGGACACGGCTCCTTGCAGCCCTTCTATCACTCGGTCACACAATTGGGCGGCTCGCTCTCCGCCCTGCCAGTAGCTCCACCTTGATCTCTCCCTCCTGCCTCGGGGAAGGAAAGGAAGAAGCCGGAGATCCAGTTGTAGGCAGCGCGCTCGCGCTCTTTCGCCTTTTGCGCTATGCAATGGCACCCCGAGATGGGGGGGGCAGGGGAATTAGCCAAGGAAAATGAGAGTGCACAAGGCATGTTGATGCTTTCCTGTCAGAGCGCTCTCTCTCTCTCTCTCTCTCTCTCTCTCTCTCTCTCTCTCCCCCTCCCTCCCTCCCTCCCTCACACACACACACAGACACACACACACACACAGACACACACACACACACACACACACACACACACACACACACACACACACATTTTATTTACAGCCCCATGTCGTGTATGTTTACTCAGAAGCCAGCCTCACTTTCTTCAACAGGAGTTTCAAGTAAATGCACATAGGATTGCAGCAATCGTCTCATTAGGGCTCATTCTTTGTAACAACTTTGTTTCCTAGTTCTGCTGGATCTCTCAGCGGCCTTTGATACAATCGACCATAACATCCTTCTGGACTGTCTACATTATTACAAAAAACAGTAATAATTGAATGCAGTGACAATAATTTATGATAATAAAGAGTGGACACATAGTCCTACAGATACAACCGGCCCTTTGAGGGTGACCAAACTGCTGATGCGGCCCCCCGATGTATTTGAGTTTGACACCCCTGTTGTATATGCACATTGGTTAGTCTAACTCTCACTGTTTAAAATGAATATTGTAACCTCATTCAAATTTTAGTTTCTGTATCTTAAAAAAATTCAATTTGTTAATCAGCTTTAATCAAGATTGGAGGGACTACATCCCCTTGGAGTTGGTTTAGAATGTACATGTTCAAAGCAGAAGCTTTATTGAAAAAGAAGAAGAATAGCAGTCTCTCCCTGGCTGATGGCTTCCATCACCTAAGGGTGATGGGAATTGTAGTACAAAACAACTGGTGGGCACCAGGTTGGAGCCAGAGGAGACTGCTGTAGATAAATGCTTGACACTGCATCAACAGTGTTTGCTAATGCTTAGAAGCCAGTGAGAGTCTTGGGGCCTTCTTTCTTTGTCTGCATACACACCATATATTTAAAGTACATTGCATTTCCACCCCCACCCTAAAGGATTCTGGGAACTGTAGTTTGTTAAGGGTAGCAAGAACTGTAGCTCTCAGAATCCTTTTGGGGAAGCAGTGTGCTTTAAATGTGTGATGTATACGCAGGCTCCACCACTGAGCTATGGGGTCTATAGCCATTTGGACATTAGCCACATTGTGGCAAGAAAGTTTGAGTTGGCTTGAATTGCTTTGTATAAGTCATCATTCCACTAATTTTTCATGGAAATAATAGTGATGTGTTTTAATAAAGTTGCTAGGGCTGCAGGAAAAAATACATAAGGGATGCAATGCTCTTTACAGTAAAGGCATGATAAAACTGCAGACCAATTCAATTGGTGCATGCAATTGTATTTGTACCCTTTGATATTCTCTAGCAAGAAAGATTTATGATGGTATGCCATCAACACAGTCAACTCCTCTCACTCGATCACTGCTGCCTGATGTAGTTTCTACCAGAGCATATATGTGAATACATTAATTCCAGAGGTTTTCAATTAACACCAACGTTGTGGGGCTTACTTGGGTAAATGAACTTTTACTTATTCCCTTTATGTAGTTTCTAATGTTGTTTTATTGTGGGTTGTAAACTTTTAAGAGTGGGTGCTTGTTCCTTTTTATTTTGGCTTCCAAAATGTCATGCAGTGATATTAAATAACTTGTGTGTTATATATATTGTATAGTGGGGTTGTGAAAGACTCCTGCCCCAAAGCCTGGGAAACTGAGCTAGATGGACTAGCGGTCTGACTCAGCACATGGCAACTTCCCCAGTCTGATGTCTGCTGTGATTAATGTGAGGGATGAAGCCAGCTTGAGAAGTCTGCTGCTATTATTAGTTCCTCATTTCCATACAGTGGTGCCTCGCAAGACGAAATTAATCCGTTCCGCGAGTCTCTTCGTCTAGCGGTTTTTTCGTCTTGCAAAGCAACCCTATTAGCGGATTAGCGGATTAGCGCTATTAGCGGTTTAGCGGCTATTAAAGGCTTATCGGCTTAGCGGCTAAAAGGCTATTAGCGGCTTAGAAAAAGGGGGGGAGGGGAAAAATCGCAAGACTCGCAAGACTTTTTCGTTTTGCGAAGCAAGCCCATAGGGAAATTCGTCTTGTGAAGCACATCGAAAAACGGAAAACCCTTTCGTCTAGCGGGTTTTTCGTCTTGCGAGGCATTCGTCTTGCGGGGCACCACTGTATTGTGGATTGGATTGAAGGATGGGTTCCATTTTCAGGAAGGAGGCTAGATTTCCCCTCCCCATTTCTGGATTCAGGTGTCTTACTTTGCATTGTGGTATACTGAAAAAGATGCAGTGCACTAGAAAGCAGAGCAAGCTCTGGACAAAACTATATATTGCTTTGCAGTGCTTTGTGTGACTAAATTGTAGCATCACAGAGGAAAATAGAGAAGCTGTCATTGCTGGCTTACCGTGGGAGGATGGGAGGTTCAGCTTCCAAAGCTGTAAAAGGCACATCTCAAGCAAGTTTAACCAAGCAACCTATTACTACAAGGTATGGCAGCATGGAAAGAATGATCTCAGAGCCTGTTGATAACTTTTGCAGTCCATGCAACAGTATGTAACAAGTCTGGTGATAAAACACTAGCTGGTTTACAAAATGGCCAGTGTCTCAGAAGAACAAAATGTAGGAGCAAAAGTGTTCTTTGCACTGAAAGTGGAGAAACACCCTGCTCTCATCATTTCACAAATGAGGGCAGGGTGAGAGCCAACTCAGAGTTATGTAGGTGCAGTGGTGAAACTAACCCAGTGCTTCTGCTGGTTTTCTCACATGGCCCCAACTTCATCACTGCCCTGTTCCATCCTTGTCCTTCCCTGGTTAATATCAACAAGACTGTTGCTGTTGAGAGGGTGGTGGCTCACCACTATCTTGGTCAGCCCTGCTGAATTCATAGCAGAAGTGAGCTTTGAGCTAGGCACATGCTGCATTACTTCTCACAAGCAGCATCAAATAGCCGTTCTGGAGGCTACATGCTCCAGATAATCGACTTGAAACTTGGCTCCTATCTTTCAACTTTGCAATTCAGTACCTAAAACTATTTCCTTGGAAGTCTTAGTAAAAAACCGTTTAGAAGCCCAAGTGTATAATGTCTAGTGGATCACACTTATCTACATTCTTGTTGACACTCTCAAAGAGTGCCAAGAGCAGGATTTTCATATGCAGAAGCCATAATTGATTCTTCTATCTAAAGCAAGACTTACTTTCCTATGTAATTAATAATTCTGGCTTTATATTGTTTTCCACCAGTTTTTATTGTCACTCTTATTTTATATTGATTGATTGAATTTATATACCGCCCTGTACCCACAGGTCTCAGAACCGTTCACAGCTGGCTTGGGTGCTACATGTAGAAAGGCACGATCAATGAATGAATGAATGAATGTGACCATGTTGGACTGCCTGGGAAACTTTCCACTTGCTGACCTTGGTAGTTCCACTGCCTAGAGAAGTTTGGGGTGCTGGTGGCGCAGGTGGAGGCATTATTTGCATCATCTCCTAGATTGTGAAATTTCCTCCTCCACAGAGGGGCATTTTCTTTGTGTATTTCTCATGCTGAAAATGCATTTATTTACACTGACCTTTAACACCTGAGATACATGCTTTCATGATCCACTCTATTACTGTGATTGTAATTTATTTTGAACTGTTTTTAATATGGAATTTTAAATTGTTGTAACCCATCCTGAGACCTTAAAGTAGAGGGCGGAGAAGAAATCAAAATAACAGCAATAATACTGTAGCCACTGATTTGAACCAACTTGGAAATGTACACCTATATCATACACCTAATCTTTGGCCCTACTCACAATTGCAACCAGGGTTGCCTCCCCAGTGGTTGGTTCTCTGGCCAGGTGTTCCAAGGTATAGCTAGATGGCTAGTCATCAAGGGGAGATTGTTTGTTTCTTCCCTTGAAGGCTGCATCTCTTCTCATAACTTTTTCCTCTTCTGCCTTCTGGCCATTGGTGAGGACAGGAACTGTCTTCAAATTTGCACATTCTACTTAGCAGCGACTAATGTACTTGCACCTGCATTTTGCATTTTGAAGTCAACAAATTTGCTAGGTAGGAAGTAAAAATAAGATGTGTGTGGTGCCTCAAGCAAAGCCCTGCCCTTCCTAGCACACTCTTGAGAGAGAAATAATGTATTTGGAGGAAAGAAGGAAATAGGAAGAGTTGTGCTTATGTGTACCTGGATGCTTAATATTTTGTTGTTGTTGTTTTAAAAATATAATTGAGGATAAAACCAGGATTTTACTTTGGCAATGATTCACCTGGGACAGGAGACAGAAAATTGGAACTGCAGTAGGTGAATGGTGACAGTTGGAGAGTATGTGATAAGACATGCCAATAAATCCCTCTGCCTGCTACAACAGATAGCGTAAGCTGGTGAATGGTGACAGTTAAGGTCAAAGACCCCCAAATTAATATTAAAGTGTTAGTGCAAACAATTATTTTGTGTTGTACATTTGTCACCTGGAGAAGAGAGATATAACCTAAGATTTGCAACAACCTTCAGAACTTTATTTTGAATCCTAGGTTAGAAGAAACCCATGTGTGAGAAGGGAGGGGCTGAGAGGGAGTTCATAATCCTAAAATCTCATACATCATTCCAGTCATCTCTCTTAATTTGTTTAACAAGTTGGCAACTTCTGTAGTCTTGCTCTCTATTTTGTGGTATGCACACTGCTAGTGCTATCTGGGGGAAACTGAGCTGAATGTTTACAAAATACTATTTTGTTGGGGCCATCATTTTATTCTCTTTATAGTTTAAATACTACTCAGATGTGGTTAACATGGATGCTGCTTGATAAGTAGGTGCCAGAGGGGTAGTTGTGTTAGTCTGTTGCAGCAAAAAAACAACGAAGAGTCTTGTGGTACTTTAAAGACTAACAAATTTATTCTAGCATAAACTGTCGTGAATTATAGTCCGCTGCACTGGATGCATGAAGTGTTACCCTGAGTTACAGGAAGATATACAAATGGTTGGTGAGTGGGGAGGATTCTCAGCAGTGGGGTCAGAAGGAAAATGCAGAAAGCACAAGCAGTGATAACCGTGTAATTAACAGTCCTATTCACACACACAAAAAACAGTTGCTATTGATAATATAGATACCCTGGGTTTGGTAATCCAATTAACACATTTAATGTGATTTTTAAAGCACATTTTGTCCAGAATCATTCCGCAAGTTATAGCATCTAACCTCTTGATGAATTGTAATTCAGGAATTCCATGTTGTTGTCTTCCTGTGTTCAATGCAGTGCAGTTCCTTTGTCCAAGGATGAGGACTCTAAGGTCAGTTGCAGAGATATCTTCAGATCAGTCGCTCTGCCATGGGCATTTGCAAGGCCCCACAACTTGCCAACATCTTTACAGCACACTTGGAACACCACTTTCTCAACACCTGTCCTCAAAAGCTTTTCCTGTACTTGAGATACACCAATAACATCTTTCTCATGTGAACTCATGAACATGTGAACAATTCAGCCAAGACTTCAGTAATGCACCCCACCATAGGAGCCAACTTCTAGGGGCCAAGGTGGCTCCAGCCCCCTCCCCATAAAATATTTGAGGGGGCCAAACTCCCACAAAGTTGATAAGATTGCCATTCAAATGGTGTGTGTGCACTGTGTCATGTGATCGATTATGTGGGGCAGGGCTTACCTGGACCCCCAATATTTTATTCAAGTTGGCACCTCTGCACCCCACTATAAATCTGGCGCCTAGACCAGTCCACTGAAGAGGTTCATTTTCATGAACAATTATTGACACTACAGCATGTATACGTGCAACAACTACATGGGTGTATGCAGTAATGACACATGTGTTGCATATTGGTTCCTACATGGAAAATGTGTGGCGTGCAGGAATTAGTTACATCTGAATTGGCCTTGAGAAGGTGCAAGGATCCATGTGTTTGCCCAGTTTTTTGTCTGAAAAGCTAACCACAGGTTTATTAAATGCTTTTAAAAGCAAATATCAGATGTGTCTGGCCCTTCCTTTAATCCTCCTTCTTAAGCCAACATGCATAAAAGTGCCAGTCATATGTTCCTGTGCACTAGCCAGCATAGTAAATGGTTTTATTTATGCCTGGGGAAGTTCAGCCAAAAGATATAAATCCCATAAAAAGTACTGTATAAACTGAACCATGGAAATAATAAACTTCAAATTCATGGAATTTCTAATGTTCCGCTAATGGGTAAAAAATATGTTTAATGGCTGCTGAGTGATACTTGGCTGAAAACATAAGACTTAAAGTTTTCTTAACTTGCCAATGATATTTCAGAGACTTTCTCTATTCCCCTGGCGTGTGAATTCCCTGCTGTTGAATGTTGGAAATACGCTTCTTATCTCCATTAGTACAATGAGCAGATAGGATTTCAAGATGTAGCTTTGTTCCATTTCCTTTGGCATTTTGTAGTTTCACCTGTCCTATTCTTTGTTATGCTTTGCACAGCATGGCCTTTAAGAATAATTAGGTTTGGGTTACAAATCCTGCTGGAAAAATTGCTTTGAAAGTTATGAGGTGAGAAAATGATAATAGAGTTGGAGCTCATGCAATCCAAGAACCCCTTAAAAGAATGAAACATATGGATAGTTTGTGTAATGCACATAGGGTATGTGGCTCTGCCTCTGCAGTTTGCAGTTATTGCAAAATGTGGCTTTGTAATAGCTCAGCAGGGGCAACTGAAGGGAGGGCTGTAGCTCAGTTTTTCATGCAGGTTTCCATGTTCAATCCCTGATTTCATTAGATAGGGCTGAGGATGACTCCTGGTTGAAACCTTGAAGAGCTGCTTTCAGTCCTAGACAAATACAGTGGTACCTCGGGTTACATACGCTTCAGGTTACATACACTTCAGGTTACAGACTCTGCTAACCCAGAAAGATTACCTCGGGTTAAGAACTTTGCTTCAGGATGAGAACAGAAATCGTGCAGTGGCGGCGCAGCGGCAGCAGGAGGCCCCATTAGCTAAAATGGTGCTTCAGGTTAAGAACAGTTTCAGGTTAAAAACAGACCTACAGAATGAATTAAGTTCTTAACCCGAGGTACCACTGTACTGAGATGAACCAGCGGTTTGACTCACTATAAGGGAGTTTCTTATGTTAACCATTATAGTCTGACTCTTACTGAAGCATGAGTAATCTAGGCATATCTCTTATTAATTCCTCTAATAATGGCATGTCTTCTCTTTTTGTTGGGTATCTGAATGAGCATGGTTGTACCATGACATTTGTTGCTTGGTTCTACTAAGCATTTATTTAGCGTCAGCTATGTGCTGCAGACACTGCTGGGATTTTGAGCTAAGAGAGTCTCAAGAACCTGGCAGCAGATAATGCCCATCGTATCTAAGGCTGCCTTTGGCCTGACCTAGACTTAAAACCTTATTGTTTTCATTTTTATGCTGCCTTTTATAAAAACAATCACAATAACTATAACAGTGATGCAGTCAGGACAAACTCAACATGCTGGCATTAATGGCCAAGATTTTAGCAAGTGCCAACAACCAAGAGCTGTAGATCAGGAAGGCTTGGAAGTCGACTGATGTTTGCACAAATCTTTGGGAGAGGCAGACTTTAACCTTTTAGTTGGATTTCTTGCACAGAGACAGAATCTACATTTGTCTTTGTAATAGTGGCCCTCTGCAAACCATGTGATATGAAATTTTGTAAGGAAAATGGAGACTGGAGGAATCATAGAAGGAACTTTCTCTTTGATGTATGGGGCTCTGAAAGATTACTAGGCTTTGCTTTATGATTTCTGGATTTTCTCGAATAAGCTGCACCTTTCAGCCAACATATTGGGTAAAAAAAAGCTGTATTTTTAAAAGTAAGCTGTTTGCTAGCGCATAAGTAAATTCCTATATAATCAATACACCTCACAGACTATACTTAACCCCATCATCTGTATCCCTTTTATATCACAGTTGTGCTAAGCAAATGTGCAGTTTCTTCTAAACTAATGCTTATGGCTATCACTTTATAACTTTTTGCTAGCACGATTATGCTTGGGAAATGCATCGATCATTGCTTGTGCTGCTTTACCCTCTTGCTGTTCTTGGGTATAAAAGGCTTATTCTTGGTCTTTTCCTTGTCTGGATTCTGGCAATTTGTTGAGCCTTGCTGACCCTAATAGCTTGCGCCTTGCCTTCTCTCCAACCCAAGCAAAGATGCAGCGATTTGCTTAATTTTTGTGTTGTGCTGTTATTTCGCAAATTGGTCAGCCTATAAGCAAAGATAATAATAAAGGCATTATTGTCAACTTGGTCTGTTCTGTTGCTGGCATACTAATGCCATTTGTGATTTTGCTTTGCTGTATGAGTAACAATATGGGTCTGGGTATTGGCTTTTCTTGCTGCAACTTTAAAAATTTGAATATTTTAAAATAATGCTAAAAAGTAATTTTGTGGCATTTGACTGTTTACTTTCCACCCTCATTTTATACCTGGAGCTTTATGTTCTGGTGACTTTGCATCAAAGTGAATAACAGCTGGAGGCCCATTTTGACCAGGTGTTTGTGAGGTGGAGGGTGCAGGGTAGGTCCCAAAAGAAGATAAAAATACCGTTGGCTGGACATCTTAATAAAACTTAGAAAACCAGGGTGACTGTTTAATATTTAATCAGAGAAAGGTGTTCATAGTCTGGTACTGAGCAAGCCTATTGGCTTAAGTGGGAGCATGATACTTTGCACAACTCAAGGTTTTTTGAGATTTCCAGGGCCCCTAAAAGCATATTATTTTACATTTTGAATTTTAAAATTCTGTTAAACTTACAGTGTAAAAATGGAAAAGTACAGGGTTAGCTAGCAAACTTACGATATCCAGCTCCCATAGATGGTGACACTATGTGTAAATGTACCTACTTATAGTTGAGCTCAGCTATTAGATATGTTTTCAGTAAATTATAATAATGTGTAGATTTGTAATAAAACCTCAAAGAAGTTGACAAAAAAATTCAATAAATCAATAAAAGACAATAAAAGACAGGTATTTTAAAAAACAAATAAAAATCAACAACAAACAGATTAAAACACATGTAACTTCTTATGTCTGAATAGGCTTGCCTAAACAAAAATATTTTAGTAGGTGCTGGAAAGAGTACAGTGAACATACCTTCCTGATGTCAATAGCCAGGGAGTTCCAAAGTTTAGGTGCTGCTCAAAGAATAATTTCTTAAAACTGCAGGATGAGTATTATGTGGCACCTCTACCAGTGCCAGCTCTGCAGATTTAAGTGATTGAATGGGCAAATATGGGATGAGGTGATCCCAAAAGTAAACTGGTCCCAAGCTGTTAAGGGCTTTATATATACTAACAGTAACACCTTGAACTTGGCCAGGCAGTAAATTGGCAGCCAGTGCAGAGCTCTGAGTGGAAGTATCATGTGCTGGCAAGGCCTCACTGCTGGCAGAAGCCATTCTGCAGCAATCGGAACTGCTTTTGCTTCTGCATCAAGTGTACATTAATCCAACCTGGGCAATGTTCTCTACGTTGCAGTACATGGAGACCTAGGTATGTGCTTCCACTGAAGACATGATCACCATCTTGCTCAGCAGCCATTCAGTACTGGCATTGCCAACCATCTGTTTAGTGGGTTTGGACCAGGAGGAGCAGGTTTAAATCCCCACTCAGCCTTGAAACTCACTGGGTGACCTTGGGCCAGTCATCATCTCTTAGCCTCCCCTACCTCACAGGGTTGTTGTGAGGATGAAATGGGGAGGAAAACCACAAAAGCCACCTTGAGCTCCTTGGAAGATAAAGGTGGTATATAAATGTAATAAATAAGAAATAAATAGAGATTGATATAGATGTAGATTTTTAACGTAATCTGCAAAGGCCCTAACAATAATAATATTTTCTGCAATTTAGTAACAGAAAAAGACAGGGCAATCTAAACTGGCCACCTTATATAGAGTCACTTTGCCTATAGAACAACCATGTTCATTTTTGTTCCTGATAGTAAAAGCACGTTGGCCCCTGCGGCCAGGGATCAGACAGGGCTCTGCTGTGTCCCTGATCCAATTTTAAAGGTTGTTGTGATTTAAGTTTGGCATGGCCCTGGAAGCTTAGCTTAATTTTTAAAGCGCCCAATGTGAATAATTCCCCTTTGAATACAGATAGAAAGAAGGGATATTGATTTAAAGCTTTAAAGCGGGTGGTTATGGATTTAAAGAAAGGAAAGAAAGGCAGGGGGAGCTTTAATGTTGGAAGAGCTGGCAGCCTAAGTATTTGTCTTTTGCAAAGAGGTTTTTTGCTGAGCACTGTGTAAGGGTGAGGGAAATTGCAATTGTGTTTGAAGTCTGGTTAGCTGGCAGCTGGAAGCCAGCTGTGGGGGCACTCCCTGAATTGTGGTTTTCCCATTCACATAGAAATGTTTGATATAAACTCACAGGCTTCCATGTAAGTGAAGTTAAGTGAATTATGTTGGCTTCCTGCAGGGAGACTATAGAGTTGCTCCAGGTTTCTGAACCCTTCTTGTTAGCCTAATCCAAAGAGTCTGAATGAAATGAAGCATAGGAGTAAGGGAGTGGGAGAAATTAGATTTGTTTTCAGGCCTGTCCTGGCTGCACCTTTGTGCTCAAAGTGGTATTAGTGGAAAAGGCATTAGAGCAGCAGGCTTAGTTCAGGGCAACTGGAAGGACAGTTCAGAGGTTAGTAAAGTCCTGCCCAGTAGCTTGTGGGAAAGCTGCAGCATTTTTCAGCGTAGGAGTTGGTCTGTCAGCATACTGGTGAGATGACTCTGTAACCCCAGCTTTCTGAATTACAGAGGTGCTTGTATTAACTCCTTGTTCTGGTAAAGCTGTGGTCATATATACTTGATGGGAAAAGAAGAGGCAGCACCTTTGCAGTACATTCTGTTGCAAGAAATAAATCCTATTGAATTCAGTGGAGCTTACTCCTGGATTAGGATTGCTGCCCTGGATATGATGTCTTCCCTTGTAAATCTTCCAGACTGATTCCATTGCACAGCAAATTGTGAGGGGGAAATAAGTCCATGTTCATTCCTACTTCTGGATCAATGGCCATGATCCAATGAACTGCGAAAAGATGTTTGATGATCTCAAGGGGTTTTACAGCTGAATTCTATGAATGCCTATTGAAAAAGAAGGCTTACGCCTCCTTGGTAAGTACGCATAGGATTGCACCTTTGCCTTATTTTGTGAAACAGCAGTTCCCCAGCTGTATGCTACATTGCAGACTGACAACAATAAATCTGAAACATTGTGACAAGGCAAAGATGCTGTTTCTACTAGGGTAACAGAAGGCATTTATTTCAGCCTAGGTAAAAGCCTCTGCCATTGTTGTTGAATACTGTACTGCAGTGATCATTGTGGAACACTGAAGATAATGTTTTGCAGTATACATATTTTTAAACATACCTAAAAGCTATCAAACACATTGGATTTTCAGTCCTGTTTTCAGATTTCTTTTTACTACTTGTTTATGGATTACAATACTGTAAGTCCTTATACTGTTTCCTGCTTTGGTTGCAATACTGTGTTGTCATTTTTTTGTAGCGGTAACTGAACTGTGGCCATCCTGTAAAAAAACATTATTCTACTTGGACCTTTCTGAGAAGGTTCATCCCTTTCCTGTCATTCAGATTTTGCAAATTGCCTGCGATGTATTGTCTTCCCAGCTGAATTTATGGGTTGGAAGCATAAAAAGCTAGTGTTTCAGATTGTCAATTTTGCGATTTAAAACAAAAGTTTAATGGTTTTGAGGACTAGGAGCTTCTCATCTCAATAGGTCTAATGCCGGAGCCGGTTTTAATACAGAGTTCCCACTTGGCCTTGAGGAAGAGCCATAGCTCAGTGGTACAGCATTTGCTTTGCATGCAGAAGGGCTCAGGTTTATCCCTGATATTTCCAGACAGAATCATAGATTTAAAGAGTTTGAAGGGATCCCGAGAGTCATCTAGTTCAGCTCCCTACAATTGAGGCATAAGACTGGGAAAGTCTTATTTCTGAACGAATAAGAGCTATTTCTCGTCAGTGTAAACCAGCTTTCCTCAAACTGGTACCCTCTAGATGTTTTGGACTTTAGCTCCCATCATCAAACCATGATGGCTGGCGCTGATGGGAATTGTAGTCCAAAACATGTGGAGGGCACCTGTTTGGGGAAGGCTAGTGTGGGCAATAGCTTACTGTTTCAATAGCTTAATGTTGAGCCAGCTGGGCAGGAACTGCAATATTCTCTTCTACTTCTTGGTAGGGTGGGGAAATGCTTGTTGCTTCTATCACCCAGTGGTGGAAGAGTATGTAGCCTCCCCCTTCTGAGTGATGAGGTTCTATTCTTTATTTGCTACTGGAGTAAATAGTGAATGGAGCTTCCCATTTTACAGCAAAATGCTTAAATAAACTTCCTTTGTATGAAATGAATGCTAGATAAAGCTTCCCATTAGTTTAAGCCAGAGATTTTCAACCTTTTTGGGTCCACGGCTCCCTTGACCAACTACATGCTTTCCATGGCACCCCTGTGGGGCTCAGGAGCCCAGTTATGTCACCCCTTGCCTTCAACAAACAGCTGTACAAACCTTTGGGAGACAGAGATGGGAGAGGGCCTCAGAGGAGGGAGAGAAGGAAAGAGGGACAGAGGCCAGTGTTGCCCATGGCACCCTGACCATCATTCAAAGCACCCCAGGATGCTGCGGCACAATTGTTGAAAACCACTGGTTTAAGACTTAAAATTTAAGGAAATTAGTCAGCAAGAACAAGGAAAATATTGTCACAGGATAGCACATCGTTAATAAAACAATATTTACTGCTGGGAAAACTATTCCGGGGGTTGCCAGCAAGGTGCCCAGGGTTGCATATGTGCCCACAGAAGCCTTCCCTGGTGCACGCGAGGCCACCTCTCCTTCAATTAAAGTAGACTTGAAGGAAGCATTCTATTGTAACCCATAGAATAGGCTGCAGGGAAGGGAGAGAGAGAGAGAGAGAGAGGCCCACAACACTTTGTTCGGTTTGCTAATCAGCTCATGAGCCCAAAAAAGTTGGTGGTCTGTTCTTCAATCTGTTATCATACATTTGTTTAAATGGTGACACCACGTGTATATTATGCCCATGGGGTTGGAAAATAAGGCCAGAAAGACCCTCAAACAAATAACAGCAGCAGCATGGCTCAAACTTAATAAGATTAACAAAATCTATTTCCCTGCTGGACTGAATTAGGGTACCATATGCTTAAATATATCTAATTGCCCAACCTGATGCATATGTGATGGATGTATAGAAAACATATTCTAAGCCTGCTGTCGCCTCTAAAATGCATCAATAGTGTGGTTTTCCAAAAGTGAACATCTCACATTTTTTATTTTTTTTAAATATGAAGTTGGAAACTAAGAGTTAGAAATGGCAAATCTCTCATTCCTCTCCTAAAAATTTGTGCTGACATATTACCTTAAAACACCAGAGTTAACATCCCTGCAGTGTTGGAGTAACCTAATGCTTTTGACGTAGCACTCTGTATACTTCTTCCTAACACTTATTTGCTGGTGCAGCAAGTTCTAGGATTCCACTTAAGACAACTTTTCTGTTATAGAACCTTATGAGTTCTGGACCATGCTGAGTGAAATCTGAGTTCAGGCAAAATCCGCCTGTCTTGAGATTTCCTGCCTTCATTTTAAAAGAATTTGCAGACTATACTAGACATAACCTCAGGCCACCTACCCCATTTGTTCCGAACAAGGAAAGTACAGGCTGAGGAAGATTGAGAAAAGAAAGAAGGTTTTCAGCCAGGGTATACAGTAGTCCTGTTCTGTATTTCCCCGCTCCCCAATTCTGCACAATGCCATCTCTTTCAACGAGTCTTTTTGTTGTTATAGTCATTGGTGTTGAAAACCACTCTCTTAGACTGCAATCCTACATTCAGTTTCTTGGGCTTAAGTGACATTGAACTCAATGGACTGGCTTTTGAGCAGACATGTGTAGGATTCATTTATACTTCAAGTGAGGTCAAATTGTGCGGACACACTGATGTGAATGCTGTATTGGCTCCAGCAGTGTGTCTGTGCTTCACTGCCAATCTGCTTTTCACCTCACCATCCAGGTAAACTATAGTACAGCTGGGGTGGGGTGACAGCTCTGCCCCGCCACACTGGCCGCTACTGAAAACAGTTCCTGAAAAACAAAGGTTGCAATTTGTTTTAATTTGCATAAGAACATAATTGTGAAGGTTTTTAGTTCTGCTTACATACATGTGAATGAAGCCTGTAGCAAAGGAATTGTTAATTTCAAATCAGTATGTCAAATTCAGCTCCTTTATGCCTTCTTAGGGTTATCAAGTCACAGTGGTGCAGCAACAGTGGTAGCCATAACTGACAAAACTTGCCCTTTTGAGGCAAAGGAAGGGAATATTTGTCTAAATTCTAGTTCAAACGGCCTCATGATCCATTGCCTCCTTGTCTCTCAGCCCTTAGTCTTCCAGCCTTCTCAGTTTGGCCATCTTGTGCTACCAGGCCCAATGTGAAATTTGGCCTCTGCCCAGTGCCTCTATTTTTTCAGCTCCATTTGTCTAGTACCCAAACTTTCCCCAGATTCCTTCTTTTAGCCCATTGTGTATTTTGTTTCCCTTTCTTGAGCTACTCTGCCTCTTCCCAATACTTCCTAGAAGTCTCTTCGAACATACAGCTTCTAATATTATGTTGTTTCTCTCCTTCCCTTTCTTTCTTGCCGCTGTCTTCGATGCAAATTTAACAACATTGCTCTCAGACCAATTGCAATGTTCACACCACCATAGCCAATCAGTGTCCAAGGCTTTGCTGCTGAAAGCACAATACAACATATGGGTAGGGTGGGGAGTCACACACACATAAAATTTCCTAAGATCCAAAAACTATTGGGTTAAAAGAATTGAGGCACGTACATAGTGAGCTTGCTTACAACTGATGCGCCATGCAACCATTCTGTCGCTTAATCTTTCAGCCCCAGTCCTCTTCCTCTGCATGTTCAAAGTAATACTGAAACTTGAAGACAGCAGTGAGTATCTAGCTGCCTGCTGCTTTCTTGTTATGCTTCAATTTGGGTGGGCAAGTGTGGGATGGCACAGAAAGGTTGATAGGTGGAGAATGTGGAGAGGGAGAGGACAAGTAGACTCTCCACATCCTGAATTGAATTTTTGTGGTTTTAACAGAGTACCCCACACTTTAATGATAGAACCACTTGTGTGTGTCTCTGTGATGTACAGAGTTCTTAAGGCCACACTTGGTTGTGTATTAGTAGTTCATAATTTTCGGTCTATTTGAAAGTAACATTAATTATTAACCTGGAATAAGTGACTTCAAATTATGCTGTACATGATCAGGAGGTACAGCTTTCTGATTAGTGCCTTACCATGAGTGCCTTACTACAAGGGCTAGCCAACCTGGTGCCTCCCAGATGTTTTGCACTACAACTCACATCAGCCCCAACCCTGGTCAGGGATGATGGGAATTGTGGTCCACAATATATGGAGGGCATCACATTGCCTAGCTGTTTCTTACTAGTTAACCTCAGTTATAGCACCTGACCAACAGTCTCTATTGGAAAATCTTAGGCTTTAAGAGAAGAAAGAAAGACTTGGTCCTATTTTGTTCTGTGTTTCTGGTCAGTGATTTGGGGTTGGCTTTCCTTCTGAATCCATGTTAACAGGGCAAAATATAATGCTTGATGGTATTTGCAGTTTGAATGTTTGTTAATGAGGGTGAGACTTACAGTGGTACCTTGGTTCTCAAACTTAATCCATTCTGGACGTCCATTCCAAAACCAAAGCGTTTCAAAACCAAGGCGTACTTTCCCACAGAAAGTAATGCAGAATGGATTAATCCATTACAGACTTTTAAAAACAACCCCTAAAAGAGCAATTTAACATAAATTTTACTATCTAATGAGACCATTGATCCATAAAATGAAAGCAGTAAACAGTGTACTGCAGTCACAAAATCGATCAATCAATCAATCAATCAATCAATCAGTAGCTGAACTGGGTTCCACACAGTCACAAAAGCAAAACAAAAAAGAGTAGCAAAAACAAAAATGCATAATAAATAGCAAAAACAGACAGACCTCAGCGTAACACTCAAAATGGAAGTGTGACACTCAAAACGGAGCATGTTCAACTTCCAAAAAAAGTTTGCAAACCGGAACACTTACTTCTGGGTTTACAGTATTTGGGTTCAAAGTTGTTTGAGTACCAAGGCATTTGATGTAACAAACATCCTCAAATCATTGTTATCTTGTGTTATAGATAAAATGTTGGGAGCTGATTAAAACCATTGGAATGCTAATAGGGAAGAAACTTTATGGAGCAAGACTAGAATAAGTATCTCCTCCCTCTGCCCCACTTTGACAACATTCAGATTTGGAACAGGCACCTAATACTTGTTCAGTGGTTTCATATTGCCCTCTGTATCTACCTGAGGCAGACAGATCTGGAGATGTGAAAAATTAATCAGAAAATCCCAATAACCTATAAATCATCTGAGTGTGATTAATGGTTCTAGGAAGTGAAAGGTGGTGAGATGGTAGCTTGGGTTGTCTTGCAAGGCTAGCAGTTTTTCCATGAGAGCAATTAGTTTCAGACATTGATCCAATAGATTATGTAAGCCAAAAAATTGATGCTTGCTTGCATTATAAGGTTTTTACCACTGTACTAAATTAGGTTTGCAGGCAGAGTGGTACTGAAAGGCAGTAGATTACATATGCAACCAATTTTCTCCTGGAGATGCAACAGAGGGGAGAGGCCATGAGAGGAAGCCAAGATTTATCAGTAGGCGTATCATAGGTTAGAAGTATTAGTGCTGTGGGCCCTTGCCTTCTGATTTCTTACATCAATAACTGGAAAGTGCCTCTGCTGAGTAATGCAGATTTGTAGCCATCTATGTGTATAAAAAATATTGCAAAAGTCTTAACTGGCATAGAAATATTTTTGGAATCTTTTAGAAGTTTTTTTGCACTAATTGCATATGGAAGTTTATATGACATCTGTAACTTACATTTAAATTCACAAGTTCTCCTTTTCCTCTTGTGGTCAGCGACCAAGTTGTCAGCTGCCATCATGGGAGAGGCCAACACCTGGAAACATTTTGTAAGTGGTTTGTGAAAAACTCTTATTTGTATAGCTTCACCACTGACTATGTATGGCATTTTTGAAGCATTAGTTTTCTTTAAAGGGTTTTTAATTCTGGCTCCTAAGCATGAAAATGAACTTTTGTAAAACCTAAGATCAGAGAGCAAGGGGAGAGATGCAGGCAGGATCCCCCATACTTTTTGGTTGGAATTTAAGGAGAATTGGGAGCGGGGGTTGGAATCTTCTTTGCACGACTCTAGGTGAAACTAATTGAATCAAATATACAGGCAATTCCCCACTTACATGGGGGTTACATTCTGGCACACATAAGTGAAAATCGGGTAAGTGGAGAGCACCCTCTAAACACCCTTTAAATGCCCTCTCTGCAGCTTTCTCTGCAATCCAGATAAAAAAGACCATGGCAAAAATATCCACAACTGAAGTTGAAGCCGGAGGCTGGAGGACGCAAAGAAAAGTGGCTGCTGCACCACAGTGCACATCAGCTGTTAGGTGGGGAGACTGACCAGCCTAAACAAAGCACCGCTGCACCTCCAGTCTCTTCTCTGCCCTCAGTGAAGTCCTTTGGGCTCCGGGAGTGTCTTCATGTGAGCCACAAAGATTCTCCATCTCTCACCCTCTCATTTCCTGGTACAAATTAAATTATTTAATTATACCCCATAAGCTTCTGAAGGAAGGAAACATTGATTCTAATGGAAGGAAAGTATATTGAGAGTGTGTGCTGCAGATTGCTTACACTTAGGTACTCCTAAGTCCAGTTTGTAGATCTGCTCCTGCGCCTTAGACAGGGCTTTGTGATGATGTGCTAACCTCCTTGTTGTAACAATAACGCCTCCTGTGGGGAGGAATTCTCAAAGGGATTTAGTTCTCTTCTATTTATTCTCAAAGGGATTTAGTTCTCTTCTACTTATTAATGATAACCAGTGGTGGTTATTGACACAAATTAAAATATTTGTGCCAAGGTATCCTATACTCTGCACCAAGAAAAGCTGAAATCTGCAGTCTGTAATTTATACACAGATTTATACATTGTGGATATATTAGCTTATTTTGCACAATTTATTCTGTTTCTGCCCGTCACAAAAGGGGAGGACATTGGAGCTTTACACCCTGAACATTGGAAATGGTGCTCAGCCTCTGCTCTTAACTGCTGAGATCCCATCAGACCTTGCCCAGGTGCTTTCAGGTCTATCTTTTTTACAACCACAAAGGGCTAGAAACTTGCAGGAAAACAAGCTCAGATTCTCAGCCTTTTGAGTTTTGGGCCTAATACCATGCATGGGATTTTGTAATACACAAAGCCCATGTATTAATCAGTCTTCCTGCAGCAAAAGGATGGAAATGAAAACTATTTGTGCATAGTTAGAAGAGACTATTTGTGACCATTAGGTCAGTTTGCAACCACACCATTCTAAAAGGCACAGGATGACATTGCAGTTGAAAGAATGTCCAGCTAATCACTGGGCTCTTTTCAGAGACAATGAGCTTTGCTGTTGTATAGCTGTTGGTGTTCCTCATCCACCTTTCCCTGGCCAAAAATGCCTCGCTGAACACAAGACCAGTCACTGAACAGAATGCACTTAGTTTGTGCATAGAAATTGCTCTGAGAGGTATTTAAATCAGAGCATGTTTCTATGCAGCTACGAAGTGGCTTGCTGTATATAAAACATATGGATTCAGAATTCTGCTATTGAGCTGCAGTCTATATAATGCTTCATCCCAGTGACAGTTAAAATTAAGCCTTGAAGTCCTTGTAGGCTTTCTCTTCTCTGTCTTAACTCTCATCAGCAGAATCCCTCCCCGCCCCCAGAGGTTTTGAAATGGATGAAAAGGAGGTGGGACATCACAAGATACAAAGGACTCTGTTTTTTAGAGTTTGGGGGATGGACAAAGTAACACATACCTGATGGGACGAGAGTGCAGGGGTGGGGGGACACCCACCTGCACCACATTTCTCACTCAACTTTTTCCTGTGTCTAATAACCAAGTCTCAACTTTTATATGTAAGCAATTGCCTGTTTATTAACAGTCCCTTTGGCATACCTATTAAAGATGCATGTATTGACCTTGTTCTTATGGTGGCACACTGTGCTGCCTTTTTGGAACGGAATTTAATTCAAAATGCAGTCATCTGCAAGGCACTTAGTGTTGAAGAACACTCGATGAGACCAGGAGCCACTTCACATACCACAAAATTCTTAAACAGAAGTCAGTTTCTGTAGGAAATTGTGCAAATCCAACATGTCTGTAATTAGGTATGACGAGCCTACATGTGTGCAAATCTCTGCATAGACAAATGGTGATCTGCACAAATTTCTGCCTGGAAAGTGAAATCCATGCAGAAGCTTTTTAGCATGTGAACTCTTTTTTAGTCTGAAGAAGATAGATACTTCTTCCTCATTAAGCACCTGAGTCTTCATTTGCGTCAGGAGCTGCAGCCACATCCATGAGTCTGGGTAGAAAAAAGTGTGTGTGTTTTATCATAACAGCAACATTTTTGGTTCTAATAGAATTCTGAATAGTTTTTGAAAGTATAAGTCCAGTGGTAACAGTTGGCCCTGGAGAATATTAACCACTCTCAATTTTACCCGTGGTCTGCCATCTGTCCAGATTTTAATTTGCTCTGAACTAATTTTAAGATGTATTTTAATTAATTGCTTGCCTGTTTTTATGTTCTTATGTTCTTTGTATACTGTGTTAGTTTTATGATGTTAGCCGCCCTGAGCCCGGCTCCGGCCGGGGAGGGAGGGGTACAAATAAAATTTTTGTTGTTGTTGTTGTTAAATGTGAAGGAAAACATTTACATGAGAGGGTATAATATGGGGTGAACCTATAAGGGTACAAGGTGATAGGAACCAGGAAATTTGAAAGAAAAGTCAAGGCAAGCACCCGTGCAGAGCATGGATTCCCTCATAAGAATATAAGAAGAGCCATACTGAATCAGCTCACAGGCTCATCTGGTCCAGCAGTGTTCAGTCAGAGGCCTATAGGAAGCCCCAAGAAGGATATGACCTCAACAGCACATTGTCACTCGTGATCCATAGAAACTCCTGTCAAACACCACCTTTGGTTTCAGAACCTTTTGCAGATAATCACATTCAAACCCTTCTCTGCCAAGATAATGACAGGAATCTTCTTTGCTTATCCACAATAGCAGATGGTTCCTTTAACAAAGTATATCACCTTGCTTTTGAATTGTCCCCAGTGGTTCAGTGCTTTTGCTTCTTCTAGCCATGTTTTGTCAGAAGACTGTGATGTAAAATTGTTTCACAGCTTTGACTCCCACCTGCAGAGATTCGGCACTAGCTGGGAGAAGCATTACTGAAACGCTCCACAACTACAGCTCTTAACAGCATACCCCCTGCTGTGTTTACTCAGAAGTAAGTGTCAATATGCTCATTGATGCTTACTTAGGTATGTGTAGATTTGTCATTTTAGGCAGCAATCCTGCATACACTAAATCTAAGGTACACAGTGGGACTTGAGTAAGCATGTACAGCAGGGGTAGCCAATGTGGTGCTTCTAGATGTTGTGGACTGCAACTCCCATCAACCCCAGCCAGTGGTCAGGTATGATGGGAGTTGTGACCCACAACATCTGGAGGGCACTACATTGGTTATCCCCAATGTACAGGATTGCTCTGTCGGCCTCCTTTTTCTTGTAAGATAATATTTGGTTCATTGGCAGTGTGATAACTCCTTTAAAAATGGATGCTTAAGACTGGTTATCCCAGATGAAAAGAAATGTGTACTCTATATTACTTCTGTTTAGGTGTACTTTCTTTATCTGATTGGTATATGTGGAGTCTCTGAATGCGGTAGTTAACACTGCATCCCCTCCCCTATGCTTTCCCATTACACTTCTATCTACCTTTGCGATGCCAACACTATAACCCAGTCCTTCCTTCTTGCCAGTCATTGCACTATAATCTATATCACAGATTGTAAAAAGTACCAAGGCAATGTCAACATGGTAAGTGAGTGGAGTCAGACAAAAACATTCTTCTTCACGCAGGCCTTTGCTGTTTAAACAATCTATGGTCTTTAAAATGTGCCGTGGGTTTTTTGTTTTGTTTTGTTTTACTGTAAACCACCCTGTGATCTTTGGACGAAGGGTGGCTTCCAACATATATAAAAACGATAAAACATTAAACATTAAAAAAACTTCCCCATACAGGGCTGCCTTGAGATGGCTCTGGGGTCAGATAACTCCATATGCTCCAACATTTCTCTTGTGAAAATAGGGACGTCCTAAGGGAAACGGGACATTCTGAGATCAAATCAGAAACTGGGATGGGTTTTGTAAATCCGGGACTGTCCATGGAAAATAGGGACAGTTGGAGGGTCTGCACTGATCATGGAATGCTCTCACTAGGGCTGCATTACTGCTGCCCATCTTACTCTTATTCAGGCACCGGGCCAAATGTTTTCTATATTCTCAGGTAATTTATATGATTGTGGTTTCTGTTCTATGTACTTCATGTTACTTCTGAGTATTCGTTTTATTGTTTATTATTTCACTTTTGTTTGTGTATGCTCTGAGAATTGGCTTAAAAGCAAGATTGTAAATTTAGAAAACCTGGAACATGTAAGAGAACACACCTTACTATTGCATCTTCCCCCACCCACATCCAATGCTTCTTATTTCAATGCACTCCATGGAAATGCAACCAACTGCCCATGGAGAACAGAGTGATCTTTTCCTCCATGGACAGTTTTGCAGCATGACTCAGCCATGCTCACTTTTGCCTGCTGATGGGCTCCAGTCAGCTGTGCAGTGGAGAGCTCAGTCATGGGGAGATTCGGAGATTGCCCTTGGTGTTGAGAGTGAGTTGCAACTTAAATAGTTTTTCATATTCAGCATTCTGATTTGGAGCCCTTATTCCTGACTCTTTTAAATACATTTTTTGTTGTTGTACTGTTTGGGATTGCCATCCTATTGAACATGGCACAATACCTAGATTTTAGTTCTGTAGGCAGGACCTCATTCATATATTAATTCATTCATTTCTATATCACCCTTCCTCATAGCCTCAGGGCAGTTATGCATATACAATTTTATTAAAACTACAAAACACAATATAACAAATTAAGATTGGTGCTGAACTCCATACCAAGGCAACAGCAGAAACCAGTCCACTATTACAGATAGTCAGCACATAATATAGAAGGGAAAATTGTACTCTCTGTGTTCTCAGTGGCATTTGTTGAACCCCAACTTCTCAATATTGAGCTGCCTGTGTTCAGGCCATAGTGAGCAATAGCATGCAGAGAATCACTATGTAATAGGTTTCAATTCAATCTCCTTTATTATACTCTGGTTTCTCTTCAGATCCTATAAATCTTTTGCAATAGGTTTCTTGGCTCATCATTTCACCTCAGCAAACACTTCCAACAACATGTCTTGGAAAGAGACAGAGTTTCTCACCTGGTACTGATAAAAGATTGCCCCTTTTCTTGCTCTCCTAAGCGGTTACCGTATTTTTCGCTCTATAACACGCACCTGACCATAACACGCACATCGTTTTTAGAGGAGGAAAACAAGGGGAAAAATATTCTGAATGAAACAGTGGACGTATCATTTTTGTGCTTCATGCTGTGGCCACAGACATGTGATCTGATGGTGAATTTGGGGTGACCCAATGCAAAAATCCTGAGAATCCCTGTGGATCCATGCTTTGTAACCACGTTTTTGCACCATTGCAGCCCCAGGCAACAGTGGGTGCGTGATTTTTTTTGGGGGGGACAGGCTGTAGTCATGGACATGCTATGTGCTCTGATGGTGAATTTTGGCTGACCCAATGCAAAGATCCTGAGGATCCATGTGGATCCATGCTTTGTAACCACGTTTTTGCACCATTGCAGCCCCAGGCAACAGTGGGTGCGTGATTTTTTTGGGGGGGCAGGCTGTAGCCATGGGCATGCTGTGTGCTCTGATGGTGAATTTGGGGTGACCCAATGCAAAGATCCTGAGGATCCATGTGGATCCATGCTTTGTAACCACATTTTAAGTGGGGAGGGAAGGAAAAACACAGAAGGCTAAGAATGCAGGAGAGGGCTATAACGTGAGGAAAGGAAGGCAAAAGTTTCCCCCCACCCACCCACCCAAGCCAGCCACTGTTTAAGGATTTCATCCTTTTAAATGGAAGAAAGCATATTTGAATGCTGTGTGTCCCCAAAAACAAAAAGCAGGAAGTCAAATCAGAATTTTAAGCCGAACCTGTAGTCTCTCTTCCCTTCACAAACATTGTTCCTCCGGAGCAGGGACAGGATAGAAGGACGGACGCTCTGCTTTCCCTCTCTACTTGCCTGGAGGGGAGGGGCTTTCCCTGCTCTTTGTTCGGACGCTCTGCTTTCCCTCTCTACTTGCCTGGAGGGGAGGGGCTTTCCCTGCTCTTTGTTCGGACGCTCTGCTTTCCCTCTCTACTTGCCTGGAGGGGAGGGGCTTCCCCTGCTCTTTGTTCCGTTTGAGCAAACACAGCAAGGAAACAGAGAGGGCGGGCAGTAAGACCCTGAGGCAGAATGCAGGAAAGCTGCCACTTGCTCTCTTCAGGCTTCCCTTCTCCCTGAAGCGCGGTTTGATTTTTGCCTCATTTTTCGGCTCCAGGGACACACATTCGCTCCATAACACGCACAGACATTTCCCCTTCCTTTTTAGGAGAAAAAATCTGCGTGTTATAGAGCGAAAAATACGGTAACTTAATGAATGCAAAGTCATTCTCCATTCTGGCAATGCCCGTAGCTCTTTTCAGCATCTTCTCCCACAGTTTTCCTCTGTAGGTGGTGGTGGTGGTGGTTCATTTTCCTTCCACTATCCCATTTGGTATGTTTAATAAAAAAAATCAATTAGAAATTTGTAGGTCTTTGTTAAAGTAACTGCTGTTGGTTGGAGGCCATGTAATGGTACTACATGGCTGCATTTTGCTGACAAATTATTCTCTTTGGCTTTGAAAAGAAGGGGAAGCAACTGAGAGTTTTAATAAAATTTTATACTGAAGCTCCATCCATTATGAAAGATCCACATGTAACCAGGTGAATACAACTCCCCCCCGCCATGTTCCTTATGTTTCTGTGCATTATGCAAATACCATTCTGTTATTTGCTCTGCTACTAATAATGGTGCTTATTAGTTAGCCCCGAGGGCATATGATGTAGCCACATTACAAATGCTAAACAGGTTGGGGTCTTGTCAGTGCCTGAATGGGAGACTGCTTAGGAACCAGATGTACACTGTCATGAGTTCCATGATGAATGGAAGGTGGGATATCAATATACTAAAATAAATACACTGAATCAATATAATAAAATTTCCAGATTACACCTCCCAGCAGTTTCATATAGGTGTTGAGGACCACTGGGGACAAAATAGAACCCTGTGGGACCACACAGCAGAAATGTCATGGTGTAAAGCAGGAGTTTTCCACTATTATTCTCTAGTAGCAGTGGAATCACTGTTATGCAGTACCCCCAATCCCCAACTTATCAAACCACTCTAGGAGAATTCATTAGTATTGAAAGAGGTGTTGAGGATGTGCAAGTGCAGTGGTGGGCCTTGGGGTCTCAAATTTCGGTGGCACCCTATGCAAAACCAAAATTCTGTTCACCTGCTTCTTGATCTCCATTCTAAAGCATCGTTGTGGCATCTCCTGTGGTGCCCCCGAGGCTTGCCGGTCAGTGTGACTGAACCGGTCACATTTCCCTAAATCTACCTCTGGCAATTTTCATGAGAATGGGTGGTCAGCCTCTCCCCTGCAGAAGTCCTTTCTGCATCCTGGAGTTGCAATAACTGACAATGATCCCAAGGACACTGAACAATTGGTAGTCTAAATATCTCCCTCTGACATACAGTATGTCAGCTATGGTATTGTGTCCGCGGGGTCCAACATTATTGACAGATTATGAATTTAGAATCACAGAGAGGAAAGAGTTGAACCCCATCTCCCACAAAACCACAGTCTTGACCAGATTCAGGGAGACCTTGCAGCTGCTTTTAAGCTTACATAAAACAGCAATAGGAAATCTGGTCACAGATCTCCCAATGCCACATCTGGTTGCACCCTGAGTGCCAAAAAGTAGAGCCAGTTTTGTTTGCTGTATGTTATGTTTTTCACTAAGCACTATTTAGCTTCATTTGTGTTAGATCTCCCCAAGGCCTGCGGACCTCATCCTGTGTATCTCATCTATAGCATGTTTTTATGTGCTACTCCGAAGCCAACTGTGTGCCATGAGAGAGGCAGCATTAGAATGTATTGATGTGGTCTGTTGTAGAAAGCTAGAGATCTCGGCTTTGAAACTTTCAGAGAGGAAATGGGTGTCTTTGTTCTAATGCCGGAGGGGCTTTAGAAGTATGAAAATCCACAAGGCCACTCCCTTCATTACCCTGTGAATTATTGGACTCAGATTGTTAGTGTCTTTGTCATGTGAAGTATATGATTATTTTTTACAGTTAACATTTAACAGAGCTGAAGACCTTAAAGGAAATGGCAAGAGAGCTTCCAGACTTGCAGAGCTTAGTTCCAATAAAATTTATGAAGTGACTTTGCACCAAGGAGATTCTTTCCGCCTCTCCCGATAGGCTAGAAGTACAAAAGCTTTTAATAAATCAGAGGCAGATTGGTCCAGCGTCCAAAATTGGTCCCAGATTCACTTAAAATGGTGCACTCTCCAAGTCATTTTGGTGTCACTTGTATTTGCATGCCACAAGAGACCTGTGTGTGTGTGTGTGTGTGTGTGTGTGAGAGAGAGAGAGAGAGAGAGAGAGAGAGAGAGAGAGAGACTAATTAACCACAGCCACCCACTGCCACACAATATTCAGTCACATGTTTACCAATCTGGGGATTATTATAGCTGTAGTGCATATTTGCATGAAGAGAAAGGACCTGCTTTATGTTAGTTGTGCATGGGTGCATTCACGGTACCAAGAGTGGCACTGACACCAGGTTGTCTCACATCAAATGGTGCCTGGACCAACTGAAATCCACTGATTGATTCCATGATGTGCAGCTAACCAACATAAGGGTTGCCATACTTCAGGACGCCGATTTCCCCCAGATGTCAATTCCGCCTTTGAGATCCCAGTAATGTCCGGGAAAATCCAGCTGTATGGCAGCCTTAACCAAAATACTGTGGTGGTGGTGGGGGTTGCAGTCTCATACAATCAGCACTGAGGATAAGTGAGCTGCTCCCTAGTGTAGTGACTGTGTCAAGAGAAGTGTCAGTACTGTACTATATTACCTCATATTGCATCAGATACCGTATATCCTGTCTGGGATGGTTCATCTTACAGCAGTAGTGGCAAACTCGCAAGTGTTGATACAGACTAAAAGGGATGTGTATTTCTTAACCTTTTGTCATCTTGCTACATCGGAGCTGTTGTGATGGATCAAGCGGTGTGCGAGGAGCCATGCAGTGGTCGGTTAGACTCTGGAAGCAGCAGAACCTTACTGTGAAAATTAGTCAGTTTTTTAAACAGGACTAACAATGCTTCCACTCACCTGCCCCACTCAGTGTTGTGCACTTTGTTGTTCTCATGGATTCTAGTGCAAGCTATCTTGTTATTCTGTTTATAAAGGTGGCCTGCATTGCAGGAATTTAGGTTGCTTGGCTTCCACAAGTGCTGTTTTGTTTGCTGCAGCATTCCAACTTGGTATGCAGAACAAAGCCAGAACATCTAATGGAGAGGTATTAAGAGGTTACATTCTCCTCAAAGGGTGATCTCTCTAGTGGCATAAAGACAGTAATTTCTTTGCTCTTGAATGCTCAGGTTGCAAAGCCAGCTACCCCGTTCCCCCTAAATTATGTGCTGTAATTCTGGGATTTGGCTGAATGCCTTGGTCTGGCTCTCCTTCCGAAATGCCTCTCCTTGCTGAAGCCATGGGGATAGTTGAAAAGTGCCTCTGGAATGCAAGCCAGCATTCCTGCAGGGCAGCCTCCGCTGAGGCAATCCAGAGGGTTCTTTGTATGAGGCACGTGGCAGGCACTTGTGGGTGAAGGGGGGGAGGATGTTGCTGGGTAGTTCAAATGGGAACGTAGATCCTCATGAGTTTGAACTTGACATCTGTATTAGGCAAAGGCGCAAAGCTCTTGACTGACCAGTTCAACCTCTCAGATAAAGAGTTCAAAAATATGAGTAGCTTAGAGAATGTAAGACAAAACCTGCCAAATGTCCAACATCCTGTTCCTGCCTTTAAACCATGACTCCAAATGAGCAATTTAATTAGCTGGAATTTTGCCTTCCCCTTTTCTGCTTGCCAGCCCACAATACAGAGAAGCTTCTACAATATTTGCATTGCACATCCAGCAGCCAAGTGCGGGTAAAAATACTGTGCAACAGCACAGGATTCAATTATTTTATCTGTGTTTCATTGACAGTTTTATTATGTACATTGCTTAGACAACTTTCTGATTAAGCAGGCTACAAATGTTCCTTTAAAGAAAGAATGCAATGCAAGTTGAACAGCAACAGTAAAATGCTCACCAAACGGAACAAATTTCCATTATATCAGAACTGTATAGTGTGACTTTAGCATGGTAGCTCTGTTACTTACAGCAAATATGTTGGACAAGTGGAGTCGTGGCTATAACAACAGGCCTTCACTATTACGGAGAAAAGGCACAGCTAAATACTGGAGACTCTCAATTTAAGCTTTTGAGGTTTTTCCAAGAGCAAACAAGGAATAATATATGTGCATTAGAATGGATCACACATTGGACCTTATTTATGAGTGATATGTTGCTGTAAATACACTCTAAAATCCTCAAATCTAATTCTGCAAGGGGGCTATTTAATAACAAAGTATTACGGTAGTTTTCCCCTCTCCAAAACTAGGGTCCTGAACACTATGGGTGATATCCAACGTTAGTCATACATGAAACAGACCCATTGAAATCATTAGATTAAGCCCACTAATTTCAATGGGTCTACTCCGAGTATGACTAATTCTGGATATCATCACATATATGTATTAGGTAGCCAGTATTTTTAATGGGTTCATGGAAATGTGAAATCAGTTAATGGGCTTTGCTTTTTGGGTAATATGCTTTTTGAACTGTGCCATCATAGAAAATGAATGAATAGCTTTTAAGGGTGGGCACTGTGGAATCTCCATTATTGGAATCTTTTGCTAGGACTACAATAATATAGTGATGAAAAATAACTGACCATTCATTCATTCAGACATTGTTATAATGCTTTGTGCATAAGGCAGGGTACAGAAGTTTACAAAACAGAATTAAAAACAGTGTACAATTGAAATGTAGCTATTAATTGGCAGAGCAAACCAACCCCACTTTGTGCCACATTGGGGACTTTGGATTGGTCAGAGGTCCCTTCTACCCAGTCCTGCTGGCCTCCATCAGCTTCCTGTTGGTCCATCTCTTTAGCTTTGTGCCCTGGGTTGTCAGCATCTACTAGAGATCTGGCTTCTTATATATAGCATATATAGAGAGCATATGCTAGGTCCACTGTGCACTCATGCAGTCTTTCTCTCTTTCTCTCTCTTATACCTCCTCCCTGTGGTTCCAGCACACCCCTTAAAAAGCATTTGACAAGGTGAACTTGCAGTCCCTTTCTATCATGTTTGTCATGGATTTTTGGATCACACCTTACTTGGAATTCTAAATCTTGTTGAATTTGCCTGCAATATGTCAGTCTCTCTCAGGGTTAGAAATTTGTTCAGAGCATTAGACTTTATTTAGAAAGTAGGCTTCAGCTTTTCTCCTTGAGCTGTTGGAAATTGTATTTCTGGAACTGTAAACCAGACTTGTTTTGTCCAGCTCTTGACGCTTCTGCAGGCATGTGCAAACTCAACCATGAAATGGCAAGGAAAATGGCTCTGTGTTTAAGCCTGAAACAAATCCATTACTTCAGGGCTAGAGTTGCTTCAGAAACAAAGCAGTTATTAATCCAAACAGATGGCTTTTCCAACACAATTTAAACCCTTTGCTCAACAGTGCAAAGTAAATATCGAGTTGTCCCTGTAATTCCACGGGGCAGGAAAGATGTTCATAGACATTGCACGGATTTATGCCTCTGGAAAAACTGCTGGAAAATGTGATGTGCATGGTCAGCATAGCTAGAATGAGAAAGGGAGTAAATGTAATTTTAGAACTTTGCATTTACTGTGGTTTGAGTATGTGTATGCACTGCAGATACCTAGAAAGCAATGGCATAGGTTACTTCTGGTAAAGTATTTTGATCTTTCTTTTCCAGAATCATTTTTTTAAAAAAATGCTTAGTTATTTTTAACAATTGACAAGAAAGAAAACAATAATAACATCTATATAGGCAGAGCATATTCTCAAAGATGTCACTTACAATAGATACAAAAAGCAGAACATGAACTTACAGTATCCCAAATCTATTTAGCATGTAATAATTGAGATCGTAGAGGGAAAATTAAAAAACCCTAAATTCCTTTAAATATCTTCATTCCCACCACAAATAAAAGGAATTTCTTCTTTCTGCACAACCTTTCCAGCATTCATCAGAGATCATAGGGTTTATTCTATGGAGTTTTAATAGTGCTAAATACCTTCTATGCAGAAATGTGAATGTTGCTTCTTGAAATCTTACTAACATTGTCCTTTTAGGTGCCTTGTTCCACATCACATTCCATGCTTCATGTTTTTTTCCAGCACCTTCCTGAAATTTACTTTCTGGATTCCTTTTCCCAACTCCATAGTGACTGAATTCTACCATGGCATTGGCCTACCTGGATATAGATAACCTGACTTCAGTGACCCATGCTTGGGTAACCTCCTATTTGCTTTACTGCATCTTATTCTGTGTAGCTTTGAAGAGGGTGCAGAATCTTCACTCCATGCAGAATATAATGGTGAGAGCTTTAACTAGCACTGGGCATTGTCAACACAGCATGACAGTCATTTCTTTATTGCACTGGTGTTCAATTCATTTCCAGGCCCAATTTGAAGTGTAGGTTTTGACCTATAAGGCCCTATAAGGTTAGAGACCTCGGTACCGGAAGCAAGATCTCTTTCTATATATTCCTGTTTATGCCCTCAGATAAGCAGCAGAGGCCCTTCTTAGAGTGCCCTATGAATCTGAAATATGGAAAGCAGCTACAAAGACACAGGAGCTGTTCTGCAGTGGCCCCCTGGCATCAGAATGCTCTCCCTAGAGAGTCTTGCCTAGCACCTAGTAACATTTTTGCAGCAGCAACAAACTTTTCAAAAATTCCCCAATACCTTTTAACATCTAATGTTGTTTAATACTCTTTTAAAATGTATTATATTTCAAAATTGATGTATGTTAAAGAGTGACATTAATATTCTTAGTTTCCACTTTTGATAGTGGTTGGTTTATCTTTTAGTCCTTAGGAGGTTGTTTTAGCTCTTCGTAGTTGATTATGTGACATAAAAAGGGATTTTTTATGTTTACGTCATAGGCATGTTTGGTTTTCATCTGGTTTTGGTAAGGTTGGTAATTTTTACTGTGCCAGCTCCCGGATGGTGTAGCAGAAGGGCTCATGTCAGCCCTTTTCTGGGAAACAGTCTGACCTGAGATTCTGTAGATCCATAGCTGGCCAACTCCACCCCACCCCCATAATGCCTCAGGACTCTCTGTATGCTTTCGGCAAGTGCAGAGCTCAGTGGAGGAACTCCTCTACCAAATTCTGACCTCCTCAGGCAGCATTGCTCGGTGGATTAGATTGTGCTCTAATGCATAGAAACACATGTATGTTTGTTTTATGTAACACTGGATATCTGAAAAGCAAGTTCAGTTTCTGGTGGTATTTTATTATCACTTCAGCCCAAAAATAGAAAATCTCCCTCCTAGCTTTACAACCCTCCTTTCCCTTCTGATTGTTGCTTCCCACCCCCCACCCCTGAGGATTTGTATTATGGATTTCATGCAGGACAAGTACAGTACCACTTTTCTTCATTCTACATCTGCATCTTTTCTCCTTATAGCAATAGTCACCCTGATGATGGTATCATTATAGATGTTTGCACTGCACCAAAAACAAATGAAGGTGGCTGCAGCATAGTTGTGTATGGAATAGTAATGTTTCCTAGCACAGTTTTAATCAGGAGTTTGAATTTTAGTGAGGCAGCCTGCAAAATGCCTCCGCCTTAAGACTGGTGACAGATAGACTTCCATAGTTTGGATGTGTTGAGTCATCTTCCATTTATAATATGAAATTGTGCATTCTGCTGCATAAAACTTTACAAATCAAGGTGGTTTTTAAATGTATTTTTATTAAAGATTTTCTTGGTTTACAAAAGTATGTGCAATGTCTCTCTCTTTTTCCCCAAGTAACATTTTTTAGAGATCAGTTTCATTTGTTGAGACATTAGGAAGAAAAGGGGGGAAGATGTGGAGAGGGGAAAGGTGAGTGGGGGTGGGGTGGGGTGGCAATGTTTCTATTTTACTTAATATATGTGAGGTTTTGTGTCAGCGTCGCTTGTGCAGGTTCTCTGCTATTCAGTCGTGTTCCTTTGGTGGTGAGAGAGGTTGGGGTTGGCCTAGGGTGTGGTTGTTTGTTTGTGATTGGCTGTGGTGATCTTTGTTTTCATGTGTGAGTGGGGTGGGTGGGTGTTTTGGATCAGGTTAGCCATATCGATTTGTATACTGTTGGTGGATTTTTGTCATTGCCTTGTTGGGCTGTGTATGTGATAAAGGGGAGCCATACCAGGGTGAAGGCGTCTTCTTCTATTTGTCCCCGTGTCAGTTTCAGTTTATTGGTTAATTTTTCTAGTAAGGCTGTTTCTCATACTATTTGGTACCATTGGTCCATGCTTACCCCAGACAGGTCCCTCCAGTGTCTGGTTATGATGTTTCTGGCTGCTGAAAATAGGTGGGTTGAGTTCTCTGTGGTGTAGGGCCAATTCTGGGGTGATTTCTAATACTTGCTGACCAGAAAGGATCCTCCTACTGGGAGGCCAGTGTATCATACAACATCATCTTTCCTTTTTTACTTTTGGATAAGGTTTGAACAGTATAACATTGCTAATTCATTGTGTGTTAACGTAGAATTAATGACTATCTCCTGTCTTGAAAGTTGACCAGTTTCTTTAAGAAAAGAACTAGCCATAGTGTGTCAGATCATGCTGCAGTCTGAATTACTTCAGTCTGGAGCAATTTCCCCCCATGACTCATACAACAGAATGGCCACTCTACACAGAACTGTGTATTGAATTGGGAAGAAAGGCACACTTCCACCATTCTGACTGTAAGCACAAAAGAGTGATTTAAATGTGTTAAGAGGCAACTTGGGTTCTTTCTAATCCTGAACATGCATCCTTTCAGCTGTCTCAGATTGCTGTTTTGTATTGTATGAATACATTCTGAGCAGAGAGAAATGTGAATTTAAATCAAGAGCAGACATGATTTCCCCATGACAATGGGTGTTTGTGTACCTAAAGAGAAGATGCTGGAGGTCTGGTTAAACCTCATCAGGACACAATGCCATGAGGATTCAGCCCAGGAGCATACGTGGCACTACTGAATGTTGTCACTTGAGCCGCACAAAAAGCACAACAGTGGTACCTCGGGTTAAGTATTTAATTCGTTCCGGAGGTCCGTTCTTAACCTGAAACTGTTCTTAACCTGAAGCACCACTTTAGCTAATGGGGCCTCCTGCTGCTGCGCCGCCGCCGGAGCATGATTTCTGTTCTCATCCTGAAGCAAAGTTCTTAACCTGAGGTACTATTTCTGGGTTAGCGGAGTCTGTAACCTGAAGCGTCTGTAACCTGAGGTGCCACTGTAATCATGACGACTCCGTCCATACATGTGATCAGAGAGGATGAAGGATTCCCTGGTGTGTGTGTGTGTGTGTGTGTTTTAAGGCAAGCTTCTATCCTGACAACTCTCCTTTCAGAAATTACATTTCCTCCCTGTGCCAAACCTTTAAAATCCTTTGCCTAGGGAGGCTCACCTTGTTTCTTGATGGCCTTCTGCTGCAGTGTAAATACCTTTCTTTTGATTTTTAAGGGAGCTAGTTAAATGTCACATCCACACCATACATTTAAAGTACATGGCTACTCACTGCAAACTGTAGCTTACCCATCCCATTGCTACAATTCCCAGCAAACTTAACAAGCTACAGTGCCCAGAATTCTTTGAACAGAGCCAAATGTGTTAAATGATTTTTTAAATGGATAGCATGGGTGTGATCTGAGTTTGCTCAGAGGCTGTGCTTGCTAGCCTGCTGATAAAGTCAGTTAGATGGGCAGATATGAAGCACAGGGTCTTTTTAGCATTGGCACCTAATGTGTGGCATTCCCTTCCAAGGGGCATGGCTCCCATAGGTTTTGTCTTACAGAGGGGCTCTGAATGGCCTTTAAAAGGGGTGATAGTGATTAAGAACGCTTCTGGCTTTTTGGATTATAGATGCTGTATTGTATTTTAAACTGCCTGTTAGTTTTAGCCATAGCTTAGCTGGTTTCCTTGGAATTTTTTGTAAACTGTTGTTTTCAAATTGTGGTGAATTATTGCATTTGTGGTTTTATGGTTTTAGATTTTCTTCAGGCTGGCTTCAGATGAGTTTTTGTCTTTAAAGGCAACCTAAAAATGTTTTGAATAAATAATTTAAAAAATGTGGCTGCTCTGTAGGAAGCCTTGATGTTTGAATTATTTTGCAGAATTGTTGTATTTATGTTGCCTGTTAACAAAATTTGTCTGTTCTCTTTTTTGTATTGCTGTTTGCCATTATTGTTCTTTTTAAAGCTGCCTTGGGATTTGTTACTGGAAAGATAAGATATAAACATTTTAAACAAACAAACAAGCCACTGCTGCTTTTGGTCCTGCGATCCAGTTCTCCACAAAATAACTAGCACTGGCTGCCAGAGAAGCTGAAAGGTGGAACTCTTATTTAAAAAGAGGCCTGTTCCACAAAATGAAGCAAATGTTACCGTGTCCTTAAGAACTAGTTGGAAGTGAAAGGTAGTAAGAGATATGTGTACTTACCTAGTGGCAACTGTATCAAATAGTTGCCTACATCACATGTTAAGTTTAGAAGCAGCCAATGGGATGCGGCGGTCATCTTGCTTCAGGATGAGGGAGCTGGTGTTTGCCCATAGACTGCTTTCTGGGCCATGTGGCCAGCATGACTAAACTGCTTCTGGTGCAATGGGACATTGTGATGGAAGCCAGAGCACACGGAAATACCGCTTACCTTCCCACCACAGTGGTACCTATTTATCTACTTGCACTGGTATGCTTTCGAACTGCTAGGTTGGCAGAAGCTGAGATAGAGGAACGGGAGCTCACCCCGTTGCGCAGATTCGAACCACCGACCTTTTGATCAGCAAGCCCAAGAGGCTCAGTGGTTTAGACCACAGCGTTTATTCAACCATAATGGGCACATTATTCCTTCCCCATGAAGTACCTCTTGGCCACCCATTGTTAGGGGTAATGGCAGATTTCAGACTTGCTCTATGTGTGAATATATATTTTATATTGCAGAATCCAGCTGCACATAGGGCTGAGCAACATTTTCTCTGTGCTTTCCATCTTGTTTTGAGTGGTAACAATAACCTATAAAATGCCTCCTTCGTAGTTTCTTGAAAGGGGGAGTGAGGCATTCACGGGCTGGACTATTGCGATTTTCACAAGGACAGCTGTAGGATTTTTTAAACAGCAGCATATTTACTTAATAGTGGTTTTTAATACTAGTTTTCCATTTACATGTCTAGCCATATGCATATCAGGACAAACCCCCTCATTTTACGCCTTACTAACCAAGCTGTCACCAAGAAGCTGTTCTGGCTAGAGGCAATCAATAAGCCTGTTCTGCTGCCTGGAGTCTGGATGTGCCCAAAGAGAACAAAAGGCCTGGAAAACTTACAGACTTGGTAGGGAGGCTGTCTCACGGAAAAGCAGGTCATCACTGAGATTGGGAATGCAGACAGCAAAGGACGTTTCCATGCACTGAAGTGTTTTTTTTGCAGGGGGGGGGGGTTGGCGGGGAAGAACGCAAACCAGGAGACAGACAATGGGTACAAGGAGACTATGACTGATTAACAGGATTAAGCAGACATAACTCAATTTTTATTCAGGCAGGGATGCTGATGCTAGGCGGTACCTCCGCAGATCTTTGGAACAACTCAAGGAGATCCGAAATGTTCTTGGCTCCCTGCAATAGCTGAAACAAAATAAACCGTTTAATTACTTTGGTGTATTTGCATACCATGTGTTGGACTGCAGTGTCAGCGGGTATTATTTATGTAACTGGAAGATCTTGACTACTGGATGCACATCTGAAATCCCTCGTTTCCCATTAAGCTTGGAGTTTGAGAGACGCAAAAGGGTTCTAGTAAGAGTTTGGTGTGTGCTGATTTTATGAGTCAGGCTGTCAGGAACTGTGTTTCAGCATTCAGCTTATTTGTATTTTATAAGGCAACTTGATAGTACAATGTGTATTGTATGGGGGGGGGAACCTCCATACTAACTATCATTTTAGAGTTGAAAATGTTAGTTAATCAATTGTGGATGTATTTTTAAAAACAAATTTAATAAAACAAGCTGCACTTTAATCAGAATGTTCATTCTGACAGTTAACAAAAGATGACCACATCTATTGGCAAAACAGAAGAAACGGATTCGTTTCTCTTTAATACAGCATTGTCCATTTTCCCAGGTCAAGGCTGCAGCCAGAGGCGGAGCTAGCTGCTCTGGCACCTGGAGCAGTGCACATACTGTGCACTCAGGGGCTAGCCGCCCGCGAGGGCAGGGCTAGCATCCCAGGGGGCGCCTCCTGTGGCAAGCATCCAAGGGGCGGGGCAGCGATGTCACCCCCCCCTCAGGGATGACACCTGGGGCAGACCGCACCCTCCTTATTCCGCCACTGGCTGCAGCTTGGATATGAGCTGTTACTTCAGCAGTGAAGCAGCTCAGGAACTTATAGAGGAGCTCGAGGCTCTAACCTTTCTGGGCTCTCAGGCCCTGATCCAAGCAGGTGCTTCCATTCACTTCCCCCTTAGGCCAAGTAGCCTCACATATAGCTAGCCTAGCACTATGGTGGGACCTGTGATGTTCCTGCTTGGCTTGCCACCCCCCACTTCGCCTCTTCTTCATCCCGAGAAAGATGGGGCGGGGGGGGATCTCTAATCCTGGGGCAGGAATGCCCCACTCCAGTGGTTCCTCAGACATTGGCAGCGTGGAGGACTCTGAGGGGGCTCTTAGGTTTGAGGTGTGGTAGCGCCGAACTCTTACGAGCATCAGTCAGTTTATTAATCAATTGTCGCCATTTCCCAAAGCTTTTCATTTTGTTGGAAGAGACGACAGCAAGCTGATATTGTAGTTCACAAGCAACTTGCTATAGTCAGCTCTGCTGACTCTGCTGATGAACACGGGTGTTGATGATATGCGAATTTCAGAACAAACTCACCTCATTCTAAAACTGGTCTACTACAGATAGATATATAGATATTGTTGACACTGCTAGTGAAGTCAGACTATTTGGGATTGATTAATGCCAAGGTTTCATTTCCATTTCCAATTTTATTTTGAGAACCTTGCATGTAGTACCTACTAATTCTGCATGCATGGGCAGATTATAAATCCATTTGTCTAAGGAATGACAGCCTAGTAGTGGATGTGTTGACTAATGCCTTGGGTCCTGACTGGGGAAAAAGGAGACACCCTAGGCCTGCTTAAAAGAACATGCGTTAATAAATTCTGTATTTCTAATAATTTGAATCAGATGGGCAAGGGAGATTGGGGGAGTTTGATTTGTGTTGCTGACATGCAGTAAGACGAAAGTTTTATTTTTTGGCTTTGAAATAAGCAAACATTCCAAATCCTGTATGGATAGTAGTTGCAAACAGTGGAAAATTGAGTTAATACCAGGGCATCTGTGTAAGTGAATGCTTGAAACGAGCAAGCTGCATTGTTCTTTAACTCTACTAATGCTGGAACAGATGGGAAGCGAAGGCCACTTCACGCATTAGCTGGCGCAGATAAAGAGCAAAGCAAGGAAGGGCCCTTGTGGGTGATTAGAGGTTAACAGGAATAGAAACCAGCAGACTGACTCTTGATTTGCAGGAGGTGTTCTGGGAAAGGAGCAGATGGCAAAGAGAACGTCCCTGCAGCTTATTCAGCTGCTCAGAGAAGTTTATGGCGACCTCTAATACAAACAAGCCTACTTAGAGCCTCTCATTTTAAAGCAGTTGCCTGCATTTCTCTCCACCAGGATCACAACAGTTCACCTTAACCTGCAGACATAGGTGTTTGCTCCTCCCTTTGGCTCATCTGTATGTTTCTGTGCAGGCTGCATGGTTGTGTTCTGATGCTTTTCTGGCAAAGCTTTCTAACAGTTTCATTTTTGCTTAGATTCCTGGTTATTAGGCCTTGCTCACAAGCCAGATGCTTTGTTTATTGTGGCCTTATTCATCAAGGCAGAATTCAGGATTGTGTGTTGGTAATAATAAGGAGGGGGAGCAGGAAAGAAAATGTGCAAAGTTAATGAAGTCCTTCTATTTCTTCAGTGTCAGCATTCTTCCTGCAGAAAAGCATCCTCCTCTCGCCAAGGAGAGGGACCCACACAATAAGGTCTTCCTTGGATGCTGCTGCTCAGCATACACCATCCATTAGTCACAGAAAGAAGTTGCTTTTTGCAAGAAAACATGTATATTGATAGCAGCCATATTCTTTTTTAAAATAGCGATCACAGTAATCACTCTGTGTATGAGAAATTACAATAAAATATGTTTACTTTCCCATCTGTGGGGCTTTTTTTTTGTTTTGGTGGGGTATGAGGTAGGGGGACGACAAAGGGTGGTACATTTTGCTGGAAAGATTAGGTTTTCTTTCTCCATTGTGTGT
This sequence comes from Podarcis bocagei, assembly GCF_964188305.1. Classification (NCBI taxonomy): domain Eukaryota; kingdom Metazoa; phylum Chordata; class Lepidosauria; order Squamata; family Lacertidae; genus Podarcis; species Podarcis bocagei. The sequence continues at coordinate 53,929,269 of NC_138129.1, forward strand.
GGCAACACCTGCCCAGGGAGTCTCTGTGAATCAAAAGAGCAGCAAGCAAAGTGGGTTTAATTGCACACATCTTCAGTGAAGTCTTTCTTGCACTTATAGCACAAAAGGCCATCACTGAGCTGCTTTCAATTGAGCCTGAGAAGACAGGACTGAGAAGAACTCTCCACTATTCTCACAGGCAAGCAAATCACTTTGCTGGCGCATTGTCATGTGGAAATGAGTTCATGAGCCCATCTTCTTTCCAAATGCAAGGTCAGGGATAGAGCAATTGTCAGTTTCAGCTGGCTGGAGCAACTGATCTATTTGCTAGAAAGTGTTTGCTTACCTCCATTCCCTACTGCGCCAGCAAACAGATAGCTTTGAATGCAGGTTTGTTTGCGTGTGTACATACTACACCCTATATTGACAGTCCTGAGTTCACAACTAGCAATTAAAAATTTCTTAGCTTTGGAAATGTGACAATTGGTGTGGCATATGTAACTGACTGTGTGACAACTGTTAGTTGGTGCTGGATAAGACTTCTTCTTAGGAAAACAACAAATGGTTTGTTTCCCAAGCTACTTTCCTTGAGCTGCGGGGTGCGTTCTGAAGAGATAGAATGTGGTATCGTTTTCCTCTACTCTTCCAATGAGGGATTCTGAAATCATAGCACGATTTTGGCCTGGGTAATCCTGTTTTGTGACTTGTACTGGGAACTTGTGCACATCGGCCCAGCCCTGTCAGTCCCCGCCTTATCTGTTTGCTCCTTTTCAACATATTTGCTTGCCTAAGGGATAAGACATTGGATATGTTTTTCACCATGAGGGAAAACGTCTCCACCACAGGCAAGCCATTCTCCAACTAGTTTATGGTGCCCCATGATTGGCCTTTGCTTTGGCCTTTGAAAGGGTGATGTGTTTAAGGTGAGGGGAATGTTTATGAAAAGACAAGCTGGTTCAGGAAGAGCCACGTGATCTTAGCCATTCATCACCATTGCATATCCTTGGTCTCAGGCAACTCTATAATCGGACGGCAGGCTGCTATGCAGCAGACAACACAGTTGAAATTGGGGTAGTCTGATTAGATGTGTGTGTTTCAGAAGTGAAGGCTGAACATGCTTCGTAAGATATTGTGCTAGCGCAGTGTTTCCCAACCGGTGTTCCGTGGCACACTAGTGTGCCGTGAGAAGTTGGCTGGTGTGCCGTGGGAGGGAGGCGGGCGAGTCGGGCGGTGAGAGGCGGCGGCGGCGAGGATCCGCGTCGAGCCGGGGGCGGCTCCGCGGTGGTGGTGCCGAGGTTTCTCTCTCCATTCTCCCCTCACACACACACACAGGAAATAACACAGGATCAGCTGACAGGACCCAGCCAATGGGGCGGCGGCGGGGCAGCGCGTGCAAAAGGGAGGAGCGCGAGACAGCGGACGAGGAGGAGGCCGGCATGTCCGGGCAGCAGCAGCAACAACAACAGCAGCAGCAACTCCCGGCGACGGCTCCTCAAGCCCTGGGCAACCCTACTCCCTCACCGGCCTCGGCCGCCCTCCTGCTCCACCCGCCGCCGCCTCCCCCGCCGCCGCCGGCCACCTCGGCCCCGCCGCCGCCCCTCCTCCGCCCGCTATCGCCGCCACCACCACAACAGCCGCCGCCGCCTCAGCTGCCGCCATCCCTCAGTCCCTCGCTTTGCTGCCTCCTCCCCCCCCACCCCCAAAGCTTGGAGGTTCCCCGGCAAGGGGGAGGAAAAAAAAATGAAAACTTTCACTTTCGTGCGTCCCTCCCGGCGTGACGCTGCGCACTGACGTCACGGGGCTGTAATGGTGGTGTGCCGCGAGATTTTTTTCCTCAAACAAGTGTGTCTTTGCCCAAAAAAGGTTGGGAAACACTGTGCTAGCGAAGAGTGATGGAGAGAAGCAGAAAGCTGACTGGCTACTGAGCAGCTGCACCTTGCTGGCAGGGTGCAAAGATGTACTGTATTAGCAATGTCTCCTGGGAACAAAATGTATTCAGCACCTCTCCCTTGTTACAGAAAAACACTAATCCTGTGAGCAGCAAGCAGTTTCTATGACCACCACTCTTTTTGAAGTTTATACCCTTGCTTCTTCACCAAAGTTCCCAAAGTTTAATGCTGATACAGAATTATTTCAAGTGTTCAAAGTTATTTACATGCATTATTTCAGGGATTTTTATGAGAACCCTGTTAAATAAGCCAGTACTATCCCCACATCAAAGATGGCTGAAAGAACAGTGGCTTGCTTGAGACTAGGACTAGGTAATGAGTTTGTGACTGAGGTGGGCTTTGAATGAGGGAACTCTTGGCCATCACACTTCCTCACTTCTCAAATAAGAAAATGATATGTGAAAGCTGTGTTAAATAGATGTGGTTGCAGAAATGTGCCCTGATCATAGATTTTGGAATTACTCTATAAGAACTAGACTTGGTGGATAATGAAATATTTTGTGACAGTGGAAAATTGCATATCATTGGAGTAGCTGCTTGAAGGTTTTGCAGAAATCATGTGAAAATGTTCAAATTCTGGAGCAACTGTAATCTACAACAGGGGGGAAATCTTAGGTAATAATTGCAAAAGGCACAGGGTTCTCAGGGTGGCTGCTTCAGCTATTCTAGTTCACCAGTTGTGGAGATTAATGAATTATTTAGGGAAAATATTAAAATATACTTATGTGTGAATGAAAGGATGAGGATCTTGTTTGCTGTGTAGGCACATGCTTTGGAAAATTATTATAGATTAAAAGGTCTCTGTCAGAAAAGCCAGTGATATAGTGTTCAGAGTGCATATTGTTGATTGTAAACAAGGCTTCTTAGATCAAATTATTCCATCCAGGTTTCTATGTTAAACCACTTCTCATATGAGCACCGAGTTCAACTAGTGCACTTCAGAACTAAGTCAACTGTTCCACTTTGAGCCCAGAGTGTTATTTCCAGGGACGAAGCTTGGTTCCTGTGTTTGAGATAGGATTACTACAAAAAATGAAACAGGAATGAAGGAGAATCAGTGTAATTGCTTGGTCTTTTTATTTCCTAGGTATGACCTGAATCACATTCTGGTAAAGCTGAATTACGACTCATGCACCAGCAGTTTAGGTTACATAAAAGGAGGTTAGACAAATCTATGGAGGAGAAAACTGTCAGTGGCCACTAGAAATGATGGCTGTGAACCACCTCCAGGATTGGAGGCAGCATGCCTCTGAATAGCAGTCAATAACAGTAGGATAGGGTTTCTCTCCCTGCTTTTCAGCTTCCCACACGCCATCTAGTTGGCCGCTGTCAGAACTGGGCTGGATAGACCTTTGAGCTGATTCATCTTATGTTTTCCTTGAGTTGATTTAAAGTCCTCTAAGTTGGTGGCCATCCCCACATACTGTGGTAGCAAATTCCATAGCTTAACTATGTGCTCTTTATTCTGTCCTTTTTAAAATGAAAAATGACCTAAACACTGATACATTTCCTCAGAGGGGAATTGCTTCACCCTTCTGATGATTTTGGATTCCCTTTTGGGCATCCCTTCCAGTTCTGCAGTAATCTTTTTGAGAGATGGCAACCAGCACTGGACACTGCCCATACCAAGCTTCGTATAAAGTCATTACAATACTGGCAGCCAAGAATAGGACTATAGAATAGAATAGAAAATAAAGTAAATGTGCCAAGAAATTATTTGTTGTTCAGCAGGTTGTGTATTTGTGTGTTATTTATTTGGACTATAGCCTGCTTCCTTCTAAAGGTTCAGTACAGGTATACTCATAAACATGTGTGAAAATAACCATTTTTAATGAAATGAATGAAGCCTAGTATATATTAGAACACTGCTTCTATATTGGGTTACTGTTTGCCACTAAAAGCTGTCTCAAGGAAAAGGTCCTGCACTGCTTGTGGAAGATGTCAATCAGTTGCTAAGCAACCACTGAGCACTTCCTGCCCTGCTCTATGCTATATGAGTGGTGCATCAAAAACAACGAAGGTGCAGCATGCTGAAGCAGAGAGTTAGCACAGAACTACTTGCTTTCCCAAAGCTGAAAAGTTGTTTGTTATTTATATAGCACTATCACAAAGCATACAATAACACAAATAAGAGACTGACGATGCCCTAAGGTGCTTAAAATCTAAATTTAAAACATTATGGGGGAACGAGTGTGGGAGAACTTGGAATGCAGTCCAAGCAATGTGAAGGTATTCCTTCTCCACAAAAAAAAAATTCAAATACTAGTTTCCTCCACTTAAATAAATAAAGGAAAGAGTTTTGTGGAATTGAACCCAGGTTGAAGTTCAAAATGTTATCCACTACAGTGGTACCTCGGGTTAAGAATTTGATTCGTTCTGGGGGTCCGTTCTTAACTTGAAACTGTTCTTAACCCGAGGTACCACTTTAGCTAATGGGGCCTCCTGCTGTCACTGCGCCGCTGCCATGCGATTTCTGTTCTCATCCTGAAGCAAAGTTCTTAACCCGAGGTACTATTTCTGGGTTAGCGGAGTCTGTAATCTGAAGCGTCTCTAACCCGAGGTACCACTGTACATCACACCTACCGTAGTTCTCATTGCTTCAGTAATTTTCTGTATCTCTCTGTAGTGAATGAGTGTGTGCTATTTCTCTTCCAATAGACTTGTCTCACCGTGCCATGAGATTCCCACTTCCAGGGTGGCAGCCTGACTCTTCTTATGAGATGCTGTCCTGTACAGTAAGAGTTTGCTTCCCAGTTTTGTACTGGGGTTTACTAGTGCTTACTGTTAGCTTTCCAGGGCAAGCTTAGTGTGGCTGGCCAGCTAGCCAAAGACATTCCAAGTGCTGATGTAAAGACTCCAAATAAAACGACTACTCAAGCTTGTTTTTTTTCCAGAACAGTGTTTAATCTCTGGCTAAGCTTTTGATAAATATTTTGCATATGTTTTTTCCCTAGTTAATCTTTAATAGATGTGCTGTCATGACAGCTAGAAATTAAACTGACACTTGATTTAAAGCTAAACACTAGATAAACTTGGCAGACTCCACATATATTTATGGCTTATTTGATACAAATATGTAGGATGTGAGCTGTGTCCTCTTTCCCTTAGACTGTTTTCAGCTGTCATCAAAATTGGACCAGGATAGAAATTTTGGTTAAATGTAACATGACTCTAGGGTTGTTTCTTGATACCTGAAAGCAAATGATAAAAATTGTGCTGTTCAGTTGGCTTCTGGGTCTACCTTACTAATTCTTCAGAGATTGAGTATGCAGATCAGAAAGTCACATTTGGGCAAATACAGATGACCACAGGGGATTGGGGGGGGGGCTGGAAATGTGCAGCAGGTTTGTACACTTTCTCTTACACATTTTCTTCCCCTTGCATGTTTATTCTATCTCCCATTTCTGGATTGCTGACACTATAGTTTGCAATGACATACAAGACCAAGCAAACAATGGTTAGCATTAATATCTAAACTGTGAACTGGAAGCTAGTGCTAACCATAGTTGCCTGATTCCGACGTTGTGGCAAACTATGGTTTCAACAACCTGGAAATGGAAGCACATGACAGTAGAGGAAGAGAGAAGCACACAAAGCTGTAATAAATTCTCAACAGCACAGTCCTATGCAGATGTCCTGAAAAATAAATCTGGCTGAGTTCAGCTATGCTTTCAGGTAAGTGTTCATAGGAATTGCATCCTAAACCATGGGGGATCATCTGAACTAAGCCATAGTGTTTATCATACAGTGTACAGAATTAGATTTTCCAGCATGTAACAGGCCTTATAGTACTCATAGACCGTAATCCTAATAGAGCAGTAATTGTTCTCGCTGTGGCGAAGAATTCTGTATATGGGTGAAATAGAGGGTTTGCTAAGTTGAAGTAATATTAATGTGATCATGAACTGATTAATTCAAGCAAAGCAGAAATTAAATGTTCCCATTAGTCTAAGGCACCATCTGCCGTATACTTTTAAAGCAGTATTACATCATATTAAACAAAGAATCATGGAAACTAGTTTGTTAAGGATGCTGAGAATCCTTAACAGATCCAGAATCCTTAGGAGATCCAGAGTAGATTTACAGTGGCCACTTACCTGCTAGCTGTGGGGAGACAGCTGTGGTCCAATGCAGCCTACAGTTGTGGGCGCCCCTCTAGCTTTGGTACAGCTGGGAGATGACATCACTTCCTCCTTTACTGGTCACACTGTCTGCTGGAGCTCACCTGTGTTGGCAGCCTTTCATGGGTGAGCTTGGGGACACGGCTTTGGGAGTGTACCAGAGAGGAGACGTCTCCATGGCTTCCCTCAAGTCTGCTTCTTGGGCATTTAAGCCAGCTATGCCCAGGGAGTTGGGAGTCCCAACAATATCTGGATGGCACCAGTTCACTGGGTGATCTTAGACAAGTGGTCATCTCTCAGCCTAACCCACCTCATAATGTTGTGGTGAGCATAAAAAGGGTGACTGTGTACGTCACCTGGATCTCCTTGGAGGGAAGGCAAATAATAAATGCACAAATAGATTTTACAGAGCAGTTTGCATAGGAGGTTTATATCACTTACTATTTCTTGCTTTCAGTGCAGGCGAATGTAGTGAATGTTCATTGGGACCCTGTTGGTTCAGAGTGGGAGAGAGTAATGGGTAAATGAGACACCTGTATCCTTGCACAGATAGGGTGATTCAGAAGCGCTGTGGTTCTAAGTTTGAAATGTGCATCCTCAGCTTTCCTTTCACTACAGCAGTATTTTTGGTGGCTCATGGAACTGCATTTATTTCTGGTGCAGTTGTGAGTGCAGAATACCGTTTTACGGTGAGAGAGAGAGAGGCAGGCTGGAGAATAAGTCTGTTTGCATAGATGTGGGGAAGGTTCTTCATTGAGCAAACAGGGTTCCTTCTTGACAGACAATCCTTATGCTCAGCGCTCAAAACACGTAGCAAAACAATTGGGATACCCAAATACTTTTGCACACTTTTGCTCTTTGTTCCTGCTTGCTTTTGATGAAATCACACAGCATAATAATAACCAAGAGAGAGAGAGAAAGAGGGAGGTTGGGGGCTGTGGATTATAGCTTTTCATATTCTTGGAAGCAATTTATATAGAGCCATAATTGCCCTCGGCACACAGTGTCAGTGTGTGGTGGTACAGGAGGAAGTAGCTCCCGCTGTTCCATATAAATAATTGTACACAGCCTGAGAGTTGCCTCAGATTTATTTTAAACTAATTATATGAGGAGAGTGGATATGTTTATCAGACAAGTTTTGAATGGTCAATGTTTGGGGGGCATATTTCTGGCCTTTAGATCAATCCAAGTAATACAGCCCTTTATGGTCGTTTACAAGGCCAATTTTTAAAATCCAGTTCTTAAAGTGAAAGAAACCTCTCAATACTTAATCAGATCTGGATGTGGGTTTTGGCACCGCTTGAAAGAGAATAGCAGCATATAGATGGTTTTGATGCTGTTGATTAAAAACCTCTGGTAGAATTTGTTTCAGAAACCTTATAAGGGTTGGCAAACACACAAGGGATTCATGCAGTTAACGTGGTTTAATCATTTTTCTCTTCTTTTGCTATCTTTCAGTTTCCTCTAGTGCGAGTTTGTGTTTGAAATACATTCCTAGAAACTTTCCAGTGGTATAAGCAATAAAAGAGCATCAGTGAGGGGGGAAATGATACTGTGGTTGAAGCTGTCTATTAAGAATCTGGACACATGGATTTCCTATAAAACCATTTGACCAGTCCTATTTTGATTTTAGGAAAAGCAGCTGATATTTTAGCTTACTATTTTAATCATTAGCCAAAGATACGCGATGAGAACTGCGGTTTTGTGCAGGTGCACATTTTAGAAACTGTTTTCGATTATTTATTACTTATTGCATTTATATCATACTTTTTCTTCAAGAAGTTCAAGGTGGTATATATGGTTCTCCTCTCCTCATTTAAACCCCACAACAACCCTGTGAGGTAGGTTAGGCTGAGAGGCAGTGACTGACCTAAGGTTGCCCAGTGAGCTTCATGGCTTACCACACTCTGGCTTTCATTGGGGCTTTGTTGTTGATGTTGTTGTTTGGAAGATATTACCCCGTTTTGTGGATTTTCTACTGACCAACTCAGTTAGAAGGGGATATCAAAGATAATCTATCCCAACCTCCTGTTGATGTAGGAAATCTACTAGCAAAGCTTCCCTAACAGCTGGTAATCCAGCCTCTGAATGGTGGCAATCCAGCCAGGAGTGAAGTACGATGGCTCTTCCTTACTGATTTTCTGCAGATAAAGTAACAACTGAAGACTTTTAAGAGCTCAGTGAATATTGTTCTTGCTCTTGCTTGCCTTGACAAATAAAGCTAGTTATTGAAAAGGAAGAAGTTAAAGATTGTCACATGGTACTGAATCCAATTTCCTTATGATGTAGATCACAATCACTGTTACCCTGTGTTAAAAGCCTAGTGTGACCCACTTTTAGGGTCTTAGAGTGCACCCAGAAATTGGGTTGTGCTTTCAAGTAGAATAAATGAAGGAAGTGAAACATTTTCTAGATGTTGTTCCTATTGATTGAGGTCTTGAAATGGGAGACTTGAAAGATGTAAATATTATTTTAATGCAGTGTGATATTACTTTTGTATTTGTTAAAATTCATTTCTTCCCTTTCCTACCTGCTGTTGCATCATGGCAAAATAAAGAATTAATGTTTTTATTCATTTATTTCGAACTATATAGAATTGGTGAGACTTGTTTCTACTCTTTGGTAGTTTCATGGAATTTTCCTAGCTGACTCAGAAGAAGAGTGCTCTTTCCCATTTTCTAATCCATTTGAGATATGTTTGGAGGTTGGGGCAATTGAATTCAGCATTTTTGTATCATGGGAATGAATGTAGGCTACTAAACAGTTGTACAATATTGTCTATTGCCAATATTGTGCAGAATTCTGCTCTAGGTTTTGCATCCTACTTTTTAGTGAAGCAATGCTCATTTTTTATTCCTTAAAGCAAATAAATATGGATTGATGTTTAATAGACACATGTTGAAATTTTACTCAAAAGCAATTAATGTCCTTTCAAACCAGATTTGGTATCATGTGTTGTATCTTGCATGAGTATCTGGTGTTCAGCTGATTTTGAAAAGCTTGCATTTGCCAAGATATACTACATCATGTTTTCTGGCAGAGAAAATGAGCAAGATTCAGCATGATATTAAAATCACTCTTCCATCAGATGAAGAAGGAAACTTCAGGTTGCAGCCAACCCCTCCTCATTTGGGCAGTATAAATAACATGAAGCAATGGAGTGTGAGAGATGCTTTGCAGGATTCATCCTTGCCCTTTAGCTACTCCCGGAACTAATAATAAAACAGCTCCTCCAAGTTTGGTTGTGGCTTAAGAGTTTTAAGACAATCTGGAATTAGTTTTATGCCAGCGCAGCTATTTCAAAAGCAAATTCAATCTTTCACATATGGTTGGGTACTGTTATTAGTTCAGTTTGGGATTATTCTGAGCTGGTCAAAGAGTGCAGAACTTTTCTGTTCAGCTGAAACATCTTCATGCAGAATAGTGAGTCTCAAATATATGCTCATTTTGGAGTGAAAGAAATGTAATTTGTTGCTGTGGCACATTGTTGTCAGCATTTATGCAATCTGAGCAGGCTAGCGGGCTATTATGATAACACTCCTTTGCAAAGCTAAACATCCTTCTCTTATTCTCCTTCCAGGATTCCACCTGAGTGGCACAGTAACAGAACCTGCCACTGCAACAGAAGCAGAAATGACCTACAAGGTAGCCATCAGCTTTGACCGGTGCAAAATAACTTCTGTGACGTGTGGTTGCGGGAACAAGGACATTTTTTACTGTGCACATGTAGTGGCACTCTCACTGTACAGAATTCGCAAGCCTGATCAGGTCAAACTCCGTCTTCCTATCTCAGAGACTCTTTTCCAAATGAACAGAGACCAGCTCCAAAAGTTTGTTCAGTATTTGATCACAGCCCACCACACTGAAGTGCTCCCGACAGCCCAGAAATTGGCTGATGAAATCTTGTCCTCCAACTCTGAAATCAATCAAGTGCATGGTAAGTCTGCCTGTTGAAAATCGCCTTTGATAAATTCCCATAGCAGCATGTAACCCAACCAACAGATAACTCTTGCTCAGTGGTAAGCAAGTGTAGCTGAGATGTTAAATACAATGCTTGTTAATGTTCCGGTACAAAATGCTGTCAGTGATTTTTCCCTTACTCATGAGGGAAGAGCTGGTGATTAGAGCCAAACTGGTAGTTTGCAGTGTGCTTTGTACTCCCCACTTGGAAATGGGTATTGAAGCAAATAATGATTGAGAGTTGACACTGAAATCACGGCCTGAGCAGATCATGGAGGCCTGGATCTCCTCGCCTCTCATTGCTTTCTGTCTGGTCTGTTTAAGTCACTTACATAATACATTTCCACAGCTTGCCAGTTAAACATTCATTCTCACTATAGCTCTGCTTGTGTGATGAGATGGAGGAATTAAGATGTGGGGGTGAATTAATGTCCATCAAATACTTTGAAGATGAAAAGTTATGGGGGGGGGGGAGAGAAACAGATGAGTCAGTAGTTATATAATGGGCCTAGATATTTGAGAATAACATACATATAACTCTGATACATCAGTGCTAGCTTGCTGAAGGTGGGAAGATGTGTCCAATGGCTGCTTTTTAAAATAAAATAAAATACCCAATTGCTTGTTAGGGCAAGTACTAAAAAGGATAAGGAAACTTTTATTCTTGAAGATGTGGGGTTTCTGGGATGTGCATAGGCAAGTAGTTATTTTCAGTTTTCCCTTTCATGCTTAGGAACTCACTGCTGTGCTTTGCAATAAGGAAATATTTGTTTTCTGTTTGTGTGGTTGGCTGGTATTTCTGAAAGTCTTCAGATTTTCGCATTTTCCTCAATGTGTCAGACACAGTGCACCTTTCCATTCTCTGCTTGTGGCACGCTGTAATCTGGATGACAATGTATTGTTTAATGCATATAGTCCTGTCCCATTAAGAACATAGGAAGAGCCCCACTGGGTCACATCCAAGGCCTAGTAGTTTGTCCAGCTCCCTCCACAACATGTTTTGACTATACGCAATTTAGGCTTTTGGTGTGATCCCCAGAATGTAACCCCTTGTGTAAGTTGTGAGCTTACTGTAGTGCAGTCTTAGTCCAGAAAGAAAACGAATTGATAACACTGTATGCAATGAACTGAACAAAAACATAGTATGAGGAGAAATAAACAGGGATTTTGTGTTTCTGAACAATTCAGGCCAAGTCCATACTAGGAACATATACAGCAACTACACAGTGGAAAACTCCCTTAGAACCGCACAGGCAACCAGAGCACAAGTTACCTTAGAAAGGATCATGCCATTCTGACTGATTGCTAGGCAACAACAACAGATTCTTGGTTAGCTGTACTTCTAGTGTTGTGATACTCTTGGACTATATACTGAACAGGGCTTTACTCTTGAAGGTGATAGCACGTGTACCTATCAGCTCAGGAGTATGTGAAAAAGAAAAAACTTAACCCCTGTACAGTGGTGCCCCGCAAGACGAATGCCTTGCAAGATGGAAAACTTGCTAGACGAAAGAGTTTTCCGTTTTGGAGGTGCTTCGCAAAACGAATTTCCTATGGGCTTGCTTCGCAAGACGACAATGTATTGCGAGTTCCTGCTGGTTTTTCCCCCCTCCCCCCTTTTCTAAGCCGCTAAGCCGCTTATCAGCTGATCCGATCAGCAGATAAGTCGCTAAAAGCCGCTAATAGCGCTAATCCGCTAATCCTTCAATGGGCTTGCTTCGCAAGACGAAAAAACCGCTAGACAAAGAGAATCACAGAACGGATTCTTTTCATCTTGCGAGGCACCACTGTATCTATAATAGGTGTCAATTCCTACTATAGGGTTGTATGGGGTGTTATGGGAGGGGTAGTACCTCTGGTGGGGGGACACGTCATGCTCCTTCTGGAGTAATTTCTCCACCTTCGGTTCCCACCGTGCACTCAGCTCCTAGAAGCTGTCAGCATGCGACAGCAGCCACACCCCAGGAACAGCTACAACTGGCTGCCTAAACCAGGTGAGGGTAGCCAATGGGTCTTAAACCCTTGGTGAGTTAGGGAAAGGGAAAGGAGCTAGGAGAAGGAAAACTCTGATCCTAAACCTTTGCTGCCTTGCAGCTATACTCATTTGTGAGAAAGGTTTCGGGAGTAAACCCCAAGGTACAATCTGTACCCGTAGACTTGAGGGACAACCCTACACAAATTCGTAGCGGAGTCCCTAAGATGGTTGGATGGCATCTTGTAAACCTCCTTCTGGCAACTCCTGCAGCCAAGCTGGTGCCAAACATAATGCTCTGCTTTCCTTTGGATCACATTAGCAAGGCAAGAGTTGTCTGGGGAGCCCAGGATCTCCAGACACACTGCCCAGGCTTGTGCCCTGGGAAGGTCACTTTGGTGCTGCTAACAAAGTGGTTTGACTTCACCCCCAGAGGTGCACTCCATTGTCCCTCGAGACAGATGGATACCAACATGTCAATCCCTGGTCTCAAGTATCCTTCCTCGGTGTTTAGATCAATGCATCTTTACAGTGTGTGATCCTGCAGTGGGGCAGACAGTCCAGGATTCAAAGGGTGTTGATAACTTTCAGATCCATAGCCACTGTGGTTTAAAAATCTGGTGCCTGAGCATATTAGCGTGTGGGGATTTGTCAGCTGCCTGAGTGCTAGCAGAAGGCACCCAGAGGCTTTTCGACTGTGATACTCAAAAACTAGGAAACAATGTTGTTTCTATTTGTAGATATTTTGAAGTGAGGAGGAGTGACTAAAAAAAACCCCTCAGTTTAGATCTAACTAATTATTTTGAGATGACAAAACAGCTCATATTCACAGCATCTTTTCTGAAACATGTTTTGCTTTCTAACTGCCAAATGCAGAGCCTGTATCCTTGATCCTAGTTGATGACACACAAAACATGCTTCCCAGGGTAGGATTAAAGATCCCTCATGCCTTGGCATTGATTAGGAAGAAACAAATCCTAAATCAATGGACTTCTCCTTTGCATACCATCATTCAGACATGGCCCAGAGAACTTGAGATGTATCACCTGTCCCCTGAGCTGACTTGTATGGTTAATGGTTCAAACTTCAGGAGCATCTCTTGCCAAGTCCAGTATGTCTTATTAGCTTAATCAGCAATGTAAACATGGATACACTGGCTAACTGGAATTCCATCATGAGAGCACACTGGGGAATGTGAAGTATGGAAAATATACAAACATTGAACAAAAGGATCCTTGGGTTAAGGATGCTTGCTGTCAAATACCCAATGGCAGCAATTCTGCTGGCAGGAATTAAACCTCATACAGCTGCCTGCCAGTTTCCCTCTGCACTCTGACCATGTACAGATTTCTTATTTGTAAATGTTTTAAGTTATATGTGCACTTTCCTTGGTCAGTTCAGATTCCCAGGCATGTAGATTTCCCTGGATTCTGATCCTTGACTCCAGCTGACCCTGTGTACCTCCACTTGTGATGTTGAACAAGGTCTTCAGGGATGCATGTTTGGTCCTGTTGTTTGCAGTGTTGGTGCCGCATCAGTTCAGATGTAAGAGGGACAAAAAGTGAGTTGGAGATGTAGCCTTTGTTACTTAGGCTTATTCTAGTTTGGAAATGAACTGATTTATTTACAGTATTCCATTTTATTCTTTTCCATTCCATGAACTTGTAACACATCCATTTCCCTATATTCTGTATCTGACATTGTTGGAGGCTGAAAATAGCTCTGAAGGTATAAGGTGCATCCTGTGGTTGAGCTATGGGCCTGCTGTTATCAGCAATGGATTTTGTTTGCCGCATACTGTACTTGCTTCATCCTCCCAATCATTGATGGATTCATTCTATGGTATACCTTCCTGCTCTCACCAATGTGTTTCTCGTTTCCCTGTAGGCATCACCTGCTGCAAGAGCTCTGTCTGAAGGATGCCATTCATCATTATCGCCCCTCCCCTTTATGGTACACTACCCCACCACCACCACTCAAACTAACACCCTAGGTGAACCTCCACCACCTTCCCTTATGTCATGTGGTAGGACAGGGTGAAAACTATGTTCAGGGGGTTCTCCCCTATGAGGAGAGAGGAAGGGGCTTTATGTGTGAACGGCTGCTCCAGGGCAGGAAAAGCAGAGGTGATACGCGTGGGAAGAGGCGAAATGTTTGCTGTTGCTCTTTGAATCTTTTAAATGTCTCCAGCCATGCTTCCCCTGCTTTCTCTGCTCCATTCCTGTCACGTGGCTTTAGGTTTAAACCATCCCTTACCATGTGCATCCATTGGAGAGCTGCCATTAAGGAGGAAGAGGGTCAGGTAAGGGCCATATTAGGTAGAAAGCGTGAGCTCACAAGGAAGTCGTATGAATTTCTCAGGAGCTCCCCAGCAGAAGCACTTGAGGTACTGACAAGAGTTCTGTGGCCATCGTTAGTCAAGCTAATCAGTGTTTAAATATTCATCTCAAGTCTGTGATTTGGCTAGCCACTTGCCACTTGCCAGAACTGGACTTTCTTAAATGCAGTGCCTGATTTAGCAAAGTTCTACTTTCAGTGATTACTTTTACCTGGGGAGAGCCAGTGTGGTGTAGTGGTTAAGAGCGGTAGTCACGTAATCTGGGTAACCGGGTTCGTGTCTCCGCTCCTCCACATGCAGCTGCTGGGTGACCTTGGGCCAGTCACACTTCTCTGAAGTCTCTCAGCCCCACTCACCTCACAGAGTGTTTGTTGTGGGGGAGGAAGGGAAAGGAGAATGTTAGCCGCTTTGAGACTCCTTAAAGGGAGTGAAAGGCGGGATATCAAATCCAAACTACTACTACTACTACTACTACTACTCTTCTTCTTCTTCTTCTTCTTCTTCTTCTTCTTCTTCTTCTTCTTCTTCTTCTTCTTCTTCTTCCAGTAATCCTTAATCAAATGTTACTAAGGTCTATATCTGCCCCAATACACCAGCATCTAGTATAAATGCCACCTGTTTGAGGTGAAGCTTGCCTGACATGTCTAGTTGTAAATGCTCTGCAATGAGTTTGGAGGATCTTTTCATATGGGACAGAAAGGGAAATGCTTGTCTTTATCCTAGAGCTTGTTTACACAGTAGGATAGAATCTCTTAATAAGATTTTTATATACAGTGGTGCCTCGCAAGACGAAAAGAATCCGTTCTGTGATTCTCTTCGTCTAGTGGTTTTTTCGTCTTGCGAAGCAAGCCCATTGACGGATTAGCGCTATTAGCGGCTTTTAGCGGCTTTTAGCTGCTAGATGCTGATGCTGATCGGATCAGCTGATAAGCGGCTTAGCGGCTTAGAAAAAGGGGGGGAGGGGAAAAAACCCACAGGAACTCGCAATACATTGTCGTCTTGCGAAGCAAGCCCATAGGAAATTTGTTTTGCGAAGCACCTCCAAAACGGAAAACTCTTTTGTCTAGCAAGTTTTCCGTCTTGCGAGGCATTCGTTTTGCGGGGCACCACTGTATATTGAATGGATAAACTCAGCTTTAGTTCCTCTATTACTGCTTTGGAGATCCATGCAGGTTGCCAGACTGAGTATATCAGGTTTTCTGTGCATCTCCTCTTTACGATTCTCATGCTGTGCAGGTACTGACCATGGCAATGTTTATGTGGCAGATTGCTGCAAAAAAAAGTGATAGAACATACCAAGGTGATTATTGGTATTCACATTATTCCAGGCACCCCACTTTTAAGTCACTTCAACCTTGTGAGTTCTGTGTGCAAGGCTGAGGCTGAAGCTTTAGGGGTTGTTATCTCTGGAAAAAAAATCATTGTGTAAACAGCCCCCAGGAGAATGTCTGTAAAGCTGATCTGAGACCAGATTTTGAAGGTAGCAATGTTGCTGCTGCATGAGTGACAGTTTAAGGGGTCTCAAGGCCTTCTCTTTGTTCAATCCTCAATCAGTTTAAGATGAGACAATTGCCCATTGTCTTCCACATGTTACCGTGTGCCACTGGTTGGCTTAACAGCATGTTAATATTGGCAAAAGGAATATGATAGTACATCTTATTAATATTTGAGCATGTTGCAAATTCTGTTGTTTAGTCTGAAATGTGTATCTGTTTTTCCAGTGTAATTTATAGCACATTATTTTCATCTGTGTCATGTGTGACGGAGCCTCCTATTAAAGCATTCTTTTATGAATCTCTGATAAGCAAATTCACTGATTGGTAATTAGATTCACCCCCTGCCTTAATTGCAGTTTAATTAATATCGGACTCAAAATATAAAAGTGAAAATGAAACTAAATCTATATTCAGTAGTTTAAGCTGCATCCTGGTTCTTCATTGCCTTGGTTGCCTGAGCAACATCTTGGCTCCTCTAGGGCTTGAAAATGCCAGCTGCTACTGAACCCATGCGGGAGTGGCAGGACAGGGCTGCTTACTGGGATGGGGAAGGGCAGCGGGGAAGTTGGGAATGTGCAGCCGAACCAACAGAAGCACTAGATTGGCTCTGCCTGTGCTCCTGCACAGCTCCAACCTCACCACTTCTCTGCCCCGGTAGGTGCCAGTAACACCTGTGTCAGGAAAGTGGCTTTCTTGCACCACCGAGGCTGCTACTTGGCCCATAAAAGTGTGTGGCAGAGTAAGAGTGGAGCTCCTGCAGGACATTGTTAGTCTCCCACCCATCATCTGGACTAGGATCAGGGCAGATTTCTTAACCTGTGATCTCTGAATGGGGGGTAAACCTTTACTGACAAGACCAAGCACAATTCTAGTGGACTAGACTCACTAGACTGAACTGGAAGTGCAGTAGTCATTTCCTTTCCTTCTGCTGCCCATGCCTTGCTGTTCCAGCAATGACCCCTTTACTCACTGAAGTGTAGTAATAAGCATGAGGCAAGTGGGTTAAAGTTCAACAGAGCATGCTCCAGGCACCATGAATTTTCATTGTCACGATTTTTCACCCAGCTTTTTCTGTGCACAGAGACAGTCTGGTGTAGGGAACTTGGGTTTTTTTTTGTTATCTAATGTCAAGCATCCAGATGCAGAGATGCTGATAATTTCTACAAAGTAGAAGCATTGTTCAGCTCTTCACAAAGCTGCCTTTGAAGCATTTCAAAGGTTTGAAAATAGAATCTATTTTTTTCCTGGCTTGTGCAAATTGACTGCAACACGACAATGCAGAATGCTTTCTAATTTCACGGGAGTGCTCTACAACAGAGTGCTTCATAAATATTGCTTTGTCCTCTCCAAGTGCAAGCTACTCCCCCCCCCCCCCGTAGCTTCAAAGGGAGGGAGGAAAGCTGGTAAACTCTGCATCTCTCAGTTTTAAGCTCAACTTCTTTTGACTCTACAAGAATTTCCTTTCAGTCTTGTGGCATCCTCTGCATTTAATTGTGCAAGGCACATCAACTGGGCTACCAGCTGCTCTTGCAAACCAATTGCATGCCTTGCAGCATTCCTGAATATAAGCATGAAGAATAAAAGACACTGAATGTGTGAGGATGGGGAGGAACTAATCAGAACTATACTGAGAAACTTAAAATGGAAAGACATGAGGCTCTGAGAAAGAAAAACAGAAGCCTGTTCTTTAGGGCATGATTATTCTTTCTTAATAAAACACTCCAGATGAGCCATTAAAGAGTCTGGCTCCTGTTCCTTGGAGTGAGCATTACATAGGAGGAGAGTTACCTGCAAAACAAAATCTTACCTGTCTCCAGATGCTCCAGAGATGTGAAACCTCTTAAACAGTAGCTAAAGCAAGATGATTCTCCTAAGTCAGTGCGAGACAAGTCACCCATTAAGTACAATTCCAGGGTCCGGTAGTCTCAGTGATTCCTCCCTGAATGCACTCAGAACTATACAAGCAGGCAGGCATGCGCACGCACACACACACACACACACACACACACACACACACACTGGTCACATGCATGTGTGGGGCCTCAGACTTTCCAGAAGTAGGAGGCTTTGCCTGGCAAACCAGAAATTTGTCTTGTTGTTTCCTTCTGTTCTTTCCTGCTGCTGGATGAAGGGGGGAATAGAATTTCCCATCTAACAGCAAGTAGCTGAGCCATGAACATTCTTGCCATATAGATATTCAGGAAGCAGCTTGTTTTTTAACACCACTTTAGGGAAAAGAAGATTAAGCCCCACCCTACTGAATTGCATTTTTTCATTTGATGGTTGGTTGTCGCAAAGGTACTTTAGAAGCTTGCTGTTGCCTAAAGTGGTAGAAAGGCATCTGTGTCTACTTACATGACTTGGGGTTGACTTGCACTCTAGTCAGCCTGGATATTGGTCTAGTGTCCTATGCGTTAAACTGTCGGCCATCCTGGTGATGCCTGTCTGTTAAGCCAACATTAGCCATAGCCATATGTGTACCCAAGGTAGTAATTTTGTTCATTCTGGGGGAAAGGTATTCCAAAAGTGATTGAATAATGTGGCCCTGCAATCATTGCCCTTACAGTGCATTTCTGTCTGTCTTTGTGATCCTGGAACTGCTTCACATAGCTCCCAATTGAGCCTTCCTGGAAGTTGAAGGCCCAGTCCATTAGCTAGGATTAAATTATTCCTTGGATATTGCATGTCTTCTGCATGGACATCTCCTAACCTTCCTTCAAGCTCACCAGATTCCCTGGACCCAGCAGCTGATGGTTGCTTGTACAGTATGTGTTCATTGCCTGGAACAGAGAATTGCTCTGTTTTAGAAACATGGTTTCTCTCTGCTGATATGTACACAAGAAAAGCTGGGCACGGATCAGCACCAGAAGATGGACAAATATGGAGTGTATGTCATCCAGACTGTTCGCTGAGTCTAGGGGATCACTACATGGCAGATGTGGGTCTTCAGCCTAAAGTAGTATGTTTTAAAGCTCTTGGGAGCTCAGAAGGGTCTAGCACTGACAGTTATCCTAGCTCATTTCATGAGCTGCTGGGTTTAAGAACAAATGATTAATAGCACTGTAAGTGTCATACCTATAACGACAGCAAGGAACTGAAATTTTATCCTCTAGTATTGTTTGGTCTTATCATTCCTTCATTATTGGTCACTTATTATAAGCTGGTGTGTCTGCTTCCTATTTGGCTCCAATGCCCTTACACTGCAGTGATGCTTGTTCTTTAGTGAAAACAAAAATTAACTGCAGAAATATTGCAGTACTGGTTTGCCTAAGAGAATGGTTCTCATTACCTGTTTTGAATGCAATAGAAGGTATCCTCATAGCAAATTTACATGGCAGGATGGACTGATTCCTCTGGACATGGTTTCTTTTAATAGCTGGGCTTCTCTTGCCACAGGTGCGCCAGACCCCACTGCAGGGGCAAGCATCGATGACGAGAATTGCTGGCATTTGGATGAGGAACAGGTTCGAGAGCAGGTGAAGCTGTTCCTCTCCCAAGGAGGGTATTATGGCTCTGGAAAGCAACTCAATTCCATGTTTGCTAAGGTGAGGCGTGACTTTCTTCTTCCCTCCCCTAAAAGCTCTGCATCCATGTGGCTTGACATCTTATAGTGTTCCTTCACTTTGCAGCTGTTGTCCTTTGGAGCTCCAGAAATCAACTTCTGGTGCTTTTCAGATCACTTATTTTACTCCTTTTACAGGCATTGGCATGGTTTAGATTGCATACTATAGGAAGCATAGTGCCCCTTGCTAGTTTGTCACTAGAAAGGTCCACCCAGAGGAACATAAATCAACTTATTTTAATCCTATGAAATAAATAAATGTAGCCACTAAGTAATAAGGGAACTAAGGCTGTTGATAGCTTCATCACACCATGACATACCAAATTTATCCCTGGCTTAGATATCCCTGCCATCGCCAAACACTGATATCACAAGTGCATTATATCATGTATGACAGGGATGTCCAACCAGTAGATTGCGATCTACTGGTAGATCCCCGGCTGATCCTGGTAGATCGTGGGATCCATATCGTGTACAAAAAGTTACGGGGGAAAAGCTCAATAACTCTGGGCAATCCACCCACACCACACATGCTCCTCCTCCCTCCAGTGACAGTGGGTAGATCACTGCCAGTTTTTTTTATACTGGGAGTAGATCACAGTCTCTTGGGAGTTGGACATGCCTGATGTATGATATTCAGGTCATTTTGAGTTGATGAATGTGTAGCACACATACATTACATACACATACATTTTCTGCTGTTCTAAAAAACTGGGTTGACAGAGCCCTTAGTTGGTGGTCCATTTTTTTGGTACGTTTTTAGATAGATGATGATGTAGTCCTGGAATTATCTATTGGTGTATGGGTCTGGCAGACATAGCCCATCCCTGCACTTCTGCCAATCAGCAGAGAAGTTGGGAGTGGTCCTCTCCATTGCAGTCCCTGAGGTGCTATGAAGAGAAAAACACTATATGTGCTCTTCAAAGATCAGTTTTCAGAGAGCGAACTCTGAAGAGCAGAGAGAGCAGTTTCCCCTCCCATTGAAACACTGGGGTATGAGGAGCTGCTGCCAGCCCAGTGCTGTGGTGGCAAGGAAAGCCCTCCACTTCCAGAGGTTCCTCTTCTCCATCTAGCATGGTCCCTTTGCCAGGTTTTATCCATTTGAATCTCCTTCCTTCAACTAGAGCCCATTCTTTTTCCTGTATTGCACCATATTGCTGAATCAGCAACAATACTTGAAACTGAACTTAGATTTGTTCATTCAACTCTTAGGGATTTTCTTTCCCAGTGAAGTCGGCTTAATATCTTGACTTGTTCTAAAGGTGTTGACTGTAGTTTTCCTGTTTAGATGAAATGGGAAACTATATTGAATGGGAAACTTCCTGGTTTGTTTACTCATGCTTTGGAGGGAATGCCTCATCCATTTCTGGGCTTATTAAGCCAAGATATGATTATCCAAACTCTCCCACTGTGCAGGTCTTCCACACTGCTTCTCATACTTCCTGTTTAACCATTGCATTGTAGAGAATGAAGCAAAGCCACCCTTAGAAATGAGACCATGGAGCCGAAACTGCTCCGTCTACTTTCCTCTTGCAGGTAGCTAAGTGGGGAATGAGGGTGAGGCAAAAGAAATGGGCCAGTTTCAAAGCAGGAACATCCTAGGATTCGATAAATGGTAGATTTCGTCTGTTGAAGTCAGATTGTGCCTCTCAAGGGAGAGATTTCCTAGTTTGGATTGTCCAGCTTCCCTTGAATTAATAATAATAATAATAATAATAATAATAATAATAATAATAATAATAATAATAATATATTATTTGTACCCCGCCCATCTGGCTGGGTTTCCCCAGTCACTCTGAGTGGTTTCCAACAAAGATTAAAATGCAATAAAATGTCACACATTAAAAACTTCCCTAAACAGGGCTGCCTTCAGATATCTTCTAAATGTCAGGTAGTTGTTTATCTCTTTGACATCTGATAGGAGGGCGTTCCACAGGGCGGGTGCCACTACCAAGAAGGCTCTCTGCCTGGTTCCCTGTAGCTTTGCTTCTCACAATGAGGGGTCCGCTAGAAGGCCCTTGGCACTGGACCTCAGTGTCCAGGCAGAACGATGGGGGTGGAGATGCTCCTTCAGGTATACTGGGCCAAGACCTGAATAGACTCAGGTTAGATGAGGCTTGCTTCTTAGTGATGTGTCTTCACAACTATTTAAGGTAGCATGTTGGCCCATAGAAGTATGTAGTTCCACAGGCATGCAAAATATAGTTCCCATCTCTAAATGCATTCTGCATGTAACTGAAATAACACCTCTTTTCCTCCGCTGCCTTAGGTCCGTGAAATGCTGCGCATGAGAGATTCCAATGGCGCCAGGATGCTTACACTAATAACTGAACAGTTCATGGCAGATCCACGGCTTGCTCTCTGGAGACAGCAGGGAACTGGCATGACAGACAAATGCAGACAGCTTTGGGATGAGCTAGGTGAGTTTCCGTGTCTGTGTGTCCCATTAGAGAGAGGCCAGTTTGTCCAACCATTTGTGATGGGAGAAGCTAGAAGGAGTCCTTGTGGAAAACATGTCTGATGGGCTGCATGACATTTGCTGGTCTGCTCTGGGCAAGTGGCTTATGGAGGCAGCTAGAAACTGTACAGAGGTAGGAATGAGCATTCCATAGGCAACTGTGTACATGAGAGAAAGAATTATTTTGAGGGGAAGTTGATTCAAGAAGTAAACTTTTCCTTTCAGATTTAGCGACACAGGAAACTTCCTGATACCAGGTCAGTTTATTTGTCCAACTAGCTTCGTATTCTCCACAGCTATCCAGGGTCTCTGACAGAAGCCTTTTTCTCATCATCTGCCAGATTCTAATTTAATTGGAAATGCCAGCAATTGAATGTGGGAGCTTTTTATGCAAAGCATATGCTCTAAACTATGGTGCCTCCCCAAGATATGGTTGTCCCCGTCCCCTTTTCACAGGCTTGAATTGCAATTTAATATCTGAGTTTGGAGAAACTTTTGCCCTCATGTTCTTTATCTGCATAGGAAATGAGTAATGCATAGAAAGCTAGCTTGCCTGCAGGCTGCATCTTTGCCTTTTAGCAGCCAGGGCAAGTGCCTGCCACTGCCAGTTAGCGTAATAGAGGCCTGTAGGCTGCCATGCAAACAGCCTCTTTGAACTTTGCTTGTGGCTGAAAACTGGGGAAGAGATTTATATTCCAAGACAATCTGCCATAGCCTTTTATTTGGGAGATGGTGGTTGAGTTTGGATGTCACAACAAACCATGGTTTATCTTGATGAGAAAGAGCTGCAGTGAGCCTTTAGTGCTCTTTCCCCTCGCCCTCCCCCCGCCTGGCCGGGCTGCAAGAAAGAGATTGGAAGCTTCAGCTTCCATTTTTCACTGACTGCAGTTTAACCAATGCTTTGAAGTGGGCTTGTCTCAAACAAACCATGGTTAGGATTAACCACAATTTGTCAGTTTGGGACAAAATGACAAGTTTTGGTTAATGTGAAACAAAAGTGAAGCTTCCAAGCTCTTCATGACTGCTAGTAATGGGGAGTGTGTGAACTCGAATTGTGGATTGCTCCTGTCATAATAAAGTTGATCAAATAAACCGTGTTTATTATGATGTCCAAATGCAACTGCTATATCTCTCAGGGCAGCTAGTATTTTTCCTTCAAGCCAAGAAGCTTGCTGTTTCTATCGGCCAAATTGAGTAGTGTTTGATCCCGATTTGAAATGAAAATAGTGTTGCAGCCCAGGCCTGAAGTACAGCCGAGTTTGTACTGTTAGAGGTGATGAGAGGAATATTCTTGCCAGGCTGAACCCAGCACTGTGTTTGATCTTTAACAGAGAGAAACAGAGAGACCAGGAGTGCAGTTCTGTATATCGGAATACTCAGTGCAACTCGCCAGTATAAATGTGTATATTTTCATGTATAATCTTGGCTGGGATAGCAGTAAGAGAGGGGGACACAGAGAGGCAAGGGAAAGAAGGACTGAGAGCCTTGGAGCAAGGAAATATGTGCCCACTGACCCCTGAAGAAAGCTCTGAAGTCCAGACTCCCCTTTCACAATTTGTTTCTAAGTCTTTAGCATATACTGCCTACATGTTTTCACGGGTTTTCTTTGCATTCATGAGAGAAAGTCTGTCTTTCAAGGTTTGTGCCAGATGCAGCAAAATCCTGTGGAAGCAACACTTCATAAGTGGGACCGCAAACCTGTCAGCCCAAAGCAGTCTGGGTTATCTGTATGGAAAGGCATAATGAGGATTGAAGAAACTGTTCTTTGCACTTCTGGTTTAAAGTATGCATTTCTACCTTTTAGAGATGGTTTGCAGATTGTCATTCTCCCTTCTTTTGGGCAAGCCAGACAATTCCTATCCTTAGCCCCCCACCCCAGCTGCCATGTCTGTTTGGGCTGTGTGGAGCATGGTCGCAAGAGTGTTGCAGGTACATATTAAATCATGCTCACAACATCAGTTAGGTGACAAACAGCATGGGCTTCTTCTCCTTATTTGGAGGCTGAGCGCTTTCCCCACTATGCCATTGCTGTGGTGTGTGTGCGCACGCATGTGCTTGCCCAACCATTTAAACATAAAGAGAGAGGCAAGCACCATCAAGAGAGGAGGGAATGTGTGAGCCAGAGGCTCATTCATGTAATGCCAAATAATGGTTTGTGGAGCAAGGCTGTCCCAACCCTGCTCCTTAGACCTTTTCTGCCTCTTACGGACCTTATGAAAATTATGTATTCCTTCTCTCCAGAGCCAAAGAATACATCTCTCTTTTAAAGGCTGCAAACAACACTGGTCCACTGCCCCTCAGTGAGGCACTTCAACCTTTTCCTTTATAGGTGGGGGGGGGGGCACCAAGTTAGAAAGCATTCTTTTATATTCCAGAAAGGCCTTACTGATCTTTGCAGGAAGAAGAAAGCTGGCCGTCCTGAACTACATGCTTTCAAGCTCAGGCTGAATTATTCCACTTGAAAACCTCTATCTAGTTTGCAGTGTGAACTGAGATCTATGTTAAGCATAACAGCCTCAGCAAAGGTTCATCTAGCCTGGGAAACCCAAAAGCGAGACATGAGCTCAATAGCCCTCTTTGCATCTTGCTTTCCAGCAACTGGTATTCAGATCCATGGTTCACGGAAAGGAGGGCTTTTATTCCCAGTAACGTCGGACATTTCTTTAAAGCACAAATGGTGTGTGCAGATTATTCTGCCAGTTGAAACACAAGAGCAAAGCTAATATTGCCATTGCATGAGAATCTTTGGAGCTTTAATTGCTGCAGTGCACTATTGGAGATTAGATTCTAATTGTGAGAAGTAGATTGAAAACAGTTGGACTACAGCTTGACCTTAATCTCTCTGGAGACAGTTTATGTATTTCCTTTGTTTACAGTTGGGGATTGGGCTAGGTTTGCAGGGGGGTGGGGTAGAGAGAATAAAATGAGGGGGAAATAGGCTTAGTTCAGATGAAACACAAAACAAACAAGCCTCAGGCTCCACAAGCTCCAATTACCTCCCACACTTCCTGGTTTTCCATAAACTATAATTTGCCATTTTGTTTGGACTCAAGTCAATAGAGGAAGAAGAGGGAATGTGTGAGCCCAAGGCTTGTTCTTGTAGTGCCAGATTATGGTTTGGCATTATTACATCTGGACTTTGGGTTTTGGTTTCAGTTCAGTCAGTGGCACTGTGGTCACCTCTAGTCTCTCCTTATGATGGTAGTGTTCAAGATTCCTGTCCTCAGAAACATCTGCACATTGCGGAGGGTCTTGGGAGTGTGTTTCTAGGCACATTCTCAGTTTGTGTCAGCACCAGTGAGGCCTGAGGGGGTGGTCTAAGCTGCTACTCTATGCATGGACAAGTCCTTTCTCTGCCATTACAAATAATATCCTTGTGCAACTCCTTATAGGCATCTGTGAAATCCTGGCCATGGAAAACTGTGGTCTTAAGAGAAAAATGGTAAAGTTTTCCTTTTCTTAATCTACTATCATCCTGATAAAAAGTCTTTTTTAAAAAGATCTAAAGGATAGACAATAGTTGAGTATACGTATGCCTATGCGAGAGAGATTTTGAAAGAGAGAAGAAGGTTGTGCTAATAATTTTTTAATGAGATTTTATGAAAATGTATTTAATAAATAAATACATTGGTAACAGTATACTATTTTGAGTGGAAGGAGCAGCTTTTTTATAAAGTGCAGCTAAAGGGTTTACGGTGAGACAGTTTTCTGGAATTGTGTCTGTTTTAAATGGATTGTGTCTATTTAATATTTTTAAGTGGGGCTATAGCTTAAAAGATAATGTGCTTCGTATTCATAAGATCCCAGGATCCCTCTCCAGGTTAAAAAAGGACACAAGGAATTATTCTGGGTGGATTGGACATTACTGATAGATGAACCAGCACTGGAAGGCAAGTTCATGTGTTGAAGATGATATGGGCAATTTTAATATATGCACCTTTTCAAGGTGATATGGAAAAGCCAGTTGTGCAGTGACATAAATAGCAGCACTGATTACTAGGGCTTTTAGTATATGTACCACTTGGGCTAATTTTAGACTTAACCACTCCCATGTGAACACTGCTGTGTCCTTTTCCATGGTGCTTTCTGTGAAGCTGTAACATTTAAATACTGCTTACATCGTGCATGTCACCCAGTCATTGGAAAGTAGTCTGAAAGGCAAGGTATAACATTTTCAGATTAGATAGAGTCATAGGCGCCGACTCCATGGGGCTTGAGGGGGCCCGAGCCCCCTCAAAAATTCGTTTGGGGGGGCTCAGCCCCCCCAATAATCTCGGGCGACGGTGGGCGCGTCCGCGGCTTTTATAGGGCGCCCGGCGCGCACCAGCTCAATAACGGGCACCGGCGCGGCGGGGGGCGCCGGGCCGGGGGAGGGGGGCGGCCGGCCTGTCTCCTTGGCAACCCCATTGAGCAGCGCCGGCTCCCCCGGGAGGGCCATCCCCCCGCGCCGCCGATCGCCAACACCGCCGACGCTGTGGCTGCCCGAGCCCGAGCCTGAGCTTGAGCCCGACCCGAGCCCGACCCGGAGCCTGAGCCCGAGCCCAAGCCCGTCAGTCAGTCAGGAAGGAAGGAAGGAGAAATGGGGAGGGAGACGAGGGAGGAAAATTGCGCGCAGGGTGAAGAAAGGAGAAGGGCGAACGAGACGAGCTTCCAACCCAAAAAAGGGCTGGAAGACTGGGAGGATGCAGGATCAGGAAAGAAAGCGACGCCTTCCCCGCCCGCGACGTCGCCCGCTTGTCATTGGCAGCGCAGCGGGCGCCCAGAGGGGCTGGGCACCGGCGCAGGGCCGCTCCGCAGCCGCGGAGGATAGCTGCGCGGCTAGCAAGGTGCGCCGCGTAGAGCACGGCCCTTGTGTGGCCCGGTGGCCAGGCAAGCTTGGGCGGGGACCCCCATGCAAATCTAAGACGGGAGAAGAGGGCAGAGCAAAGGGGGTCCCTTCCCCAACCTCCGGCTCTGAGACTTCCCTGAGCCCCAGAAAAGCGAAAGGATTTTCTCTCTCTTTTTTTATATAAATATTTTATTAAGGTTTCAAATACAAAGTTAGAAACATACACTGAAGAAAAAAGTAAAAGAACAAGAAAAAGAAGAAAAGAAAACCAACCATTCAACACATTTTTTATATAACTAACTGGACTTCCTCGCATCTCCCTTACCCTGCATTCTTTATAATAAAGATATCAGCAAATTATTACCTTGTTTCGTACCTTATTTTGTACTTTTCAAATACTATACCTCTAAATTTAACATACTTTTCATCAGTTACTTATATCTTAAATTAAACATAGTATTACCTTAGATTTTGACCTTTTCTTACTTAAAATATAATTTCCTGTTTCCCAAATCTAATTGCTGAAGCTATAGTTTCCGAATCGTGTAAATTTTTAACATTCATACAACTTATATTGTTTTTGTAAATAGTCCTTAAATTTTTTCCAGTCCTCTTCCGTTGTTTCTTCTCCCAAATCTCGGATTCTGCCAGTCATTTCAGCCAGTTCCATGTAGTCCATCAATTGCGTCTGCCACTCTTCTAGTGTGGGCAAATCTTGTGTCTTCCAATATTTTGCGATAAGTATTCTTGCTGCTGTAGTTGCATACATAAAGAAAGTTCTATCCTTCTTTAACACTTTCTGGCCAACAATGCCCAAGAGGAAGGCCTCTGGTTTCTTGGGAAAGGTATACTTAAATACCTTTTTTAACTCATTATAGATCATTTCCCAGAAGGCCTTCACTTTTGGACAAGTCCACCAGAGGTGAAAGAATGTCCCTTCAGCCTCCTTACATTTCCAACATTTATTATCAGACAGGTGATATATTTTTGCAAGCTTGACTGGGGTCATGTACCACCTATAAATCATTTTCATAATATTTTCCTTCAAGGCATTACATGCCGTGAATTTCATTCCGGTGGTCCATAACCTTTCCCAGTCCTCAAACATGATGTTATACCCAATATCCTGAGCCCATTTTATCATGGCTGATTTGACTGTCTCATCCTGAGTGATTTTCTCTTCAACCTGCCCTCCATCCTCTTGCAGAAAACTCTTTGCCTGCCCTGCCCGTATCTCGTTTTTGCTTTTTAATTCCACACACGCACCCTTCGGACTTCGTGGCAATCGGGCGCGCGGGTGCGTTTCCTAAGAGAGTGAGGACCCCCGCCTCCTCCCCACCTGCTCCCTCGCCAGCCAGCCAGCCGCGCGCCCTAGCCGGAGAGCCCCGGCCGTCCCCGTCGCGCAATCGGCTGGATCTCCCTTCAGCAGGCCGTGCTCACAACTCGGCCCAGGGGCCCCCCAGCAGCGGATCTCCAGCCCAGCTGAAGAATCCGGCAACAAGCCCCCTCCTCCCCAATCGCTCCGCCGAAATACGCTCCAAAACCCCCCAGATAGGCCGCCGGCCGCCAAGTCTAGTGGCACCCTGAGCGAGGGTCTCTCCCCAACACCGCCACCTCGAACTGCGTTCTCCCGGCTACCCGAGCGAACCAGCGGCAGGACCCCGGTATGGGCCCCCCCAATATTTTTTATAAGTCGGCGCCCCTGGATAGAGTGCCCATGCACACTAGCACTGACATCTCCAAGGATATGCCCGCACAGTTGGGTGGTGCACAAGACATGGAGCATTTAAACACACCACATTGAGATGTCCTTTCGGCAGCTCTTACATGAATGTGATAACCTTAAAAATGTCTCAAACTCAAGCAAGCATTAGTCATATTCCATGAGTTCTCAGTCTGAAGAGAGAAACATACTTTAGCTAAAATCTACCTGTGTTTTGGAAAGGGTGGGTCTTCATCATTCATATGAGAACCAACTAAAACATTTTTTAAAAAACTGGTCAAACAAAGCTTAGTCCCCTAAATCAAATAATCAAGTGTTCAGCATGCATACAGAGGCTAGGTGAGGGCAGGGCAGTTGAAGACTGCAGACCTAGAGACAGGCCAAGCATCGTAGGCTACCACAGATTGCAGAGTAAGCTTAGTTTGCAGATTGAGTTGCTGCAGAACATGCAAAGCACAGCATCCATACAGGTTGTCAGTTTTTCATTGCTCTTAGGCTCTGAAATAATGGTGTCAGCAGCAGTCAGGGCTTGCGCTAGAAAGACTATACAGAATATACTGGTTCTCATTCCATTTCCTTCAAAGCATATCCATCTGCATTGGTATTGTCCAAGAGGTAGGATACTATTGAGGATTGAACATACGCCAGATTCAGGAGTTCAGGTCAGGGATGTCTTGTTATTACTTGCACACTTTTCAGAAACCAAACATGGGCAAGTGCAATCTGATCCCCTCCCTCCCTCCCTCCCTTCCTTCCTTCCTTCCTGGTAGCAAAGCATTCTAAGTCTCACTTCAGTGGCAGTTCATGCATATCAAACTTGTGTAATAGTGGTTTCATTTGCATGTCATGGTAGACAAAGCTATGACTTACCAGGACTGTGAAAAGATGCTTGTTCGTGGAGAGGAACTCATACCTGCTTTGTTCCTCTCTAGTCTTTTTAAAACAGTGCAGCAGCTAATCCAAGGAAACCTGGAATCATGGTTAAGGTTTGTTCTCCTTAACTATGATCTGTTTGCTTTCATCACTTGTAATCCTTTGGATCTAACTCATTTGATGGAATACACTCAGTTAATTCTGCTGCCACTTTTTGTGGGCATCAAATAGGTCTTGCAGATCTTAGGGACATGTGTAGCTTGTCAGTTAGCTAACCAAATTCCTATACAGTTCTCACATGCAAGTTTGCCATCTATGCATAGAAACAAATTCTGCACTCCAACTCCTGGATTCTGTCATTCCAAATCTGAATAAAGTTCTCTTTTTCTTTTTCTCATCGTGTCCCCTGCTGCAAAAGTGCACATTCATGCAACAAATCACTTATGAAGAGGTAAATAGATATTCAATTTGGTGTGGACACAACCAGAGGAAAGGCATAGGCCCAGCCAGCCTTGTTCACACCGGATAGCTATGATGGTTTATAATTAACATCATATTTCTGTCTATATAAAAATATCAATGTTTTATAAGTTGAAGTTGGATATTTGCTGAAATAGAGACATTCTAAACAGTGCCAATGTAGGTTTCTGCTGTTCCCACACAAGTTGACAAACTATTTTTGTTGATTCTATAAGTCGGCTATGGTATCTTGAGGAAGCATTGCATATTTCCAAGTTGGCACTGCTGCAGTTTCAGCATCCACAAGAGAGATGTACAACTTTGATATGAATGAATAGCAAATTATACATTTATTGTCAAAGAAACATAATTGTGCAGAAATTATTTGTGCTTTAGTACTTCAAGGAAGTACCACGATGTTAGTGGGCTCTGACCAGGGTTCTGTGTTAAGTCATATGTTGATGACACAAATTCTGTGTAGCTTATTACCCTCCCCCAACACAGTAACTAGTATCAGATTTCAGAACAGGGCAATTAGAGAGCGGTCTATCCCCTGTCATTCACTTCCAGCAGCCTGAGGTTTAGATCAGCTGTTTTGTATAAACCCAAAGGAGAGTTTAGAAACCTGCCACCCAGGAGCCAGCTCTGTGAATTACTTTATGCTGAGCATTGTGGCACTCTCCCAGCCCTTTATCAAAAGAACTGACTCTTTAAATTGGCAGCGTTGGGGAAACAGCCCTGCTGCAGGCCATTGAACTCCATGGGAGGACTTGCCGGCTGGGAGACTTCAAAAGCCAGATCTATAGAGCTGCACTCTTTTACCCTGTATGAGGAAAGGGAAAGAGACTCTTAGAAGTTCAAGGGTGGCTGCCCTGTATTTGTGGTTGGGCCCCAAAAGGAAATGCCAGGAACTGCCCCCAAACAGTTCCATGCCGCTGCTGTTCAGAATGCTCTGGAGGCGGAAAAAAGTCCTGCTCGTTCTCCAGAGATTTGTGGAAAAGTCTGAGCCGCTTAAAAGAAGGCTGGAGAAGGAGGTTAACAGACTCTCAAGTGGGGGTAAGGGCAAGATGAACAAAACAGAATGGGCAGACATGGATGGCTTTTGCTGCCCTATAGCCCAAACCTGCAGCCTACCAGATCTGAACAGAGCCCACCATCTGTGTGTGGAAGCCCACCAGGTCCTTGGCAGAGTTCCTGTTTTAGCAAACAGGCAAGTGCAAGAGGTTTACAGAGCCCCTGGTAGCCCCACACATAGCTGGTGGGCTCTGTGTTGCTTAGTAGGTCATATATTATGCAGACCTGCTGCAGTCTCTGGCTGCGAGTGGAATTGGTAATTTCCCAAGCCAGCAGGAAGAGTCCCAGTCAGTGCCAGTTGTGAGAGGAGAGCAGCCTGCTTAGTTGGAGTTATGCAAAGCTCAAGATTAGCTCTGGATATAATGATACCTTTTCCTTACAGCATGTTCTGTTGGTGGAAATGTATGCAGGTTTTTGAGTTACATAGAACTCCTGCAGGCCGTGAAATTGGCCCAATCAAACATATAACTGTGTGTGCATGCATGTGTGTGTGCTTTAGGACTAGCATAAACAGCTTTCTGCTATAGAGCTTTCACTGAAGGCTGAATTCTCTTCCTTGGCAGGAATAAGGTTCTGTACCACAGGACCAAAACCTTGACACTATTTTTAGTATGGTATGGTTGAAATTGTCTTGCCTTTGCATGTAACTAAAATAAAAGCATCAATGAGGTAGACTGCAGTCCACAAAAACGTATGCCATAATAAATTTGTTAGTCTTTAAAGTGCCACAAAACTTTCTATTATTATTAACAAAGAGGCATTGTATGTTGCTTTAGGGCAGATGTGGCTATTCTGTGGCTCTCCAGATGTTGCTGGACTATAGCTCCCATCAGCTCCTGGTAAGGGATGATGAGAGTTGTAGTCCAAAAACTTACATAACTATCTCTTCCTTGCCTCTTCTATGCATTCTGATCACTCTTTTGTTTGACAGCTATGCCAAGATCACAGTAAGGAGTATTATGACAGCAGGGTGCTGTGAAAAACTTCAAGTTTGGGGAGAGTAGTTTTCAGAAATTAACATCAAAAACCTCTTCAATGTAAATAGACTGGAGAACAATGGCAGATGAAATGCCATTGTGATATTTCTTTTCTAAAGTGGAGCAATCGTTTACTGGGTAAAAATCAGGTTATCATTTGGAACTTCTGACTCTTGGGCTTGCTGCAGTATTTTAAAGCAGTCTTTGATGTGCAGTTCAAACAGGAATT
The DNA here is from genome assembly GCF_964188305.1 of Podarcis bocagei. Taxonomy (NCBI): domain Eukaryota; kingdom Metazoa; phylum Chordata; class Lepidosauria; order Squamata; family Lacertidae; genus Podarcis; species Podarcis bocagei. Next base: position 53,961,267 of record NC_138129.1, read on the forward strand.
TTGTCCTGGCAGATCGAAATAATCTCAGATGCATACGCAATTATTGTCTCCCAATTTCCATCTCTCAAGAATACAGTGGAGTTTCTGTATGGAAAAATGATGACTTTAGCTATTTATTTGCTTTTATAAATCCTCCCTCCCAATGTGCAGTGCATTTCCCTGAAGCAAGATGTGGATGTTTCTTAAAAAAAAATTCCCCAGGCAGGGAAACAATGTGGGGGCTGGGGGTAACCTTGCTGCATGCTTACACAAGATAGCAGTGAATAACTCCTTCTGCATTTCTGCACCTGGTTCATTCATACAGGGGCCCTGTGGGTGTGTGTGGTGTTAAATCCACACTGCACACTAGAAGAGAAGGGATGCTGGCTGCGACAGCTGCGGAAGTGGGGAGATATGGATGTCTGCCCGCTGGAGGATGGGAATTACGGCAATGAACTTCCCAACATCACTAGTGCACTTACTCAGAGCTCCAGTCACAGGCAAAGTAAGTTGCGGGGGGGGGGGTGAGAGTGTCTTGTCTTCTGCTATGTAATGTTTTTCACACCGGGGAACCCCAGTGTTATAACAAGCTGTTGAACAAACAAAAAACATCTGGAAAGACCCCGACTGTGCTCAAATATAAAAGCTTGCTCAGGTGAGAGATTATCCCTATTGTTGTCTCTGCATGCCAGTTGGTAGACTCCTCTATGGAAGTACCAGGGTGATGTTTACAGTATGGAGACAAGCAGCCCTATCAGTAGGGCTTCTTCCACACTACACACTTCATACATGTTCTGTTTAAAATAGCTCATTGAGAGGGAAACTGCTGAAATGCAAATGTTGCCTGGCTTGAATTCTTAGAGCTTTCGGAATACTGACTTTTCCCATTTCTATTTCTAGGTATCTCTGGTGGCTCATGCTTTCCCCACCCCATCCATTCTCTTGCTATCCTTCTCTTTATCCATGCTTTCTGGGTTTGGGTCATGGGAGGAATGGTTATCCAGGGAGGGCTGGGACTGCTGCAGGATTGGTCGTTTTGCATACTACTACTACAAACAAGAACCAATACATTTAAAAAGAAGAAGTTAAAGTTCAGTGAATCCTTTCAGTGTCCTCAAATATCCCCTGGGCTGCATTTTATTGTGATGAAGCCCATTCATATAGCTTGAACTTTAGGGTGAAGTCTGCACAAGCACCAGTGGTGTACTTTGTATTGTGAAGAGTCCATTGCAACCCTTGTAGAGAGAGGAAACTGCATCCGTTTTGTTTTGTAGGGCGTTTAGCAATTCTAAGCATAATTAGTTATTGGAAGCCTCCTCCCATTAAACTGCGAACGCTCCCACAGTTTGGATTAAAAACCCAAAGCTCCTTAACTGTCAGCCCTCCTCACCCTTTGGCCTCAAATCTATCTCTAAATTGGACAGCTATTTAGATTGAATGCATGCTGATTTGCCCTAATTAATTTATAGCAGTGGTACAATATGGGATTTTCAAGTCTTTGCTTGCCAGCAGTCCTGCTGCAAGCAGGAGGGATATATTAGACATGCGGGGTAGCAAATCTCTAGTGAATTACTTTGTTTGGATATGGTTAAATTTTAAAAACATGGTGACAGGAAATTCTGCTTATTGTGGTATGGTTTGTTGTGGTGATGGCTGAGCACCTCAGTGGTCAGACTCATGGTGGCAAACATTAACCAAGTCCATGCAACACACTTGGCTACCCTGTGTGCTCTTTTCCTTGTAGGCTCTTTAGCAAGGTCAAGACGCACAGTGTTCACTCGTGCCATTGAAGGTTGTGACCTGCACTGGCAGGATAGCCACCTCCAGCGGATAATCAGCAGCGACTTCTACATCTCTCCCTCTTATCAAAGGGAGGGTGAGGGCCTCCTCTTCAACTCACAAGGACAGCCTTTGTGGCTGGGTAAGTTGTTACTCTTCTTGGTAGCAGCCATTATGTTCTTGCTTGGTAGCACACTACTCTGGGGATTCCAGTATGCTGAAGGAAGAATATTGTGTTTGCTCAAGAGATGACTGGAAAATTAAATTTGGAATCCTACTCTGGTAAAATAAGAAAAGTACACATTTGTGGTCACTTTAGGGAAGAACACATCATTTACTCACCTTGCAGAACCTGAGAATTTATAGCATCTAGTCATTTCCTATGCAGACTTGGGTCCCTTAACAGGAAGCTTGTGCCTGGCCTCAAAGTCATCTTACCTGGCCTCTGGTCCTTTTCTTGGGATACCAAGGGACAGATTAATCTAAGCAGTTGTGTTAGCAGGAGCCAGTGTAATGAGTCCTGCAAGTGCAACAGGGTCTCCTCCCTCTCCTTCCCTGCACCTCTTAAATTGGCTTGTGGTTGGGGTTGGAAGAACCCCTCAAACAGAACACGGGGGGAAGGAGAGGGGAGATAGTTCCATCTGGCAAGCAGAAATATTCGCGCTGATGGAATGGTCATATAGCACAACACTGAATTCCTTTATTTCTTGAAACTTTATTTGTTTCAGGATGGGGAAAGCCTTATACTGCACAGTAACTTAAGGCCGTTGCCTTGGAGAAGTTTGTCCAAGGCTGTAATGCCAACAAAGATGCTTATCTTCCTGAAACTAAACAGGAGACTCCACATCTATGGTTCAAACATTAAGCTGTGGTAGCAGCTATACAGGAAGAAGATAGTGTGTGGTGACACACAAACACACTCGTGTGTGTGTGTCTCAGCAAGGCCAAAACCAAGATACCCAAACTCCTTCACACTGCAGATGTGCTTAGTCACATGTTGTCAGAGTGCTATAGGTGTGGTCATCACAGGAAGACAATTTTGCAGTTTCTCCCAGAGTCTCCTTCTACAGCTGAGTACTCAGGCTGCACCATCAAGAGCAACATTTGCTATGCTCTTCAGAGTACTGAAGTTCAGGGACTCTCTAGCACCCCACCAGAGCTGAACCAACTGCACCAGCAACCCAAGTGATTGCTTGGGGTGGCAATATCTTAAGGTGTGCCAGTGAAGCTGAGGGGTGCACCTGTCTCATCCCTTGCAGCAGATGTGCCTGGGCACAATTCAAGTACCACAGCCTGGCATCCATAGCAATGCATGAGATCCTGAGTGGCACCATTTGAATCATGTGGAACAACCGTCAGGAGCCACAAAAAGTTCTGGATGAAACTTTGCTTTATCCTGCTCCTCAGCCCTCAGTGGTTTACATAAATTCCTCCCTAGCTTGCGAGATGTCTGACTTGCCAAAGGAATTAATCCCACAGGTTGTGATTCTGAAATGTTATTGTCTTGTCTTCCCACTCTCTGGGTTTTTTTGGAGCTCCTCCTAGAGGACATCAGCAGCACCATGGAATTGCTTTTGATTTGCCAGCAGCATTTGAATGATGCCGTGCTTTATATGATGCACGATCACTAGAGATTCTTTTTGAAATGTTTGTGCCTCAAGCCTTCTGCTCATCTGTAGCCTTTAATAGCAGGAGATTTGGAGGAGGGAGTATAGCTGCATTTTTAAGGCCTTTGGAGACCTTGTAGAAAATGCTTCCTTTAGAGGAAGTCATGCTCCTCTGACTTTGGCTTCTACGTTTCTCCACGGCAGAGACATTTGCGGAGAAGCGGGCCCTTTGTTGCTTCCCCCCGACCCCCGTGCGTGTCGTCTGTTCCCCCTTATGACCTCTCCCTCAGAGTCGCAATCCTCTCCACAGCAACTGTGACTTCAGGTGGAGATCAACCAGCAGGAACAGATGAATTTCTGTGCCACACAATGGTGTTTCTCACAGGGGCAAGCTGTTTCCGAGTAATTGAGATCCTCAGGAATGACGCAAAATGCACACTCAGTGGAGAAGTGCTTCCAGTGAGGAATTAAGGGAGATGAGCCCAAGTTGCAGGATGAGATGCAAGTCTTTCCTAGGCAAGGGGAGTTGAGAGGTGTGAGGGGTGGAACAGCTAAGTGTGGCCCTTTTTAGGATGGAGCTGGATGCGGGGAACATTTTCAGCATCAGTTATACAAAGCAAATGTGGATGCCTCTGTTCCATTGGAAATCCAGCATGCCAGGGAGAAGGCCAGGCTGAAAACCTTATCCTTTACTTGGCAGCTTTCCCTATGAAACACAGGTCTTTCCTATGAGGAAACATCTTAACATGCAATTCCTCACCTGCAGTTGGAAGTCTAGGAGCAACATGCACCACATGCTGTTTCTGCCTGTTTGGAATCAGCCATCATCTTCAAAGTGTCTGGCCATTGCACAAAGACTAGTTTCACTTGGTGGAATATAGGAAGCTGCTGTATACCGAGTCAGACCCCTGGTCCATCCAGCTTTGCTTTGTTGATACTGACTGACACCAGCTCTCCAGGGTTTCACACGGGGGTCTCTCCCAGGACTAGCAGGGATTGAACCTGGGGCCTTTTGCATAGAAAGCATGTTCTTCTCTTCTACTGAGCCCTCCCCTTAACTTGATGGGTGGACTTGGTTGCATTGGAAAGTAAGAGGTGGGTCCGTTATTGTTTCTGGCAGGAGCAACTGTGGGCTGGCAGGATTAGGAGCCAGACCGTGTGATCAGAATAACATAGGACAGCCCACCTGGGTCTTTGCCACTTCAGATTACCGGTGGAGGACTGTATATTTGGAAATTCCTCTATGTAAAACAACAACCCCACGTAATATTTAGGCACACATGGTTTGGTTCTAATAAAGAACAAGGCAACAAAATAGAGAATTTAGATACAGAAATTGAATCCCAAGCTCCTGATCATAGAGTTGATTTGCTTACACAGACAATACCATTTGCCTATATTGCCGGCTTAATTGCACACACTGTTTGTATTATGCCACAGAACACGTTCCCACAGCCTGTGCCCGTGTCGATGCCCTTCGTTCCCATGGATATCCTAAGGAAGCACTTCGCCTAACGGTGGCTATTATCAACACCCTGAGGTTGCAACAACAGAGGCAGCTGGAGATATACAAGCATCAAAAGAAAGGTATGAGTTGGCCTGTTGTGGTGGGTTTAGGTTGGCTGTCGAAGGATAGTTAGGTGCTTTTATGAGCATTGTAGGGCCCTGCAGGAGCTGCCTAGAGCTTTTCCAAACAGTAAAACAACAACAGCCCCCAAACCCCTCTTCCAACATTTTCGACTCATTCCACCTCCTGAGAGCACCTGTCCCTGGATAGCTGAAGAGGCAGCTGGTGAATTGGCAGAGGCAGCTAAGATGGAGGGTGAGGGAGGGTAGGATTCTGGTCCCATTATCAAGGGTGAACAGATCCAACAGTTCCCCATAGGACGGGTGTGTCAAGTTGTGGGACAACAGCTTTGCTCATCCTAGAATTCTGCTTATCATGCCCTTACAGCTGATGCTGAAACTCTGTGCTGACTTTATACGAATAAAGCTTTTGGGAATTTCCCAAGCCGAGAGTCAAAGTCTTTTGTCTGAGGTTGGGAGCCAGGACAGTGACCAGCTCACCTTGCCTAATAGTAAGCTCAGTCTTGTCACAATGGAAGAACATGGTACCAACACAGCAAAAGGAAAGGGAAGTGCATACAGGGGAGTCTTGACTGTCCTCTGCCAGGCTTGTGAAACTTTATGCCTTGGAAGATGGAACCAGAGGAAGGATCATAAGTAATTACTGTGGGATTTTCTCCCCACTCCCCTTATTCTATTTGCCTACTCCAGAACTGCTGCAGAGAGGAGCAACCACCATCACAAATCTGGAGAGCTGGGTGGGGCACCCCCTCAATCCCATTGGTTGCTTATTTCTCACTTTGACAGAAGCATGTCGAGTAGAGGATGAAAACTGCCTTGAAATTTCAGGTATGAGTATATGAGAACCCCAGACTGCCAAACCCTGAGCCCAGAGCAGAATTTCTGCTCTTTCCCTGAGCTTCCATGTTGGAGCCATTTTCAAGTTTCTGCTGTTGCAGTCTATAGAGTTGGAAGAGGCTATTTAGTCTGTTGTGGTTGGATTCCTGTGGGACACCCTATGCTGACCAGAGGAAGAGGTCTTTGGGCAAACCGTTTCTGTGAAATATGCAAAAGCCAGTTGTTGGTCCCAGAAACAAGTGCTGGCCTGCAGACTGTCTGAGTGTTCAGCTGCCTCTGGCCTAACATGCCCTGTTAATCGGGGAGGGAGAAACTGTAGCCCTCCAGATATTGCTGGTGTCCAACTTCCATCAGCCCCAGCCAGCATAGCCAGAGAGTTGAAGGCCAATGACAACTGAAAAGTTGTAAGTTTTCTCTCCCTGCTGTAGGTGAATTGAGGGGCTCAGGTGCTTTATGGCCTTCCTACCTTGCAGCTCCCCAGTGCCGGTATGAATTAAAGAACTGTGAAGCTCAACACAGCTCAGCCCAGTACATCTGGTCACGTGAGCAGTGCCAGGAGGCAGGCACTGTGCTGTCTTCTGAAAGCAAGTAGGCTAAGAAGGACCAATGGCAGTGATGGAGCCAATCAGGCTATGAATTTTGGAAGGAGGGAGACCCTACCTGCAGGCTGCACTGCCCATCTTATTGATATCTCTCTTCTCCATTAGATGCTGGCGATGCCAAGCCTCCCGTGTATCAACATGTGCCTGTGGCCAATAGTTGCCCTGAGAGTGGGGAATCCTACCTATCCCTTGCTTTGGAAGTCGCGCTGATGGGGATGGGGCAGCAGCGGGTGATGCCAGAGGGCCTTTATGCTCAAGACAAAGTGTGGCGCAACGAGGAGCAAATCATTGCCCGCTTGCAGGAGCTGCAGCTGGACGCTGTGCTGGTGCAGACGCTACGCAAACAGTGTATCCTGCTCCTGGAAGGTGAGAGGACTGAGATGCTGCCCTCAACCGCTCTGGAGGAAGGAGGCTGAACCTACTACCCTGAAACAGTCTTAAATTCCCTGCATTAAGCAGTATATTCTGCAGAAAATCCCTCTTGATCACAATAACTTACACCAATCATGTATGGATGGTCAGAAGGATGTTTGATCGGAGCAATGTATGTATTATGGGATGGGGGTTGGGACCATAATGAGATAGGATCTCAGTATAGATATCACCCTTCCCTGAGCACTAGAAATCCCACCAAAACCAAAAACAAGCCCCTCTTCTTATGCTTTAACTTGATGCTCTCCATACAGGTTGTTTCCCCCATTTTCCCCTACACTCACAAACCCTCTTAAAACACACAATGCTGGTTTGAGGAGGTTTTTCAGTGAAAAGGAACCCGTTGCAGTGGGGATTGCAGCTCCTCTGTCGCAAGGCTCCCCACTTGCAGCTGTGTCGAGAAGGAAATCCAAGTCAGCCTCTTGCAAATTTCTGCTTTCCCCTTTTCCCATGCTCTCCACTGTGCCAGCATTTTCAAACCTCTGCAGTCCCCGTATATGGAGGAGGAGTTCAGTGTGTGGCCAGAGCAGCAAGGGGGGGGGGGCAGGGAGAGTGTCTTTTGCCCCCTGCTAGCTTCTGGTGCATCAGGAAGAAGGGGAGCAACAGCAGGCCTTCCGTGTGATGGTTAAAGGGGCTGTGCTTCTGATTTCTTTGGGTCTGCAATTTCAAAATCAAGTAGGCCCTTCTCGATACTTAGGAACCCAGCTTCTTTGGTCTGAATCTGTACTATGTAACAAAGGCCAGTTGGGAGGTATCCTCTTGCTTGCGGGACTGTTGAGCCAGCAAAACTCTCTGGCTTAAATTCAAAGGGTCTGGTTGCAGGATAGATGCTGACATGGCTCTGCTCCTGACTAGGTGGCCCTTTCAGTGGCCTTGGCGAGGTCATCCACCGTGAAAGCGTCCCCATGCACACCTTTGCCAAGTACCTGTTTTCTGCCTTGCTGCCCCACGACGCTGACCTGGCCTACAAGCTGGCACTGCGCTCCATGAGGTTGGTACCACCCTTCCCCTTCCTTCATTTAATAAAAGGCAGCTTGCAATATGAAGGTGGGAATAACAAGTGCCCCCCCCAGATTGCTCTGTGTCTTCAATTATTCTGTCCTCAAACTTCTCCAGCATCCAGTTTGCTACAGTACTATTTATTTTCCTGCAGGTTTTTCAAGGAAGAATTAGTATGCATTTTCCTTTAAAAAGGAATGCAAAGACAAAGTTACTGATTAGCAGGTGCAGTTGGTCTGTTTCATCAATAGGCTATTTATTCCTTACTTATATAGGTGTTGTTGTTGTTTTTGAAAACGGGTATTTTAGTCAGAACAGCATTCTGAAATTCTAAGGACCCAGTAGTTCTAGTATCGTCATATGGGTTTCAGGCAAATTGTAGTGATGGAGTACAGAACTGGAGGGTTGGGAATGCTCCCTGATGGGGACCTCACATAACACCCTTAGTAACCAATGCAAAGAGTCTGCTTATAGCTGCTCCTGCCAGATAGAAGAGCCGGTCCCCATGACACAACCAAGCTGACACACGGACATGCAAGATCCCAGGAGAGGAGGCTTTGCTTCAGCCTGGCCTTTGACTGCTGCACCATGGCTCACAATGTTGTTGGAATGGGGATTCCAGCTTAAGCTCTCTCCTCACTATCCATGAGCAGCAACCCTCAGCTATGGCCTGGCAGTAGGAAGGATGGGGGGTGGGAGAAAAGCAGCTGCAAAGTGTGCGAGCCCTGCACGTCCACGGAGTCTCACTGAGCCATAGTTTGTTTTGTTGTGTCGTGTGAACCAGATTGTGTAGTGCGTTGAAAAGAGTAAGCAGGCTAGGACTGGATAGAGCAATGCCTTTGGTCTCTTGGGTGGTACCTTTGTTCTTCTTATCAGGAAGGGCATAACAGGAAATGCAGGAAGCCATCAGGTGTTGTAGTGGCTTTGTGTCCCAGCAAACAGGTTGGTCTGGGAGGGAGAGTTCTGGTTTCCAGAAGGCTGGGGGGGGGGAGAGAGGCTTTAAATAGAAACATGTGAGCAGGTAGCTCCGAACTGCAGCAGATGCCCTGGGGCAAGACAGCCCCCCTTCCCCACCATCTCTAAGCAAAACCAGATGACTGCTGTGTGCAAATCATGCTTGGCTCTGACATAAAAGCACAAGAGGGGGATGTTTCTAAACTTATATTTTTCTTTACAAGTTTATAAATCACTCCTTAGTTCTCTCTAGTGGCCTTTCAAGTTTTGTTCAAGGCCGGTCTTGCATCCATATGTTGTAGAAGACCTCAAGGTTTACTACAGAGTTGTTACAGACAGCATACCATGGACAAAGAAGGCCAAAAAAAATTTTAGACTGACCCGACCCCTGGCAGGTATCCCTTCTTCACTGGCCTGACATTGCTGGTTTGGTTCTCCCTAGGTTGCCCGTTCTGGAGACGACAGCCTCAGGCGACGTCACCCACCCTCACCATATTGTTTCAGTGGTGCCTAGCAGATACCCACGCTGGTTTACTCTGGGACACTTGGAATCACAACAGTGTGAACTTGCTTCCACTATGCTGACAGCAGCCAAAGGTAGGTGAAGGACTCCTTGCGTAATGGATTGTAGCCACCAGAAACACTAGCTGGCTTGCTCACTATTTGGACCTGTGCAATGAAGAAAGCCAGTGTGGTTCAAAAAATCAATGAAGGACAGCTTTGGCCATTGGTGGGTGGGTTGACTCACACGTTTTGGGTGGTCCTTGGACAAGGTAGCCTCAGTGAGCACTCCCTTCCTATCTCTGCTGCCCCATAACTTGCTCTCTTCCTCTACGCACAGTCCACCCACATGGCATTTCCTTGAGAACTGGTTTTATGAGGCTCCAGCTAACTTCTGTCTCTGTTCCTTGACCTTGCAGCAAGGATTTCCAGTTTTATTTACAGGCGCTCACTTAATCAGTTTGGGGCATGCCCTATAGAGAAATGTGATCATTGCAACATTTCTGGCCTCTGTTTATCGGCAGGGCTTTGGCTTTCGTCACTTAAAACTCCCATTACTAAATTTCCATCTTTATTAGGATGTCTGCGGCGTGTAGGATGAGCTCTCCTGGCTCAGACCAAATGTCTAGCATCCCGCTCCCGACCCTGGAGAGCCACCACTAGGGTTCATCCACACTTCTTCCTGTCCTACTGCTTTTTCCTGGGGAAAACCACTCTCTAATGCTCAGTCGGAGCAAAGGGCAATTCAGGTTTTCTCCAGATTGACCTTTGCTCTGATTTAGCACTAAAGAGCATGTTTTCCCTTGGAAAGGAGCGGTGTGAGGGAAAAACCACTTGGGACTTGTGGCTAGAAAGTGCAGGTGAAAAGGAAAATCGTTTGGATTCATGCTTCCAAGACACTGGACAAGCAGAAGTGTGGAGGAGCCCCTGGTCAGTGTAGGCAATACTGAGCTAGATGAACCAATGGTCTGACTCAGTATACGGCAGATTCCATTGTTCCTAAGCACTCTTGTTGTTGTTCTCCACAGGATATTTGCTTGAGTTGAGAAAGGCTGAAGTGGGTAGAATTTGAGGGTTGAGGAGGGGTCAAGTGAACACTTAATAGAGCAGACGAAAAGGCTTTGATCTGAAATTCAAGGTGTCCCTTTTATGTACACTTCATCCCAATTCTCCCCAGCAAGGCTGTGAGGGAAAGGAAGAATCCACTTTTCTGCTCTGCTCCCAGATGTTTAGGAGTGCAGTACTGTCTAGTTTAATTGTGAGAATGCTGATGTCTTAGTAGGGAGTTGGCAACCTGCCAGGCAGTAGGTGAGCTCTTTCCTGTCTCCAATCCAGGGGACATGCTGCGCCTACGTACGGTTCTGGAAGCCATTCAAAAGAACATCCATTCCTCCTCTCTGATCTTTAAGCTGGCCCAGGATGCCTTCAAGATTGCCACACCTGCGGATAACAACTCTGACACAACCCTGCTCAATGTGGCCCTGGAGCTGGGACTGCAGGTAAGGGAGAGAGGCGAACGCTAGGAAAAGCGGGGAACTTTCCAGGGCTATGGCAAGCCTCCCTTGAAGCCAGTGGTAGAGTGTGGACCTGGCTCAGAACTTGGGCATTCTTGCTGCTTTTAGGGTGGACTCTTGACCTGCAACTATACCTGTTAATTAATGGACAGAATTTACCGACCACCTGAAAAGTTCAAAGCAGCTTAGACTTCATCCAAGATAGACTTCATCCAAGGAGCTTATGAAGCCAGTTCTGCTTATTTTCTGCAACAGAAATACATCCAGTCTTCATATCATTCTCTGGGTTATACAGTGATATACTGATCTAAGAAAGTGCAAGCTTTGTGACTGTCTCTGGGAAATAATCATTGTCCACTCATTTGCCTTTCCAGGTAATGCGCATGACCCTATCAACCTTGAACTGGAGACGGAGGGAAATGGTGCGATGGCTGGTGACCTGTGCTACAGAAGTAGGTTGGTATCTCTCATTCACACATCTTGCAGGGAGGCTGCTGCCCAAAGCGAGTCTGTACATTCTGATGAGCCAGTGGCAGGTCCTGCTCACACAAAAGATAATATTATTTAAGACAACACTTTCAAGTGTTAAAAGGACTTCACATCTTGCTGAAATCCTCATAACAATTATGTTAGATGGGCACTGATCATCCCCATGTCTCAAATGTGAGGACTGAAAGAGAAGGGCTTGCCTGAGAACTCTTGCTGAGTTTGTGGCGGAGGTAAGATTCAAATCAAGGGCATCTTGAGTCATTGCTCCATGTCTTGCAGGCTACATGCATCAGCACCCAAACATCCACAAATGTAGCCGTTTCCCATGTGATAAGATCCCTGCACTAGCAAAACAACAGCAACAGATAAATGTAATTTTATACTAAGGAAGATACCATTGTGTTCAGCTTTTAAAAACATCTGTTTTTTTGGCTAACATAAACCAGAGGCCTTCGACCTATAATGTTAAGCCAGACACTAAGCTTCCTGTGATCATAGCAGTTTTGGTTACTGGCACAGCCCTTCATTGTGAGCCTTGCCAAATTTAGCAGTGATGTCCAGCTTCCAGGATATAGACTAAGAGGTTAGGGTGTGGCTGACTTAGCCTGCACCTTTGTATCACTGCAGAGCCCAATGTCCATAATATTTATGAAGACTGTTTTGAAGCAGTCACTCGGCTCTTTTTTTGCCACTGCCACATACTCAAGTGCTCCAACATCATGCTTGCCACTTTACTATTGGTTGAAAAGCTTGTGCTCCGTTCTTGCAGGTGTACGAGCCTTAGTCAGCATCCTGCAGAGCTGGTACACCCTCTTCACCCCGACTGAAGCCACCAGCATAGTAGCAGCGACGGTGATGTCCCACACAACCATCCTGCGCCTCAGCCTGGACTACCCGCAGCGAGAAGAACTGGCCAGCTGTGCCCGTACACTGGCCCTGCAGTGCGCCATGAAGGATCCCCAGAACTGCGCTCTCTCCGCCCTGACTCTCTGCGAGAAAGACCACATTGCCTTTGAGACTGCCTACCAAATTGTGATAGACGCTGCTTCCACAGGCATGACTTACTCGCAGCTTTTCACCATTGCACGGTACATGGAGCACCGTGGGTACCCTCTGCGGGCGTTCAAGCTGGCATCTCTCGCCATGACCCACCTCAACCTTGCCTATAACCAGGACACGCACCCGGCCATCAACGACGTGCTTTGGGCATGTGCGCTCAGCCACTCTCTGGGCAAGAATGAGCTGGCGGCCATCATTCCACTGGTAGTGAAGAGCGTGCATTGTGCCACGGTGCTGTCTGACATCCTGCGCCGCTGCACCATGACAGCCCCGGGCCTTGCAGGGATTCCTGGCCGCAGGAACTCTGGGAAACTGATGTCCACAGACAAAGCGCCTTTGCGCCAACTGCTGGACGCGACGATAAGCGCTTACATCAACACGACGCACTCTCGGCTCACCCACATCAGCCCGCGGCACTACGGGGAGTTCATAGAGTTTCTCAGCAAAGCTCGGGAGACTTTCCTCCTGGCTCAGGATGGCCACATTCAGTTTGCGCAGTTCATAGACAACCTCAAGCAGATATACAAGGGCAAGAAGAAGCTCATGTTGCTAGTGAGGGAGCGGTTTGGATGAGCTTCTGCATTAGTTGAAAAAAAGGAGGAGGAAAGAAGGAAGGAACCCTGATCCCTGTTGGTGGAATCATGCCTACTGGGCCAGACGGACTATGTTTTCCATCCAGAGAGGATTCCTGGATTATTATTATTTTGAGGAACGTAAACCAAAAGCAGCACGGCAGGAAGGGTTTGCTTCCCACCCACTCGCAAACACCTCGGCAATACCAAAAGCTAACCAGGAAAAATTGAATACCTCTTTCCCAAAGGGCATGGCGGATGGAGGCTGAAATGCAAACCACCTCGAAGGAGGCATGGTAATGCGTTGCTCAGCCTCTTGTGTTGCCACCTTGGCTCTTGGCTGGTGGCCTTGTAAGAGGTGCAGCCTGCCAAGACGGGCACGTTTCACCGTTTTCTTTTTTGTGAAGATCCTTAACTGAAAAAAATACCTAACATTAACTGTTCTCAGGGATTGCTTTACTAAAAGTAACAGAAGCATTTATGATACTGTAAATACGATAGTATATGTGTCGCTTATTAAATTGTAAAGTTCTAATTATTTATAATTATTCTCTTTTTGTTTGGGGGATACTTGAAATGTGTTGTGGGCTGGGGATTTTGGTTTTGTTCAGCATATCCGAACATGAGAAAAAATGAACATTTCTCAGGTTCCCCGCTCCGCCAGCACTGTTGGTGAAGAGGGGCTGGTGGGTGGTGTCTGATGAGTAGAGAGGATGGACCAAGAGTTCATGCAGAACCACCGCGACACAACAGCCCTGGAAGAGAGGAGACGAAGGTGGAAATGGCAAAGCCCGCCATCAGAGTGCGTGGACTTGGCCCATGGGCTGTCAGCCACAGCACTCGCCCTGCCTCTGCTGGTTTATGCTGTGGTTCCAGTTATAGAATACAAAGACCCCAGGAAGCCAGATTGTTGGCTGTGAAACAGTTGGGCCCATAGTGTAAATAATCATTTTTTTTGGCCGTCCTCCACATGCCTATGGATAGATGCGTGCAAGAGCTGTATGCTATATGCGCGTGGGAAGATGCGTCTTTCCTTTGGCAGATGGGGAGCAGGGAACACATTTTTCTCTTGCTTATGTGTGTCTTTTATTTTCAACTCCATTTCTAAACCGTTGCCTTTGATGGCACCTGCAGAGTCTGGTGCCCTCTGGAGGACAGCCTTCCTGGTCCCATTTCTTGCTGCTCCACCTCCCACCACTGCTTAAGTGGTTCATCTTAATTTTTTAACTTCTTCCAATGAAAAATAAAGTTGGGGGGGGGTAGGAAGCAGGAGCAACACGGCTCTTCCACTTGTCTTTGTGTTCCCCTGTTCCAGTGTGTCCTAGTTTTAAAAGGGGCAGGGAGGGAATGGGGTGGGGTGGGGCAGGGGTCGGGCTGAAGGGTAGCTTAGAAAATGTGGATTAAAATTACCTACTGTCTGACTCCAGTTTTGTTTTTCACAATACTCTGAGAAAACTGGGCCAGGGAAACCCAGGTCACCCCAGTATTTGTTGCCATAGAAGTATCATTCTTCACGTCTGACTTATTTTATTTTGTGTACAACCTCTTGACCCAATGTTTAATAAAAAAGAAGGAAGATGTTCATACCACTTCTGTATCACTCCAGCCCTTTCTGTTGTCAGCAATGCCAATTAAAAGGGAATAAAAAGACAGCAGTTCAAAGGCAGTTGTTGAGATGGGAGGGATGTGAGTGAATGCAACCTTCTAAACCACCAGCCTTGCATCCTTTTGGTCTGGAAAGAACCACATGTGGCTTTTGCCTCTTCCTGTACTGAGTCTCCAGTTACTTCACCAGCAAATATTTATATGTCAATACCCCCTGCCTCAGATGGAATATACTTGTTGTGCAGGAACAATCCTATAAAGAGAGTATGGATCTTTAATGTATAGTGGGATACATTGGTGTAACATCTGTGAATATCGTGGCTTAAGGCCATGAAACCTGGAAAAACCTCTCCCCCCCCCCCCGAATCGGAACATGGCTGTAGGTCCTCTTTGGAGGCCCTGCTATACGTCCTGCCAATAGAAGATTTTGTGTGTGGCAGCACTTTGGAGGAATTCCTTCTCAAAGGAGGTAAAACTAGGCCATCCCTGAGGGTGGTTCGGAAGGCAGGGAAAGCAATGTTATTGGCACTTGCTTTCCATATATGACTGAAGAGTCAGACTCTCATTCTTTCAATTTTAAGGCTTGAGCTTTATTTTTTGCAAGCTGATTATGCCCTCTTTGGTTTTGTTCTTTTATCTGAACCGCTGGAGGTGGTGGTGTTACGTTAGACCTAAACAGCAGTGTAGAGAAAAAACTAACAGGTCCCTGCAAGAGCCCTGCTACTCTCTTAGCTGCTGATGCCACCTTTACTAGCTGCAGCCTCAACACTGTAGCATCCCCCTTCCCACTGTAGCATACCTGTTAACAAAGCGATCATTGCCTTCACCACCACAGTTCCTCCCATGCTATTCCAGTTCTAAGAAAAGCATCCACTGGTCTGTTTACATATCACACACAAGTAACAGACTTTGTGAGGGGCTGGTGCTGCTTGTGTCTTCTATAAACATGTTTCCTTATCATGACATGCGGCTGATAACTGTCAGATGCAACCAGGCTGAATGCTGAAGCAGACACAGGCACCACTATGGCAGCAGAGATATAGGAAAAGGAAGGCTGGATTTCTTTACTGGAGGAACCTGTTTAGCTGTTGCTGGATAATGAACAGCAGTGAGTGAGGCGCAGTGCAGCACAGCATGTTCATATTGAGAATAAATATCACAAGAGTCTTTTCCACTTATTCCTGGGTCGCCTGTTCAGCAGCAAGGACATGGTTGCTCATCCTTCCTGAGTGGGTTGTGCATATGCAGACCTTGACTAAGCCAGAACAGCAGCACCAAAGCAGAGGAAGATTCAATCATTTAACTAAACACCATGTGCTGGATTGTTAATCCAGATGGGAAACTGTTGTAAATACTTCACTTTGCGGTATGGCACATGGCCATCACTTCGTAGAGACACATGGCTATTGCTAAAGAGGGCCCCAAACTGAGCAATTGGGTGATACAAGGTACCCTGACCCACCTTCTATTGTTAAACGGCAAAAAACTTACTCCACTGTGGAGGACAGAGCATAAGAAAGGCCACACCTAGCCACTGGTTGGAAGGGGCAAGAAAAGGATCCACCCCTTTCTCAGATAAGCTTTGTAGTGTGTAGGGATAAAGCCAGGATCAAAAGCATTGAGTGCTTCAGGAAGTGCCCAAGACACATACATTCTCTCCCCCTCTACAACCCACCCACCATCCCAAGCATTGTGCCATTAAAATGTGGAAAGCATTTTAATAGTGCGCTATTACAAACCCACATCCTTGTTCTTTCTCTCAGTCCTAGTGACTGGCTCTCCAGCACTCGCAAACATGATCCTCTCTTGCTGCAGTCTCTTTGATGCTTTGTCCATTTTCCATGTGGCTCCCCAAGTCTTCAGGAACATTTCTTGAGATGGCGAGAGTGCCTATGTACAGCATCCACAAAAGCCCCCACGTGCTCCGGGCTCATGTCAGGATACAGGCCATGACCCAGGTTGGCAATGTAGTGCTTGGAGCCAAAGCCTTCCACCATCTTCTTCACCAGCTCCCCAATCTTCTCCTGACAAAAGTGAAAAAGAATCAGCAGGGCAAGACAGCTGAAGCAACCAACCTAGGCTAACTTATAGTGTATTGGAAGAGGGGGAGAGAGAGAGCGTATTTGACAGACTCAGTGCAGACAGTCCTTACAACCATTGTTTGCTAACTAGGAGCATCCTGTGGCTTTGTGTGTTGGGTACAACCTCGCCCATTATTGAAATGTGTCCCCCCCACAACAACAGTTTTCCACTGAAGTAACGTGACCTTAGCTCTAAGAAAGGTTCCCTGACATTTGTCTAGGGGGCTTGTGATACCTGCCTCTTTACCTTTGGTGCATAGAGGGCACATGGATCCAAATTCCCTTGTAAGGTAATGTCTTTCCCGATCCGCTGACTGCAACAGAACAAAATAAAACATCAGTACCTGCTCTGGAGGTTGAGGAGGGATACTTGTAGGCACCAGAGCAAGATGTAGCTCCTCATCATCACAAGAATGTGAGATGCTTACGAAATCAGATGGTTTTAAAACAGGAAGAGCAATGGTTGGAAGCCGTAAGAGCTAATGATGGTTGCCTACATCTACTTGACACCTGTGTCCCAGGTGCCTCTTGGGTCTAATTCCGATGTATCTGGCTAGCCCTAGTTAGAAGGTTGTACCTAATTAAACTTATCCAAGTTGTACTTATGTTGCAAAGTCATAAAATATCGGAGTTGGAAGCCTCTAGCGAAGAAGAGCTCACTGCCCAACTCTTCCCATTAGGACATTTCTAACAAGATTTAGCCAAAATTCTGCTTCCTTGTGGTTTCCACCCATTCCTTCTAGCCCTGCTTCCTGAAACAGTAGAGTGAAATTTACTTTGTTCCGCTGACATGTGATAGAACCATAGAACTGTAGAGTTGGAAAGGGACCCTGAGAGTCTTCTAGTCTTCAGATATTGGAAGACAGCTATCATGTCAGGTCATAAAACAATACCATTTCCTTGCTTCTGAAAAGCTGGAGAGAACTAATTTCCCTAGGCAGAACAATTGTGCCCCATTTGCTGCACAGTCTAGCCATCATCCTGGGAAACTGGCCTCTAGTCTTAGAAGACATTTCAAAGATCATCTTGGCTGGGGGGGCTCACTCAGCTCTAGGCGTATGAAGCAATCAGCTCTGTTTCCCAACTGCTGCATGTGAGCAGGGTTTGGCTCTTCATAGCAGCAATCCAATGGAGGAGCTCCCTGCACCTATAAACTGGGGGCTCCTTAGTACTTTACATAAGCCTCTTATTTACTGTTCCCCAGTCCATTCCGCTTAGCCAGTAGTTGTTGTATCCACAATACCGTATGAAGCAAAATTTATGGGAAACGAAAGGATTCTGATATTGGCAAAAGCACTTTAGAAATCCTACCAACCCTCCTAGCAGTCCCTACGGAAGGCCAGTCAATTTCTCACCGAGCAGCCTGGGGGGAGATGGTCCAGTCCAGGCCAATCACCTCGTAGCCACATTGTGCCAAATCCTCTAGGGCATAATGTGCATCCTTGGCAAAGATGATCTGAGAGAGGAGACAAAACAACAGGACAACGTGGTGGGCAGGGCTACATGCTTGGCACCAAAGCAAGACTGGGGAACCTGTGGCCCCCCAGACGCAGTTTGGCCACCTTTGCCATCATCCCTGGCTGGTACTAGTGCTCCTGCGAGTTAGGAGTCCAGCAGAATCTGGAGGGCAACATGTCTCCTCCATTGTAAGACGTTCACATCCACAAACAAGCAGAGCTTCTCTTGGTGCACGATGGGAAAGGGGGAACAGGACAACGGAGAAGATATGCAGGCAGATCTTTGCAGGCAGGTCCTTGACCGCTCTGGCTTGCCCAGTTGGCATTGCTTCATTACTTGGCTGCCTTCTAGTGGTGAAACACGACTACTACAACTTTGTACTTTGCTTTTATTTTAAAAGGGGGGTTCCTCCTTAACACAGACACATCACCCCCAAGCTAAAAGGAAAGACAGAAAACAGGGAATGGGGACAGGCAGCAGACAGACCAAGAGATACCTCCAGCCTCGAATATCTTCCATCACCGCCCCTCCTGCCATCCCAGAATTGGCTTGGAATGCAGGTGATTTCAAGGGAGGTTGTGTGGGGCAGATTCCCTCCAAGCAGTCAACAGCTTGGTATATAATCTAGGAGCACAGGAAGTTCCTTCTGCAGGATTCCTTCACTTCCAGTCAATACTGCTCTTCCTGCTATCTCAAAGGAACTTGAGAAGTTGCCTCATGAGCCAGGTCAGACCTAGTTTGCACCATATTCCCTGACTGGCAACACCTCTCCAGGGTCTCAGATTTATTTCCTTCCTTCCTATTATTATTATTATTGTTATTATACCTTGCCCATCTGGCTGAGTTGCCCCAACCACTCTGGGTGACTTCCAACATAAAAACATAATAGAACCATAAACCTTCAAAAGCTTCCCTGTACAGTACAGCAGAGCTTTCCAGACTTTTCATGTTGGTGACACGCTTTTTAGACATGAATCGTTTTGTGACACAGTAATTCAGCTTTACTAGCAAACCGGAGGTTAAACGAAACCCCTTTCCAGCCCTGGGAGGAGTGTGGGGAGTGTTTGCACAGCAAACCTACACACTGCAGCTGACACACTTAATGTGTCGCAACACAGTTTGGAAAGCTCTGCTATACAGGGCTGCCTTCACATGCCTTCTAAAGGTTATATAGCTACTTATCTCATTGACATCTGATGGGAGGACATTCCACAGGATGGGCGCAGCTACCGAGAAGGCCCTCTCTGCCTGGTTCCCTGTAACTTCACTTTTCGCAGTGATGGAACCACCAGAAGACCCTTGGTGCAGAATCTCAGTGTCCGGGCTGAACGATGGGGGTAAAGACGCTCCTCCAGGTATACTAGGCAGAGGCCGTTTAGGACTTGGAAACCTGCTACCTTGTCCTTTCAATGGAAGATGCCATAATTTGAACCTGGCACCTCCCACGTGCATATCCTGAGCTTTATCATAGAGCTATACTCCTTCTCAGTGCAGAGGTAGGGATGTCCCAGATTATCAAACTGAGTACTGAGTGTGTTAAGGAGTAACCTCCAGCACATGGGTGTGTACAGTACTAGTAAACAGATGCCAAAAGCCAAACTTCTCCAGGATTTAGCAAAGTTTGTAGCCCACCTCATCCAATCAGGATGAGTTGGGGGAAACATTTTTTTTAAAAGAGAGGGTAGAATTTTCCTGCTCCCCAATTCTTACAGTAGGAGCCTGACTTAAGGGAAGGATACCCAGTCCTGCTCTCACCTTGTCCTCTGCTCTCTTTCTGACTCTACAAGAATTTCCTTTCAGCCTTGTGGCACCATGGTCCTCTGCATTTAATTGTGCACAAGGCACACTAGAGAAGATGCCCACACATACACCAGTATTGCCCATCTATATTTCTTCTGGAAGGCAGCTCCCAAAGGCCTTCTGTCCTACCCTCGGTATGGACAGATGGAGCGGCCTTCCATGGCTGCTGCTTCAATATCACCATGTGGTATCTGTTTTTAGGATGAACAGAAACTCCAACAGTCCTTCCAGCTCCAAGATCTGCTGATCCTATGAATCCCACAAGGAACCCAAGAGATCTGTCCCTTACCATGGGCACCAGAGGCAGGTCGTCTTCCCGTAGCTTGCTCTTCACTCGCTTGGCAATGCAACGGATGGCGGGGAGGGCAAACTCTGCAAACTGCTCTGGCCCCAGGTGTCCTGCGTGGGACTCAAAAAGCTGTAGAGCCTGCCAAGAGAGACAGCACCAAGGAATCAGCATCCCTCTTGGCTGACATCTCTCTCCACTCACCCACACCCCAAGGAAAGGTTGCCCTTGGCACCAAAAAGTTTGCCCACGCCTGGCACAGAACAATGCATTTTCCCCCCTAATCCACTCTCCTGACACAAGGCAAGCGATTCCAGTAAACAATCTCGAATTCTTCAACTGGAACCAATGCTATAATTAAACTGCCTTAGGCTGCCATCCTAAACCCCCTATTTGGAAGTAAATCACACGGGGGCGGAAGAATGCCAGTGGGGCTTAGTTCTGAGTACATATGAATAAGATCAGAGTGTTAATTTACAGACCTTATTCTCATCTAAAAGGTTGTGCTCTAGGAGGTTGTCACAAGCGAAGGAAATCAGCTGGAAGGCTACTACTTCTCATGTTCCAGCCGTAAGTTATGTGAATGTGTGAGGGAGGGAGGAATCGCAGCAGCTGACCCCACCTCCCATGCATTCCACATAACGCAAGAGGGAGCATCTGGGGCACACTGCTTGTCCCCATGATGGGGAACCCTGCCATGCTCCCCAATCACATGCATAGCCCAGTGTCACCTTAGTGCTGAATGAATAAAACCAGGGAGGGCTGAAGCCAGCTGGCATGATCCTGGGGAGGAGGAGAAGTTTGCTGTGTTATGCAGAGTGCCATCAGACAGCAATTTTGGCAAAGGAGGAAAGCTGTTTTCCTTTTCTTTTATTTGCAACCACAAGTGTTAAAAGCCTATTCCTAAAAACAAAGTGATTGGATTCTGTAATAAAAGGTTACATAATAAGATTACGATTAGCAGCATGGCACTACTGATTTCTTGCCGGCACCCTTTACCTTCCTAAAGTAAGCTTTCTTTCCAGATCTCATTTGTCTTAAGGGTCGTGGCTGTAGAAGACGAAGGGTGTCTCAAAAGTGCCTTGAAAAATGAGTGGCAAATTTGTCCAACTTACAACTATGCCTGAAAGCTTGTGGGCAGGAGCTGCCCAGGAGTCTACAGCTCTTCTCAAGCAGGATGATGCCACTTTCTTCTTCCACTCACCTGAGCGCCTGCAGCCACCTGCCCCACCAGGTAATCCACAATTACATCAGTCAATAACGTGAGTAGACGGTGACTGGCCTCAGGGTGCCGGTAGAGCCAGGCCTTGGCTTTGGCCATTGTGCTGGAGCCGCCACCTTCGATCATATAGGACATCAGTGTCCACTAGGAAGCAGACAACAAGCAGAAAGTGAAAGCAGGCATGAATTCAAAAGCACTTGTTCCAATGCCTCACCATGCCCAAGCCAGCTTCTGTAAGGCAAGTGGTTCTTGCAGAAACTGTGAGGCAGCTCTGTTCTTCTTCTTATTTTATTTACTATTATCATTTATTGAATTTACATACTGGCCTTCACCTGCATATCTCAGGGCGGTTCACAACATATCAGGTTACTTGTTCAGTTCAGAACCAGGCCTCAACCCCTCTGGGTTCCTAAAAACCAGAAGCTGCATTTGTCTTAACTGATGCCATTCGCTTCTAAAGATGTCATGCATTGCCTCTCCTGCCCCAAAGCTTACATGCCCAAGCTTTGATGCTTCCACTCTTAAGTTGACTTTTGGCCAACTGTAATCAGTCAAATGCATGACAATTTTTAATGTTCACCTAAATGAAATGCAACATACTTATTTTAAGCACTATCTTAAGGAGATACTTGGCACACCCTTTCCAGTGTGTCTTCCCTGCCCAGCAGAAAATGCTGGAAAGGAAGGCATAGAAAAGCCTCCTTTCTCAGCCACCTGCCACCCATCAGTTAGTTCCACAAATATCATCCTATGAAGTCAATGTTTGAGCAGCAGCAAGCTAAGGCAGGGAGTCAGGGACCCAATGGCCTTACTAGGAGAGAGCATGAACTATGCCAGCCTGTAAGTGACACCCCCCATGACACTCTCTCCTCCGCAGAGGTTGTCAAATGCTGCAGCTACAAATCCACGGTACCCAGAATCCACCTGGCCTCATGCAGCGGCACAGATGGCCAGCACATCCCAACATTTCCTAGCGCCCACCAGCATTTTTAGAGAATGACACAGTCTCTTTGGGAGACGCCCATTTCCAAAGAACTATACTTACCGGGGCGCCAGAGAAGCCGATCAAGGGCACCTTCCCTTCCAATTTGTGCCGGGTCAACGTGATGGCCTGGAAGACGTAGCCAAGCTCTGTTGCCACATCCACTTTCTGGCGGAGTTTCAGCAGGTCCTCGACTTCCTTCAGTGGCTCAGGGAAGGTGGGTCCCTTGCCAGGCACCATCACCACCTCCATGCCTAGTGCCTAGGAAAGCAGTAGGATGTTAAGGAATTTCTTTCTATAAGCGGTACAGCTGCCCCCCACCGCCCCTCCCCACGTCCAGCATCTCTTACCTGCGGCACCACCAAGATGTCCGAAAAGATGATGGCAGCATCAAGAGGAAAGCGCCGTAGAGGCTGAAAGGAAGAAGAAAACACAGACCTTGTAGAGGGTGCTCCGCCCTGTTTTTAAGCTAGAAATGACACGTGTGTAGAAAGAGAACCACCCTCTCATAGGAGAGAGGAAATATTTGAAAATACAAAGGCAGTAAGCCTGAAAACTCAAAATCCAGGAAAAACTGGAGGGGGGAAGAAGGGCAAGATTTCTGCTCAGGCCCAAAAGCTAGTGCACTATAGACGTAGCGTATGAACACCAGAACATAGGATGCTGCCTTAGGATACTGAATCAGACCACTAGTCCATCTAGCTCAGTGCTATCTATACTAACTGGAAACTCTTCTCCAGGGGTCAGGTAGGAGTCCAGTCCTACCTGGAGATGTTGGGGATTGAACCTGGGACCGTCTGTGTGCAAGGCACGTGCTCCAGCCCCTCCTTCATGAAAGAGAATGCCAGGCAGTGGTGTTGCAGACATTCCAATAGGCAGCCCGAACCCTGCAGCCTAGATTTTCAGCAGACAGTGATACAGTCCTGCCTGTGTACTGCACAAGATGATCTTCCCGCAGCCTGGCCTTCTTGGCCCTTTGAGTCCACATCTCCCCTGATTTACCACCACTGTATTATTACCAAAATATTCAAATTCAGACAGTATCACTTCCTGTAAAGGTAAAGTGGGTGTGCTGTATGTGGAGCACAGCATGGGACATGGGGAAAGGCATAAATAGGTTCCCGTGCGCTGGAGGGTATGCAGGGACCCATTCCTGTCTTTCCCAGAGTCCATTTTAAGTACAGATATGTAGGAAAACTGCACTGATACACAGGCTACATCAATACGCAGGACAATGTTGGTTTGTGGAGCTTCTCTCTACACCCATCCACCCCAAAAAAGGGCGGACAATGGCTATGCATATAAAACAGAACTTGCTTGCCACTTGCTTCCCTTCAGGATAGACAGAGCTTAAGGCAGGATACTGGGGCGGGGGGGGGGGTTGGAGCTCAAAGAATGTGTTCTCAGTCCACAATCCCCACAGTTCTTGGAAACTCTATTACAATGTTTTTAAAAGGAAAGGAGTCTAGTATTCAAAATTGCAAAAATAAAGGAGCTGTGATTTTTTTAAAACAAAAATGGCAGGAAAAGACTACAAAGATAACAAGAACCAAAACGATAATCTGTTCAAGTTGACTCAAAAGCTAAAACAGCCCAAAACAGAATGAGATTAGAATGTGTAGAAAAAGAGAAAGTGTGTTTGTGTGTGTGTGTGTGTGTGTGTGTGTGTGTGTGAGAGAGAGAGAGAGAGAGAGAGAGAGAGAGAGAGAGAGAGAGACCAAGAGCGTTATGAACATTAAAAAAAATACAGTAATGTTTACAGGTGTGCTGTCAGAGGGACAATGAACACTGAAAAACATATTGACAGGTTGTATAACGAAGTGAGGCAAAACAGAAGGAAGCACTGTATAAATGCAGTCTTTTTATTTATTTATTTTTTTAAAAAAGAGGTGGAAGAATTCCTCAAGCAGTCAGCTGCGCATAGAATTTTGGGGTTTCTTTTACAACTGAACAAAAAGGAACAAACGTTAAGCCGTTAATAACATTTTTGAAGTGAAAGACAGTGCTGTGCAGGGGGGAGAGCGTTAATGAATGTTACTAAAATAGACTTAATAGAAATATTTGTAATGATGTTGCGAAAAAGAACATGGGGAGGGGAAAAAATCAGGGACCCATGCAAGTGCAAGGCATGAAAGTGCCAAAAGCAGAAAAAAGGGAGGAGGTCCGAGAAGTAGACACATTATAAAAGAAAAAAGGGAAAGCACACTGCGCAGATGTATGTTATTTGAGAAGGAAACAGGTCTTAGAAAACAATCGTGCATCATCTGTCTTTCAGGACATTGCCAGAGCGTACGACGTGCCTTTGTGCATTTGAAAGCACACTGAGTCCAATCAAATGCTTCCATTTTGAATTAGGCAAGCTGATGCACATGTATCAATAGTCCACTTACAGGCATTCAAAACAGTGTGTATGGGGGGGGGCTTGCATGTTAGCCCCCACTCCAACCTCCCCATCCCCATGTGGAAGCTTCAGATCTTTGGAAGCTGAGCATGAAGATCTGAAGGCAGTTTCTAAGGGCATTCTACTAGCCACAATGGGCTACATTCTGCCTCCATGGTCGAAAGCAGCAATGCTTCTGAATACCAGTTACAGGGAGCTGCAGGAGGGAAGAAGCCTTAGAAGCGTCCCTGCAGTCAGGACCTCTGCCTTATCAGGGTTCCAGTCATGGATGTTTTAAGCAAGTTCAAATGAATGTCTTCAGAATAGAGCCAACATGTAGTGACACTGGAGCAGAGGCTTCATTCACACACCCTGCTACCCTTCCTGCTACATGGAACACCCAACAGAGACATTATTGCTCAGCCAAGCACTGTCTGTGCAAGGGAAAGCGTAATTGTCACAGTGGAAATATCAATTTCCTATTAGTAGAGTTGCCAAGACTTTCGTATCTTGGTTCTCAAACTTAATCCATTCCAGAAGTCCGTTTGACTCCCAAAACCATTTGAAAACCAAGGCTACAGGAGCTTCCTGCACTCAAGCGGAAGCTGCGGAAGCCATGTCAGACGTTCAGCTTCTGAAAAACTTACTTCCAGGTTTGCGGTGTTCAGGAGCCGATTTGTTCGACAACTAAGCCATTCGGGAACCAAGGTACTACGGCATGTTTTAGCTAGTGAGCCCTTTCTTTCATATTTCTTTTTAAAATATTTATATTGCATTGAAAGAAACACAAAAGTGCATTTATCAAAATTATGATGTTCTGTTAGTAATTTTACATTTGTGGCAATAACTTATTGCTTATATATCTATCTTTCATATTTTATCTCAATCCCTCTTTCATATTTCAAGCTAACAGATGCATTTTCATTTGTGCCTGCTGGAGACAACACATTCATCGCAAAATGGGGTGGAATTCAGCTAAGTTGTTGCATGAGTAAAATGAGCACTTTCCCTCCCCTACTCCCCTCAAAACCTGCTCTGGAAAATTGGGGAAACAGTCCAGATCAGGTTTAGAGGGCGTGTGGACGGGAGCTAGAGGGAAGTCCATTGTGCAAGGAGACCTTGTTCCACTTGTGAACAGCCTACTTCTCACTATGTTGAATGGACACTATTGTTTTTATATTCAAGGAACAGTGTAGAACAACATACCAAATTATTTCCTGAAGAATGCTTAGATACACCCAATGAAGAAGTCTGCAATGCTTCTAAAAACTGGGGTGGTGGTGTTTTTTTAGCCTGAGAGCTACATTCCCTCCAGGGGAATGTTCCAGGAGTCACAAGGCAGAGGCAACAGTGGGCAAAGCAACAAATGTAAGTTTTCCCTTTGCACAATGAGCTAGTTTCTACACACCCCTCTCTCTCCTCCACCCAGGCAAGCAAGAAGCATTATCAGAGCTCATGACACATTCCAGCCAGACAAAAAGAAGGGTGTGAAGCAGAGACAGTCCCAAGGGACAGATAAGGCCACAGTTGGTCCCTGGATCTGAGGTTCTCCACCCCTGACCTAAATATATAAATTTCCCATGCAACTGAATAGCAAATGCAGCAAGGAGGACATTAAAACCCAAATCAATAACTGCTATTTAGTTTTGCTATTTAGACGGAAGAGACAAATGAAATTGGTTAGGGAAAGACAGATGAGATGGTGAGTCTGGGGAGCCTCTCATAAAACTATGCTGGTGACCATCTTGTGGGAGCAAATGTCACAGTTTATACTCTGGGGTATATTCTGCTCCTGCCACAGTCTGCAGAACAGGAATAACCCTCAATTGTGAATGGGGGGGGGAGAGAACTCTCCCTCCTGGAACCTTGCACACTTGCAGAATAAGTTCACAACACACCTGCAGAGTAAGTTCACAACACTTCTCTGGTGATCGACAGGTAGCAAAGAAATCCTGAGCTGCTCGCGTCTCTCGGAACTCTGCAAAAAAAGAAAATGGAGTGGAAGGTAGATGCCTCTCAAAAGGAATGCAACTTAAGAGAGATGCGGGGAACCTAGGAGCTTCCAGATGTTGTTGGATTCCAATTTCCATAATGTTCCACTGAACATTCTGGGTGGTACTGATGGGAGTTAGATTCCAGCAACATCTGGAGGGCCATAGATTTCCTCCATCTGTGGACTAGAGGAACCGGCCCTCGGAAATGGATAAAGGCTAATTATGTCAATCACAGAGGTTTAGCAAGGAAAATAACCTAGGCGCAGGACACTATCTATCAATGCTTTTCAGAGCTGAAGTTTTCCCCAGATCCATTTTGTGGGCAGATACTAATAGTCGGATTCTTGCTTTCAGAATCCTCCAAAGACTCTGGTCTTGAGAATTTCTTTCCCTCT
Source organism: Podarcis bocagei (assembly GCF_964188305.1). Classification (NCBI taxonomy): domain Eukaryota; kingdom Metazoa; phylum Chordata; class Lepidosauria; order Squamata; family Lacertidae; genus Podarcis; species Podarcis bocagei. The sequence continues at coordinate 53,988,381 of NC_138129.1, forward strand.
CCCTCCTACTCATTTTCAGATAATCACCTCTCTCAGAACTCAAGGCCAACCAGCAGGCCATCCCAGCCCCAAGGACAAGATCCAAACATCTTTGTCCCAAACACCTCAGTCACTTCACTTACCTGGGAGGTACCTTCCGGCTTGCCTCATGCACCAAACAGGGGTGTATTCTGTCTCTTCTCCATGTGCTGCTCGGAGGAAGGTATCATTCTTCAGTTCAGGGAATTCTGTGAGACTTATCAGGGAACAGAAAACAGTCATTCATCCAAAGGCCTGGGTGAAGAGGTGTGTTTGACCATTTATAAAAAACCGTCCAATATAATGTGACTCCCAAGTGAAAGAAGATTCTCCATCTCCTTCCCCTTTCAAATATTAAATTGACGACCAGGGAAGGTAATAAGTGGCACTCACTAACTAAAACTTGGAAAAAATATTTACAGACCATTTCCTCTCTCACTACCATGTTGCGGTTTTCTTTGCTGCAAGAGGGGTGCAGACAGTTTTACTTTATCAAACAAACTATTGCATTACAATATGAGGGAAGTCAGAGGGAAAAAGACACACAAACACCAGTCCAGTCCATGGAACTATCATAAATGATCAGTGCCAGACAGGAACAGTTATTCTCCTCTTAGGTAGTTAGTACAACTACAGGTTCTACATTCTATATATATTAGTCCTTTGGAGGACTATTTCTAATTTTATTTAACAGACATGCTGTGGACCACCTGAGTGAAGTTTATGGACTGCTGGTGCTTGACAGACCACAGTTCGGGAACCCTTGCTTTACACTGTGTCATTTGCATCAGAGCTAGATTTGGGCTTAGCCCTTGCACAGTGTTCAAAAGCCTGGTTTGCCATGGCCACATGTGCAAACACAACTGTATGTATATTACATCAGAAGTAGAATCCATCAAGCCCACTGGGGCCTACGTTTCAAGTAAACATGTGTAGCATTGCCAGGCTTAATAAAATGGCTTGCAAAGTGCTTTCACGCTAGCCACAATGAGAGTAATACCATCGTAGAAGCTGAAGTAGAGCAACCCAGGTGAAAGAAAGAATCTCACTGCAGCAAGGAATGTCTGCTTACAGCACGCAGAATCATCTCAAATGCGGGCCGGAAGGGGGAAAGAGAAAAAGGAGCCCCTCCTTTTTCCTCATACTCTGTAGCACTGCGTCTTAATGTCTAATGGATAAAAGCAGCGCAAAGCAAGGTGGAAACGCTTCTTAACCCAAACTTTGCCTACTGGTGCTCAGAGGAACCGACATTCGGCGCAAAGCAGACAACTCGGCACCGTGTCAGCCCTGCCTGCACCGGCAACACGAGCTCAACCCCAAGTACTGCACGGGTGGACCTGCATGTCAGAAAAGGCGTCAGGGGCTGATGTGCTGCTTCCCCGCAGCAGCTGAAGACCCAGAAGCCCGGCCAAGGGAACAAGAGGCAAATGTCCCTCATCCCCTGCGCGGAACCCTTGTCCCACCCCACGAACCCACGACCACACAATGCCTGCCCTCTCGCTTCCACTCACACGACCGGCCCGTTCTTCTCCATCCCGCCCGCGCTGCTGCGGCCGGCCTACTCCCGAGTCCTGGAGGCGAGAACAACACGCCTCTTCCTCCCCACTTCCGGGTTCATTCCCCAGCTCCCCCGATTGGTGCTCGTGGGATCCACCCACGGCTCCCGCTGGGCGTGGCCAGGGCAGGACCGGCATTACCGTAATGTGCGCTGTAGCAAGTCTCCCGGAAAAGTTAGGACGGGAGGCGCACAGCACACGCGCCGCCGCTTGTCTGGGGCGCTGGAAAGAGGGCAGAACCAGCACCGCGGAGCAGGGCTCGTAGACGCCCAAGTGGTGGGGCAGCAAAAACCCCTCTGGTCTATTTTGAGCATAGACATCCAACAAGTAACTGGCATTAGAACTCCTAATTAAATTAAATACAGTACAGAGAGCATTGCAACAACCCATATAGTTCATGGGAGCTAGACAAATGCACCAAACCCTTGGGTCAAGGCAGCAATTGTGCATGCAGAAATGAATTAAAAGACAGAAATATGCATTCATTTCCCCACAAGTCCACTGCCCGCCCTCATGTAGCCCCCGTATTCACAGCCAAGGGGAATGATTAAGAAGCTGGGTTAGTACATCTGCTACTAGTTCTACATCCATAAAATATGTGGTATTTTCCTGTCCTAGCCGATGAATGCCACTCCCTGTGCTTGGCTGATAAAAACTTTGGACCACCTCCTCCTTGGATACATTGTGCTCTTTGCTTGGAGATAAAAATTACCCTAACCACAGCACCACATGGGACCAATAGATAAAAATGTGGGAAGGTGTTGCCAAAGGCTGCTTTGTCTGTGCCTCACATATTACTCTGGAATCCACAGCTCAGTCATGATATACATACACTAACAGCAAACACAATTCTCAGAGATCCAGTCCTTATGTAACCAAAGGTGCAACATATATGTGCAAGAAGGAAGTATTATAGCAGGCTCGGGGAGACCCCAAGATTGGCAGAAGAACAAGCAAAAACCTCCACAGCAAAATTTGTCATCAGGCCGAGCAGAAGTTTCCAGAAGCCACTTGGCTTTTTAATCCCGTGTGGGTTGTGCATTTGTGTTCACCGATCCTTGTACTGTAGTGTTGCTTAACAATGTTCATCAACACTGGTAAGCCTAAGAAGCAATGTGACTCCAGATCATCATAGAACATTAATGATGAGGGAGACAGACGTGAGAAACAGTGTTAGGTCCTTCTGTAAGAGAAGATACAGAGGTGAAAGTGTCAAGATTGTACCAAGCAGATTTACCACTAGGTAATTGGGCACCTCCAAAGAACAGTGACATCTAAAGGGCACAACTCAGCAACAGAGAACATGTTTAAATGCGTTAGAGAACCTGGTGGTCTCCAAACTCCCATCAGCCAAGGCTAGTATAGCTAATGATCAGGGATGGTAGGAGTTGTGATCCAGACCAGCAAGGCGGGGCAGGCCGCAGGTCCCCTAGCCCTAGTTTAAGGCCACTCTTTATATTACTACTACGTAGTGTCAATTTCCTAGCGCCTGATCAGAGATCCTTCCGCCTGTCCTGGTGTTTGTTTTGGAAACGCGAACTTTTATGATATGCCTCATCGCCAGCCATTCACATGAGCCCAGGAACTGAAGTGAAACGCAGTCAGAGATCTTGCGCGCCGACCTTCCTTGGCCACTTTCACCTTAGGCCTAAACCTCCCTCGCGGGGTCCGGCGCTTGCCGCCGACCCATTCCCATTGTGCGGTTCCCCTGGCTTCTTGCATGCCAGGCTTGCTCATTCAGCCGTCCGCCGATAGAGGCTGCTTTACGGTACACCCGGCAGAACCTAGGAGGAAGGAGGGCGAGAGTAGCAGGAAGCAGCCGCAGCCGCCCTCCTCCCGGTCGCTGCGCTGGGGAAAGACTCGCCGCCTGCCAGAATCGGGACGGGAGGGAAGGGGCCACCGGCGGAGCTGCTCCTGCGGCGGCTGCTCCCTCTGGGCCAACCCCGCCTCGGCGGCTGCAGGCGGCCAGGATGATGCCCCCGACGGCGGGCGAGTCGCCGCACCAGCTGCTAGGCCGGCTGCGCTTCCTGAGCGAGGCGATCGGGTGCCTGACGCGCGCGGAGCCGCTGCCCGCCGCCTTGTGCTACGTGCCCCGCGAGGTGCAGTATAAGATCTGCAAGGACCCCAGCGCCCCCGGGCCCGCCTCGGCCTCCGGCCGGACCCTGCTGTCGGTATGGGAGAACCCCAGCAAGGCCGGCGCCGGCTCCGGGTCGGGCGGCAGGAAGGGCCTGGGCAGGGGCACCATCGAGCTGCGCAAGGGCTCGTGCATCCGAGCCAGCGGCGAGGAATACTGCAACGGGCACGGGCTCTGGGTGAAGCTGACAAAGGTGAGTGTGGCAAGGTGTAGCCTCCGGCGGGGCCTGCAGCGCACGGGCACCCGCACCCGCTGAACGCGGAAGTTCGAGGAGGGTAAATTGCCAGGGCTCCAGCCTGCTAGCGCCACATTCCTCCGACCATGTAATGATTCCTGCTGTCCTTAATTCCTGGTGTGAACTGGCAACCCAGCCAGGATGCTTTTTGAAGAGGATGGAAATGCACTCTACCCATGTTCAGAGGCACTTGAGCCGTTATTACAATTTCAAATGTTTTGGGGTTGACACCCCCCCCAACTTACATAATTTGCATGCTAGAGCAAATGTAGATGTAGGCTTAAGACACATGTAACAGAGATAAACATAGGCATCTCATCCTCTCTTTCCCATTGCTTTTTGGGGCTGTGTCCTACATGTGCACTCAAGCATGGTGTCACAGGGCACAAGTATTCCTGTACACTGTTTACAGACATAGATTACTATCAGCTAGTTTTATGGTTCCTTGATACGAATTTAGCTGACAGAAGAGCCTTTCAGCTTTTCCTGGCCCATATGTTGTTTTTTTCCTGCCTTGGTTATCATTTTCCCTTTTAGTATTAGTGTGGCAATAAACTGGCTGCCACATTTTGCACTTGGGAAATAGCAACAGTAAGGAATATGCAAACAGCTGTAATACCAACAATGTTCCTTATCATAGTTGGGGAGATTTTTTTGATAACTGCATGGCCCTCAAAGGCTATTGCTAGTAAACCTCAGTAATTCCTATGCATGTATACCTGGGCATCCTCCTACAATCTTTTAGAATTCAGCAAATTTCTTATAATTATAATTGGAAGGACAGTTTAATACCGTTTTGTTGACAGTGCATGCATGTGCATTCTTTCAAGTGAGAAAGGGGACTGTTGTTGGTCTGTAGAGACTAGAAAAAGTAGTCATAGACACTCATTAGCACAGACTAAAGACATGCATTTTGGTTTTTAATCAATTAGTAGGAGCTGTGCATTTCTCTATGGATAATCAGTGTTCCTAACCATCTGTGTAAATCTCTTTGTATGATGTATGAGGATTTGATAAACTGTTTGGATTTCTTAGTTATCTCCAATGTCGTATTTTGTACTGGACATACGATTTCATATTCTTCCCTCATAGGAGCAGCTGGAGGAATTCAAGATTGGCTGTGATCTGGAGGAAGGCTGGGTACTCATGTGTAAGCATGCAGATGGTGGGGACAGGCTGGTGCCAGTGGAATCGATGGAGAGAATCCAGAGGCAGCAACAACTCTTTGGGGTGGATTATAAGCCTGTAATCAGGTACTGAAAACCATCTCTACATTTTGTTTGGATTGATTGGCTTTTGAGGAGGACCATTGGGGAAGGCACTCATTGTAAGCAAATACATGTTGTTGTTTAGTCGATTAGTCATGTCCGACTCTTCGTGACCCCATGGACCAGAGCACACCAGGCACTTCTGTCTTCCACTGCCTCCCGCAGTTTGGTCAAACTCATGCTGGTAGCTTCGAGAACACTGTCCAACCATCTCGTCCTCTGTCGTCCCCTTCTCCTTGTGCCCTCAATCTTATCCAACATAAGAGTTTTTTTCTGGGAGTCTTCTCTTCTCATGAGGTGGCCAAAGCAAATACATAATACTATCAATGAATGTGTGACTTTCAGAAATACCTATGGTTGCAAGCTAAATTAGTAGCTTCCAATCATTTTGCTAACGGAATCAACCAAGAGCATTTTGCCTACATTCAGTTCTTAGTTTCTAATAGAAATTTGTATCAGTACCAAAATTTCAAAGTTTTTTTTTTGGGGGGGGGAGTGGCATATGTTCTCAGGTGGTTCATCTCTTGTTTGCTTCTTTCCTGATGGCTGATTTCCTCCTCTGATCTATAGCTTGTGTGCCAAGGGGGAGAGAGGTTCTCTTCTTCTGGATTACGTTATTGCAGCCAATTGGGGATCAAATAAGCGGTGTAGTGACATTACAGTGGAAAACAGACAATCAGATTAGACTGTGGTGATGTAACGAAGCCAGTTCAGAGTGAAAGTAGGAAGTGTTGCCCTCACTTTGAATGTCTTTTGGGGGAACAAGGAGTACAGCTACTGCACTGCAAACACTGTCACTCCTGTCTATAGCTCCCAAAGTTGTAAAAAAGGGATATTCACAACTGTGTCAAAAATGTATGCAAACACACACAAACACACACATCACGTGGCTCAAACCTTATCAGTAAGTCTAAGATGTGTTAAGTTCTGTGTGTCCATTTTGTTGTTTTATCTAATAAATGTAAGGTTTTTCATTTTAATAGCAGCAAAAATTATTATTACTATAAGCATTATAAATTAGATCCTCTGTAGCATTAAACAAAGGGCTATATATCAACCCTTTGAATTATTCTCAGATACTTATCCCTTGTTTTAGTAGCTAATAATGCAGTTAGAACTTTTCCGATTTCTGTTTGCTTACACAGAAGTTTATAGTTGTTAATTCTGCCTTTTTCCTTTTTCCCTTTTCCAGATGGGAGCAGGTGGTGGATTTAACATATTCCCTCCGTCTTGGGGCAAAGCCAAAAATCATGGAGCCAGATGCAGCTGCGGTAGAGAGACTCCGGTAAAGGGCATGCAACCTCCTTTACAGCAATAAGAAAACGTGGGGCAGCCAATGCACTTAATTTGAAAGTGGTAACTGGGCCTGCGGCACTGGACGTTTCTACATATTATCCAGGCTTTGTACGCCTGAGGACTTAATTCTATTGGGAGTAGTGCTTGTGCAGAAGTGGGAGTAAAAATAATATCCTGGAGGATATAATTGGGTAGTGGAGAGTATGATCGGGGATGTAAATTTCTGTAAACGCAGCTCTCTCTCTCATCCTGTACTATTAACACCAATTATTGCCATTTTAGATTTGTACCTCCCACATGGAGCTATGAATGTGATGAGGACTTGGTGCATTTCCTCTATGACCACATTGGCAAGGAAGATGAGAATCTGGGCAGCATCAAGCAATATGTGGACAGCATTGATGTGTCCTCCTACACGGTAAAGTGTCTCTATCAACCAGGCTCCTTTGCATAGAGACCTTGCCTTCATGCATACTGTCCCTTGTTGCCTCAGCATCCTAACCACTAGGCCATCATTTGCTAATATTAAAGGGTTTGCAAAGGCAGATATCGGGGACAGGGCTTCCCAGAGGGACGATGAGGGTGATGAGGGGGACAGAGAGTCAGAGGAGGAAGGAGTAGTTTTGCTTCCTTCTCAGCTGTTTGAAGACAGTCGCCCGCAACCCCTTCTCCTCAGCCAGAGAAGAGGAGGCTGGAGAGAGGCCAAGTCGCTGATAAGCGGACCCTAGCAACAACATAGGGGAGGGATGATTCATCAGAGGAAAAGGTAGGAGGCCAGCCAGAATCTCCCCATTCCCATAGGTTAACGAGGGTCAGGGAAAGGTGTCAATCAAGGAAGTGGAAGGCGAGGTTCTGGCGTGCTTCCTGTTGGCGCCGAAATCAAAGCCCAGATGCCTCAACATCTTGAAAGAGACAGTAGCCCATGGGAGCTGCTCTGAGTACAGTGGTGCCCCGCAAGACGAATGCCTCGCAAGACGGAAAACTCGCTAGACGAAAGAGTTTTCCGTTTTGGAGGTGCTTCACAAAACGAATTTCCTATGGGCTTGCTTCGCAAGACGACAATGTCTTGCGAGTTCCTGCTGGTTTTTTCCCCTCCCCCCTTTTTCTAAGCCGCTAAGACGCTTATCAGCTGATCCGATCAGCAGATAAGCCGCTAAAAGCCGCTAATAGCGCTAATCCGCTAATCCGTCAATGGGCTTGCTTTGCAAGACGAAAAAACCGCTAGACGAAGAGAAGCACAGAACGGATTCTTTTCGTCTTGCGAGGCACCACTGTACAATGATGGTGTTTAATAAATCTGCTTGTAAACTGACAACATCTACTTGCTGCTTATTAAGTCTGGGAGCCAGCCAGATTGTGACAACAGATAACTTCTGGTTGATATCTATAACCTTAGGGTGAACTGAGTTAAGAATTTGTTAGATCAGGATAACTTATTTGTGTAAACAGACTCTGGGTGTCTCTTTGCTGGTAATGAAGAGATTTTGCTGTCTGAGGCAAAGGATAAAATGATACTCCCTTCCAATGCTATGTACAACTAGACTGGCGGTTGAATCTTATTTTAACACTGGGGACAGGCCAGCCACACTTGGGGGCAGCAGGTTAGCTTTGGGGTACAGGGTAGACCATGTGGCACACAGCTCTGTCCTCCAAAATCTTGCCACTCTCCAGAATCTGCTGTCCAAGGCGACTGCCTTATTCTGCCTAATGGTAGGGCTCTACCCATGAAATGAACTTCACCGGCCCCTGGAATGGGTTATTAGACAGTTGTTCTCTTGGTTCCAGAAAATGAAATAAAATAATGTGTGAAATAATGTGTTTTACTTGATCAACTTTTATAGTTGTAGGAATATATACACTTCTGAATTCTGTGTTGTCTTGGCATAGGTCTGCAAACTTTCAGATTAAGTTGGCCATCTGCTGATTTTAGTGGTCATCAAGTCTTTCTCTGAAATTTGATAACGCTTAACTACCCTGATCAGTGCTAGACACTCTACCGTTCTTCATAGGTCTGCAGGTTGCCTCTCCTAGGTGAATGGAGAGTGGTAAAAATCCAGGAAGCCTTGAGGGAGGAGGAAGATGTGTTCTGTTATTTTCAGGGATAGTAGGAAGGTGCAGCTGGATGCCTGAGTGTCTGGAACTAAAAGTTCCTGTCTGAGGTTCTAGAGTTGGCGTCCTCTTGGGAGGGATCTTGTGGGTTGCCTGAAAGCAAGCTATTACATGGATATTTCTAACTCCCCTCAGTCTGTCTTTGCTTCCCTCAGGAAGAATTCAATGTTTCATGCCTGACAGACAACCATGCAGACACCTACTGGGAGAGTGATGGGTCTCAGGGTCAGCACTGGGTCCGTCTCAACATGAAGAAAGGGACTATTATCAAGTGAGTTCCCTATCCTTTACTAGCCTATTCCTTATATGTGGGGACATCACTGGCAGACACTTCGCTGTCCTGGCCTAATCAGCCATTTCCTATAAGTACTATTGTAGTTAAACCCTGTTTCCTCTGCTCTCACTGAGTGTGAAAGCTGCATCAAGAGCAGCTGGGTCATGTTAATGCCCATGAAGGTTGGTCTTGTTCTGTGCTTGGGCTTCTTCCTGCCCAAAGAGGGAATCATGGAAAAGACTTCTAGTTAGGTGCTATGAGGCTTTAAGTTTGGTGCTGAAGATGAAACTGGCCTTTGACACTTGAGATGCATATTTTTGGGACCCACACTATTTTTGTGACTGTAAGTTGTTTTGAATTGTTTTTAGTGCTGTATTTTAAATGGTTGTTTCACACTCTGGGACCTCAGGGTGAAGGGTGGGTAGAAAATTAAACTAATACTGCTACTACTATTTTGTGCCTCCATCACAACAACAAAGGAATTATCTTTTCTCACGTATACCACTGTGATTCCACCACTGCCATGAAACTGAAAGTTGAGCAATTTCAGAATCGCCCTTTTGAGGTTTGCAGCAAAATATTTGTTTGAATTGGCCCTCTCCTTTCCATATGGCAGACAAAGGCATCCCCACCTTGGCTTTTCTGTTAAGTAAGATTTCTGTGATCACATAGGTTTGTGCAGAATATGGTACTAGTGATGTACAAAAACCACCCTTCTCGATTCAAAATGGCTGAGTCTTTCTGGCCCTTTTTGGTTCATTCCTGGGAAGGTTTAAGCTTTTCCTCCAAGCCACATAAAGGTCCAGCCTGGGGGAAGCTTCATAGCCAGTTCTGTCGCCTGCCAGCCCCCCCCCCCCGCTTTCCCCACATTTCTCAGCTCTTTGCCGTGAAGGTTTCTAAGCATATTTGGACCCTCCATTGTCCATAGGCGCTCTGGGAAGTAGTTTTAAAAGCCAGAAACTTGTCCTATATCTTATTGTTGTCTCACGTTTACCCTTTAATTCTCTCCCTCAGGAAGCTGTTCCTGACTGTGGACACAACAGATGAGAATTTCATGCCCAAGAGGGTGGCTGTGTATGGTGGCGAGGGGGATAACCTGAAGAAGCTGAGTGACGTGGGCATTGATGAGTGAGTCAGATGAGGGAGGCGGGGGGGGGGAGAGAATTTGCTTGTTGAGGAAAGCCAGGTGTGAAACTGAGCCTGAATCTGGCTCAGATTCTTTCTCTAGCCCAGACATAGGCAAACTCGGCCCTCCAGATGTTTTGGGACTACAATTCCCATCATCCCTGACCGCTGGTCCTGTTTGCTAGGGATATTGGGAGTTGTAGTCCCAAAACATCTGGAGGGCCAAGTATGCCTAGGCTATGCCTTTATGGCACCTTTGATTTTACCTCATGAGGCATGGAAAGGGGAAGAGAAGAAGTGAATGTGAAAGGGGTTCTGTTGTAATCAGATGGTGAAGAAAAGCAACAAAATACTAGACCTGAAGTGTTAGCGGCTAATGGACGTCGCTTTGTTTTTGAGCTTGTAGCCTATTGTATCCCGACGGGTTCAAGGAAGGAAAAATCTCATTATTATTATTATTAACTTTTTTTATTGGCTTGAGGCAAGTGCAGCTGCCCCTCCCCCCCCTGGCTATGCCCATGACACTCCCAGTTTATCTATCCTCTGCCATTAGTTCTCCCTCTGTCCATAGCAACTGATATATAAGTGTACACAGCCTTATAACCCCAAAGACACACAATCAGAGCCCAGTATATGACCTCAGAGATAAGTGAACATCAAGGAACATAGTTAATAGTCCAACCACCAACCCCAGTCAAACACTACAGCACCTGGGAAACTAACACATGTTTATACCAGTCCAGTAAAATGCAGTATGTACAAAATTCAAATGCGACTCAAGGCTATAAAGTACAAAGGGCAAAAACATAAAGCCACACACAGGGCAGACTGGAGGTCCACAGTAAAGTGCCAACCCCAAATGCAATACTTTTTAAAGTGTGGTAAATACTTATCTATGCAAGGGATGGGGAAACTGTGGCTCTCTAGTTGTCCTTCAGCAAGATCAGGGAAGATGGGAGATACAGTCTGGAAGGTCACAGACTCCCCATCTCTGCTCTATACTACGAGGAGACATTTCCTGGCATCTTTCATATTCCTGAGGTAATGCATAAACCTACCATTGGGTGCTACAGTGTCTCAGGGAGAAACATACAGTGTGGTTCACCCCAACCCACTGCCTTCGTGAGCATAAAAGTTCCCTGTGCTCCCTTCAAAAACTATCTGAAGGTGATTGATGGATCACTTTAGGGCACCCAGAAGGTTGGAAACAGATCCCAGGAGTTCTGGTTTCTGGCTCCCACATCCCCCTTGATGTAACTTCCCCTGAGCATGTAAGATTAAAGGATTTCTGTTTTGGAGGGGGGTGGTAAGCCTACCTTGTGCAAGAGGAAATAGATGTTTTTGTGTCTCCAGGAGCTACATCGGGGATGTGTGTGTGCTGGAAGACATGACTGCTCACTTGCCTGTCATTGAAATCCGCATTGTGGAATGCAGAGGTGTGTGGGTGTCAGTTTGGGGATGCGCCTACTAATCCCTGGGAGGTGGGGTGCCATGATCTCCCTGCTTTTCTCTAAATGCTGCACTTTAGAATTTCACTCCCTCTGTAGTTACGTACCCTGGCAGGTTCCATCTAGAGTCAGAGTACAATTAGGCAGAGGGTCTTCTCGGTAGTAGTGCCTGCCCTGTGGAATGCCCTCCCATCAGATGTCAAGGAAATAAAAAACTATCTGACTTTTAGAAAACATCTGAATGCAGCCCTGTTTAGGGAAGTTTTTAATGTTTGATGATTTATTGTATTTTTAATATTTTATTGGAAGCCGCCCAGAGTGGCTGGGGATAAATGATGATGATGATGATGATGATGATGATGATGATGATTATCCTTAGTGGTTCACTGCTTTGACAGCTGCCCTGGTGCTTCCCTTTTGGTGGATGCCTTTTTGTGATTATTTTATCTAGGAAAAACAGCAAAGGCACAATACATTTATTAATCTTTAAGCCACCACAGGTCTGCTGTTTTTGTGGCAAGTGATGAATAAAGCCCTGGAATTTCTCCAGTAGTCACCCCCCCCGCCAATTTGTGATAACCATGGGTCACTTAAAGTGACCCAAAGAGAGACCCTCATCCCTGCTCTTCCCCCCAGTATTTCTCTCCCGCCTCCTGGAGAAACTGTTCCCTATTTGACCGATGTGTCTTAAGCTGCTTTGTTCTTCCCTTTTAATACAGATGATGGGATAGATGTTCGGCTACGGGGAATAAAGATCAAATCTTCTCGGCAACGGGAACTGGGGCTCAATGCAGATATGTTTCAGCCAGCCAACCTGGTGAGGTATCCTCGCCTGGAGGGAAGAGACCCTGATGTGCTCTATCGGCGGGCTGTGATCATCCAGAGGTATGGAGCAGGGCAGGGCTGAGGAACATTGCCGTTGTTGTTGTCAGCATTTCTTTGTTTTGCAATATGAAATGCCTCAAAGAGCGAGAGCTCCCACAGTCATTGTGGTGGTAGTGGGCTGAGCATGTGCGTGTACATGCACTGTGGTACAGCACTAGGTGTCTGTGCTGTAAAACCCTATTGAATTTATTTATTGTTTCCTTTTGTTTTGTTTCACCTGTAGTTGTAAATCCTCACCTGCTTAATCAGCTCATCGGGTGAAATAGGGAGGGAAGCCAACAGAGATAGCAAGAAATGTAGGAGTAAATGTAGGGGTCAAATTTAACACGTCTGGTTACTCTGCCGCCATCTGCAATGGCAACGTTGGTATTTATTTATTGCGCTTTTGGTTTGGGCAGGTTTATCAAGATCTTGGATAGTGTTCTTCACCATCTTGTTCCAGCCTGGGACTACACACTTGGCACCTTCAGCCAACTCAAGGTGAGGCGAGGGACTTTCTGATTCCCAATTTCTGTGTTTTCTATCTTAGGGAAGTAAACCATTGCTTTGAATGGTCTACTTTATATTTGACTTTCTTTGGTAATATTTCATTCTGGATTGTTTTATTATCTGATCTTTTAAGGTAGGTTGTAAACTGCTTTGAGACTTTTCATTTCTTAAAAATATAAAGCAGTATAGAAATGAAATGGAAATAATAATTATCAAAAGATTTCCTACTGCGAAAGAGAGGTGCTAGAATAGTTTGCAGTGATGTTGGCAGTAGAGCCAGCTGGTTTGTAAAGTAGGAGAAGGACCGTGCAGGATATTCCTGACTTTGACCCAGCATTGCTTTGCCCGTGATAGCACATCAAACAGTTCCTGTTGCTGTCCAAAAGACGTACAGTGCTAATCACCCAGTGCCTCAAAGACTCAGAGACTAGCAAGCCCAACTTCATGCCACGGCTTTACATCAACCGTCGCCTGGCCATGGAGCATCGTGACAATCCTGCACTTGACCCCAGCTGCAAAAACACAGTCTTCACTCAGGTAAGGCCAGCTCACCCACTAGCAGGTACTCTGTGGCAAGAGGGATGGGGGGAGTCTTCTGCCTTTGCAACCTGCTACACGTGTTCCTCCTATTGTACTCCAGAAGTGCTTTTTCAGCCTATACCTTCAAAGCAAGATCCATCTCTGAGCATAAGCTCAGCAAACAGTTTTGCAGGGTGATGCAGCTTCTGTGTGGTTGGGAGTCCCACTCAGTGGCCTGGTTTACATGTCACACTAACCCAAACCCTGGCTTGGCATGACTACATGAGCATACAGGCTCAGGGAGAGGAGCTCACAGTTGCTTCACCCTCCCTAGCCATTTTGCTCATTTACTGTGCTGCACAATGCTAATGGGAGCCGTGTGTTTTTGGAGCCCTTCACTTTATAATATAAGAAGAAATTCAGCAGTGGCTGCTGGTGACGCACATGCACAATGTACCTCAGATAAAATGATAAAACTATTATTATTTCCTCTTTCACATGGGATTCAATAACTAACTTACCTGGTTCAAACCTTTCCCAGAACCAATTAGTTCACGCTTCTCTGAACTCTAATTTCAAGGTGTATGTTAGTTCAGATTTGCAGGAATTGTGTGTTTATGGTTCATTCTCATTTCTAAGGCATTGGGGTAACTGGAAATTGTAGTTCGTTGCTTGTTTACTGTTTGTTTTATCCTGTCTTTTCACCAATGAGCTCAAGCTGACATAAATGAGGTTATACCTTTTTATTCTTAATGTTGTGGGGTTAGTGACTTGCCCAAGTGTGTTAAATAAACTTCATGGCTGAGCAGGGTTTTGACTTGGGTTTCCTACATCCAACCCTAGCTATAGTAGCCACTTTGTCACACTAGCCTTTTAATTTGATGTGTGTCCTTTGCTACACATACTTTGGTGGTTGATAGGGATCTGCCTGACTGTGCAGTGTGAAAAAGAACTTCTTGTACATCTTTGGTGCATGTTGCCTATTGCCAGTCCTTGTGTAACAAATTCATCAAGACCTTCAGAGGACGCCTATTCCCGCTTTGCTATTTGTAAGCACATTGCCCAGGATTCTTCTCTTAATGCCTCTGCTGCATTGTCTGCTTTCCTAGGTATATGAAGGCCTAAAACCTTCTGACAAGTATGAGAAGGCCCTGGATTACAGGTGAGTTTTTTCATTCAGCAGCCACCTGTCTGTCTTCCGTGCCCCTTCCAGCTTGGTGTCTCTAGCCTAAGTACCTGAATGCCAAGCACCACAAAGTTTCAAGTAAAGTGAAAGCTGAATCCTTGGAAAGAAAACAGAGCCTTATTTTAATAAATGAGAGCTTACTCCAAATATTTGCAACACACCAGTTATTCAAGGACCTTAGTAGGTTCTGGGCCACACAGAAATATGGCACTATTACCATATTTCTTAAAAATATAAAGCAGTATAGAAATGAAATGGAAATAATAATAATAATATATCAAAAGATTTCCAACTGGGAAAGAGAGGCGCTAGAATAATTGCACTTTCACCAGCAATGCCGTGCCTCCTGCAGACCTCCACAGGCAGGTTTAAGTGACCATTTTTCATTCATCTCAGGTGGCCGCTGCGTTATGACCAGTGGTGGGAGTGTAAATTCATTGCTGAGGGCATCATTGATCAGGGTAAGTTTTGCACTTTGTGTAGTCCAAAATGGTAGCTAATAGAAATTTGATCTCTGACTGTTTCCACAGTTTGAAGCTGAAAATTTGGGTTTTCTTTTGAGTCAGTTGCGGAGATTGTTATTATTTGAACAGAGTTCTGGTTAGGAGCATAAACAATAAGGATGGTGATTTGTAGTACAGCAGTTCAGTGTTGAGAACTCTGCTGCTGCCTTTGAGTTGGCTGTTAAACCAAGACTAGAAGGCAATCAAAGTATTGGTTACAGCAGAAGAGTTCAACAGAGGCCTGAGCCCCGCTCCTCCAATGTGTCCACCAGGGAGAATGCCAGGTGTGAAGAGATTTTGGCAGGGAGGAAACATAGTTTCAAATATTTTTCTTGTGTCCGCTTAGGGTTTTCTGCATCCTACAGAAAATTGGATAGGCCTCAAGAGCGGGAGTGGGAAAATCTGAAATCCAGCTAATGTATTCAGGAACGCAAGCAGGTGGTGACAACATAGCAAAGCTGATCACACACTTCCATGCGCTCTCTCTCCCAGGTGGCGGTTTCCGAGACAGCATTGCTGATATGTCTGAGGAGCTGTGTCCTAGTTCAGCTGAGACACCAGTGCCGCTGCCTTTTTTCGTCCGCACGTCCAACCAGGTGCTTGCTCCCTGATGAAGCTAACCCTTTCCTCCTCTTAAGGATATTAGAGCAGCATGAGTCTCAAGAGACTGTCAACGTGAAGATTCGGGCAAGCTCTGGAGAAAGGAAAGTGCTTAGGAGGCAGTGCTCTCTGAGGGAGAATATGGACACCAAAGCACTATCCTTTGGTTCCAGCTTTTCCAGAATCCAACTTTTATTCCTTATGTATCCACCCTCTGCTTAGTCCTGGTCAGTGTGGAAATTTAGTGTGCCACTATTCCATGGGGAAATTACTGCAAAGAGACTGGATTGTACATGTGTTTTAACATTCATTTTTATGTCCCTATCAGGACATTTGAGCTGAACTGTCTGTTGTTTCAGGGCAGTGGTACCGGAGAGGCCCGAGACATGTATGTCCCCAACCCATCCTGCAAAGAGTTCACAAAATATGAGTGGATTGGGCAAATCATGGGAGCCGCCCTGCGTGGCAAGGAGTTCCTGGTGAGTATAGGATGAAGGCTGTATCTTTCTTTGATACTGGTGGTGGAAGCCAGACTTTCCTTCTCCACCTGGAGAGCCAGTGTGTTGTAGTGGTTAAGAGCGGTAGTCTCGTAATCTGGTGAACCGTGTTCGCTTCCCTGCTCCTCCACATGCAGCTGCTGGGTGACCTTGGGCTAGTCACGCTTCTCTGAAGTCTCTCAGCCCCACTCACTTCACAGAGTGTTTGTTGTGGGGGAAGAAAGGAAAGGAGAATGTTAGCCGCTTTGAGACGCCTTTGGGTAGTGATAAAGCGGGATATCAAATCCAAACTCTTCTTCTTCTTCCTAACTGTGCCAAATTGTTTTCTAATCATTCATAATCGCAAGCATTCTTTTAAAATCAGATCTGGGAACTGCCTTGTCTTCCTTCCTGAACATTTCCTTTGAGCATAGTGGGACACAAAAGACCACATCTGGAGGCAATGTGTTGCAGTGCTGCATCTCTCCTTCCTCTTATCTTTAAGGTCCTGGCCCTGCCTGGCTTTGTCTGGAAGCAACTGACAGGGGAGGAAGTGAGCTGGAGCAAGGACTTCCCTGCTGTTGACTCTGTGCTGGTGAGTCACCGGGACGTGTATCTAGGAGTCGCTATTGAAACATGGGGTGCAGATTTCTATTTAGGATTTGTCTGCATGGCCTATGGATTTGGATACTGGCATGGCAGAGCAGCTGGCTTCATTTTGTTTTCTAAAACTGCCAGTGGTGAGGTTGAAGGGGTATGTAAGTAAACTCCCTTCAACATTTCATGATGTTGAACACATAGTAATGGTCCACACACAAATACTGCAGCTTCCAACCATAACAGCTGCACAGTTTTAGACATAATGCATGCTTCCAGGTGATGGAAAGTGTTTGGCAATATCTTATAATAACTGTTTATTTATGGCTATGGGTTTTTTTTTTTATGAAATCCCTGTCTCCCACTTCCTTGCTTTCTTGGGCATAGGTGAGATTATCCCTTTCCTTGTTTTCAGGTGAAGCTTCTGGAGATGATGGAAGGAATGGACAAAGAGACCTTTGAGTTCAAGTTTGGGCATGAGCTGACGTACACCACTGTGCTGAGCGACCAGTGTATGGTGGAGCTTATTCCAGGTGGCACTCGCACTGTGGTGCACTATGAGGACCGCTTGGATTTCATCCGCCTGGTGCAGAAGGCACGGCTAAATGAGAGCAAGGAGCAGGTAATTCAGTATAGCATTCGGGCAATAGGATTTTGGTGCTGACTGGTGGTTCCTTGCCCCATCTCATCTGTCTCTTCTTTCCTGGCTCTCTCAGCTTGCGGCCATGCAGGCTGGACTTCTCAAGGTAGTGCCCCAGGCAGTATTGGATCTGCTCACTTGGCAGGAACTGGAGAAGAAGGTCTGTGGTGACCCTGAAGTTACTGTTGAGGCTCTAAAGAAGCTCAGTAAGTGTGGGAGACCTTGTACTCTTCATGGGTAACATACCGCATGATGTCATCATAAAACATGTGGCGACTCCACATTCAGCTACTGCACTGAGTGGAGATTCACAGTACAAATGCCATATCAGTGGGTTGTACAGTGGTACCTCGGGTTAAGAACTTAATTTGTTCTGGAGGTCTGTTCTTAACCTGAAACTGTTCTTAACCTGAGGTACCACTTTAGCTAATGGGGCCTCCCACTGCCGCTGTGCTGCCGCTGCACGATTTCTGTTCTCATCCTGAAGCAAAGTTCTTAACCTGAGGTACTATTTCTGGGTTAGCGGAGTTTGTAACCTGAAGCTTCTGTAACCTGAAGCGTCTGTAACCCGAGGTACCACTGTACTATGATTTTGAGCTAGCATATTCGCACCTCTTATCCATGTGCCTAGGTATATATTCCATTCTTCCTTAATGTGTTCTGCCCAAATAATGGGCATACCATCTTTCCTCCTCCCCTTCAGTTGGACCTTGGTTCTGTGCCAGCAATATTTTTTCCCGTAACCTGCACCATGTATCTGTTTTTCTTCTTCTCACAGCTCGCTTTGAGGATTTTGAACCATCAGATACTAGAATTCAGTATTTCTGGGAAGCCTTGAACAACTTTACTAACGGTAAGTAGATGTTAGCAAATGCACACTGTTGTGGAGTGATGATGTGAAGAAATCTGTGCTATGAATTGCAGGTTCAGTGAGTTTTGAGAGGCTCCTCCCACTGCGGCTCATAACCACTCCCAGAAAGTGGTTTTGTTTTTAAGAGACTTAACTTGGAGGGAGTCACCGCAATGTGGCAATGGGAGATGGGAATGGAGAAAAATAGCCCCAAACAGGCTATTACAGGCTATTACAACAGCTCCCCCGACTGAATGGTTCCCCCTGTTTAGGAGGGTCAGTTTCCACTCCCACCTCGAACATTGGCTGGCTCCCAGTCAAAGCTTGGGTCTTGTTTTCATTCCTACATGCATACTGGGCAAGCTTGTTGTGAATAATAACTTTTGGTGAGATCTCCCTGGGAGTTTCTGATGGTTGTGTACTCTTCCCCTCAGAGGATCGCAGTCGCTTCCTGAGGTTTGTTACTGGAAGAAGCCGACTTCCTGCTCGGATTTATATCTATCCTGACAAATTAGGGTGAGTGTTGTGGGAATAGACAGGTGGGGAGAGTGCTGTTGTGCTCAAGTTCTGCTTGCGGGCTTCCCATGGGCAGCTGGTTACCCAGTGTGAGAAAAGGATGCTGAACAAGATGGACCTTTGATCTGACGTGTAGGGCTCTCCTTATGTTCTGTTAATGTGCTTCATATTGCAGAGTGAGTGATGATGGATTGGCAGCCATTTTGTATTTCTGTTGTGTGGTAAAGCCTTCTCCACAGATCTCACTGATTTGTTATCTCTTCTCTCAAAGCTCTGAAACCACTGATGCACTTCCTGAATCTTCCACCTGCTCCAGCACACTTTTTTTGCCAAACTATGCTTCGTAAGTCTTGTTCTATAAATCTCTTGGGCAAGGGTGGTTGTGGCACAGACCTGGGAAAGGCAGCTGAAAGGTTTGGGGGGCTGTGACATGGGAAGAACATGAGTTCGAGGTGCCTAGAGTATCACCAAGTGACCAGGGACATGATATGCCCAGTTTTTAGTGCGGCAATGCAAAGCGGATTATGGTGGGGGAGATATGGGGAAGGGCTAAGAAGTAGGCTAATGTACTGGTAAGTGTGGCTGCCATTGAGAATAATATGCATGGAGATGGGAGTATCAGCAATGTGGGGTGTTAATTACAGAAGCATAGCATCTCGGGGAGTCAGAGATGAGTTTGGGATAACCAGAAAGTACGTGAAAATGTTGATGTGATTCTTCTTTTTCACTTATAGGGCCAAAGTCTGCGAGGAAAAGTTGCGTTATGCGGCTTATAACTGTGTGGCTATTGACACAGATGTGAGCCCATGGGAGGAGTGAGTCTATTTTGAGGTCTTGTTAACCATTTCTTCTGTGTTACATAGTTCCTACATGCAATAATCTCTTACTATCAAGATCCAGAAAGCATGTATGTGTATATATAATAAATTACCAAGTGTGAAGCTTGCAGATTATTGATAAACAGATACAATAAAACAGACAGCCTGCCCCCTTGGATTTTAGTGAGCCCAAAACAAAAAATGGGAATGGTGAAAAACTCTTCATTTCTGACACAAGTTGCCAGCAAGTGGACAATGGCATGTAGGATTCCAGAATTCAATAATTCTGGTTTCTTTCTCAGGAAAGATGTCAAACAGGAAATGCGGACAGTTGCAAAATATATTTGCTGTTAGTTAACATTTTAGAATATTCTTAATTCTCTTCTGAAACCTATACCTCTCCCTAGGCTGCAATTCCAAACCCACTTACTTGGAAGCAAATCCCATGGACCTGAGGTGATGTTTATAAGATTCCTCTGTCAATCTTTCTAGCCAAAGATAAACATGAGGGCCACAGCTTAATTATAAGTTCTAGAGGAGTATTGGGGTTTTTTGCAGCGAAAACAAGAATCTTACAGCACCATAATGACTAGCATAAGCTAGTGGACTACCATCCACTGCATCAGATGTGTGTAGTGTTATCATGAGCCTATAGGTTTAGATGCACATTGTTTGGGGAGGAGGGTTGTAATAAGGAAAGGAAAATAAAGTACAGTGATAATTATGTACTTAATACAGTACCGGTAATTTGAAAAACAGTTCTTGATGACATCCTGGTATTGATAAGCTAATTAGCACACATAATGTACTAAAAATCTATTCAATCGGGGGGTGGTGGTGGTGGTATATATTCAATCCACAAGCAATAGCACCATAAATTCTTAGTACTAAATTACACTGCCTCCTCATTACACACCAACATTGTTAATGACTTCATCCTCAGGTTACAGTTCAGGATCCTCCTCTTTGTAGTGATTTCCATGCCTGCTTCTGTGCAGAACTACAGTTCAAAGTTTTCAATACTCCCTCCACCCACTTTTCTTCTTCCAAGTCTTCCTGTTTTTGTCTCAGCAGTTGCAGTGGTCAGCTCTGGCCACCAGTGGGCATTATGGCACCATAATTAAAAGGAGCGGTCTGACCATTTTAATTCTAATATTGTTTTGTTCAAATTGTTCAGCTACCCTTCTTACCTGTCCAAAGCATATCGGTATGGCACAATGGAGCCCAATATAATCCCATGGCCTGGCATAGCCAGGATTTTTTTGGGCGGGGGCAGAACTTTGTGGGGGGGGGGGCAGAACCAAT
Organism: Podarcis bocagei; assembly: GCF_964188305.1. Lineage (NCBI taxonomy): Eukaryota > Metazoa > Chordata > Lepidosauria > Squamata > Lacertidae > Podarcis > Podarcis bocagei. Next base: position 54,009,228 of record NC_138129.1, read on the forward strand.
GTGATTGATCAGTTAAGTATTTCTATTGTTTTACTTGATGGGGGGCAGCTGCCCCACCTTGCCCCCACTTAGCTACACCCATGAGATAATATAATAACATAAGATGATGCTGTGGTTTAGGAAAAGTCAGCCCCTCCTCTGCTTTGCTGACTGTGAGGGGCCACACTCCTTCTAATCCCTGCTTCTATTTGATATTAGGCTTTCTCTGATACCACCTTCATTAAAGCCTTTCACCAAAGCTGTCCCGCGTTGGCTGAGGGAAATAGAACTGTGCTTGGCTAGCTGTTAGAGTCTGTTTGCTAAGATAGGCCGAGTTATGACATTCTGAAAAGAATTTGAGGGGTGGGGTGGGAATACAGAACCGGGAATATACGTTTTTCTGGGGGATTGCTAAACACTTTTTGAAGATCAGCTTTCCAAAACAGCAGGGTCTGCCTGCTCCCAATGCTAAATGGAGACTGTGGCCCTCAAAAGCCACGAGCTTCACTTTACTCAAATAGCAGCAGTTACTAGTATTTATTTCCCAGTAACAGCAATGGGCTGGGTTTAATAGAAGAGGGGAGACGGAACACTCTGGCAAAATGGCTCCATTCATGGATCGAGGATGTACTGTCTGTATGTTGGCTGCCTGGGTGGGCCTCGGAGCTGAAGGCTATTGTAGCCGCATAATGGGCTTGATTGGTAATTGGGGAGGTGAATTTGGCGTGGGGGGAAGGGACGGTGTCATCTCTGCAGCTGGGCTTTTTGTCATGCAAAGCGGGGCAGGAAGGGAAGCTTAAATCCCGCGACTTCACAGCACCTCGGAGCTGCTCTTCAATGCTCCTCTCCTCCACCCCACCCGCTTTCTCTTATCTCGGCCGGCGTGGTTCTTGCAACCCTCCCAGCCGTTTCCGCCCCTTCCCGGGTTTCCCCACATAAGAGTCATGAGAGCCTTGGGGAATTTGGGGAGGCGGCGAGCGGGACCGTGTGCAGTTTTTGCTGCAGGGCTAAGCTCAGTAAATTAGGCGAACACCACCGCCTGCCCTGGCGATGGCAGCTTCCCTCCCCTGTCTCAGGCCTGCGAATCTGACAGGGAGGAAGAGGGGCTGCTGGAGGTGCCGGCGGGCCCCCTGAGGAGAGCGACAAGAAACGGGGATTAGCCGGGGATGCCGGGGCTCCCCTGCTGGGCGAGGACGTGTAACTCCCCGACACCCTGCGGCGGGGGATTAATTACAGACCACACAGCAGGCCAATAAGGGGCACCGAGAGCGCCGCCGCGCGCGGACAGAGGGCCGCGCCCCGGGCTCCAGAGCGCGCCTGCTGGAGAGTCGTGCAAAAGGGGAACATTCATTTCTGTCCTCTCTCGACGTCGCCACGATGCGTGAGGGAGGAACTGCAGGTGGCTCAACATTGCGCGCCGGTCCGGGTGGGGATGAGGCCCCAGGCCACGCGCGTCGAGTAGCAGGACGAGCGCGCAACTCGCAGGTGCAAAGGAGAGCAAGGGCTCCCGCGCCTCCTTTAATAAGTCGTGCAAAAAAGGGAATTTCAGCCTTTTGCATCGCCAGCTGTTGCACCTGCTGAAATTCTCAGCTCAGCTGTGAAAGGTGTGGCGGAGCCCTGCTCTCCGTTGCATGTGGCTCGCTCTCTACCCCGTGGTTCGGCAGGGAGCGGTTACTTGACTGAACCTAAACCGCAGGTGAGGACAACCTGCCACCTTTTAAGTCAGCCATAAGCGCCTAGCCTTTAAGCAAGCACGTGACCTCACTATGCGGTGCACGGGGTGAGAGGCGCTGAGGCGCGAGCGGCTTCATAGGTGGAAGCAGCAGAGCGGGAGTCGCGGCTGAGGAAGCAAGGTTGAGTCGTGGGTTGGTTAATGGGTCACTCTCGGGGTCTCTTGGGCTGGTTTTCACACAAAAGCTGCTTGAGAACAAGCGCGAGCCGACTTCTTGTGACTGATAGCATTCCCAGCAGGGGGCACTGTAGTCTAGCCCATGTGTGAAAGACCCGAGATTGCTTTCAGCCAAGCCAAGGGCGCTTCCAGACGGATGTCTATTGTGGAATCGGTGCTGTTCCAGCATGATTCCCCCCCCCCCCACCGTCTCCAAAACATTGCCATCGAGATGACAGCCCGCACTTTCCCCACATTTATTGTGGCTTTTGTCATGCAGCAGAAAATCTGTTAAGGAACAAAAATGTAACTCTTTATTAAGAGTTTTGGTACAGTGAAATACTGGTGTTGTGCAAAAACTTGGCATTAAGCAACAAACAAAAAAAACACCAAATAGAAATAGATACTGTCCACCCTCCCCACTCAAAAGCAGCACCCTCCATATTGCCAGTTTTGAAGCATGATAGCCAAGGGCTGGTAACATTTGCCCTTCCACTCTTTAAAATTTCCAGTGATTTCTTTTGGAAAAGGTGTATGCACCTAGGTACAGAAATACTTGTGTGTGAACCCAAAATGGAGAACAGTAGTGGAGGGTGACACTAGTAACTGAGGAGAGGGCCCAGAAACTCAGCATGGAAGTTTTCCATCAACGACCACCGCCTGCTGGTGTGAAATGAAAAACGTAAAACTGAAAAAACTGAGTGCCAATTGCACATTCAGAAAAAAATAGATCTGAACAGCCTGATAGTGACATAAATTTATTGTACTGAAGCACCACAAGACTTGGCCTGTGAGACAGTTGAAAGACGTTTCTTTCTTTTGCCCCACAGGTCCTGTGTGCTTTCATTCTGTGTTTTCTGTGTAGATTGAGCTTTCTTTAGGGCTGTAGAAGACTATTTTTGCTTTGCAGCCTAAGAGTGCTGTGTAAGGGTTTTTCTTCCCATATGAACTGACCCAGACCCTGCAATCATCATCTGAGGCCCTTCTTCATGTGCTTCCTGCATGAGAGATCTGGAGGGTGGCAACATGCGAATGGTGCCTCCCTGCTTGTGGAATGCTCTTCCCAGGGAGGCTCACCTGGCGCCTTCCTTACATATCTTTAGGTGCTAGGCTAAAACATTCCTCTTCTCACAGGCTAATTAAACAATCTATGGCTTTTAAAATTGTTTATGTTTGTCACTGTTGTGCATTTTTGTGCTTTTATATTGTAAGCCACCTGTGATTGTCAAATGAAGGGCAGTATGGAAATTTAATAAATAAGTACATTAATTACCATCTTTAACCACTGGCACTGATTTAGTAGCGCAGCTAGGCAGGAATGAGCCAGCGCCTTTAAACTCAGGCCTAGACAAACTGGAAGTAGACCATCACTAATAGCTATTGTCTTCTGACTAGCGTAGCTTGCTCCTTCAAGGCCTTCTCTGTTGCTCTTTGGGTTAAATGTGCTTGCAAGTGGGCCAAGTGCCCACACACTAGAGTCTGTTCTCTAAACTTTTAACAGCACAACTAACCTGTTCAGGGCCAACATGATATCTCAACTAATCAGCTTTAAGGGCATGGATTGGACCTCTAATATGTACTATCAAGTGCACTATTCTGGCTTCTTGAAGAAAGGAAAAGAAAAGAAGCAGAGATTGAACTCCTGAAGTCTGTCTATCTAAGAGTAACAGAGGCCCAATTCACATTTTAGCCACTGAACATGGAGTACAAAATACATAGCGCAGCATTGGTCAGTGATGCACCTGTATATAAAGGGCAAGTGGCAAAAATATGTAACATTGCCTCAGTATATATTTTTATTAAGAAAAGCAACTTTGAGAGGTTGCTGTTTCGCATGAGGGAGCTGGAGGCAAAGGATGCTTCATACATTTCTTGCTTACTGTCCTATTCTAAATTTAGAATAAAAATGAGAAAAGGCAGTGGAGTGATTTTATGAGAAAACAGCAGGTGAGAAAAGGGTAAAGCACTCATTCCTTTCCCCACTATTTTTCCACTGAAAATTGAGCTTTCTAAAGCCATCTTTGTTAACAGAAAAGGGTCTAATGTGTTGCTGTAGAGTTCATCAACATGCTGCATGCCACAGGAACACATGCACCACCCACAAAGGCCTTCTCTGGCACCCTTCCTTTGTTTCCTCCTCCCACTGTGATGCTTGAAGAATTGTAGCCAATAGAAGTGTGTGTGGCTTGGTTGTGGCATGTGCATGCTGCCCATGAGAGGTTGTCCTGTTTGTAAATGTGCCAATGGGCCGCATATTATTTGTCCCTAAATGGCCTTTTTCCTGCCCCCTGAAATATACATGGAAGTGGCTGTCAGGAAAGGAATAGGCTGTACACTATTCATAACTAATGCACTGCCTGGGTATTTGCACTCAGGAATGTATAGCCAAAAACGAGAAGTTAAAGAGAAAATTAACCTAGATAGAGATGGTGCCAAAGAAGAGATAAGATAAACTCGGAAAGAGATGAGGGAAGAAGTTCAGGAAGACTGCAGATGGTGGTAATTATGAGTCACTTAATGAGGAGCTCAAGACTAAGCCATAGGCTGCTACTTGTAAATTCTATCAGGTTCTTGCAACATGCAGAATTAATGGCTATAACATAGGGGGAGAACATGACAAGGAGCATCTGCTATGTCAAGAAGTGTTTGAACAAGGAAAGAAAAAGAAAAATCTTGTGGCAGTATCTCATAGAAGAGTTCCAAAAGCGAAAGTAGAAGTGCAATAGGCTTGAACAAGAAGCTTCTCCTCCCTGGGAAACGTGGTGATATCATGCTGAGAAGCATCTTGCAGGGGGAAAGAAGAGGCAGGTAGTGGGAGCAGGGTGTTTAATGTTCAGACACAAAGTCTGGATCCATACAAACTGCTGAGTGAACCATATTTTTAATTCCCAGACCACAGTTGTTTTAAATGGACTAATAGATATGCACATCTGTTGAGAAGGGAAGGGTTGGAACTAGCAAGATTTAAGAGTTCTCTTCCACTGCTCTCCATTATTCTAATCCAACATTCTTTCCCTTGGGAGTAACCACTGAATTTTGAACAGAAGTTGCACATTGCTATATTCTGCCTGCCCCCCAGTGCTTTAGTTGCTCCCATAGACAATTTCTCTCTGCAAAGAAATAGCAAGATACAAAGCAATTGTGGGGACACCTAATAGGGCCATCAAGTCTGATGGACTTCTGTGAAGAGGGTGCCCCTTACTGAGTCTACAATGCTGCCTGTGTGTGTGCAAGCTCTGGTCTCAGTTTGTTTTTCTTTATTCTGCTTGTTGCTCTGCTTGCGGAATCTGCTCAGCTGTGGTCCCTGTGGCTGCTGACAAGACAACCTCCTAGCCTGCCCGCCCACCCCCCTTTGGCTGGGCTGCACCATGCCGGCTTCCTGAACACACTGGAAAAATAAACACTGCCAGGCAGCTGCAGTACAGCCATTGCTGAGATGGGGTTGGAGGCTCAAGAAATTGATCGTGCCAGGGAGGGCAATACAGGGCTGGGGGGTGTTGTTCCTGGGCCAGACTCCTTTCCATACTTCTGAACTTACAGTGTCTTACTTCCAGCATAATAAGTGTTGAAAGCAGACACAGGTTGTGTCTAATTACATAGTCCCTCTCTGCACTTTCCAGGGAAGCAAAGATAATGTTTATCCCACTGGACAATTGCTTCCCACTTCATACACCTGTTTTCTGCTGGTTTGTGGAAACCTGTGCATATTTATAACATTAATTGAAGTTTATAAAGAATTGAAACTAAGTTGTCACCCCCAACCAAGTTGACAGGCTGGTTGCAGAAGCTGATTTTCACAAATTGTACTTGACTACATTTTCTGCATCTGTAAATTGCACGAAAAATTACACTAAGTAGAAATGTACATTTGCTTTTAAGTGATCTCTCTTTAGCTTTATTCTGTCTCCTCAGTAATATTCCCACATCATAAATTCAGATCGAAAGTAATTTAGTACCACCTGTGAAAATGTCCAGAGACAACACTCAAGGCAAGGCACACAGATCTTTTCTTCCTTTTTTAAAAATGAAGCACAGTATTTGCTGAAGACTGAAAAAAAGTAAACTTTGGATGGTTCCCTCTAGCTCCTGCACCAGTACTTTCCATGCTCTATCAGGCCTTGAAAATACATTTTAAATTGTGTGAACAGGTTAGTCAGAATCAAATATGCAAATTATATTAAAATGTTTCCTTTAACTAATTAATCCAAAGCTTGCACTTTCTTGGGGCAGGATTTGAACTTTCTGGGAGCAGAAGAACGTCCAGCTATGCATGCATCATCATATATATTAATTATATATAATGTGCATCCTTACTCATGCATACACAAACTCCTTTTGTTCATCAACACACACTTCTCTAAGATGGAAGTCTAGAGCAAAACAAGACACAATGTCAGAAATCTGCGATGGGATTGCATCCTCATTAAGTTTTACCAAATAATAGCCAAAAGGGAGATTCAGACCAGGACAGTGGTGCTGAGGAGAAAGGCGTTTAACCCTTTCTCCCAGCACCATTTCCCAGCTTAAAGCTTCCTCCCCCAGCTGTTATTTGTCTTGTTAAGAGAAACCTATGCGTACAGCCTGCATCAATCTAGTAGGTACACTCTTGACTACAAACACAGAGACTCCAAAGCAGGGACCAAAGAACTTCACACAGGCACCATCAGAAGATAGGTTTATATATAATATATATTTACTTTTAAAAATAAAAACTTCCATTGCAAGGCTAGAGGTCTGTACAAACTACAAAAATAAATCTTTTTTCTTTTCATATAAATAATTTATATGGCATGACAACATTTCAGGTTAAAAGGTCTCCAGCACACCTGCTACATACTCACATGCACACGCGCACACAGATACACACATGCACACACAATGTGTCCCCCTTTCCACCGTTTCCTGTGCTTTGCTGGTCACAGACTTGTTGGCGGGGGGGGGGCGCGGGGGGGGAGGAGAAACACAATTTCTATTGTGAGTTAGCTAGAAGCACTTAGCAGTTTTTTAAGCAGTGGGTGGGTGGAAAGGAGAGCGGGAGAAGTGGGGCATACATGTCAAATGTTGCTAGGTTCTACCTTTGACTGGTTTCTGGTCTAAATAGTTTCATGGTAAGAAAACAGGACAAATCTAAATGGTCAGAGGAATCTCTGCCACATGTCAAGTTTCTGTGTGCAGGGAATTCTCTCCAGATTCTAGAAGCAGTTCTTAGTTTTAAATCAACTGAATTAATCCATTTTAATAGAAGGCCCAATCCTATTGAAGCTGCTAAGGGGGTCCACACAACCAAAATGTGAAAATCTCAGCAGAAACTCCCTTGGCAGCAAGAAGTGAATAGGCAATCCGGCATACTTTGGGGGATATAATTACAGCAGTTATTGGGCGAAAGGGAGGGGGAATATAAAGTGCCTGCGGTCGAGAAGGAAGAATGTCACTGAGGAAGTGGATTCAAAGGTGAATCAGCCCTGCTATCTCACACAAGTAAGCTATGGTGCGTCAGTCTCTGTGCCCAAAAACTACACACAATTTTATGCCCAAGTGGGTCAGAATTTCACACAGAGCCCCCAAGGGACAACTCCATGTTGGCAAAGAACAGCTAGAAGACATCTGCACTTCTTAATTTATCTCATTCTAAAGACAAAGTTGTAAAGTGTTATTCCACTACAAATGTCAGTGCCGCCGAGAAACTGGCAAACTACTTGTGTATATAATTGCAGTGCAGAAAGATGTTGAGCAACCTCTGCAGTTGGAGGGGTCTCTTCCTGAAGCCCAAAATCTCCAAACCTGCAATCGGGAGTACCTAAAGTTATTTCACTGTCTTAAGTGAAAAATACATTTGGTCCCAAACCTTGCATCTTGTTGAAAGAAATGTGTGTGTGCTGAAAATTGTGGCACATCCATCAGGTTCCAAAATCACTCAAGAATCCTAACAAACAGAATATTTTTCCCCCAGCTGCCATCTTTTTACTTTAGAGTAGGTCAGAAAGAAAGAAAATAACTTTTTTTTTTTTTAAGTATTGTGTTTCAGGATTTAGGTTGTGAGCTGTTGTTTTGTGATTGATGCACAGGGCAGATCTGGCCAGAAAACTGCACTTTGAATTTTGTGCAAAATTCTGATTTGTGTCCTGAACCAGAATGGAAAAACTGAAACATTTCATAAAGCAATTTTGACTTAGCTATGTGGAAACCAAGCATGTCAGATGGAAATGGAACTGGTCCTTGAGAACCAATCCTGCTGCCAAGCGACAGTTCATTTCTTGTTTTTCAGCCAAAGAAGCTGAACCGGAAAGAGATCATTCAGAAACAGAAAAAGCAACCACAGCACTCATACTTTTGGGCAGGAAATGGAATGTTTTGCCCAACTCGTCTCTCCCGTTGAATATTTTCTGCTCTGATTACTACATAGGGATGTTTTTAGGTGGGAGAGAATCAAAGGATAATTTTACACATGATTTTTTTTCCTACACAGAAATATTTGTGAAGAGATGGGGGGGGGGGAGTTCTGTACACCATCAGTTGTGAAGGTGCAGCATGAATGTTTGTGCTGAAAGTATGCAGGTCAGGAAGCTAATAATCTCAGTATAGGAAAAACATGTGTTGAAAAACTCAAAACGGTACATTGTCCTTAACAAGGGCAATGAATGGCTGAATTTACCACAAGGTCGCCCAGCTTTCTTATTAAAGTAAGCTTAAATTTCCATTTGAAACACTTCCTTCGTAAACCAACACAGTACACATACATTTTTGTACTCAGGCAGCAGTCTCAGACTACAAACTCACTTGTGAGAAGTACCTCTTAAAACATGGAAGCAGAAAAAACATAAACCCATATAAACTGCTCTTCCAGAAAGCCCTGCTCTGATCTCCATCTGTGTGGGGTAAATGTCCTGCAGGGCCCAAAAACCTGCCCTGAATGATTCTCATCTTCTGTTAGTCACAAATTATTCCTCAATGATATTCTCGGGAAATGATGAAGCTTAAAATGTAAATTCTAAAAGGAAGTACTTATGGGACACTTGTGTGATGGGCTACCTTGGACTGATAAAGAGGCATGCAAGCAAAAAGAATAGGGCAGAAAGGTTTTTGTAGTGTGGGATAGGACAGGGAGGAATTTAAAGGGTTTGCAACAGCCAGATGGCGAATGCTGGCATAGGCAGACATGCCGGTGGAAGCAGGAGCAGAGTGCAGCCCATCCCACACAGCTTGCATAGAAGGCGCTAAGACACATTGTGCCCCTCCATTGCATGCTCCCTCCACTCCACACGCCCAGGGGGTCCTCTCTCCATTACCACCTCACCCTGGTGTTTCCCCTTAAAGGGATACGCCACTTTTTTTTTTTTTAATGAGGGAGCTGTAAAAATAATAAAAAATAATTATTATAATTATAAGGGGGAGGGTTCGTGACTCTTTTTTATACAGCTTAAAATAATAATATTAATATTAATAAAAATAAAAGAATAGCAGCACAATGTGGGAGGAGTTTCCCCACGCACAAGTTGAGTCCTGTTCTCTCCATGGGAGGGTCAGTGTTTGGGCAATTCTCTCGCCCTGCCCCGATGACCGCCATGAGATGGTTCACACAGCATATGGGGAATTGTCACTTTCATTTTCCAGGTTCGAAGGGATTGGAACTTTCCCTGTCTGCAGGTGAGTGGGCACAATGTTATCTGGGCTATCACAGTCCAATGTAAGGATGCAAACTAGGGATGTTTTGAAGCCAGAAGTCCTGGTAACCAAGAAACCCAGCATGTTTTTGGTGGCAGATAACACCTAGAGAAACATGGGAAAGTGGAGTACCAGGTGCTGAGAGATTCTCCCATCAACCTTTTCACGGCAGTAGCTCATCTGGCCTCCTTGCTCCAGTTCCCAAAGGCACTGTCTACAGTTGTTTAAACACAGTGCAAGAGCTTCCAGGTATCCATCCTGCTTCACAGTCTGCGGTGTGTGTGTCTGTGTGAACAATCTGGGCCCCTGACCCCACCAGGGATACTGTGCACATCCCATCCCTGAGGCAGGAGTTCTAGACCCAAGGTCTTGGGCCTGGCAAAAGTGAAATGCTAGTGCCTCTGGTCCAGGCTCTGCAGTTCCAAGCTGTTGAGTGCGTCTTTACGAGGCTCCTCAGGTCCATCAGATTCAAAGCCCTCGTGTGTGTAGCCCCGGCATGAGCCAGGCAGGGGTGGGTGCAAGGCCAGCATCACTGAGGCAGTGGCTGTAACTGTGGTGAAGGTGCCACCGGATGCAGGAGGCGGCACTTTGGTGCTGTGGGCAGTAGGGTCGGTCCGAGGGGGATTGGGGGCAGTCTGAGCCAGCCGAGGCCTTTGTTTGTGGTTTGGCTGCTCTTGCTGCTGTGAAGCGTCTTTGACTTCTGTGACAGTGGGTGGCAAATGTCCTCCAGGGGTCACAGTTTGGGTCCAGTCTGGGCTGCACAACGACAGAGGCGATTCTAGGCTGGTCTTGTAGCTTTTCACCACCTGCCCAGGAAAGGAAAGGCTGATGTTAGTGTATTGGATATGGAAGGGAAGAAGGCAACAACACAAGTGCAGTTGGCATGGAGTCCTTGTGACAGCAACTTCCAAACCATAAAGCAGCAAATTCAGTAAGAAGAATCTGAAGCACAAAGAGAGTGAATTATGTTGCCCTAAGGTACTAAAGAGGAGACTTCAACCACTGTACATCTGTCACGGATGCTTTAGCAGAGATTCCTGCATTACAGGGGGTTGCACTATCTGTTTTAACTCCTGGGACCTGGGAATAGAAGCCAGACTCCTATTACCCCATTATACATTACTATAGCCACATTGCACCCCAAAGATATGCGCCAAGGTGCTATGGTCTGTCTTTCCCAGAGATCCTAGGAATTTTGTCTCACAGAGACATGCCCACCCCAGTCCAATGCCTATTGACATACTAGCATAAGAACAGAAACAAAAATTCCTGGTTCTCTTCTTGCTTTGCCTCCCAACTCATTTGGGGACATTATTTTTACACTTGAACTAGAATCCAGCTGCCTTTGAACGCTGAGACCACTCTCTCCATCCAGAGAAACCAGAGTTCTGGCTTCCCCGGCTCTTGATGGGCACTTACAGTGATTTTGGGGAAGCTGGGACTTTTGCTGGCCTTGACCAAGATATGTGATTGCGCTGGGGGGATGATGTAGGTGCTGCGGTCATCTTCACCCGTGTCTGATGCTCCTGTGCTCTCTGAATAGTACTCGGAGTCTGAGGAGTCACCGAAGGCTCCACCGTGCCGCTGTACGTAGAAGCTGTGGTGGCTGATGGGTGGGGGGACGGGGGACGGTGTCGGCAGGCGGCTACCGTTATCTGCTGGTGTGACCTAGATGAAAAAAGCAGAAAGCACACTGAGAAAACAGGGTGTCAAATAAAGGGTCTTTGTGCATGATCCCTGAGAGGCACAGGCTTTCCATTCATTGTAGTGAATCCTGAAATCTATTGATAGCAGGTGAAGCCAAGACCTATGTTCTATTACGACTTGTGTGACTGTTCAAGCACTTCACCTCGATCTGGCAGTGGGTTTTGACAGTGAGATATAGGACCCCTTCCGCTTTTCTCTATGGTTCTCCACTAGAGCAACCTGATGGGAAACAGAAGTTTTCTTACCTCTGCAGGTGGTCCAATGATAGACAGCAGGACAGGCAGCAGCACCAAGCCATTGAGCAGTCCCAGAATGGTCAGGATGGTGAGCACAGCAAAGAAATACCTTTGGGGGGGAGGTCAAGGTGGTCAGTAATGGTCAGATTTGTCATTTGTGCAAATCATCTGCATACAATAGAACTTTAGGATGAGAATCAGTTACTGCTCTGTATATTTTTCTTCCCCATCCCAGCAAGCTGAGATGCATCACAGTTCTGCGGCCTTTGTGAAGAGGGAGGGTTACTTATTTACCCAGGTGGCAGTAAAGCATCTCAGCCTCTTATCAGGGCAGCCAAGTATAGAGTTAGTTCACCAGCACACATTCATTTACATTCTCTTGCACACTCATTACTGTTACACCCATGCACTAACAAGTACTATCTCTCAGTCTCAGCTCAAGGTTGCTGCCTATAGAAGATAAGAGCATCCCTTTCTCTGAGCCAGCTGACTTGTAGAGCTCACAAGCCTTAGCGGCCATATGGCAAAGTGTCAGAGAAGGAATAAATTTCTTGTAGAATGTCTTCCCCTCAACCCGTTGTAAGTTGTGGTCTTGAACAGGGAGATTTCTCCAAATTTGGCAGAATGTACCAGTGCCCCTCCAGGGCTGCCCTGAACCCTATTAGATTCTGCCTTTATATCTATTCTTGATCAGTGAGACCTTCAGACCTATTGCCCCATGTGGTGTTACCCAAATTCCCAACAGATGTCAAGAAAGACAATTTCCCATTCTCTAGCCACTCCTTTTACTGATACCTCTCTGGAAATGGCCCCCAGCACATTGGTCCAGAGCACCACCAGAACAAGTATACCAGGGGAGAAGAGAGACACATGACAATCACCTCAGAATGAAATCGAACTCTGAACCAGCTAGCATAAGGAGGCCAAGCAACGTGGACACAGCACCATCCATCACAGGGGCAAACATGTGCTCTAGGGCCACAGTAGTGCGCAGGTTCCGGTTGCCAATGGCCGTGAGAAAGCCCTGAGAAAAGACAAACAGTCAGAATGCGACTAAAGAGAGTGACTTGTCCAAGCAGACCCTCATAAAGGGGCCAATCACCACACTGCATCTTGGGAGGCCCACCAGACTGGGAGAAAGAACAAGAAGCTAAGCCCAAATCTGTTCTTGTGCACTGAGTCAGCTGGTATTGCCAGAGCTGGAACAGGCTCATCTCAAAATGACAGCTTGGACTCTGCTTTTCATACCATACACAGCTATATCATTATAGTCAGCACTAATTAAAAGAACTGCCAACCCTTGGGTGCTGCACCCACAATTATGGATTAAATTCTGCTCTGACCACCCAGACTGCAACAGGGTGATATTAAGGGATATTAAGGGGTAATGAACCCACAATTTATTGATTCTCCCTTATAGACTCCACTACTGATCAGGTTTGATACAACAGATAAAAACCTAATAATCTAAATGTTCTGGCTGGGTGCCACTAAAGCTATTTGAATGTATATGGTTGTAATACTATACACCAAGTTCTCTGGTGTGAAAAAGAGCTCTGCAAGGGTGTTCAGGGACCCTATTCCTTTCAGTATGGACCCACAGAGCTTCAAAAAGAGGAAGTCTCACTGAATCACATGCTCTAGACATGGTAGCAGAATGGGCTGTGCTCACACAATTGCTTCTTACCAGAGCCACATGTACGGTGAATTCCACGCCAATTCCCACAGAGGCGATGAGGATGACTACTGGGATGGCACTCAGCTTGATGCCCATCAGGCCCATGATCCCAAAGAGCTCGACTGTCATCATAGCTAGAACGAATACCTACGTCAGGGAGAAGGGACAGCTCAGTATCTTACCTGCAAGCTATGGTTATGGACATGTCAATTACAGCAATGAACAAAGCCCAATGTAGTGGTTAACAGGTAGATTAAGAATAGGTACCTACAAATCCATATGATCATAGGTATGTAATTTCTGAATTCAGAACTAATTCAGAAAATGTATACATCTCATTGTGGCACATGAATACCGGGTTGTTAGTTAACAGTAATCACCCACCCACTACTACCATGCCTGTTTGATACCTTGATTGTAAATAAATAAATAAATAAATAAATAAATGTTTGTTTAAGCTGCATTACACGCTTTTGTATGGTATGGGGTATGGGGCTGTGCACACACTAGCCCTAAAGGTGGATAAGGATGCAAATATAGTAGAGCACCTGCATGTTAGTGTGCAAGCTTAACCCTTTCAGCACTGTGGAAAGAAGCTTGGGGAGAGAAAAAGATATTTACTTTTTGCTGCAAAGGTAAAGCTCTACTTTACACTCTATCAGGTAGCAAATGTTTGTTTATCATTGCATCTGCATACAGTGGGAATTGGTCTCATTCCCAGCTCCTTGGTGCGTACACCTGTACAATACGTACATGGTGTCTGTTGTGTGCAAACCTTAATACATTTATGGGAAAATATGCGTATGTTCATGTTTTTTAAAAAAGAATATGAGAAGGTACGAAAACATTCCAGACTTGCAACAAAACACTCAATTTCTGCAGTCAGAATAAATTATGCAAACTACTGCAGCAAGTTGTCTTTTTTAATGTATTACAGTACAGCTGCAAAATTTTGAGTTTGGGCAGAACCTGAATGGTTTAAAATGGTCTTTGGTATTGAAGGAAAACTTTTTAGGACACGATGTAAGGCAAGGGAGACAGAAAGGCAACTGTGCAGAGATTACAGGAAGCATCGCACTAATTCTCCCCCACTCCTATTTCCAAATTTCCTGTCCTAAACACGAGAGCCAAAAATACTGATTTAACTAACAGTGACAGTGTTTGACAACCATTTCCCTTGTTGCACAATGCCTTGTTGCTACTACATATAACGTCTGGAGCTAAAACATCTCTCTTACTGCTAGACACCCTGTTGCTCATGAAGGAGGATACTCACAATGATACTGGCGGTCCAAGGATTGAGGAGTAGCAGGGTGCACACTAGAAAAGTGCAGGCCAGCACAATACTGATGGCCTGTAGAAGCCAGTGTCGAAGGCCAATGTACTGCTCCCAGAAGAGGAAAGGGTAGCCGCTAGGGTAGCTGAGGACACCATGCGTCTGGGCCACCTCGTCACAGATAGCACGCACGCTCTCGATGGCTGCCACGAAGTCTGATGTCTGCCGCAGTCCATTGAGGTAGAAGGGGAACTGAGCAAACTCCAGAGGCTGTGCAGCAGGGACTGTCAGAAAGAGAGGCAGCCCATCAGATATAGTGGCCTTCTACCCCCTACTCTAGGCCCAAAAACGAATTGCTTCCTTTGCCCATGTGCCAGGCATGGCTTGCAAATGTGGGAAACATACATCTTAAGGATTTACACTGTGGAATTGCCATAGAAGTGGGGATAGGACTGAGCTGAAACAGTAATGCATGATGGAAAGCGGAACAAGAATGAGGCTGCTGCCTGAACTCACTTCGAAGGTTCTCGCCAGTGGCATCGTATTTGTCGTGGATCCATTCTGGGGGTGGTGGGTAAAAGTTGGCCTGAGATGCAGCAAAGCCAAGAGGGTCGTTGCTCACCCACACTGTCAAACAGATGTAGAAGATGTCAGGAGGAATGATCCCATTCTCATCCACCAGGCGGCGAGTTGTCAGCTGTAGGCAGATGGAAGGGATGCAGGGCGGTTAAGAAGTATAGCAACTGATAGTAAGTAGTAGCAGCGGTCAGGGTGCTACTAGACAGGTGCTATCATTTGGTAGGAAATAGGGCTGAGGCCCCTGCTTGGGCACCAGCTGGCCATTCCCAAAGCCATGTAGATCTCCTGTGTTCCTCCATCTCCAAGGGACCCCAAATGCCTGTGGGAAAGCTTTCTCTTCTCTCCATTCTTTTGCAGTGGGGATCTATCTACTCCTTCCCTTCTGGTACACCAAGGACTCACCCTTAATTCTCATGGCACACTGGGTTCTCTTTGCCTGCCCACTCCCAACTTTTAGATTGCTCCCCCACTTACTTGATTGAGGTTTAAGGGTTCTTTCTTGTTGCCTGTCTGGATGAGGAGCTTGTAAGCCAGGGCACCATCTTCTGATCCATTGCGGTAATTCTCCTTGGTGATATGCCCAGCTTCCCAATCCCGGTCAAAGGCTGCCTGTAGACCTGCAGAACAGGGGGGTATACAGTTAAGGGAGTGCCATCTGTGGAACCCAAGGCCCAGAAGCAAGAGCTCCTCTCACTAGCTATGCCAATCCCTTCCCCTCTTTCATGGCCTCCACCCCTTTGCTGTTTAACTCAGATCTCTCAGCCCCTGCAGCATGTTTCTGTCCCTACTTTAGAGGAACAAGAACAGAGCTGGTAGTCCTAGAAGACAGAAGGGCACCTGTACAACTGTGCAGGTGAGAATGTACACAAACATTTATATTTATTTATTTATTGAATTTATATAGAATTTATCTACTGCCTCATACCCACGGGTTCCAGGGTGGTTCACAGAATAGAATCAGAATATAACAACTACAGAATACATAATCAAAATAAAAACAAAAACCCTATACATTTTCAAAGGGTAAAGGATATCAATCTAATCAACCCAAGGCCTGGTTAAAAAGCAACGTTTTTGCCTGGCACCTAAAGGTGTATAATGAAGGTGCTAGGTGAACTTCCCTGGGGAAAGCATTCCACAGATGGGGAGCCACTGCAGAGAAGGCTGTAAACAGTGTTTGCCTAAATGGATGTGTGTATAAGACACGAAAACTGTGCGAGATGAAGAGCTTCTGGTTCCTTAGAAGCTAAAAATCATTTCTAGCACTTATCCTGAACATGGTTGTGAAACGGACATTGATGCTTTCCTTCCCTGGAAGCAGCTGGCCACTAACACCTCATCCAAACTCCCATGCATCTTCTAGCCTTCAAGCAGGTTTGTACTAAAAGCATCCTGCACAGAGAGCTGGAGGAGGGCATCCCACCCCACTTCTTGGGGCAGAGGCAGTGCAGGACAGGAGAGAGGGTTGGCAAAATGTCCTTGACTCACCTCGCAGCCAGTCCTGGAGGTAGTGCAGCCACATCTTCGGCAACTGGCGGTTCTCATCACGCACAACATACTGGATGGTGGTGAAGGCCTGGTGCAGGCTGTAGAGGGCCTCCTGTGAGCTGGGGTAGTCAAAGCCACCCTTTGTAACCACAAACATGTTATAGAAGGAGAAGTATTTGAACTGAGCTGAAATGAAGGCGTGCTCCTTTGTGCCTCGTGGTAAAATATCCGTCAGGTAGAGTCCATCATGCACCTTGGTTGTACCGTAGAGGCTCAGGCCCAGCAGTGCCAGGAAGAGGACTACAACAATTCCCTGGAAATGCAGAAAGGAAAGAGTGAAGACGGATGCACTCCGACCCCAATGTCTTCTGCAGAAGCTAACTTTTCCTCTGCTGCTGTCAAGAGACTTGACTTAACAAACATAGGGAGAATGGAAGAAAATCTGTGGACAGTGGACACAGTGGACAGCCAGATGTTTATGAGAAGCCCACAAGAAAAGCAAACAACTGCTTGGGGCTGGAACTGCAACTACCCAGCCCCACTTCCTACTTGTACGTGTAGGGTATGAATTGCCTCTAATGGAGTTTATATCAAAATGTTCCATGTTGTGGGAGTATGGAGCATACTTGTAAGGCAAGAGAATAAATAATGACAGGTAGGGAGTTTTCTATGCAAGGGGGCACATAACACACACATATATATTAACCTTGAGAACATAGTTCTTTTGACTCTGTACCTGGCCCTCTCCCTCTCTGAAGGTAAACACACACACAATATCTTAGATCATCTAGATTATCTGTGACTGACACAGCCGCTTCATCTGGAATTACCCAAGGAAGATGCAGAGCCTTCATACCTAACTTCCTAGATGTGTAAAAATAGACTATAGGAAAGATGTACAGCTCTTCTCTTTGAATGACTACTTGGGACGTGCAATCTTTGCCCCTGATAGGCAGGGCACAGGGGAGAGCAACACCATGGTCCTCATATAGGATGACATGCACAATGACTACATTTCAGATTAGTTCTCTCATCTCCGAGAAGAACAGGGAGCTTTAGTTCTCCATTGGCTGTAGTGCTGGCATCACAGACTTGCTACCCAGGATGCTGTACTCCCCCCCCCCTTCTTTCAACATAGGGCAGAATGCCACCCACAAAGAAAGTGATTCTCAGCTGCCTACCTTGGTCTGGCTCTGCAGCAGGATAGGTGCATATTTGTCGCGAGCAAAGCTGGAGAGGTTCCAATGACAAAGGGGCAAGGGCACACACTCCTGGGCACTTTTGTTCTCATCCAGCTGTGCCAGAAGATCACGGGTGGAGCTGGCAGGGGTGAAGACTTGCGACCCCAAAGGGTTGGCAGGCAGGAGAGTGGAAGGGGTGGTATAGACATGCTGGGTGGGTGGTAAGATGGTGACCACGTGACGCCCGGAGGGATCGCACTGGGTGAAGGCCTGAACCGTAGTGGTGATGCGTGTGCTGGTGGTCAGTGCTGGATGTCCATGCGGGAAAGCAGGTGCCGTGGGGTTGTCATTTGCATCCGTGTATTCCTGTGGCTGAATCTGGATGACGTGGGAGGAGCAGAGGCTGTGGGGAGAAGAAGACCCTGAGAAACTCCTGGGCAACACACAGTCCCCTAGCCAGCCAGGCATCCTAACTCACACTCAGCATCTGGATATAACTATCACAAAAAGTTCCACTTCTCTTGGTGAGCAGATAGAGATACCCTTCACAATGCCTTTAAAGGGGCTTTTCAGAGTATGCTGATTTTATGTGCAGTTTGATGTGCATTTTGACTTGTTCATATAGATAAACTTTTACCATAATAAAGAAATGTGTTTTTCAAAATGTTGTTGAGAGCACTACCATCTGTGCAGCTAGCTTTGTTCTCTTGCTGTTTTCCTTACAGCTGCATTTGATCCTCTCTTCTTGGGCTTAATGACTTTTCCAAACCACTGCCCCCAATTGCAGCATGCGTCTCCTCTCCTGGGAGATCTGATGGAGCCCAGCCTAGCCAGGGAGAGCGCAGTACTGCCCCAAAGGAGAAGGGACTCTTTTGGGGCGGGGGCAACTGCCCCTCCACCGCCAGCAGCTACACATATTTATTTACAGACAAACAAACAAGCAGACAGACAGACAGACAGACACACTTAAGACAGTACCTGTAGAAGCAGCACAGAATATCGAGCCTCTTGTTTTCACGCCGGTGAAGGTCCAGACTCAGGATGGCAGGAAAAATGAAAAGCACCATGGCAAAGTTGAACACTACCACGACAGCAGCCTGCAAGTAGATGAAGGAGGGAGAACAATTAAACATGCTGAAGATCCTGAGCCAGGTCACCCTCTGTATAAGGAGGGGCATCTATCCTTCAAGGGGAGGGATCACCCAGCTTTCCAGCCAAGGCCATGGAGACTGGGGGCACAGCTACCTCCAGAGTGGAAGTGAAGGCTTGCCTGCAGTGAGATTCAAAGAAAATGCAAATGTGCATAAGCACAGTTTGCTGGCAAACCTGCATGGAGGAGCAACTAGCAGAGGGGCTTACCTGTAGAGAGAAGGCACGTAGTGCTGGGATGGGCACAAGAGCAGCCATGAAGAAAGCAATCATATTATTGACAGAGGTGAGTGCCACACTGGTGCCACTGCGGCGCAGGCATTCCCCAGTCCGCTCCTGCATTGAAAAGGTGCAAATGAGGAACCGTGAGAATAGAGTTGAGGACAGATTGAGCGTGCACTGGAAATGCATAGGGACTCAAAGGCTTGTGCGAAAACAGGGAACCTTCTTACCTTGACAGGGACGTGCTGGCTGGTCTCTGTGAAGGCATGTGCCAGCAAAAACATGTCATCCACACCAATGCCCAGTGCCAGAAAGGGCAGCACCTATACCGATATGGAGGAAAGCACAATGGGAGGAATCCCAATTAGAGGAGCACATCCAGGACTTGCTCAAATCCCACAAAAGTAGAAACAGGTCTCAGGCTGCAAACTGTGACTGGAAGGCAGTACAAATTCTTCCTTTTGCTGTTATACTCAGGCTCTAAATGATTCTCATGTTAACCAAAGTCAGGTCGGTTGGTGACTCTGGAGGGCTTTTGCTTTCTGCTAACATATATTTGAGTCACCTGCACCTGGTTTATTAGGCTCCTTCCTTGCCTTGCAGGCACCTTAGCTAAGGCTCTCTTTGTGGCATACTCCTAGTCTGTACCTGCCTCGGTACAAATGGACAGTTGTTCTTTTTTAAAAACTCAGCTACTAGGGAATATACAGTATCGTATATTCCTCTGGAACTTCTGAACAAGAAACAGCATGTAGGCAGCTAGAGCGATCTGATTGTGCTGAAGGCAGCACGATGGTCATTGGAACCTCAGGAACAGCCATGCATCTGAAGGTCAAGTGCTCTTTACAACACAGCATCTTCTAATGCCAAGCAGGGATAGAGAGGCAGAACATAACCTCAGCATTGCATAACCTGAGAAATTGATGGAGCAGACAGTTCTCCTGCTTGCTGAGCAAAGAGGAGGGGAAATTGATGGAGAACAAAGGGTGGTCATTAGGGAAGGCAGACCTCTCCAAAATGTGTCCTACCTGGGTCGTGGCTGCATTGAATGAGATTCCTAGCAGAGAACACAGTCCAAGTCCTGCTGCCACGGAAAGGGCAACCAGAAGAACCCCAGCCAGGCCCACAGCACCCTGTGATTTGGAACAGTCCCAACGCAGCATGGTGACACAGGCATACGCCAGCTGCAAGTGGAGGAGAATTGAGACGGCAATTAATGAGAAGAAAGGCGAAGACGGAAAAGCTATGCTTTAGTACACAATGGAAGATAAAGGAATAGGAGGGAGGGAGGGAAGGGAAGAAGCTGCTACACACCATCAGCAGATACCCGCCAGCCACACGGATAGCGCTCACATCTGAGAAGGATTTCATGATGTCATCGAGCGTGGTGGTGGAGAAGGCATGGATAGTCTGGGAGGAATTTGCAGGGAGGGATTCCTGGGCCAACTGCAAAGAAGCAAGACTCATGAGATACTGGGAGGAGAAGAGTCACCTCAGTGGCTGGGATCCTTCTCACATACATAAATGCATCCACAGGATCCATCTACACGCCAGGCATAGGCATGAAGGCTCATAGGCATGAAGGAGCCTATATGCTGCTATACATGTCATGTAGTAATACCAAGCAAGACAGAAAACTGTACAGGGTCCATACACTCAATTCAAGAACAACTGGCTATGCTTTCACCCTATAAATTGTTTTTCATGCCATTCTACATGCTTGTAAGCATTCATGGTGGCACCCAACCTTTTTACACTGGCAGATGCATATTTGCATGCAGCCCTACATAATATTCTGCTCCTCACTGACAGACCTGCATGCAGTTTTGCCCGTCATCTTTCTAGCATCTTCCCTTCCATGCACACACTTTTTCAGCCTTTTGTAGACACATTTGTGTCTTCACCCTTGCACACACCTGCATCAAGCAGCCCTGGAGTTCCCACAGAGATGCCACAAACCAACCTGTCCATCTCACCTCAACAAACTCCCGCTGCCAGGCCTCCAGCACAGCAGCTGCCTTCTCCTCACTCCAGCTGATGTCGTGTATCTCATAGTCATCCCGGTAGTGCTCAAAGAGCTGTCGTGGGCTCATCAACAGGAACATGCTTTGTAGGGCTTCGGCTCTGCAGGAAACAGAAGCTGGATGAGAGACAACCCTTCTACTCACAGTCAAGGAGGCAGGGCTCCTTTCAGCTCTGGAACTAGAGCCTTTAGGCCCCATTGCTCCCCCACTGCCCAGGCTCAAGGCAGAAACCAGAAGCCTGATTTCTGCTTTCTTTATCTCACAGTCAGCCCTCATTCTGTGCACAGTTCTTTCACAAGCCTACTTATGGGGCTTTTTTTCAATTGAAACAGGTGGCTAGCCACCCCTATCAAAAAGGTATGCAAAAGGTATGCATGCCATGTCGATCAGCTGCCATAGAAAACAAGTCACTGACTAACGTTCCACACAAAACATGAGAAAAACCAATAGGCAGATGATTTGCATAGAAAGTTCACCATGTATACATCCCAATCTATACACAACAAGAAAAGCCTGCATGTATTATGTTCTAGAAATGCATGAAAAGAGCTGGAAATGGCTGCAGATGCACCTCCCTGTAATATCAGAAGCACATCTCTTTCTTCTGCCTGAGCCTTCCTACTTTAAAAGGTGAGGATCTTTTCTCCCATTTTCTGGCTGCTTCCCATTTTCTGGCTGCTTCCTTGCATGGGGTTTTAAAACCAAAGCAAGGCGATGTATAGCAGCAATAACCCTTGTCTCCAATCTATTGCCCATTCCTTAGCCATTTTTGCAGCTCTTTGCCTTGTGAGATATGGAAGGGTTCAGAGACACAAGAATTCCCCCCTGAAGAACAATGGTTTTTAAAAGCTGACACCGATTATGACACTGCCCCCACCAGCATGCGGAACGTGCCCCACCATACCAAAACATAAGGTATGGCAACCTGTCGAACAGATAACTGCAGGTGCCAGCACAGTGCAGACTTGTGTGGAATCAACCTCCCAATGTGCATTTGAGCCCCTTTCTAGGATCAGGGCTGCGGATTGCTGCAAGCAGGTGTCTGTGCTGTGTCTTCCAGCATCCACGGCAGCTGGAAGGAATTGGGGTGGGGGGAGGTGGCTTCGGGAGGCAAGGGGTGATGGCAGCCAGAGCTTCAGGGATCAACATAAATCCCATGGCTTAGGAATGCCCAAGCCAGTTGCTCCTAGGGTCAGGTCGCGGACATGCACCCACGAGAATATGAACCTCAGTGGCATCAAGTTACAAGCTGGCTCAGGAGGCAGTTTACTACCACCCCCAACTGTGAAAGGGGTAGCAGTGAGAGTCCAAGCAGTTCCCAGGAGCCACACTGTCCTCTCCCCTCACCATTCAAACACAACATTTATGACTTTGTCCATCCTTTTTAATTGGCCCTGCTTGCAGGGAAAAGCCATCTGCTCTGCATAAAGAATTCCTTAGCTACTGAGTTATTCCTGGCCACAGACCTCTGACTTGACAGACACACACCCCACACAAACACACACTTACCCCTGCAGTTTGCCCTGGGAATCCTTCACAGTGCCACCCAGGATCAGTTCCTCTTCCCAGTGCATGTATTTTCGTGAGAAGCCATGGCAGCCACCTGTGAGCTCTGAGGGGATGTCTGGTTCCTGGTGGAGACAACAAGAATGGAATTAAAAATAGCAGCACAAACTCCAGACATAAGCACAGGTATTTTAGATGCATATTAAGGACACCACTATAGCCCCATCTCCTGCTTTTCATGGAGGAAGAAGTATCTTTGCACACTTCTGACTTGTGCACTGTGTACATTTACTACTACTACTACTACTACTACTACTACTACTACTACTACTATTGAAGCAGAACTGTTCTGCTTAAGACTAAGGGATTATATGCTATAGCCCTGACTAGCTGGCTAATAAAACCAAACCCAGCTGTTATGGAAAGCAAGGGCAAATGTTGCTCCTCTGCAAATGTCACATGTAAAAAACAAAACAAAACAAAAACCGCACACACACACACACGAAATTCTCAGTAGGACAGGCAGCCTGCTCTAGCAGACAGAATATTGAATTTGAGTGACCCAAACAGGTTTAAATTCCTGCTCAACCATGAATTCATTGAGCACTTTGGAAAAGTCAACATTTATTAGCTTCAGTTTTGTATCCAATAAATGGAAATAAAATAGTGAAAAAAATGTAAAGCACTTTAGACATTAACCGTGCTACTGGAACAATCCATGTCTCTATAAACAAAACAAAGAATATTTCCCATTATTCCGTAACACTATTCCAGCATTCTGTCATATCCAGGAGTGACCAAGAAATTGAACCTTATAGGGAACTATACAAATAGGAACAGGCTTAATTCTCACTGGCTGGAGCTGGTGTAGCCCAAACACCAATGAGGTGCCCAAGTGCTTCTCTTTACCATCACCCATTAGTGAATAGCTGACGTCCTCTTCTGTGGAGAAAAGTAAATTTCTGCCCTTTGGGACAATGTTGGACTGGGGGCTAAACCTGCCCTGGGTGGTCAGTCCCTTGCTGATAGGGACCCTACATACACATATGCCCTTGAAAGGCAGAAAACAGACAGAAGCTCTCTTTTAGCAAACACCACATACATAAACATAATAATATTGCATATTCTGCTGGTTAACAATAATGGGCAAGGCTTGAGATCCTCTCTGGAAATAATCCATTCTGCTCCTAGCTATGTAACCTCACATCTGACAATAATAATCCACATTTCAGTTCAGTGACATTGGCCTGGAACAATTAAGAAGGTTTACTAACAAATGTCAGAATAACTACTCCTTGGAGCAGCCTGATGCCTCCCTGATTGCCGAGGATGGAAGACGGCGACATGCCATATGGCATTGCCACCATTATCATAATGCCTGGAACCCTGAGACATAATAAATCACACAATCTCTGTGCAGGGAAAACAAGCAGAGCTGAAGAGATCTGATAGATTCTAGCTTTTATGTGACAATGCTCCACATTGGTTCTCCCCTGGCCTAGGTATTCTCATAGAATGACGACCCAAAATCAGTCTGGCTCTGTCGCCCTGCAATCACCAGTGAGTCACCCACACATTCATAAGACAAACATCAAGCAATTGGAAAAGCAGGAAAATTCCTATCACCTTGTAAGCTGGAGGACAGCACTTTCATAAAGCATGCCAATCATGGCTTCACTATCTATCTATCTATCTATCTATCTATCTATCTATCTATCTACCTTGCAAAGCAGCAGTGCCACATTTTCAGCCAAAAAGGATAACAACAACAACAACAACAACAACAAGAAGCAGCCCATTTGGACAATACCAGATGGATGAATTCAATTCAGCTAATGCTTGATAATATTTATCCAACTAAGAGAAATATAAGAAGACTCAGTATTATATCAGGCAACTAATATGCTTTTCTGCATATAAATCATAGTGTCTATTTGCATTTGACTGAGGAGTTTGCAGAATCCATTCTGACTATATCATCCTGTGTGTGCGTGTGCTTGCCCACAGGCACACTGGGTGTTCCCTTCAATCCTACAGGCATCTCCTTCCTGCTCCTGTGGTGGCAGCGAGAGAAACTGGATAGCCATAATGATAACAGTCTGGCTTTCAAGCCAGGAAATGTGGAATTATGGCTGCAACTCCATCCTCCCGCTCCTTGTGCTTGCCCTTGGTCATATGTGCTCCGTGTGTGTACGCACACACTGCTCTCTCCCCCCTCCACCTTCCAAAAGCTCCGAAGCTGCCATCTGTTCTGGGACGCATTCCAACTATGACCACCTGCTGGTGAGCACTTGCACTGCGTCTGCCTGGATCAGCACCATCATTCCTGCCTTTGCCTCTCTGGCACGCTGCCTTGCATTCCACATCTCCCCACACTCCTGGACACAGAAGGGCAAAGCTAACCAAATGGGGGACCCCACAGTGAATCCAGCCTTTTGGGGCACACGGTGCCTGAAAAGAGGTCCCTAGCTCCAACAAGACACAAGGAAGCTATTCTGTTGCTTTGCACATGTGTTACAATCTGAAGAGCTCTGTGACTTCATCGAGCCTCCTCCCCACCCCTCCCAGAGTCCAGGCCGGAGAATCAGCTCTACTTTTTGTAGCCAGAATGTTCATTTACTTTGGCTACATCAGTCTTATGTCATGCTATTTAGTGTGTACCTTGCAGGGGTGCCAACTTGAATAAAATAAGCCCCACCCTGCATAATCGATCACAAGATGTGGCATGCTCACACCATTTGAATGGCAATGCCCATCAACTTCGGGGGGATCCCTCAAATATTTTATTGGGAGGGCAAAGGAGTTAGCTCCTATGGTATCTTGGCTACAGGTATCTTGAAGCAAAGGTATAACAATTGGGGAAACTGCCTTTTTATTTGGTTAGCATGTCTTAGGAGCACTGAATGGCACTCTCCCTTTTGCCACATTTATCTATGGAATTTGCAGATCTCTTTAGCTTTGTGATCCCAGGTAAGATTAATCATTTACCAAATTCTTTGCCCATGTGGCAAATTTTTTGTCCATTCTGCAGAATTCCTACTGAGTGCACTTCGCAATATTACAATTCTCTCCTTTTCAAAAAGGCTATTACAAGAAGGTTGCATTGTGTGTGCAGCTGTCCAACCTGTCTTAGTGCACCTCTTAATGTCAGATCTAAACACACATAAAATGGAACTCGCCTCCTTAGGAACATAAGATGCTGCTTTACATGAATTCAGACCACTGGTCCATCTAGCTCAGTTCTGTCAAAGTTGATTGACAGTGGCTCTCCAGGGTCTCAGACAGGAGTCCCTTGCAGCCCTACCTGGAGATGATAGGGACTGAATCTGGAACTGTCTGCATGCAAAGCATGTGCTTTCTTACAAAAATATTTATTATGTGTTGAAAGCTAGATAAAGCTCCAAATGTTTTATTGCTGGAGAGTATGCCATTGCATGAGCTATCATCTGCAGTGTGAAGAACAGTCCAGACATACAAATTTACCCTGAGTCCAGTCCAGACATACATATACACTGAGTAGTTGGGGAACATGCCTGGCTCAAACCTACCTGCCGGCTTTGGCTGTTGGGGGCACTTGTAGGACACTCAGGGTCAAAGGGGTCAAGACAAGGCCGCTCCATATAGGCCTGGCCAACCTCTGCCTTATCCAGCATCTCCTTGAATCCTTCCAGCGAGGCAAACTGACCCAACTCCTCCATCAGTTGAATGGGGTCTAAGTTAGTCCACTGGATATCGCGCCGGCCCCTATAGAGATAAAATGTGGGTTAACAGGGAAAGAAAAGTATCCAGATAGCATCACTTATTCCTATTACAGATTATATTAAATGGATGATTTTAAGAGGAGGCTTGTAAATTCATATAAGTAGGCAGGTAACGACATTTTTTGGTAGGCTAGTAATTTGTGTGAATATTTGTAAGGCTAAACCTGACCATATGTCTCGGCTGTAGCAGACTTATGCAGCAATGCATACTTGAGCAGCTTTTATTTTCCTTTGGAGCAATAAAGAGGCTAGAGAAGGAACGTGGACTTGTCCCCCAAGAAGTAAGATCTCTGAACACACATACACACCACATACTAGGTCTGGCCATAATTTAAGTCCATTTCCCTTGTCCTGCGTACTACTGCTTCTCCCTTGCATACAGAGCCCTGGCTCTCCCAGCACTGCCTCTATCAAGATGTTAGCACGCTGGCGTTAATTGCCCTGACTGGCTGCACAAGACTCATTTAGGGGGTGGGAGGGGTCTGCTCAGTGCTGATATAGGGCTTCATTCCTTTTGTTCCCGTGCATAACAGGATCAGGCATGCTGCTTTCATTTGGCATCTGGTTTAGAGTGCCAGCTCCAGAGGATCTGGACAGTGCCTCCTCTGGGAGCACCAGAGCTGTGTGCGTGCCGTAGGCTGGGGTCATGTGCATGTAGGGGCATCAGGGTGTATTCCAGAAGCAAAAGAGAATCTTTCAACAAAAGCTGGAAAGGGAAGAGGGGTATTTTCCATGCACAACACTTGGCCCGATGCATTTGTGCACAGGGATGTACACAGCAGTATAATTTGTTGTGTGCATATTTTATTCTTTCTGTTTATATAGATGTCTAGATAATATACACATATTGAAAAGGCTTCTTGATGGGAGAAAAGGCATTTTGCTTCTGCCCAAACAAAAAGGGTAACCCTTGTAACATGCAACTTAGTTAATGAGCAAGTGTGGAAGGATCTATCCCAGGAAGGCTTCATCTCCAACCATTGCAATGACAGATCTGTTGTACTAAAGAGGAAAGGTCACATCCCCTGAAAATGTAGTATTAGACTTAAGAGTTTCCCTACCCACCAAAGAAAGGGCAAATTGTGCCAAGTTCTGCCCAACATTATCCCGAGACAGTAAATTTCACAAGAATCTTGTGGAAACTCCGTTATTTGGTCACTTTCTAGTTTCGCTGAAAATGTTCCTTGGCTTCACACTGTGAGAAAGGGTCAGTGACCCACCAAAATGAGTATCTGGGGCTAGGGAGAAGAACCACTGAGACAAGATATTCAGAGAACTAAACCCAAGCAACTTGCATGACTGCTTCTGGCAACATATAAAGTACTGGCAAAGGTCAGAGAAGAGGCAATAAGAATGGTTCCAAAGGCCACAATGAGCCATAAAGGTTAGTTTTATCTGTATAAAGTACAAGGGAGTTGCTTAGGAATTAATTCCAGCTCTACACAGATAGGAATACAGTTTAGCAGAAAGGGGAATCGTCTTTAAGGGATCTCTGATTATAGTAAACTTTCCAAATGGGCAACTTTTCGAGGGGGCAAATCCTCTGCTTGGTCTGACAAGAGATTAACTGATAAAAGATATTTCCCTAGACCAGTACCTGTTGGAAAGGGTGGAGGTTTTGAAACTTCATAGAGTAGAATTTGACAGTGAACTCAATTAGCCAGTATATTGTAAATGATCCAGGCTTTGTGTCACATTCTCCGATATCAAGGTTATAGCTACAATCCAAACAAATCCTGGCATCTTGTTTCAGGTCTGATTATATCCAGCAACTCTCCTCCACTGCCATTCATGCAGCATCTTCCTAACATGACAGAAGCAAATTTCTAACAAGAGGCCTATTTCCAAAAAGCAGGGCAAGTGAGAGCTGTGGCCCAGGGAGATTCATGAGGACCATATACAGAGGCCTGGAGGGCTGCATTAAGATCCCTGGGCCTGAGGCTCCCCACCTCTGCTTTAAATGCTGTAAACAACAACAACAACAACCCTGAGGCTGGAGCTACAGTTCCTCTGATGCCACTCACTCTTCCACTGGTGCTCTCATGCATTCTTGTCTTCAACTTCCTGTCATGGAGTGCTTGCATCATTGAGGCCACAGAAGCAAGGGAAAGTGGCAAGGTGACTGCAGTCTCCCTCAGTGCCTTGATATAATCTTAGCAACCGTACTTCTTCCCAGTGGATTGGAGGTACAGACAGTCCTGCTCACATAGCCCCGGAGTAATTAGCTCCTAAGTTTCTGGGTCTATAAGAGCTCTGCAGCAAGGAAATTTGCCAGGTATGATTTTCCATGTTCATTTTCCCATTCTAATGGGAGAATCTGTTCTTGTTCCTGTTGTGCAGCCATTAACATTGGAGGAGCTTGTCCATGCAGGATCAGGGCCTGAAGACCTACATGCTCTACTCTCAGAGCCTATCAAATTACTGAAAGCCTTGATAGTCAAAGCTTGTCTCCCAGACTCTTTCTAGAGAGCTGGCTGCGAGGGATTTTTTCTGTCTCTCCACACAAGTTTGTAGCCAAACAAACCAAAATAAGTTGAAGAAAGGGGGGGGGGGGAGTGGTTGGATATGAAGAAGGGAGTTGCAGCATTTTGTCCTTTCAGCTGGAATCACAAAGCAAAGTCTATTTTGCTTGCTATTTTCTTTTTTGAAAAACAGAAGGAAAAAGCAAAACTCCAAGATGTGGAAAGCAAGAAAGCAGGGGCAGGGAAAGTCTTGTCATGCTCAGAGCAGAATCACTCTCCAATCATTCATGAACCCCCAGGTCCCAAGAAGGTTCTTCCTTGCCTGATTCCCACATTCCAAACAGCCCAGCTCCTGCTCCCAAAGAGAGCTTCTTTTATCTGCTGTTTCTTGCTTCACTGAGCCAAGTCGGGCCCTTTTGTTTTTCCATAGATTGCTGCCCTTTGTTCTCCCAAGTTTTCTCTCCCTTTGCGTTAAAAGGAGGGGGGGGGGAGAGAGACCCTCAGCTGAACTGAAGCGGAAGCTGGACCTGAGGAAAAGACTCCCCCATTTCAGCCACTGACAAGAAAACTTTGGGACGTGTGTGTGTGTGTGTGTGTGTGTGTGTGTGTGTGTGTGTGTGTGTGTGAAATTTCTGAGCAGTGGAGGAGGGGGGATACGAGAGTCATTATAAATAAACAAGGAACCCAAGAGACTGGATACAGAAAGTAAGGGAGCAAGGACATGACGTTTCATGGAAGAATCTAGGAAGAGCAAGAAAACCCCCAGGCTTCCTTGCCAACTGCCTTGGTTTGCACATGAGTCTGAGCTGTTATGCAAAGTGTGTTCTTAAAACCCCATACTTCATCTACTTTAAAAAAGGAAAAGAAAAGGGAAGGGAAGCTTGAAAGCACCTCAAAGTCTCAAATTCTGTAACCTTTAGCTCTCCTTTGGGGGGGTGCTTAAGAGTAACACTCCATTTTGTTCAGTGAATCACCCTGCAAATAGCACCCAACATTTGTATGAGATAAACTCAGTGAGATGAAACAGACCCTGTTCCCTTAAAAAAACAAAACCCCACACCTTGCATTTGTGCTGCTCCCGAGTTCAACCCTTATTCTTGGCAGTTTGATATTAAAATCCCTCCCTCTTTTAATTTTTCTGAAATCTGTTTTCTCCTCCCTCCCTCCCTGTCCCCTTTCTCTCAGCAGCAGGCTGAATAAAGCTACTATTCCATTTGTTGGGCAACTTGGAGCTTTCAAAGTATCATTAGCATGAGAATACGTGGTGTTGCCGTTTGCTGACAAAGCATAAGTCTCCAGGGCCCCTTATGGACAAACACACTTGTAAACAGAAAGAATGCTGGCTATTGTTCCTGGCCCTCCCTCCCCCAGTGCCTCCAGTGGGGCTGGTCCCCACATCTTTACCCTCTCTCCCCCTCCATCCCCCATTTTGTACACCTTAATAGAAACATAATTACGAGGCAGCAGGAGCAACAAAACAAAGCAATTGGCCCCAAAGTAGAAACTTAGGGGAGGGGGTAGGAGACTAGAGAAAGCGTTTTCCCTCTGGTTCGGAAGTGGGACAGGGAGAAACTGCTGGGGCTGTGGACCTATACCCAAATTCTGTGGGGGCAGGCTGGAGTATGTGAGACTATCCTACCACCCACTAACTGTTACCACCCCCTCCCTAATGTGGCATCACAGAACAAGGGGGGGGGGGTGTAAGCAAAATCCCCTTGGCCATGCCGTGGTGGAATAGGTAAGAGGAGAAAAGCTGTAGTATTATAGTGGTAACTGGCAAATTATGCTATTCTACAGCAGATGGACAGTACTCTCCTTCCTGTGCCACAGGTGCCACCTTAATAGTATATGTGCCACTGAAAATGAGAACTATGTTTCCGTTTCCCCAAACAAGCAATAATGCACGCTGAAAAAATACTGAAAGGTAGGTAAGTACAGTGGTACCTCGGGTTAAGAACTTAGTTCGTTCTGGAGGTCTGTTCTTAACCTGAAACTGTTTTTAACCTGAAGCACCACTTTAGCTAATGGGGCCTCCTGCTGCCGCTGCGCTGCCACTGCACAATTTCTGTTCTCATCCTGAAGCAAAGTTCTTAACCCGAGGTACTATTTCTGGGTTAGCCGAGTCTGTAACCTGAAGCGTACGTAACCTGAAGCGTATGTAACCTGAGGAGCCACTGTACCTTGGAAGCATCAGATACAGGAAGGAAGCTTTTCCACAGGTGCCAAGCAAGCCAAGCAAGAAACCCAGTTATTAGGCAAAGATCCTATCGCTTATTAGTACAGGAAAATTATGAAGCCACAAAGTGTTTTTGCAACCCATCTTCCTCCATCATCATCAGCTATGCTTTCTAACAATGCCTGTCTTGGCCAATCCAGCCTGCAGGCCTTAAAGGCAAACAGGTAACTCCAGCTCTGATTTAGTGGTAAAAGAGCATTATTGACCAAACACAAAAAGATGCCACCATCTTTTTGGGCAGACTCATGTACAATCCTTATCATGACTGGTTCTTCCTCTACTCCTCGTTCTTGACCAGTGACTGCAGGCAAACATTCCTGCTACATTCAGATGTCTCACTCCTTGTTGGGACCTTGCTTAGCTGCAAATAAGAACTGGGACACTGTACGAGAGGTTAAGAGCTTGAGGTGGACGTCTGAGCTGGAAATCCCCAATTCAAATCTCAGCTCATCCACCAACACACTGGGATGCAAGAGCCTTTAGTAATGCCTTCTTTAATACTGAAAGAATAGGACCATCCTACCTTAAAAGTTTGTTATATTTATTATTGTGTTTAGTGAGGGAAGTGGAAGTGCTTTGGGCACTTTAAGAAAATGCTAAATGATCATACTTCACATCCTGTGAAAGAGCTTGAAAGCACTCTCAAAAACCTGAGGGGGGCTCAGATAGAAGACAGTGTGTGAGAGTGTGTATGTGTATAGACAAGCATACTTCCTAAAGGCTAGATAAGTCTGTTAAGTCTGTGGAATAGGGAACAGACGAGAAATAGCTAAAAGCATGTCAGGTCTCAATCCCTGTGCTGGATACATGCTTAATCTACAGCCTTCTACACAGACTTGGATACATGCTTAATCTACAGCCTTCTACACAGACTTGGCCTCACAGGCCAATCAGAACAGGGCAGAAAAGTACACCTGAAAAACAGGTACTCACGGGAGGTAAGCGGAACCCCCTTGCAGCTTGGCACCATCCCAAAAGCAGTCCAGTGGGGTCACGATAACACAAGGAAAGAGCTTCTCGATCATCTGGGAATGACAAGAGCCACAGTCACAGAGGAAAACCACAAGCTCATCTTTCCAGTTCTCTTTTGCTCTCTTTGTCCCTTACCTTCCTTGACCTGCCCAAATGCTCACATAATTTTTTTGCAGGTGGGACTACCCTCTCTACAACCAGTGTCCTACTGCAACTTAACTTACCTTGTCTCCCCATTCTCTCCCTTGCAACCTTTTGGAACAGTGAACGGCTTTGGGAACCAAAGAGTACCATCCCAAATACAAGCCCTCAATCCGAACAGATCCCAGATATGAGAACCTGGAAGACTTTTCCTAGCCAAACGGGCTACAGTGGGCCACGGGAAGTTCTCACTCTGAGGATACCTCTCTAAGGGGACAGCAGTCTCTTGCAACTGAGGCATGCAGGATGTAAAACCCTTATCACCAGAGGTCAGGCACTGCTGAAAGCAGTTGAGGATAAAATAGACTTTCCTCTTTCTACTCCCCCAGCATATGGCTGGAAGGGAAATAAAGCCTCATAGTTAGCTCTTATCTCAGATACACAGGAGTGATTGTAACCAGGGTTAGGGGTCTAGCAAAAAGAAGCATGTCCAGTCTATGCAGAAATGTCCAAGTCTCTGAACCCAGAAGGGTGCTTTGGGAAGCTGCTCCTTTGTAACACCATCCTTTTTTAAAGATTCCACCCTATCCCCATAGCAACCTGGATATCCTCTCTAAGACCCACCCCATTCTCTAGCCAACCAGCTAGACCCCAGGGAATTATTTATGCCATCTAACAAAGAGATTTTCCCCAGCTGATCTACCTAATTTCTATGGGTTTTAGTGCAACCCCTGTCCCTGCAGATGCATGCATTCCCTTGGCAACTCACCCGTGCAATCATTCCATTCTCAATTATGGGGACACCTGACTTGTAGCATATTTTGTTGAGATCCCAAGACCTGAAAGAAGAAGCAGAGGCAATGAATGTAAAAAAAAAGTCAGAAGAATTGCTGGAAAGAGGAATGTTAACTAAATGGAAGCTGCAGAGGCAATGTACCTCTGAGTAACAGGTGCTGGGCACAAACATTGGGGAAGGCCATAACCTTCATGCTCTGCTTGTGAGGATCCAGAGACACCTGAAGATTGATAGAAACTGAATGCTGGACTAGATAGATCCTCATCTAATCCATCATAAAAAGTGTATGTTCTTCTTATGAGAGTAACATAGATTTTCCATTTTGAAACTCACTTTCCGTAAAGTAAGACTTGCACTTTGCTTGCAGCCAGAGCAGCTTCAAGATGCATTCCCAAGGCCTCTGGGGTCAGGATGTTTTCACCTTCCCGTTTGGGAGTTTGTATCAGCATCTGGGGTGTGTACAGAGACTCTTCTCCTAGCTTTTCCTTTGTGTACCGGAGCTCCTGGCTGACACGGCTGCCCTCTGGAGGGAAAGGGAAAGAAACACTGGAGTTAATATACCTCCCACTTACCTCTGTCCTCTTACTTGGCTCTTCGCTTATTCACATGAGAGACCCTAGAACTGAGAATAGGCCCACAGGGGAACATCATGCAGTCTGGTCTTCCCTTTAACACATGTATTCTTCTTCACATTATCATGGTTAAAAGAATACATTTCCCCAACCCTTGGAAGATTTAACTAGTAGACTGATTACTCCAATCTGTGTTGGTTGTCTAATTAATTAAAACAAATTAAAAGACACAGAGATGTGTTGTGCTTGATCACACATAGTATTTTAAAAAAACAAAACAAAACACAGCTGCAGAGGTAGAAGTGAGGAGAGGCTCAAGAAGGAGTGGTATTGCTTGATAAGCTCCCCACCTAGGAGCAAAATCCTACTGGAGAGGAGGCAGGTGTTCAGCAACTTGCAAGGAGCGGTTTTACTGGGGGAGGTGGACACCTGTTGGAGGGAAAGAGCTAAGAACTGCCTCCCCCACAGTCTTCCACTGTAATTGCAGCTTCTGGGACTGTATTTTATTTTTGAAAAAGAAAGGGAAAGGGCGAGTGGAAGGAGAAACTACATATTGAGAAGCTGCTACCAACACAGAGAGCTATACAGTCATACCTCGGGATAAATACACTTCAGGATAAGTACTTCCGGGCGCGTTACTTCCGGGTTTCGCCGCTCGCACATACGCAGACGGTGAAAATGACGTCACGCACATGCGCAGAAGCGGCGAAACGTGACCCGGGCATGCGCAGACATGCAGTTGTGTCTTACGTTCTGTTCAGGATACGAACGGGGCTCCGGAACGGATCCCATTCGCATCCCGGGGTACCACTGTAGTTCATCGTCTGCCAGAGGAAGTTGCCCACCGTATACTGTAACTGACCTGGTGCTCCAGAAGCCACAATAAGAAGTATATAAATATGACTAATGTAGTCAGTATATTAAAAACTGAAGGGGAATAACTTTGTTTGCCCCTTATGGCTTTGAGTGGGATGAGTGAACTAATAATGCCAAGGGGAAATTCACTGTGCCCCAAGCTTCCACTCTGAAGAATCCCCCAATGGTAGCTTTGCTACAAAATAGTGCAAGTTGCGGAGGAAGTTGCCTGCCTGCCACAGAACAGCTGTATATAGCAAAGGATTCTGGGAAATATTCTACAGCGCATACTCAGTTCAGTCATAGCAATGCCCAAGCCTGTTGAGCCTCACATTCACTCTGTACAAAGTGAAAGTACACCCTAGCACACACAAGCTTCTGTGGCTGCACATTGCAGAAGATAGGAAGTTAAAGAGATAAAGGTGCCTTTCAGAGACATTTGTTTGCCGTGGTTAAACTTCTCATTGAGGAATATTGCACAAGTGTCTTCATAAAATTTTATTTATAAAGTTAACAACAGATATATCATTTGGAAATTGACATTGAATTTACATTGCTTCAGTATTGCTTCAGTAATTTGTTAAGTAATTTGTGTTATAAATTTAAACCATCTTTATGGTCATTGCGCTTTTTTCAAGGGATTATATCTGAGCACTCAAAGCAACCTCACAAAAACAACTACAATTCCCACACTTCTCCAGGGGAAAATCCATGGCAGTTAAACCAATTTCATACTGGTTTGGGTCTATAGTGTAGACATTCCCTTAATCATCCTTAAAATAAGAATGTGAGAGAAGTTGTCACTATTTCCATTTTGCAGATATAGAGACACAGACTGAGAGACAGGTTACTGAACCGAATGATAAATTCTGTTTTGACTACAATCTCCCATTTTCAAGCCATTGCAGAAGACTCTCAACATTTGGCTCCAGGTTTATGGGGCTAATGACAACATAGCTGTCTCTTGAGGGTCAGAATCCAAGAAACACCAATGCATTCTAACATTTTCTTGATTTTCCCAACTCCTTTTCTTCTAAACGTGTGTGGACATATCTGTCTTTAACTGGTTTAATACATGTTGCCTCTCTCCAGAAAACACCACAAATTGCAATTCCCAGGATTATTTGATGGTGGCAGCAGCAGGGATGGGGACGAGGAAGGAGTATAGACAGCTAAACTGGGGCAAAACCAAAATAAGTTTGTGACACAGGTACGTCTTATGGCAGCAGCTGTGGATCACAACAAACGGAAGGTTCATAATATGCACTGTAGGGTGCTTGCCAACTATTCCCAACTATGTGACTCTAGTACAGCGTTCCTCAATATGGTGTCCTCCAGGTGGTTTGGACTAAAACTCCTTTCAACTCCAGCCAGCCTAAGCAATGGTCAAGGACGATGAGAGCTGTAGTCTATAAAAATATATGGGTCAAACCATCACAAGACGGGCTGAAATTTTGGGAGGTTGGAAAGTTACAATGGAATTGTCTTGTGGGCAGAGTGCTCATTTTTATTTATTTATTATTATTACTTTGTCAAAATAAAAAAAATAAAATTATCTTTCTATCTGGAGGGCACCAAGTGGGAGGAAGAATGCTCTACAGGATAGCCTATCCAAATATTGTTCATATTAAAATAAAAAACATTTTCCACATATTATCTTTTCCTTTTCAAATTCTCTGGCTCACCTTATTTTTAACAGAAGCAGAAAATGAGGACATAAAAACCACATATTCCACAGCCTGATAATTCTTTTGCTTATTCGTGCTTCTCCCCCTCCATCGTTCTGGGTTCTTCATCATAAATTTTCTTTCTCAAACTTGGTAAGAGAGAGTTTGTGTAGACATTTTTACTACAAGCTTGCTGCTGAGCTCAACAATTCTATCCTGTCCTGCTATTTTGTCACTTTTTGTAAGTATAAATTCTTCTTTTAATACTTTGTAGCTGTTGATTTTTATAAATATATATATATAAACCCAAGCTGATTGACAGGCATGCTTTTGGTTTCCACGCCACTCTCCCCAAAGGAACAGCTGGGATGCCAGTGAGGGAGGAGGCTATGCCAAGGAACACAGGGAGGGGACAGACACTCTGCGTCTGTCCGAGATGGGAAGAGCTGGGAGGGAAGCATCAGAGGCAGAATCCAAACCATTCCAGGCTGTTTGGGAGGCAAGGCACCAGGAGCCATGCTGAGCTCTGCTGATCTTGACTAGGCCACCCAGGAGAGAAACCACATGTACAACCAGAATGTAGAGGAAGGGTGGGGAACACATTCAGGCCAAACTTTGAAGCCACAGGCGAAGATGGATCCCAAAAATTAGAGGAGTCCTTCATCAGATGGTCTTTAAGTACAAAGCTTCTTTTTAAACAAGTGCCAGGAGATGGTTTTGTGCCATGTGATGGCCGGGACAGAAATATGCAGAGAGGGAGAGAGAGAGAGAGAGAGAGAGAGAGAGAGAGAGAGACCCTCTCAACAACCTTGTTCTTGTCATTGCCCAGGATGAGTGATAGTAGGAAGTGGACATTGGGAGCCTTATTTATTTATTAACAACGTTCGGAGCTGAAATGACAGTACATCTGCAAGTGTTGTGAAGAAGGGAAGAGAGGGAGATATTCCTTGTAATTAGGGTTAATTTGGAACAGGACAATCTGAAGCTTCAAAGGGGAATGAGGAAGCCTCAAATTCCAACACCCTAATTAACCAGGGAGCAACATGAAAAGACAAGGCAAAATGAGAGAAGCTGCCAAGTATGCTTTACATGGGGCACTCTCTTGTCTGATGGGGAGGGCGTTAAACTTAGGTACTGTCACTCTATGTGCCACAGCCTCCCCCCCCCAGCTGCTCCTGCTTAACCCCCCTCCCCTCCACTGAGAGAGCAGCATTGTTTGATACAAAGTTGGGGGAGGGGATTCTGGGCTACAGCGAGGTAGCAACAGTGAGCATGTTAATGAGGAGCCCTATGCAAATTCTTTTTTACTCCAATTAACAAAGGAAGCCCTCTCCTTTTTCATGCAAAGGGTCCCTCTCCCTCCTGATCAAACTCCCAATTGTACTGCTGCTTTGGCTTTGAGTATTAGATTGGATTATCCCTCATTCCACCCCACATGCATTGAACACGTACACCTCAGATATGCTATATTTCACTCTCACAGCCTCCCCAGGAACATTCAAATATCTTCAGAACAGCAGGGATGAAAACATTGGACCACATCCTTGTGAACATTAGGGTCTTCTTGTACTCAAGATTCCCAGGTTTCTTTAAGGAGAGGCTGCAAGCTCCATCCCATCAGTTGGCCCTTGCACTGTGTGGGGTCCGACAGACTTACACTGCCCCATCTTGCTAGACAAGCCAACTGTGTAGGACACTCCTCCCCTAGCAGGGCCTCTTTGGCTCAGAGGATGCCTCACAGCATGCTCCCAGAAACACTCCCTGTCTCCCCACAGCAGCAGAGCTGGGTACCAACAAGGGCAGCCGAAAAAGCAGAATTGGTTGGGAGCCAAGTGGAGAGATGCCCAGTAACCCAGAGCTGGCTGATCTAGGAACATCTCCACAGCACGTCCGGCAGGACTTGTGTCTAAAGGGCCTAGCCAATTTGCTTTTGCAAAGAGAGTCTGGGTTGCAAGCCTAGTGCAAGAGCATGCCTGGAAGTACCAGTGCCAACAGGGCACTAGAGCAGAGCTTCATTGCAAGGTTATTCTGTGGAAGACTTTATTTCCTGCCACCCTTTCTCATTCCTCAGAAGCCACTCCAAGCCACACCCTGGGCTTCACTATGACATCCTAGTCTAGTAGATTCCGGAGTGCCACTTCAGCCTGGCTACATGGTCAACTCCCCTAGGGCAAGGGTCATCTCTTAACCCAGCTGAGAAATGGGTAGCTATGTAACGGAGGAGCAGGGGAGATCAATTAC
Organism: Podarcis bocagei; assembly: GCF_964188305.1. NCBI lineage: Eukaryota > Metazoa > Chordata > Lepidosauria > Squamata > Lacertidae > Podarcis > Podarcis bocagei. The sequence continues at coordinate 54,047,506 of NC_138129.1, forward strand.
CTGGTGTTGACAAAAGCAACTTATCTCAGTCCTGGGTTGCACATGCTGACACCGTCTCTCCCTTTTCTCTCCCCCTAGGTTCAGCAGAGCCGCTTCCCAGGCAGTGGAACAGGCCTTCAGAATTATCCCCATAATTACAGGCTCTTGGATAAATTGCTGGGCTGGGCACCTCCTCCCTCCCAGCTGGGCCACCCAAATGCAGCCCCCTGCTCTGTTTCCACACCAGCTGGGAGGCCCAAGAGAGCTTCAATTAAAAGAGACAGGATAGGGCTCTCCTCTTAAGGGCCCACCTGGCTTGAGAAAATGTGCGGACAATAAACTCCCCCCCCCAAAGAAAACTCCAACCCTCTTCTAGGGTAAAACCTCCTCTCAACCAATTTAGCACTACCATACTGGAGTAATCTGTTATTAAAGCTTCATAGTTATTATTATGGATATTTATGGTAGAAGGCAGAGATCCAGCCCCAAACACAAAAAAGTAAGAGATAATTTCTTGCCTCAAAGAACTGAAATTTTGGTCTGACTGGGCAAGAGGAAAGTCAGGCCCATAGAAGGAAAGGGACTGGAATTTCTCCAGCCCCACAGCAGGGGCTAAGAAGGGAACAAAACCCTTATGCCCATAGCACCTGTGGGAAAACATCACCCCATAGACTGAACAGAAAGAGTAGGGGTGGCAAGTGAGAAGCAGACAAAGCTCTTGAGAGAATCCCTTCTCAGAGCCTTCCCAGACATTAAAAAGCCCAGCTTTTATTCAAAGCAGGATGCAATAACACAATATCCTGTCTCCAAAGCAATTCATAGTAGTTTTGCTGTGGACATAGTTTTGTTGAAGGAGGTGACTCACCCACCACTTAGTAATAAATACATAAAGGCATCCTAAAGAGGGTGTTGCTGCAAAGGGAGCGTTCCTTGCTAACATGCTGGAGTAGTTAAAAGGGGGGGGGGCAGGGCCCAAGCATGTGGGCAGAAGTGGGCAGAAGTGGGACAGTGACTTTCCCCCTGGTAAAAACAGCAGCCGGGAGGTCAAGGCCACAGCAGGGACAAAGGGTAAAAGGTCCTACCTTCACATTGCTACCCCGAACAGGACACCCCACCCACAGGTAAAGAAAAGCACACACAAAAGCCACTTATATAGTTAACACAATGTCTTCGTTTGTGTCAAAGAGATATACACCCTTTTACATAAGATGCTCTCTCAAGAGCCACAACTTCCAGAGTTCCTATGTTCCTGCTGACATTTCCTGTGCACACTCAAGAGAATCCAACACTGTTGTTGTTGTTTTAAAAATTATTTATAGTTTTCAGTTATTCATCTACTTTAATTGTATACTCTTATGAAATTGCAGGCTATTACAATAATCCTGCCAATGTCCTTATCTGTTTACAATTTGTTTATAAATATTTAATAAACCATTTCCATTCTTTTATAAAAAGTTTGTTATCTTGATTTCTTATTTTTTCCAGTAAGTTTTGCCATGTCTGCAAAGTCCATAAGTTTTGGTATCCATTCTTCTTTCATCAAGACTTCTTATTCTTTCCATTTTTGGTCAAATAACATTTTTGCTGCTGTAGTCGCATACATTAATAAATTTCTATACTGTTTAGGTAGCTCTATCCCAAACTAAGGCCCCCGGGCTGGATCCAGCCCAATCGCCTTCTAAATCCGGCCCGTGGGCGGTCCGGGAATCAGAGTGTTTTTACATGAGCAGAATGTATCCTTTTATTTAAAGCCTTTCTGGGTTATTTGTGGGGCATAGGAATTCATTCGTTTCTCCCCTCCAGAATATAGTCCGGCCCACCACATGGTCTGAGGGATGGTGGACCAGCCCATGGCTGAAAAAGGTTGCTGATCCCTGCTCTATCCCTACAATTCCCAGAATAAAAGCTTCTAGTTTTTTGTTTTGTTTTTTTGAATGTTATTTTAAGCATCTTTTTCAATTCATTATATATCATTTCCCAATAAGCTTTAACCTTAACTGCAAGACCACCACATACGATGGTCTTTAAACATAAAATCCCAATAGACAAGAATCCAGCACTTTTGGCATCTGACTGCCAGAAGGAGGGATGAACAAGCACTGTACCAACCAGGGACAGCAAGACAAGAGTGCTGCTTGATAGGATTTGCAGGTCTCAGAACATACGTCAGCAAACATATTAGGCCTCTAGCCTTCACAATGTGTAGAACTTACAGTAGGTCCATGACAAGGGAACACAGTGCCTATACAGCATTTAGTATGAGATACACCCACCCACCCACCCACCCACACCCATATTGCCACATCTGGCTATAAATACAAATCAGGCAGCCACTAATAGAAAGAGCCTCCTTAGTTCCCATTATTTATGCTAACATATTCCAATCAAGCCTCTAATTTTTCAAAATAGACAAAGCCTTTTGTGGGGGGTTGGGAGAAGAGGGAGGGAGCAGCAGAGAGGAAAGAAAACTCGTGTTACAAATTTGTACCAGACCCCGAGAAGTGACACACAGATACTTGGTGGGGGCAGCCATTACAAGCACTATCCAATAGGTGTCTGTAACTCTCATGCCATGTTGTTCCATCCAGTATTCACAACAGAAGGGGGGGGGTCAAATATCATTTACTCAGCTAATACTGCAGCTTGAGCACTGGAAAAATGCAATATGCATGAAACAGAAATGCTTCCTTGAGGAAAGCTGTCTGTTTCCCATATATAACAAATGAGTAACAGCAGTCTCCACAAATCCCATGTTTTCCAAGGAAGGGAAATTCCAACATTTGCCTCCCCTTCTCTCTTTATTTGTGGGAGTGGGGAATTCTCCAGAGTGAAAGGTGTGCAGAGGAACAGAAATTCAACCTTGAGTTAAAAAAGCATTTGTAACTGTTTCGAGGTTGAGGAAAATATACATGGTCACTTTCATCACAAGGGTTTTTTGTACACATGGGCAGGAAACTTACAGCAAGCCCACATAGGGCTGCTGTACTTCCTGGTCTGATTCACATGGGCTTCCAGAGAAGCCCTTGCTGGAGTACAGAACTGGGCAGTTTGAATGTTACTGGAGCTCTCTAGGGAAAACAATTGCCTTGATTCCATAGTAGGGCAACCCTATAATTTGCCCTGGATCGGGTGTAAGTATTAATAGCAAATATTGGGCCAGACTGAAAAATGAAAGCACCTGGCATTAGACTCATGAGACCCTCCAGGGATGCAGTGACTACAAGGCATTAAGAAACCTTTGTGTAATTAATCAACTGGACAAGAAGACCCTTCTCCATGCATAAAACTGGCATCTACCTTCAGTCTGCCCTCTCCATTCAGTCTAGGCATTGTCACTACAAATAACAATGGAACACAGAGTTTGTCTTTACTCCTTGTATTAACACACATAATGTTCCTTTGCACCTAACAGGAGATATCAGAGGTCATCAAAGGAGAAGGGACAAACAACCCAAGAGCATGCCAAAAGATCATCCGGATAAAGTGAGAGGATAGAAACTTGCCTCAGGAAGATTGTTAGGATCCTTAAGGCTTATCCAAATGATTAAAAAAAATCTCAGACATAGCCCTTTAGTACTATATTCACAGAAGTCATATCCAGCAACAGTTGTACAATATCCTGCTCAAACCTGTGACACCTGTGCAGCCACATAACATATTAACACTTCAAGTTGCACTGGCCCTTCAAGCTAAGGAGATTTTCTCATTGAAACTACATTGTAGTTTGTGTTGGGAAAATAAAATAACCCTGAAACAAAAGCACTTCCTTGATGGAAAACAACAACATCCTGAAGTACACGAGCAACAATTTTACATTTACTGCTGAAAAAGATTCTGGATTTGATTCATGAGACACAGATGATATAGAGTAAAATCCTAAATTCTAGCTACTTGCAGAAATCAGAAACTGGAGGAGGAGAGGTTTCAGTACCTAAAAATGTGAACTAGGTGGTTTCTGTACAGAAACTAAGGTACAACAAATCAATTTCACACAAGCACTGAATTGACAACCGTGTTATTTACCTTGCATCCTTCTAACAGGAATTCTGAGTGAAAAGCATTTTCTTCTCCCAATTATGAAGGCAGCAGTACTGCGCAAAGAGACTTAATATTTTTACTGAAAGCCACTTTAAGATACATAAAGAAAATAAGGGTATAAATTCCTTAAATAAATAATAAAGTCCGACATTGCCTGCAAGCAAGAGCAACAGATTACTTTTTAAATTTTCAACATTTAATGCATGAAAACAGGGATACTAGTTTTACATTGAGGCGGACCTGTTGTGACTTCAGGGGGTGGAAAGCTAGACATCAGCTGGGGCTCCACAGCAAAGACCCCACCAGCCCAAAAGTGTCTTGCCTAAGAGCCCCACAGATCTTGAGAGATGGATGCTTAATGGTTTAAATAATTTCTATACTGTTTAGGTAGCACCTGCTTAATATCAATTGGAAAATGGAGGCTAAAACATGGATAAATATATGCCGTAGATGCCTCTTGACCATGCGTCCTCAGTATATTGTCCTTCGTCCTGCCCTTACCCACTATCACTGCTGGAGATACAGAAGGATCTCATTTCAGTTGGGCAGCTGAAGCCCCAGAATTTTAAGTGACTCACCCATGATCAGAAACCAAGAGACTAAATACAGTAGAGGACTTTTGAGATTTGAACTGCTCGTGTTAATTTAGCACACATCATCGTTTTATACTGAGAAAATTGACATTGTCGTAAGATATCTGAGCATGACCCCATCGTGCTTCACTCAGCCACCTGAAGACGAAGGGCTCTGTCACCCACTGTGGCACCATTCCGTGTACTGTTTAGTATCCATATATGTTCAGTTCCTTATTTCCAAGGAGCGGGAGTCACTTTTTGTACAAGATCACTTTTTGTACAAAACTTGCGCATACCAACTTACTTTTTAAAAAATAAAATTCTATACTTATTGTAAAAAACAATCCGCAGTTTTTAGATTGACTTGCCTAAGATCCAGGACAAAGCACCATCTAGTTCGGCATCTTGTTCTCATAGTGGCCAAGCAATCATTTGATTATCTACAGCTGAATGTGCAAAACTGCCTCACTATAATAGTGCTTCCACATTCAAGGGAAAGTATTCATGATCTGTTTGATTTCATTACTTGAATGAGTCTTAGTTGTGACTAGCTTTTGCTGATTGTACCCACCATTCCTGAATTGAGGTGAGAAGGCTCAGAAGCCCTGCCTGTGATGTCCGATCTGTAATGGTGGTTTCTGTCATTATCAACTTCTATTTGAACTTATAATTAACAGTCTTCCCTTTCTGAAAAATAATATGGAAGAAGCACCCTCTTATGGGGGACATGTTAACACTGCACGGTAAGCTGATCACTGTATTTGAAATATCTCATAACCTCCATTTAAAATGCAAATCACAGACATTTAGGATAGGTAGAAGCTATGATGTTGGACATAGAAGTACCATGTGCAGCAGTGATTCTTGGTTGACACTTTTAAATTGTTACTGTACCAGTGATGTTTCTGGTATTTTCATGGGATGGTGTGGCAGCAGCATTTGTATGCTAGAATTTTTTATTGTTATTGGTATGTTTTATATTTTATATCATTATAATAATTAATAATAATAATTTTGTTATGGGTTCCCCCAGCCACTCTGGGTGGCTTACAACTTATCTAAAAACATCAGTCCTTAAAACTTTCCCTAAACAGGGCTACCTTCAGAGGTCTTCTAAAGTCAAGATTGACATCTGAAGGGAGGGTGTTACTACCGAGAAGGCCCTCTGCTTGTTTCATATTGCTTGTAAGCTGCTTTGAGACTGTTTGTCACCTTAGGCAACAAAGTAAATAATTAAAATAATAAATAACAAAGCAAATGAAAACAAAAAAGTTGCCATGGATAAAAATATGGGGCTTGTTGACTAGAAGAGAAAGGTTATTCAGATCCACAATGGATCTCATCTCTTTTAAAAAGCAAACTAGACTGAATGTGACAAAACAAGCTAGTGGGTGTATAAAAGAAAAGCAGGAGTAATCAACTCCTGGAGACCATGTGCTAGTGGTCAGGGGTAGGCTTCTAACTATAGCAGCCAAAGCAACAATATTAATCCTAGTCCAAGGTTGTCCTGCATTAGATGGAGCTTAGAGTGCAACTGAACAGCATCTGAACTGTTGTCTCTTAGGAACAATCCAGTTTTTTAAACATAGGAAAGTGTGTCTTTGTAATGTCAAGAGGGTCAGACATGAATATGGGACCCATGAACTCCAGATAAAAGCATGGAAGCATTTTCAAGACATAGGTCTCTCTCACACATCTGTCTCTTCCAATATTCAAAGGATGCAGTTCCCCACAATTATTTGCTGGAGGGGAAATATAATGCTCTTAATGTATCAGTAAAGAACACGTTCCTGGCATCTGCTGAGATCCCATCCAATAGAAAACACATGCCTGTGGGCACCTCTATATAAGCCATGGTAACATCCCGGAAATCATATATCTTCCCAGTGTGCTTATTTAATAAGCAGACTACATATTTTCTCATTCCTTTTATCATGTGCAAACATGTGCACCCAATACTGCAGTGTACCTGCCACTTGTATTTCTGTAGGTAGTACAAGACTGGCTTACTTGATTTTATTTCCCCATTTCCAAAGCATTCACTGAATTTTGAAACATGTTCATCTTTTGAGAGATAATGACTATTGCAAGATACAAGTTTTACAATGCATTGTTTTCTCAATTATAAGGATATTTTCATAAATTCCAAAGGGATAGCCATGCTAGTCTGATACCGCAAACCTCCCCACAAAAAATAACTTGTGACACCTTAAAAACAGATTTATTATGGCTTATGTGAAAAGAAAACGGTCTATAAGGTGCCACAAAATTCTGTATATTTCGACATCAACCCTTCAGAACATTTTTGGTCACCTGTCTTCTAGTCCAATGGATGAAAGTCATCTGGGGTAAAGAAGTATGATATTGATATATGTCCTTATGGGGTTCAACTTGACCTCCTATTATGGCTGTTTTGAGGGACCATAACCAAATGTTCCTTGACACCTTTTATAGCTCCATCTTTTCAAAATGATAACGACAATGCCCCACCCCAGGATCCAGCTGGGATTCTTCTGCTTACAGCAGTTTGCCAGAGAAGAGGCTTCAGTTATCAGATACCAACAGCTGGGTGGACTCTCTGGGGCTGGGAGGAGCATCCTTCAAAGCCAGCATGCCGAAAATGGATATGGGGAACTCTCTGGATCCTTTTCTGCAACAAACCTACTTGGTGCTAGAACAAGGGCAGAATCTTGGCTTCCAGAACAAAAGTTTAAATAAGGATTTAACAGAATGGACACAAGAAAACCAGAAAACCAGAGTAACTTCGGGCTATGCCCTGTACCATCCAAGCTCAATAGAAAAGGTAGACATGTAGAAAAGAAGCACTAAGGTCTATACCAGCCATGTCCAAAGTCCGTTTCGGGGGCCTAATCAGGCTCGCCGGTCAGTTTAATCCGGCCCCTGTAGCAATTTACTTCAACAACTTCAATCCTAAAAAAAGGTTAACAACTTTGGTCGGCCCCTCAAAGCCCTTCACTTCATCAAATATGGCCCTCTTTGAAAAAAGTTTGGACACCACTGGTCTATACTATAGGAACATTCCAACCTTTCCTGCAAGTCTCTCATTCACACTTTGCTCCAGCAAATGGTTGCAGACAGTGGACAGTTTTGCTTTCTAATCTCTTCCTTGTGGAGACTTGAGTAGAATATCCTTTGGGTTGCTGGCCCAGTTTATAAGGGCAGACTGAAATTAGTAGAAGTTCCTTTAAATTGGCCTTACCCCCCAGAAACCTCAAATAGAATGGCAACTGATCTACATGGACAAATAACCATCCACTTCTCAAGTTGAGTCACACCCTTGCTATCTTCCCACCTTTCTAAGGGCTCAACTGATGACAGTAAGAGGATGTAAGACCCAATTAGAAGGGAAACCTGGGCCTTTCACTTGCTGTTTTCTCTCACCTTTGAATTAAGAACCTGAGCAGAAAACATAATTTAGTTCAGTCAGAACTGAAGTTTGGGGTCTCTTATTAGACCATTTGCATGGACTTACTATGCTTGTGTGATCTGCGACACCACAAACTGTTCAAAGTTCATTGCTCCCACATTGTATCACCAACTACCCTGGTCACAAACAAAGCAGGACACTCCTCTCCTACTCTGCATGCCTGCATCCTAAAAGTCAGATGATTTGGGTCAAGTGGCATGGAAATCTTCCCCATGAGAGACTGCTCTTAGGAAGCCCAAGCCAGCACCACAGCCAGCTGATCAAGATTCTATGATTTCTGGTTTCTCCATAGGAGTGACTGTGTGGGTGAACTGTTTAGCTCTGATCACCTTATAAATGAGAAACCTCAGCTTAAGTAAAAGTATAGCTCTTAGGGTCAGTAAATCAACTCAAGTATTTTGAGTCAAGCTTCTCTTGAGTAGATGGAGCTTTAATGAAGGACACAGCACTCCCCACAGCTTGCAATATCTGATCTACATAGTTTAAGAAAGAAAGTGTACTAAAATGAAATCTGTGTGCTCTTAAAGCCTCTGCTGCAGAGTTCCCTGGTCCTGGTTAATTGATCTTTGGGTTCAACTTCAGGGTGACAAAAGGTGGACCTAAACATCAACAAAATATCTTGAGCAGTGGGTGCTGGCCCAAAGACTGCTACATTGTCTGCTTGCATAATGTCTCTGTGTGTCCTGGCCCAGACTCTGTAGCGCTAACCACAAACCCCTCTGATCCAGGGCATGGAAAACTGCCATATTCAAGTGAGAACCTGCCCAAAGAACATATGAAAAGCTATTCACTGATTTGGAAGCAGGGCAGTGGCCCTTCCCTTGGCCCTCCAAAGCTCATTCTTCTGACAAAACACTCATCAACCAATCCTTTTGATACTCTAGCTACCTGTACCAGCACAAAGTAACCTCAACTGGGACATAAAAATACTCCTAGAACTTTTCTCATCATCAGCCCAACAACAAGAAGTGTGACTGACTCAGGCCCCCACTGTGACAGATGCAGTCCTAGGTGCCATCTCCACAAGCCATATTACGGAGCCTGGTGCATAATAAGTGCTTTGTTCTCTCTCTTCTTCTTGGAAATCTTTTGAAGAGACAACTGATGGAAAGAGATAACCCAAACCTTGCTGTGGAACTGGTACTAGATGCTCAGCAGGGTATTAGTGTTCATTCTTTCATTTTTCTAATTTGAAAAGATCATAATAGGGGAGTAAGACTTATTCTATATTCATCTCAATAAATTCATCAGACTTTGTTATTTTGCATGGAAACTAGATGATTAAATGACATCTATTCCCCCCCCCAATAAATAGCACTACTGTATCTGTATCCAGCCTTGCTCTTTGGTTCAGTCATAGTGTGAGTGCTGCAGTCTTGATAAACAAGCAAAGTGGAACCAGGTTTCATGAAATCCAGAGGGGAAAACCTCTTCTCTTGACAGTGTTACACATAACTTGGATAACTGCCTTTTAAAATCGGAGGATATCCTTGAAAGAACTACCTAATCTGTCATGATCTGGACTCAGGAGAATAGTTCCTCAAAGAGGACTTCTTCAAGGACACAATTCAAAGCCTTGGAAATAAAAAAAAGGACCTTTCTGCCTCAAAAGTGAATACAAAGACAAATTTGTTCTACAATAGAGAGAATTTCACTGGCTTTGGGAGTAGATTCTCTATCTTAGAAGCGCCAATGGGCCTCTTGTATGTATTCCCACCTCTACTGATCCTAGGCAAGGTGCTTTGCAATATTGTAAGAGACTTGGGTGATCTCAGTCACCCTGTATTTATCTAATGGATTGTGGATTCACAACTTATGAGAGTGGATTCACAACCTACTGTGTTCCAAAACCCAGTAGCTTATCCACACCTGTACATTCTGAATCTGACCACTTGGTGCCCTAAGCCAGGAGCATACAAGGTCTTTGGTATTTGATGTGATATTCACTAAGACAGTCCACTAATAGAATTTATGAAGCTAGCTGGAGGACATTTGTGTCAAAACCCTACTAAGGGTTGGCCCAATACAATTTGGCACCTGAGGCAAACCACAAAACGCTGCCCCCCACCCCGCCAGGGAAGAAGGGGTAAGTGAAGATCTACAACAGGAACAAGGAAGTAATAAATATTTACATCAGGATCTGTTGCCTCTGTGGAACCTGCCACCTGAGGTGGTCATCTAACCTTGCCTCATAGGTGGACCAGTCCTAGCCCTAGTCCCCCACATCCTAGATTTTCTACAAGATGGGATATAAAGGCCTTCTGCCAAATACTCTGAAGAGGTAAAGGTGGTAACTTTGAAGAGTGTTATCTACAACAGCCAACCACAGAGAATATTTGGTGCTTCCATAGATTTTGGAGTGACACATAAGAAAAATTGGAGAAACAACTACTGGAAAAGGAAAAAAATATAGGAGGACAGGCAAACAGGTAGCAAGCAGACACAAGACTTAGTTGGTGGGAGGGCCTGACTTAATGGGGCATAAGTTCTGCAGGCCTGATCTAAAACCATATGAGGCAAACTAAGGTCATTAATTAGGATAGGTATGAACAGGAGAACAGATAAATCAGAAACAAAAAAATAAGGTCTAAACATCAAGTGAAAAGGCACAAAAAGAATGCTTGTTCTGAAGGACGAGAAAAATAATTTAAAATTTGCAGCAGGACTAGGGCTACAACCACATCATACCTCTTATATATTACAAACCACTACAAATCTGTGAAAGGTGAACTTGGGATGAGCATAAATAAATGCATAAACATGAACTGTTGCTTTTTTCTGCTGCAGGATAAATGATGTCCTCTTTGCTGCTCTTTCCCTGCTTCAGGTACCCTTTCCACCTTTAATATCCAACTGTCTTGTCCTTTTATACTCTTAGACATTTGTTCTGTGCCTTATTATTTTACTATTGCTCATTATTATTTGTATACCCATTTTTTAAATTTGAAAATCTGCTGGGATGTGGCTTTTTAATTTTACATTGCACACAGCATTCTGCACAGCTGGCTTCTGTTGGAAAATAGCAGAGACAATTTATGCAAAGCTTGATCCGCATGGAATATTGCATGTATAACTAAAATAGGATGGGTACAGTTTCACAGTGCAATCCTATACATGCCTGCTCAGAAGGAATTCCCAGAGTTCAATAGGCTTATTCCCAGATAGATGTTTATAGGATTGCAGCTCAAACCACACTAATTATGCACATATTATGCACATATGTATGCATCCTGAATATTCACACAAGGGATCGTGAGAAATAAAAACTTAAAGTCCAGTAAAAGAGAAATAAAACAGCTATCTTTAATAAAAGAAATCATGAACCAATATTGTTCCTAAGAAATGTACTACTTAGGAAATTCAGTGTGATAAAATATCATGTAAGTTATTGCTGTAGTGTGGTATTTTGCTTTAAGATCCTTGATCTAAACAAATCAATACTGTCATGAATATTAGGTTTTAAAGCTACACACTGAAGACTGCTTATTTGTTGTCCACAACAATAATGCGTTAAATGTGATTATTTTTTTTGAAGAATGGCTTATATTTGTCTTCTTTGCAACTGCATGGGTTTATCCTGATTCAGAGACCCACCCACGTTTTGACTGCATTTGTGAACATGTTGATCTAGATGATATAGAAGTATAAGGCGTCAACTGAAATTTTGGCAGATTATGCCCACATCTCCACTCACTGGGAAATCTCCTCAAAAGCAAAAACCCCAACAACTAGAAGCTGCCTGATCTGAAGCAGGATACTAGTCCAGATAGCCTTGGAAGTGAGCCAGGTTGAAAGTGAGGCTTCATCATGGACAGCTTATGTTTTGGTTTAATCCATGACTATTCCCATCAGCAACAAATTCAATAATGCAACTAAACAGAGAGTAAGTGGACAGCTGTGTCCCCTCCATATCCATGTGGAGATCTGATTCCTTGACAGGCCTGAAACAGTGAAGAAAGGATGGGGAAGGCTAATATGCACCCACCCCCCTCTCACACTCCCTCCCTTATGGCAGTGGCAGCCGCAGCCGAATCTGATTTCTTGCAGCGTCCTCAACACAGTGCTGCACGCACATGCCTTGGGCCACCTTCAAAGTGTTGAGGGGCGGATTAGCTGGATTAGGGAGGCTGTGAAAGGAGCCATGCTGCTCGGGAGGAAGTCTCGCTGGGGGCGTGCTAAAAGAGCCATTTTTACCTGTCCTGGCTTCTCTGAAAGGCCTGCCAGCCGCTAGCTGGCCTATGGCTGTCAAAACACGTCCAACCAGGATCCTGTTCACCATGGAAAAGCAGCTAGCTCCATCAAGACAAGCAAGGGAGCCCAAGCACCCCATTAAACTGACACCCTGGGGCTAAACATTGCTGAGGGCCGAGGTAGGGGGAGATGTGCAGCGCCGTGTCCCTTGGTGCTTGTTCTCTAACAAACCTAGTCTGACAAAGACAGAGACGCCAGGCTGCTTTCTAAATAAACAAGGCAGAGGGGGTGGAGGTGGCTGGCAGGCTGGATGGGGGAGCTGGCTTTAAGGAGAGCACTGAAAGGCCCGTTTGAGGCCTACTCTCCATTCCCCAGGCCTGGCCTGGCCTTTTGTTTATCCCAGACCTAAATTAATGTCTTTATTTACCAGAAATCCGAAGGGCTCAGGTTCCCAGTGTGGAGGGGGCGGGTGAGGGAGAGGAACGGCATGAAGGAGCCTTGGCCAAAGACGAGGGGAGAGCCCGACCCCCGAAAAAGGGGGCTAAAAGAGATTCAGTTGGGAGCCATTCACTGCTAAGACTCCTGTCAGCATTGACATAAATTTCCACTGGTGTTGGCATTTACGCATTTGGCATTTCCATATGTATAGAGTTGCCTGGACTAATTATGCTAATCATCCCCTCTGTTGGCCGCTGTGAAAAATGCCCACATTAAGCACTCCACTGCCTGCTAATGTGACTTAATGTGCGGTTGAAACATACATTCATCCCCCTCTGAATGGCGAAATTTTTCCACATTGCTGCCTTCATTCAGGCAAGAAATGAATTTTTTGAACTCAGACCACTTTTCCAAGCCAGGGGGGATGGATCAGAGAATAACACTCTCTCCTTCTCTCTCCACTTTCTGTTCCCCACTCACAGCTCTTGCTAATAAAATAAAAAATAAAATCTCTAGGGCTGGGTCAGACACCCTTCTTCACATATCATTTAAAAATGGAATCTCCATATGTACAACCAGATCAGCGAGGTGGGGAGACCCCATCTTTATCTAGAAGCATCCGTCCTCTCACTCTTCTCTTGTCCACCCCCCCCCTCAACAAAAGGAGCTCTTTCCTCCCCCAACCCTTCAATTCTTTGGGAAACTGAAACAGCCTGAGTGGCAACTCTAGCAAGTTTGAGCTAGTCTAAGAAAAGAAAGATCCTTTCAAAGCCGGCCATGGTCACAGTAGAAGATGCCTCTTAGAGCAAATGTCAAAGCAGAGGCAGAAAACAAAGCAGATTTAGAGGATAATGGCCAACGCTCTCCCACTCTTTCTCTCTCTTTTAGAGGATAGAGAGGCTGAAGGGTATCCTCAAATACACTATTTTTTAAATAGTAGTTACAACACTTTCTATTCTGCAGGTATTATTTACTACTTGCATGTGCAATCACATGTGCAACCCTCGCAGCAGTTATTAGCAATCACAATAAATACTATGAAGCATATGAGAATTGTTCAATGATTTTTTTCTTCTTCAAGTGTGGTTATAAACAACTGCATTTAGTTAACTCCAGTGTTACTTTGCTACTGGCATTTACTACCAATGGAAATTGGTAATGACTTGGTGACAAAGAAAAAGAACAAAACTAATGGCATTTCCCTCTTTGTTGGACTTTATCCTAGTTTGTCATCATCGTTCCTACCTGCACTGATAGTAGCATTTTTCCACTGTGGCCCATAGACAATTGCTTTTTCATTTGTGTGGTGTTGTTTTTAAAACGTATCTATGGATTCTGCCCAGCTTAAAACCTCTTTTCTTTATTGTGCCAAAGTTTATGTGTTGAATTCTGTCAAATGCCGGCCAAAGAAAAGACAAGAGAAGGGGCAAGGTGGCTATGGAAGAACCTAGGAAATAGGTTGGCTTAAGACTAGACTGATCATTACCTAAGACTTCCACAACAGGAGGTTTGTTTAATATATAGCAAGTGTGGGAGAATCATCACTTCTACAGAAGGAAGAGAAACACATAGAATATTAACCAAATCTAAACTATCAAAGGACATACCAGCAGACATCTCTTAAAAAAAACCTACAAGAAATACAGTTTCTTTCTTGGAAACAATGAGAAATTGTCTATAAAATTTTGGAGGGTATGAGGGAAAGATGCTGGGACACACTCCAAAAATAGTGCAGAAACTGTGTGCCCCTGTGGCAGCCTGATGGACTTCTTTATGGAGGAAATTTGATAGGCCTTAAGTTTATACCCAGACTCCCTGAATTACCTAGCTTCTCCTTTCGTTGTTGGATTCACATACTTCCCCTGCATCACAACATTCTGGAGTTTGCTTTTCCACTTTAAATAGTCCAGTTTACTTTCACACTGTCTATGTGAGATTATAAATTCTTTTTTGTAGATTCCTTAATTCTGCTGCCAGCCTCCTTTGCCTCTAAGGAATGCAAATGTCCAACAATATGGGAAGAACACTTGTTCACGTCACCCATCTCCCCCATGGCTCTCATCCTTCCTGAAGTTGTCCTCTCACTCTTATCAGCACCAAGGCCACTTCAGAGGCTTCTGCTAGCCACAAGGCCACCCACCTCTGCTGGCCACCCAAGAACATTACGTACATATATACACTGAAGCCCCCTTGGCCTCTGCACTCAGCTGCCTTGGGGGCTTGTTTATTTGCTCTTGTGAGCGAGGTATGCAGGCCCCACATCCACAGTTTATTTATCTGTTCAGAAGGAGAGTTCAGAGTAGAAAAGCCTCATTGAATATATACTGGGCCTTCTAGTATTTCTCACATGGCCTGCTTCATGGGGTTCATCTCCAGTCTCAAACACCCTGAGGTCTGACCTGATTTAAAGGCTGCTTCACCTCTCCCATCTGCAGGAATATCAGGCTAAGTTTGTAAAGGTGTCAGGCGTCAGCTCTCTCAGACTAGATAGACTCAGAACCCCAGCACTCTTTAAAGGAACCATTCTTTGCTATCATTTCAAATGGGCAGTTTAGACATCTTTCACTGGGCATCAGATACAGATAAGCCAATGGTGCATGATTGTTATACTGAGCTGAAGTCCCTAAATGAGGCTAGGTTCCCCAGTCATTCTGAGCTAAATGCCCAGTTTGTGTACCCTACAAGCATCCAAACTACAGAATCTCCCTCCTTTACAAGTTACCTCTAGTCATATATATTTAGATGTTCACTCCCTCAAAACACTACTGAGAACTGAGCTGCATCTGGCATCAAAGTATTCTCCCAGGTTATAAAGTAGAAATTCAATCACGCCACTCCAGGAGTTGGCTTCACTAAATCCTGTGCTAATTAATTAATTCCTTTTTAAATATTGACATTATCCTATCCCAAGATATAGGCCAGTACAGTGAAATAATTTCATTTTCTCCAGCATGAAGGCATCTTACAACACTTTATCCTGGAAAATGTCACTACTGTCCTCTCTGGGTGTTCTGACTCATTCAAGATATAGAAACACGTTCAAGGTCAATTTTGACTGCCAGCTCAGAACAGCAACTGGGCTCACCACCAAGTCTTTTGAACAGTACCTTCCAGATCTCTGCATACTGGTCTTATCACCTCAGCATGCTGTCTGCAATCTGTCCAGCAAGGGTGTCTATCCATTGCCCCAGCAGTAATCCATCAAACTCTTCATTTCTTCCGAATCCTTGCAAGTTCCAGTATGGGTGGGCAAAAATCCTTCATTGGTTTTTCTTGCCTCCCCACACTCTCAGGAATTCAAAGATAAAAACATTTCCTCTGGCAGAACAGCCATTCAGTAGCAGCAACCTTTAAAAAGGCCCTGCAGCCACATAGCTACACCAAAATGTTCTGGTTAAAGATTAAACCTGCCTTTCTTTGAGGTCACCCTTAGCCTATAAATCAACCATGACCTTTTGCCTCTCCAATGCTGGTTTGTTTTCAAGCCCCAAGCTCTAGGGTTTAATTCCCACTCAGCAGTCTACCCTGGTCATAACAATACCAACAGGCAAGTACCTTTATAGAGGTTTACCTATAAGTGCCTACAGTCAGTTCCTGTTGACATCAGCTCTTGGCATTTTCCCATCCACTGCATTTTTTATTTTTAAGCTGTGAACCGCCCTGAGATCTACAGGTGAAAGGCGGTATACAAATTTAATAGATAATAATGACTGGTTGAGATGACTGGTGTCAACACTGTTGTAGAATAGATCACACACTGAGACACCTGATCTTTAGTCAAGATGGGTAACCTTGCTGTTTTCAATTGAGTTTAATTCAAGGCTTTCAGCTGTTATTGCACAGAAGGGGACCCAGAAACTGGAGAGAAATGCACACTTGCCATATAAACTGTTGCATGGGGTAGATGTGGGATATATTCGTGCATTTTACACCAAATTGTTTACAGACTTCAACACTCCTCCTTTATCTCAACATTTCCAAAAATAAGATGCCAATTCTAACAAGACTTGGTGGATATTCATGGAATAGATCTTTCTTAGTTCCTCACAGTCCTCTGAGGTCACTTTGTCCATAGGAAACAAAGCCAATTTCTTAAACATGAGCATTTACAGTAAGAGTGGAATTAAGGAAAAGGCATACAGTATATGCCCAAACTGTGAGAGAGGAGCTCAGTCTTTCACTGTTAAAGCCAAATGCCAATACAAGGAACAAGCAGAGCCTGCTGTTAAGATGGACCTGGGATGACACACTGCCATCCCTTTAATACCCAGCAGGTCCCTTGTCTCCTCTCCTCTCCTCATCTAAACTAAACAACAGTGTGAAGTCAGAGTGCATCTGTGGATACAACACAGTTCCATGGACAGAATCTACCAACCACATCATATAACCCCCAAATGGGATATCAGTAGGGCAAACAGCTCATTCACCAATATCAAATTGTTTGATCTATTCCCACAGTGTTTCCATTTATCTGCCTCAGTAAAATTCAACACCATTCATAAATAAGGGTCAAATGGGTCAATTCAATTTGGCAGTTCTTTAAACTCATGTTTATCTATACTCCTCCCTACTCTCTCTCTCTTGTGGACAACACACACACCAACAGAGAACTTTCTAAGGGCCAAACATACAGGTCACAGAAGCATATTCCTTCTTTTAAACATGTTTTCTCCTGCTATCTCTCATGTTGTTCGGTGCTGATGAGAGTTATATTCCCAAATATCTGGAGGTCACCATGTTGGCAAAGGCTGATCCACAACAGCATTGCAAACGGAAGAGGTTGGTAGGAGGAGGAGTTTAGGGAGGACGATTGGGCTGGAAGGAGAGACAGCTATGGTTACACTAACGCCTAGAATGATACCCCATCTGTTTTAAGGAACCAGATGTTCTGTTGTTTTCCACTATACACAAGGTCAGGGTGCTTCACCCTGCACACACACTCTGGCTCACACACTCTGCATGACAGCTTCATGTTTTGAGCACAAATACACTCAACCATCTTTTCCAGGGTGATTGAAGTGTACCACAGTGCAAAAAGTGTGAGAAGCTACCACAGATATTTGTTCATAGAACAGTGGTGAGTATGGGGACTGTGACCTTCAAATAAGAGTCAATGGTCACTTCCTTCAAATTATGTGTTTCTGGATTTGTCTAATTTAAGTTAGTGAAAAGCACCACTGGTAGAAAGAGCTTCTATACTATACTATCATTATGAAAAGAAGCTTTCTCCAGAGGCATTTGTACAGGGCTATGCACAAATCAGATCAATCAAATGTGGCAAAGGTCATGGCATAAACAAAACTCAGTCATGGAGCAACTGCCATATTACAGAATGGCTAGGCCTGTGGGTAATTTGCAGTTAGATTCAGCTGGTTTTTCATTATCGATGCTGCATGTTGCTTGTCACGGATGCAAGGGAAGCTAAGGAATTTCTGGTCTAGGAATCCAAATCTTGACAGCAAACCATTTCTGATCCAAATGGCCCACAACAGAGGATAAGGGGGATGCAGTACAGTTCAAAGCTCAGCTTCACAGAAGTATCCTCAGAGCGCCATGGGGTTCCAATGAAAGGAGCCTGCGTCACAGCAATCAAGTAATCACAGCAACATTTTACACACTGGAACTATCCACAACAGGAGATCTACAGCTGTGAACTTTTTCCACTTCTACTTGTATGCCAGCTCTTCCCAGCCAGCTTTTTTGCCACACACCAAGCAGCCAACCGAAAGACAATATTGCAAAGCCCCACTTGGCAAATGCCAGCCAGCTGAGAGGATAAACTGTGATTCAAGGAAATGCAAGTGATAAATCAGAATATCGTTTTTTTACACTGTTTGTTGCAGTACCTAATTCTAACATGCATAATTTAAAGTAAAATAGTATCACTGAGCATTTTCTAATCTCAATGAAGATATATCCAAATATAAATGTGTAGCAAAACAAAACGTCCAACCAAAGAGCTCCACAAACTTTAGTGCTCTTTTCAGTGCAACATCCCCAAGACCTAGATCCCGTGTGCCTTCTGCTTTATGTAGCTTACAAGCCATCACTCCAACTATGGGACAGCCAACAGATTTTTTCCTTCTTTTAAAGCTGAGCAAATGTCAGCATCAAAAGCAATAAATAAGTACAAGCCCAACCGTGCAGGTTCTCAGGGGATGTTCTTGATTTGGGCTGAGATGGGCTGGTTACAAAAAGGGGATTTCCCTTCTTTAAATGTTTAACAGCTGCAGGTCTTGATGGATCTCCTTTTTGCTACAAGCCTCTGGAAGGCAGAAGCAAGGAGAGAAGGGGAGGGGGCAGAAGGCTAAGGTTAAGGCATTTTTCCCTTTCCAGTCCCCCTTCAGTGTGTGAAACAGGTGGGTAAACTTTACTGGCATTCATGTGAGTGTGGGTTTTATTTAAAAGGGAGTGGGAGGGTGGAAGAGTGAAGTTGCTTCTATTGTTGAACAAAATCCAAGAGTAGTTTAGGACCACACATGGAGCTGGGGTTGTGCAGGGGGAGGAGGTGTGGAACGCCAAAGATCGCTGACAGTCATCACAGAGAAACATCTGCTCTTGGAAAGCTCCCAGGCTGCTTGCAATTTTTTTTTTTTGTTTAAAAAAAGAATAAAAATAAAATAAAAATCCTAGGGTGTGAAAACTCAGCGTAACCTGGTGTTGGAAAAGAGAGGAGACTGCAATAAGCAGGGGATGGAAAGCAAGCAGCAAACCCCAGGCACTGCCACATGGATTGATGGCAGTGCTGAGAATGGAGGGGGCAACATAGCATGCTGAACTTATTAATAACAAAGGCATCATTTTTATCAAATGTTTCCAGTAGGAAATTAGGATTTGCTCCTGGGTGACCCCTTTTGCTTTTGGCTATTTGCATTCAACCCAATTCCATTCTCAGCTGGCAGGCAAGTGTAACCCAAGTTAAACTTCAACTGACAGCTCTGCTGTAGACAGTAATTATCCTCTCCTTCAGCACCACCCTCAGAAAGGTAATTTAGGATTTTAATGTCAATAATGCAATGCAGCAAGCAGGGCCCGGTGGCAAGAAAAACCATATTATCTGAGATGGGGGAAATAATTTAATTGCACTTGTCTATGTGGGGGCATGTATTTGCACCGATAGGGATCTGGACTGCACACACGGCATGGCGAACACAGGCACACACATGCAGAGCAGCATAGGAAGGTTTATGCACACTCGCACACACTCTTGCGGAACAAGTTCAAGGTGGAAATCTCTCTCTATAACACCACAACAGCGCCAAACCCTTTGGGTTACGGGGGAGGTCTGTCTCCCAATATTTCTGGTGTATAAATCATTGTTTCTCATAGATTGAGACCAATATAACCAAACAAGATTGAATCCAAAAAAAGGGAAGAAAATTCCATGCCTGGACAGGAAATCAGTGAGGATCACCACAACACCTTTCTTTCTGGAAGGTGGTCTGAAGGTATAGGATGAGTGAGATTCTGTTGCTGAAGCAAAGCAGGTTAAGCACTGTATAGTGCTTGGATGGGAGACTGCCTGGAAACCACATTTAAGGAAACCACTCTGAGCAAGTCAGAGGAAGAATGGGCTGCAAGGCAGGGTGTCATAAATATGATACATCCCATTACTGAGACCTCCAAGAACAGAACTGCCAGGTGCCTCTAAATCCAAACCATAATCGTTGGCACAATCTTCAATTATCCAAAAGCACTTAAGGCAACCCTACATTCTCCAGTTTTATACCATGTCACCCCACAAGTCTACATGTAAATTTAGGGCATGGAAAGTGTCTGTCCCATCATTCAGTATTCACAAACAGTGCTCATTACCATCATGGAGAATAGTATTTAACAAACATTCAAAAGAATTCTGATTTGGGCTCTAAAAATCAGAGAACTGGCTTAAAAACCACTGGCACAACCCACTGAAAACATTTCTGGAGGAAGCCCCTTCAACTTGAATGGAGTTGCACAAGGGCACTCACACATTATCATCCAGCTCTTATTCATATCAATGGGGCTTGCACAGAAGACGTTCCCAGCATGATTGTTCCCTGTGCAATTATCTTTTTAAATAAAAGAGCTTCTTGTTTTCATCACTTTGCCAGCTGGTCTTGGAGGCTTTCTAGCCTGTTTGACAGTCACATAATTCAAGCTTTTCTCAAGGCTTACAAACTCTTCTTCAATTATTGAAAAAAGTTAAAATGGGGAAACAGGGTTTTATTGCAAGACTTGAGGTTTTAAGAGTTCCTCAAACTGGAATACATTTTTATATCCAAGAAAGTACTCTCTATCCCCCTGTTACTTGGTAGCTTCCCCCAAGATGCCAATTCCAAGAAACTGTGTGCAAATCTGGAGCTTAGAGAGGGGCCCCTTTGCTAACAACTCCCTTTAAAAGGCTCTTCTAGGCCTTTTGCTTCCACTATGTTTGACAACTGCTCCACCATCACCCAACAATGTCCTAAAGCGCTATGCAGCCCTCCCAGTAT
Organism: Podarcis bocagei; assembly: GCF_964188305.1. Taxonomy (NCBI): domain Eukaryota; kingdom Metazoa; phylum Chordata; class Lepidosauria; order Squamata; family Lacertidae; genus Podarcis; species Podarcis bocagei. Next base: position 54,068,649 of record NC_138129.1, read on the forward strand.
TCACACACTCACAAAATGGAACTTACCTTCCACCCAGAGTTGCTCAATATCCGTTTCTATGGAGGCTACTCGCAGCCCTACAGCCAGCGTCCCAAAGACCAGCAGCCCCACAAAAAGTACTTTGCCACAGTGACGATGGATCCAACAGCCCAGTGTAAACAGCAGGGCCTGGAACTGGGCCCGCAGCCACAGCGGGGCTTTCTGGCCCACAGCCTTACCCTGGGGAGAGAAATGGAGAGTTAGCCAAGACACTGTTGCTACAGGGAACAGCAACATCCTGCCCCAGGGTAGCTGGCACTGGGGTTAAAGCAGACCTCAAGCCTTTGGGAGCAAGCATTTCAGCAAGAACCTTGCCATAGATTATTTATGGGGGCATATATGTGCACGCCTGCCTGTCCCTGCAGCGCTTCCATCTGCTCGGAACTTGTGAAGGCCAGTGCCCATATCCTCTCAGTCTGCAGAGAGATGAACTCCTGAGTGACAGCTGTAGATGTGGGTGAATCCCCTACTCAGGTGGAGAAACAGGCCGCTGGGAAGCTCCTGCCACAATCCATGTGTTATGTCTGTGAGGTTGCCCAGCAGCAATGTCCCTCCTCTGTTCCTCAGCGGTGGTCTGCTTCCCTTCCCCAGTTCCAGATACACTCCTCACCTCCAGAGCAACCCAGCAGCTGAAGTGCCCTGTTAGAAAGGAGCCCTGCAAAAGGCAACCCGGTATGTTAAGGAGTCCTTCTACAGTCTAGTTTCCACCCTTTCCTCAGGTGCGTCCTTCTGACCTGTCAAGTTTCCTTGCCTTCCCTTGCGGGAGACTCCCCCATTGTCTCCCTTCCTCTCCTTCCACCGATTTAGCTACTCAAGTCCACCCGCCTCCCTTTCTCGCCCCTGAGCGAAACGCTCCACGCAGACCCACCCCCGAGCCGCCGTCTCCCCTCGCAGATCCGATCCGGGGCTGGCCTCTCCCGCGCGTCCCTCCTGGACGGCTCCCCGGCGTCTCCCCTTTCCATAAACAAACTCCAGGGGCCACGGCGCGGGCTCGCTCTGGAGCGCGCCGGCCAAAGCCTGCTCCCTTCCTTCATTCCCTGGCCCCAAAGAAGCCGAAAGCTTCGAAGAGGACCCCCTTTCCCAGCCCCCCCGGGCCCAGAAGAGCCGATCCCTCGCCTTTTTTGTCCCCTTCCCTGCAGCTGCTTGCGCGCCTCTCTCCCGGGTGGACGGGGTCGCCCCAACTTTACTTCTCGTCCCCCCCCCACCCGTGGGAAAGCGCCTTCGCCCCATTCCCTTACCTTGGAGATCTGTTTGAGGGCAAAGGCAGCGTGGCAGTAGCTGGGTCTCCGGAGAAGATCCGAGTTGGCAGTTGCCGCCGCCGCCGTGGCCGCCGCCGCGTAAGACGGCGGGAGTTCTCCCCGGAAGCCCCCGGCCCCCGGGACCGGCCGATCCGAAGCCATGCTCCAGGGTCGAGCGAGGACGGTGCTGGCGGGAGGCGCAGGGGCGCAGGCGGCTTCCCGGGAGCGGTAATCCAGAGGGGAGAAGCGCGGGGTCGGAGGCTTCAGAGGAGTGGCTGCTGCGGGGATCCCATGTGGACATTATGGGGGCGAATCTGAGGCCATCCAAGCGCGCCCCATGCGCCCTCGGCGCTTCCCAGCGTGGCCCCTTCGACTCGCGGCAGCAGACGGCGGTCGAAAGCTCACACAGCCTCCGAAAGGAGAGGCGCCCGGGTGCCCGGCGGTGCAGTGCGCTTCGGATCGCGTCCCACCAACATTTGGAACAAACAGTCTCCTTCGAGATCCTGAAAAGAGGAGCGGGGGGAGGAAGGTTTGGTTTGATGGGAAAGTGCCCCGGTTCCCATTGGCCGAGGAAGAGGCAAATTACTCCGCAAACATCTCCTATTATTAGCTGCTAAGCAACAGCTCACCAAAGTGGAGAGAGAAGAGACCACCCAGGCAGCGCCCTCCCCCGCCTCCCTCCTCCCCGCCTCAAATCAATGAGGGCAGAGGGAGGGAGAGACTTGCCTTCAACACAGGAATTCTGCTCCACAGATTTTCAAATGCTGCCCGTTGCCCCCTCCCAGCTGCCCCCCTCCCAAATCCAAACCAGCTCCTTTATTTATTATTGCAAGCGGACGCAGCGATGTAGTGGGACAGCTGCAAACTTTGCGGGCGGGGGGGGGGACACACAGGGTGGACTCTCCAGGATTTGGGGAGAAAAAGGTAAAAACTTTGGGGTTTGCTGTTTTGGTTTCTTAAAAGGCAGGTGGAGAGGAATGATTTATTGAAAAAGCTTAAATAGGTATAAACAGTGGGAGAAGCCAAAGTGGCACTATCACCGTCATCAAGGGGGGGGGCACACAACACAACTCAACTTTTCTTATCCTGTGATGGCTTTGTAATGACTTTGAGCTGTGTGTGTGTAATCTAACACGCACACACATGCACACAAACCCTTTCCCTCACCAGGACTTGTAAAGCACACAGGGGCGAAAGGCCTTTGAACATGTACAGAGTGCTGTAGTCCCCGTCCCTTGCACTGAGAAACCCTGATTATTCTGCACACCCCATGGACAGAGGGAATGCCTTCCATGTGAGCAGGCATGAGTATGAAACTTCCAAACAAAACAGAGCCCCAACACCTGTCGCTTAGAAATTAAGCCATATCACATGGCATAGATTCTTGAACTCAATACATTTGTATCTTGAACAGATACAAATCCAAGAAAACAAATTTATCAAATCTTTAAACAACACAAACCAAGGAACTCTTGTTTCAGAAGCATGCAGGGTTCCTAACAGGGCAAAATAATAATAATAATAATAATAATAATAATAATAATAATAATAATAATAATAATAGTCAACATCAGAAACAAAACTGTATTTCCATAAAAATGGAATAACTAATTATTTTGGCCATATGGATGGGCCAAAATATGAGCCAGGGTCCTCCAGACCTTCAAATTACAGTATAACCTATTTTCAATGGCTTAGACTGCAATAATATAATCCCATATCTAGGAGTATATACTTAAGACATATAGAATTGCACTGCCAGTCTTGGAAATGGGGGAGGAATAATCTCTGAACATGTGCAAAGTACTCATCATTGAGTAATAATCACTAGCTTTCATACGCCTTGGAGCAGTGACAACTTTATCCAGTTTTTTTGGGAGGGGGGAGGGGCGTTGAGGGAAGGATGGGTTTCTAGTCTGTGTGACATCCAGGCAGGCCTGAAACCCAAGAATTTCATTTTGGAAATTTACTGACAAACTTTCCTTTGACCAAACCCACAAGAAAGCCAGGAAACACAAAGCCAGCTGCAAAGTCAGTGCCTCACTTTCCACCACTGAGAAACTACAACCAGGCTGGTGGTCCACAAAGGGGCAGGATTGTACCACCCCCTACATCATACTCAGAACCTCATACAATTTTTTTCTAAAGTAACCTTGAAATACACTTCTCTGATACCGAAAAAAAGTGACAGGTTTCAATTAGCAGGTGATGAGCTCCCATTAGGTTTGTTTTCTCTCAGCCCCGTAAGATGCCCATTATACCTTCCTTTGCCAGAGAAGGAGGCAGCAGCGAAATTAACAGGAAACCAATGAACAACCTGGATTCTAGCTGCAGAACTTGGACTGGAAGAAAACAGACCCACTATGTGGGAGGGACTAATCTGGCTGAGAGTAATCATGTGACTCACTCTGGGCTGAAGTGAAGGCCTGTACACATGACACATGTACACATGCAGTGAGGTCATTGCATTTCACTGCATTTCCCACCATGTTTGCACATTGTTGTACTCATGAACATGGTTTGATGCATATCTAAGTCGCCTGTTGTATATCTCCACTGGTAGACAGAGACAGGGTGGGACTTTTCTTACCCAATGAGCAAGTCTCAATTTGGATTGAAGCTGGTTTGGAAGAAAATGCATCAAAATGTATGTATACACAATTTCCGAAACCCGTGGCAGGAGTGTACTGGATGCAAAGTAAATGGGAGTGTGCATTAATATGGAGAACCAAGACCAAAGCCAGTAGCGTTTAATTGCACTTCTCCATCCTCCTTTGATGGAGGCACAATCATTGCTGTTCCCATATTAGGAAACAATAGATTGCTCCTTTGATGAATATTTGGGAATGTAAATTTCACAGAAGAACTTGGGTGGTAAGGAAGAAGAAACGTATTACATATTGGAGACCGTTTATTTGTTTTTTTGTGTTAGGGTTTATGCATGTGTATTACCGCGTGAATGCATGTACATGCTATGTTTTGAAATAAATGTGAGTATTATGTAGTGGCTTTTTGGGGAGGTATGTATGGAACTGGACACTGACAAAATTATAAAAGTGAAACATTTTATTTCTTCTAAAGTGATCAAGTGGGAACTAGAGAAGATTTCAAACTAGATAGACAGATGTTTTAAAAAATCCTATTGGGGGCTTCCTTGGATGGTCAGCCAGACCTGAAACAACACCCACTACCTTTAAAATCCAGTAATCTTCTTCACAGTGTTCTCTCTCTCCCTCACCCTCATCCCTACCCTGCCCTGTGCTCCTACCAACAACCAGGGTGAGGAAAATGCATTATTGACGTAACTCTGTCTTTACTATTATCTGTGATAGATGGTTTCATGTTTTTGCTGGGGGGAAAGTTTGTGGAATCCACAATATTTGATTCCGGAACAATTGCCTACCTTCAGCATCCCCCAAAAGTGGCCTCACCCTTTTCTTCACCAAGATCATACATACTCTGAATCATCAGAAAATAAGCAAAAATTACAATGGGATTTAAAAGTTTCTGAAAGGCCCCAGTTCCCATTAGCACAGTATTGCTCCCGATCCTTCCTCTGTGGCAATGGGATGCTGACATATTTAAGGCAGTCGAGGTAATGAGAACAAGCCCTCCGCATAACATCCCACACATTCTGTCTGTCTCTGTGTGCACAGCACCAGCTGAAGGATGACTCTTTCCCACCCACCCGCCCCCACTATATCCTGAAATGCAACTTCCTTACAACTACTAGCTTGCTGGGGTCCCAGTCAGCAATGTAAGTGAGGGCCCTGGTTTTTCCCTTCTAAGAGCAATTCATCTGTCATCTACTGGCTAGTTGCCTATTTGGTATTACTGTTTAACGCTGGGGCTTCTGGGCTTCTTTCACAAAAGCCTAAAAACAAACCTCCACCGCCTATCCCCTTTTTTGAAACACACATCACCCACAGGAAACGATGAGCCTCCGAGGATGATGGTCTTTGCAGAAACATGGCAGTGGCCAATTTTGCTCTGTGCTGTTGGCCATGCATCCTGGCTTTCTCTCTGGTGGTGCAGCTAGCGCAGGTGTGGGAAACCTTTGGCCCTCCAGATGTTGCTGAACCACAACTCCCATCAGTCCCAACAAGCCTCAGCAGTGGCCAGGAACGATGAGAGTTGTAGTTCAGTAACATCTGGGAGGCCAAAGGTTCACGACACCAGAGCTAGTGTCAAAACCCACAGCTCTAGGGATCTCCAAGATGACAACCTAGAGAGAAGCAGATGTTGTGAACACTGGCAAACAGGCCTGGCACTAGCACCCGGGCCAGTGTGGGGATGCCAGGTCTCATAGACTGACGCTGGTCACTGTTTTGGCATAGTGAGGTAGAGAAAGAGAAAGAGAAAAATTAGTTGTGTGCTTCAGTGTTTAGGGAATATGCACGGCCATCTAAAGGGGTCTGGATCTAAAAGTACCTGGCTGCATTCACTGTTTCCATTCTACAGGGACAGCAGCTGGTGCTGCAGCAGGAGGAAGTGTCAGATCTTACATTAAGCACTTGCAAGAATAGTTTGCCCGCAAACACTGGTCCTGTTTACTTTCCCCTACATGAGGCGGCATGTAAAGTCTAATTCATGGGCAGTAATGATTTTCTTCTGGAATATTGCTATACCTTTTGGTGTCTGCTCCCCTTCTGGGGCAGTGAATCCCATAGGATCGATCTGGTCTTCCTTCACCTCTCCACTCTAGTGGTTGGCCCTTCTTTTAACAAAAGGGATGGGAACCATTGGCCCTCCAGATATTATTGGATTCCCACCAGCCCCAAACAGCACAGCCAATGGTCAGGGATGAAGAGTATTGGAGTCCAACAACATCAGGAGGATCACAGGTTCCTAATCCTTGCCAGACTGTTAAACAGTGGAGAGCAGTACCACTAGTCCTGCTTCCCTTCCTTTCCCTTCCCTTTGATGAGTGTGTATACAGAATAGTATCATGCCATCTTATTGTCTCCTTTTCAGAAGCTACAGGCTCATACCAGTTCTTTTTGTAAGTCTTTACAGCTTCCGTTTCTGAGCACACATCTTCCCCAACCCCTTATACAGCTTCACAATCATCATTTGGTCTCAATATTCAGGGGGGTTTCATTTCTCTCACCAACAAAGGGCTGGCATGGATGAGGCCTTTCCTCTCACTTCATGATCCCAGTTCTGCTTTATCTGAATTAATGTTCACTGGACATCAGTGGTAGCTGAAACCCATCAAACCTGGTGGGACTGCTGGATGCCTTCTGCAATGTGAGGGAAAAAATATGTGAAACGCTGTGATGAAATCTACCACTTGCATATCTAACGTTAAACACTAATCCTAGAGAGGACTATAATAACTGCAACAGCTTCATGGCTCCACTAACTCAGTTGGTCAATGAGAAGGACCCAGAACACAAAAAGGAGCGAGAACCCCCCTAGTGGACAATGGTGGGATAAGCTGCCACAGAATGTAAATTTGGTGTTATTCTCCCTCCCTCCCCTTGCATAAGTTAGTGGCAAATTACCAAGGGAAGTCTGTACTGCACAGGCACTGAAAGTTTTCAGAATATGATATGCTGATAAATTCTGACAATGAGAAGGAATGAGCTGAAACTGATAAATGCTGAGAGTTCAGAGAATAGCTCTATATTTTTAGAGGGGTACCTGCGTTAATCTGCTGCTGCAAAAATGAAAAAGCATTGTAGCACCTTAAAGACTAAAGGCTTGTCCACACTTCCTCTGGTCCAACTGTTCCCCCTCACCCCCACCCCTGGGGAAACTGCTCTGTAGTGCTCAATTGAAGCAAATGTCAATTTGGGTTTTCCCTAGACAGCCACTTGTTCCAATCTTTCGCCAAAGAGCGAGTTTTTCCTTGGAAAGGGGTGGGGCAAGGGGGAAAACCATTTGGACCTGTGCCTAGAAAGCCTGGGTCAAGCAGAAAACCACCCAGACCCATGCTTTCTAGGCACAACACAAATGGAAGTGTGGGCGAGCCCTAACACATCCCATCAACTACAGCCAAGCCCTGTAATACAGCTGCACCTCTTCTGACCCACTGGACAGTGATGCACAATTCCAGCCATTTATTACATTGTAATATCTACCAAATGAAGTGAAATGGTATCCAGGAATAATATGCTACAGGAGAACACCATTGGCACCCAACTTGGTAAAAATCACTGTAAGCTATAATCAAGGATTACCAGCAGCCCAATGAAAACCGACATTCTGGGTTAGGACATCATCAGCATGCCACGCATCAGCCTGGGTCACCGCATGCTTGAGGTGGTAGATGATTTTTTATCTCCCTGGGCTTTACCACAACCAGCAGCTTCACCACCAATGCTGAGCTGGACAAGCGTATTGGGAAGGCAGCTATGGCAATGGCTCGCCTCTCCAAAAAGGTATGGGAGATTGTGATGCTAACGACCAATACCAAGATGAAAGTCTACCAGGCATGAGTGTTGAGCATGTTGCTTTATGGAAGTGAGTCATGGGCAAGTTACACCCGCCAGGGATGATGCCCCAACGCCTTCCGTATGTACTGCATCAGGAAGATTTTGGACATCGCATGGAAGGACAGAGTCTCAAACAAATATGTGCTCTCTCAAGCCCACATTCCCAGCATGTTTGCACTTCCACGGACATGACCAACCAGCCCTTGTCATTGTGAGTCCTTGTTTGCCTCTGTATGTGGGCACTGTAATCGACACAATCTCTAATGGGATGTTTTGAGTGTGTCTGTTCCTCCACCCTCCATTGTTTTTTAATTGAACATGTTTTCCCTCTCCTCTCCCATGCCTGTATTAGATTTGGTTGCGACTCCACCCCGTTTAAAAGAAGTATGGGCACTTTTAATAAAAGTTCACACCTGCAGTAAGGCCCATTGTGTTGAATGTGACTCACTCCCAGGTAAGTGTGTATGTATGGAATTGCAAACTTAGGCTTACTAGTGAGGAAGCCCCATTAGACACTGTGAGATTTATGTCCAATTAAGTATACACACATTGTAAAGACACAGTCCTGCACCTATAGAAGTAAAAACTCCTGCTGACTCTAACGAAGGAGGTTTGTAGCACCATACACTTTGGTGCACACTTACCTGAGACATACTTGTGAGTTAAAATGTGTAGAATAGTGCTGCTTATTGGCTACAGTCTCGAAAAAACAAAGCTCACCAACTATCAGACCCTTCCTTCCTTCCTTCCTTCCTTCCTTCCTTCCTTCCTTCCTTCCTTCCTCCCTCCCTCCCTCCCTCCCTCCCTTCCTTCCTTCCAACATCTACAGGAGAAGGGTACCCTGTCCCATCACTATTGAACAATCTTTGCATTCTACCATTAGACCAGTGTTTCCCAACCTTTTTCTAATCGTGGTCCCCCATGGGTGTGGCCAAGTGGGGCGGGGGCAGAGGGCAGGTGTGCCCACAAATAAGTAAAAATCAATACAAATCTGAGGTTCTTTCCCCCCAATAAAAGCCTGCCCACCCCAACAAAAATCCTGGCTACATCCATGCCCCCCTCCTACTGGTCGAAAGGTATCTATTTAAATGTTTTGTTTATAATTTTTATAATTTATACAAAATACAATTACATAAAATGATAGGAACATAATGAAATATTGTTGAAGCAGAAAAAAGAGACTAATAGAGCTGGAAGGGACCCCAAGGGTCATGTTTCTAGTGCAACCTCCTGCAATGTAGGAAACTCAGCTAAAGCATCCATGACAGCCAACCTCTGCTTAGAAACCTCCAAGGAAGGAGAGTCCAGAACCTACCGAGGCAGATCCATCTTCCATGTTTTATAAAAAATAAACAACACTTATTTGACCCCAGTTATTTGACACAGAGGGGGAAACCTACAGATACAGTCCAAAAGGTATGTAGGAAGTTCTGTATATATGGGATTTTTTTAAGAAAAGCAAGTGGTCTTCACTGACCTGGTGCAAAAAGATCTTGTCATGTGGAGGAGCCCTGGCTGCCCAGATTAGACACTATAGTCTCACACACCCTTACCTGTGAGTTAGGCCCACTGAACACAGTGTGGCTTTCTTTTGAGTAGACTCTTAGTTGTTTACTAGATGCAAGTCAGCAGCACCAGATGACCCTGCTTGGCTAGGTGCTGGGGTGGATTGCACCCTACACATTGCAGAGTCAGGCCCAGGCTGCTACTGGGCCCAGCACTGGCTGCAGCAACAAGCAGCTCACCCAGCCCTACCCACTGCCACCCCACCAGTGCACTTACCTGACCTGGGGGTTCTGGATCGCGGGCTCTGCTGGTCAAAAAGGGAGCCTCAGTGATCATCCTCTCCCACTGGAAACAAACCAGGACTGCTCCCAGGTGGCAAAAAGGAGTGCTAGGCCCTGGTGGGCCACCCCCTTACCCGCTTGTGATTGGCCAAGCAGATAGCCATCCAATCAGAATTTCCCCCCTTCACTTCTCACTTCCCTCAGTGGTCCCCAAGCCTTGTGTTGTGGGCCCCTCATTTACAAGATTTTAACCTGTAGCTCCCTTGGAATATTCGGGGGGGGGGGGATATAGTCCCCGGTTGGGAAACAATGTGTTAGATAACTACAGTGGTACCTCGGGTTAAGTACTTAATTCGTTCTGGAGGTCTGTACTTAACCAAAAACTGTTCTTAACCTGAAGCACCTCTTTAGCTAATGGGGCCTCCTGCTGCCGCCATGCTGCCGGAGCATGATTTCTGTTCTCATCCTGAAGCAAGGTTCTCAACCTAAAGCACTATATCTGGGTTAGCGGAGTCTGTAACCTGAAGCTTATGTAACCCGAGGTACCACTGTACTTGAGTAATATGTGACAAAAGTTCAGATCTGGAAAATGCTGGAGAGCTCCCAGGGCGTCTGGACAACATTTTGTATGAGGCAGAAGTGTCACCAAGGGAAGTGGTGCCCTGACAAGCTCAGCCTATAGGTGGTTCACAGATCACAAAGGCCTGGTTTCTCTCCCCACCCACCCACCTTAGTATTTGGTTGGGTTGGTTGGGAATGGCTTGCCCAGCATCATACTTACCGGTATGTGAAATCCAGACCCTGAGAGGGCTCCTGTATCTTTAAGAGTTGCAAAGAAGGGAACACTCCGCTATATGCATAAGAGCAGCTTCCTGTTATCACTGCAGCACTGTGAAGAGAAAAGGTGCAGTGGATTAAAGTACTTCTTACATTCTTCTTTTAGAATCCTAAAGGAGCCCACTCAGTGGCAAAACCTAGCAGGTGTTAATGCTACAGTAGGAAGACCCCCCCCTCCCCATCATAGGCCCTAGATCAGGGGTCTGCAACCTTTAAGACAAAAAGAGCCACTTGGACCCGTTTCCGAAGAAAAAAAATGGGAGCCACAAAACTCATCATTATAAAAATAACTTTTTTGTCACTTTTTAAAATTATTTCTTTGTTTGACCCCTCAGAATTACTCCTCCTCATAGAAATAAACGTTAAATTAACAAGTTACCTTCTTTTGTGTGTGTGTTCTTCACTCCCCTTCAAAACAGTGACCAGCGTACATGCCCCCTTTCAATGCAGTGACCAGCGTACATGCCCCTTTCAATGTAGCGGGCAGGCGGGAAGGTGACGTCGGGACGCTGCGTGACTAACGCACGCACCGCCCCCATGCGACGTCACAGCCAGTACAGCGCCCGCCACAGTGGGGAGTGTCGGGGTGCACAATGCGCCTCCTCCCCTCGCTAGTATCCGCCCCGGAGCCGCGGCAAAGGTGTAAAAGAGCCACATGCGGCTCTGGAGCTGCGGGTTGCAGACCCCTGCCCTAGAGGAACCTGCCATAGAGGGCAGAGCTTTTGTACCTTTAGGATTTATGCAGGGAAGGTAGAAATGCAACTTGCCCCCACTAATATTAAGCCATATATGAGGTGCAGGTTTAAAATTCAGCAGAAGCAGCAAGAAAAACAGTAGCCAATTGCAAGTTAACGAAATACTGCTGAACTAAGGAAATGTGAAAAAAATAACAAATTCAAGGTGAGCAATAAATAATAGTTTACATGAACATAACCCCAAAAAAGCACATTTAGAACTCAGTTTCAGTGGGGGCTTGTATCTCCCATATCATGCATTAAGTGGGACTTTGTTCTTCTGTGTCTGCATGCTGCTGGGAGAACTTCTATTAATGTAGATGGTCTAGAGATGCATTATTATAGTTCTAGCCCTGGAAGCTGAGTAGGTGGAGATGGATGGATGGTTCGGCAGAGGACTGCTAGAGCGTTTTCTGCATTTTCCTGAAATAACCAATATATAGAGCTTGGGCTACAGGCAGATTTTTGACAGCTTCCCAGGAAGACATCCCTGCCCTGTCTAAGGAGCCAGAGAAGGTGAGAGACATTTCTTCAGCTGTGATTGCAAGGAAGGGTCACAATGCTTGTGTGTCTGTGCACGTGAGGAACAAGGCACAGACAAATGCAGGCTGTTCCAGCCCTGCAAAACAGGGATGACTTGATGGGTAGCAAGGGAAAGGGGGGGCAGGCACTTGGGAAGGAATCAATATACATCAGTGGGGGGAAGCAGAGGTGGGGGCAGGCAAAGAGAAGACAAACCTGCACTCATCCATTGGGGGTTTATTTCACATCCTGCTTTGCCTGCCCAGTGTACATTAGTGCAGGAGTTGGTGACATGACCGCCACTGCCACCTTGGGAGACAGAGGGCCTCGCCACCCACCGCCAGCCGCAGGATTAATTATGATAATGTATTTCTTTCCCCTTTTGTCACCCTAATGAATGGGCCCCTTTAAGATTTTAAGGCCTTTTGTTTGTCCAGTTTTTAAGGCGGTATTGTAGGGTAGGGGATAGCAGGTGGCATGGCCAAAACAGGCTCTTTTGTCTTCTTTGGGGGCTTTTCTTTTCCTGTGGTGGATTTGTGCAGGGGGGGGGGCAGCCTGGTTGAAGATGCAGAGAGGCAGAGTAGAGACACTCCTCAGTAAGTTTCACTGCACTGATAGTGATAGGAGAGAAACTTCCTTGTTTGGGGAGGGGAGTTTCAGAGAGAACCCCCTCTTTCTCCCTCTTTCTTTCTTTCTTTCTTTCCCGCCTCACACACCTCCCATGGAATGGGACCCATCCTGTATCCTCCAGATCACTCCCAAATTCCCAATCTGTATTATTTATCCTGCATTCACATGTGAGCAGGTCTAGACAAATCACTGCAAGCACATCTCCCAAATCAAAATGTCAGTGTCTGTTCTATCAACTGCTACAAAGAGCAGAGCAATCCAAAATTAGGGGTGTCGTCCAGAGATGATGGAGCAATAATGTCCCTTGATTCTGCACTGCTTCCAATGTTTCAGAATGGAGTTGTGCTAGTCATGCTTCTTGAGGCTTCTCAGGATAAAATATGACATACACCTGCAAAACTATTTTGTCCCAAGACTGTGGTGGGGAAATTGACCACGTGTATTGCAGGCAGCTACAGTTTAGGAATATCACCTCTGAGTCCCTAAAAGGGCTGCTTTCTGTACTCAGCAGGACATGGTTTCTTCTTCAGTGTTTTAAATATTAGGAAGCACATGAAGGATGCTTGCTGATTTTATGCAAGAACAGGCAAAGAACTTCTAATGAAACTGGCACTACTATAGAGAGTTAATGGTCTCTCTGGCGTACAAAGTGCCACACCCTTTTGGAAAAGGATGCCAAATAATGTCCCACAGAAACAATGGGGGGGCCTGTGTGTTAAATGTTTTCATTGTGATTTGGATGAGCACACTGTGAGCATGTTTATAAAATCTGAAGACAGAGTGATATTTGGAGGGATCTCAAACATTTCAAAAAACAGATCAACTTGATAAATTTGAGTACTAGGCAGAGAGTAGCAAAATAAAACTGGACAAGATGGACTTTGTTGGAGTTTTCCAAACTGGGGGTTTGGGCCAGTTAATCTTTAATGCCCTTTACTTAGTGGCACCAGCATAAACTGGATATGGGGGAGGGCATTCATAGCTGAAATAGCAGGGGTAGGGAAGGCTGGCGTTGATGAACTCCATCTGGATTTGGTATGTCTTAGAGGAACGAGGTTCAGTCACCCTTTAGCACAGATAGCTTTGTTGGTCTGAATAACCCTTTTCTAAATAATTTCCAGCCTTTAAGTAAGGTTTTACTCTGACCAAGAGTGGCTCTCTGAGTGCCAGCCTGATCCTCTTAAGCTCTGACTGTATAAAGGTGAGAGGCAAAAAAGAAGAAAAAAAAGCTGGCCCAAGACTAACTTATGCTCTCTCTTTCCGTGCATATTTATAAATAAATCTCCTTTCACTGCACTAAGTCTAGATGTCCAACATTCTGAATCTGGCAATGAAATGGTGGGAAAGGTGATGCCAGATGGGTTAAGCAGGACTTGTGGTTGCACAGCTTCTGGAAGGAGCCCAGGATCTGTCAGGACCAGTGAGATGAGTGCTTTTATTGACCCAACCTGCATGGTAAGGATATGCTGTAAGCAGGGTCCGTGGCATGAAACTGGGAAGGACACAGAAGCACCTCATCCATTTTGGGGCATCTTGCATTCTCTGGGACTCATAAAGTAACAACTCTTACAAGATGCAGAAATCTACCCGGCTGTCAGAATGATTACATTAATGCAACATTCAGCTTGGAAGCCCCAAAGAAGAATCTGTAGCGCAGAAAGGGTTTGTAGGGGAGATTATAAACAGGTAATGGGGCACACAAGGCAGCAGCAGCACTGCTCAATACATGATTAGAGGCTTGGTCTTTCTAGTTTTCTTCTTCTTCATGGCTTTCTCAACAGAGAAATAGCATCATGGAGGAGGGAATGGGATGCGTCCCTGTAGTCCCTTTCATACCAAGTCCTGTTTGTGAGGGAGGAAATTGCAATTCAGAAGCACCGTTGAAAATGTAAGAAAGCACCTTCTGCAGGCACAGAGGTCAGACGTCTGAGCGAACGCCTTGAAACTTGGGTGGGCTCTGCCTCTGCCTGGTGAGGCGAGAGCAAAGCTTTTATCTTGTCCCTGCTCTTCCCTTCTCACTCCTCCTCTCCTCACACCCCAAAATCTGCATGAGAGAAACAATAGAGGCGCAGTTCTTTGCAGTAGGGCATTGAACTGAGGAGGGGGAGGAGATGGGGAGGGAGAGGACAGCAGGAGCAGGGAACTCGCCCACTCACAGTCCCAGCACACAGCAGTCGGTCCCACCTGCTTTGCACACACATACATGCCTCAAGCATGGATGCATGTACCCTTCAGGCATGCACACACATTGCCCTCCAGACATCTATTGACTGGTACACACACACACACACACACACGACAGGGGGAATGCAAGGTCTCTAGATTTCTCTCTTAGAATCAGAGGCCAATTCAGCAGTGGCTAGTCCATTAAGGCAAATGGGGGCACTTCCCCACCAACCTCAGTGAGCTTTCAGTCAGCTCCCACCTGCCTGCCTTCTTACCTTCAACCAGCCCAGAGAGCAGCCTTGGATGATCAGCTTCCTCTTCCTTAATCTTAGTGTTGCCTTTGTAAAACTCAGCAGGGAAGAGGGGATGGGGACAAAACTAGAATGAGTTGGCTCTGCCTGTTGTTGGCTGTGGCGCCACCTACTGTCAATCTCCCTGCCATCTGCCCTGCCAGTCCCCGTGGACACCAGCCACCATTGGGGACCATTGACTGTGTCATATGCTCCACGGTCAGTAAGACTGTCAGACTGCAGAGACCAATAGAGCCCTTTTAAGCAGGAAATTTGCCATGTAATAGCAAGACATAAAACATGGCCTTTCCAGAGCCATCCTAGTATAGCTTATTTTGCCTGCTTAGATCCTAGCATGGAATTCTGAGTTTATTTTACTTATTTATTAAATATTTATATTGCACACTTGCAACAACACAGGGTCCTAAGAGAAGCTTAAATAGATTTAAGAACAAGATAAAACATGGTCAATATTAAAAACGTTGGCAGTACCATGAAACAAAACTATTTAAACTTGCCATCTGAACACACTCGAAGAGGTAAAGAGAGGCAAATATTCTGGGGCAGTGACTAGAGTGGGTGCTGATGATTGAGAAGGCCCGATTATGCATTCCCATTCTCACAGGGCATAGAAGGGCCTCTCCCATTGACCTCAGGGTGTAGATAGATGCATACAGAGGAATTGTTCTAGACAGCACTGGTTGTGATAATATATTTAGTGGCAAGAAGAGTAAAATGGAAAGTGTTGTATGATACATACAGAAACATAGATAACCAGTGTGGTATAGTGGTTACAGTGTCAGGCTAGGGTTTGGAAGACCAGAGTTCAAATCCTCACTCAGCCATGAAGCTCACAAAGTGACTTTGGGTCATTCACTGCCTCTCAGCCTAACCTACCTCATAGGGGTGTTGTGAGGATAAAATGAGAAGGGGAAGAACTATTAAACTCCTGGCAGGAAAGGTGGGATATAAATGTAATAATAATAGTAATAATATCAAGCTCCATATTGGGCAAAAGATTTCTGCATTGCAAGGAGTTGGACTAGATGATCCTTGTGGTGCCTTTCAGCTCTATAATTCTATGATTCTAACAAAAAGATGTATTGAACCTAGTAGATATTTACTAGGTAAAGGTAAAGGGACCCCTGACCTTTAGGTCCAGTCGTGGCCGACTCTGGGGTTGCGGCACTCATTTCGCATTATTGGCCAAGGGAGCCAGCGTACAGCTTCCGGGTCATGTGGCCAGCATGACTAAGCCGCTTCTGGCGAGCCAGAGCAGCGCACGGAAATACTGTTTACCTTCCCGCCGGAGCAGTACCTATTTATCTACTTGCACTTTGAGGTGCTTTCAAACTGCTAGGTTGGCAGGAGCTGGGACCAAGCAACGGGAGCTTACCCCGTCGCATGGATTTGAACCACCGACCTTCTGATTGGCAAGTCCTAGGCTCTGTGGTTTAACCCACAGCACCATCCGCGTCCCATTTACTGGGTACAGCATGGAAAAACATTATGAGGGTGCCAACATTAAAATTGTGCTCATAATTGAGCCCACCAATGCAATGCGTCCTTTGATATATTTTTGTAGACCAGTGACACCCAACCCTCCAATATTTGGGTAGATATGCATAGTAACCTAGGTATGGATTATAGGGACAGACAAACTGAGGCAAGTGGGAAGGCCTACTGTACTCATAACAACATCTTACCAGCAATAATTAATTGTACAGGTTTGTGGCTATGTAGCTAGCTCCGGGGTAGCAGAACCATTTTCAGGTTTTGTGCCCTGTTGTACCAGCTACATGCACAATGCCACAACTCTGCATCTGGCAATAACAATTGTGCCAAGCATAGAAAGGCTGAATTGCCCTGCTGTGGTATTATGATACCATTACAACCTATGACTGTGCACACCAGGGCACGTCAGTCTATGCTGACTGAGCACTACTCTAACCCTGTATTGGTTGGCATGATGATTTCCAATTAAGTTGGCTTTTAGATTGGAGGTTTAAAACCAGAGGCCCGCTGGGTAGAATTTGGTCTTTTTAAGAGTGGCTCCTCAGCTGACAACCCAGAAGTGAGAAAGCAATGAAGACAAAGTGATGACTGTGGAAACAGAACTTGCTAGCAGGACTTTTTTTTTTTTGGCAGGGGGAAAGGGCCAGCTCCTCAAGGCGACTCTCCTGCAAAACTAATGGTTGACAAGGGTTTCAGATTGTGTGCTTCATCAGTTTTATTTAGCTTAATTTGGCCCTAAGGAAAATAATTCCAATCCTTTGTTTGTTTGCTTCAGTTTTCCTTGGGAAGTAAGGCCTCAGACCATTAAACAGCTGTTGAAGGCCTTGACAACAGTTAAGAGACAGGAAGCAGGAATGCTTGTGACTCCCCCCCCCCCTTTTCACAGAGCAAAGTTACAAATGAAGGAGTTTTCCATGTATTTATCTTGAGAGCTAGCCAAGTCTGCAAAGCAACATGTTCCTAATTTTCTGTAGTTTTAACTCCAAATTAATTTGTAAGTGATCTGGGTGCCTTGTTCCTCGAATGACACCTAATAGTGCAAGGGAAGTGCCTGCCAACTGAAACTTTGCAGCGGGCAAAAAGAAAGCAGGTCAGGAAAAGGCCTGGAAGCACGACCTCCTGTGAGTGTTTAACAAGGTGTCAGCCCACGATGTTTGCAGATCAGACTAAGTGGCTGTGACATCAGAGTCCCTGGCAGAGGTGGAAAAGGGATTATTCTGATGGCCTGGATACACGGCAGTACAGAGCAATAGCAGACCCATCTTCATTGATGACTAGGCAGCCTGACTTCAACCTGGTCAGGATTTGTCCCTGGGTTAGGGATAGACATGCAAAGGGGGTGTGCTCACACACACCCTAATGTTTTTAAAAAACTGGGGGTCAAGGGAAGCAGACAAAGAGAGATGCAAGCAGAATAAAAAGGCTGGAATGGATCTACAGCTGTCTCTGGAAGTGGTGACAAGGCAATTGGCTCCAGTGATGGCAGTAAGGAAGGAGCAGGAATTCCCTCCTTCTCAAGCAAAAGCTACAAATCCACCCAGCCTCCGCCTTCTTCTTCTTCTTCTTCTTCTTCTTCTTCTTCTTCTTCTTCTTCTTCTTCTTCTTCTTCTTCTTCTTCTCATGGCTCTGTCTCCATCCAAGCTCCACTGGCCACCTTTTGTGGAGAGAGATCTGTGGGGTGAGGGGCTGCTTTTGTGGCATGCAAGCAAGGGGGAGGAGCCATTTGGCCCCTGGCCCTCCAGAATTACCCTGCTTCTGGTCAGCTTGGCAAGGGTCTTTTTCTCTGCAGGAAAAATCAGTAAGACAGCTGGAGACATTGGTTGAGTGCTATAAAGATGTATCTTGGGGGCTGAATGATGTCTGGGCCCATGCATGTGAGAGCCCATTGGCACTCCCACTAGGGGAAGCTGCTGGCCACCATTAGATATATTCTGAACCTCATTCAGCCCTAGGTAATAAATGAGCTGGGACCACCTATGAACATAAAATATGCTCATGAAGGAATATTATACAAGAAACTGATATGAAAATTTGCCTTACCATGCTATTTGGAATTTTCATTCAGAAACTTGGATGGAGCCTGGCAGCATGGTGGAATCGCAGAAACAGCTGAAGGTTAGAGGTCACAAATTGGGAAGTTTCCTGCTGGGCATTACTGGAAACTGGCCATGTATCTCTGCATCATGTCTGGCTGCAAGACAGCAATGAATCAAAAATTAAGTAGGTTGCCAAAAGATCAAAGGCTGATTATGTGTTTTTGGAATTCTTATACTTGTGTTCATTTGCTATGTTGTGAGCCACTTTGGGTACAGTTTTGTGGAACAGTGTCATACAAATAAACACATGATGATAGCAAAAGGAAGAAGAAAGTTCCTGTGCTAGAAAAGTGTGATGCAGGAATCAAAGACAGCTATTTGACTATGGCAATTAGAAACCCCCCCCCTTTGAAGGAGGTAGAGTAAGAGTGAAAATGAAAGTGGGAGAGGCTACCTCCCCCTCCCCTTCCCACCCTAGGACATTGTAGAATAAATTACAAGATGGTGATTTATCTCCTTTCAGTTTGGAGAGATGCTGGGAGGAGAGTATTGACCTAAAGCAAAAGAAAGGAGAAATTTGTAAGGTAAGCCTGGAAGTTATGGTAAACACTGTCTGAAATTCTGGTGGGCATATTTTTATTTACAACACTGGAGAGCCAGGCAGCGTAGACAAGGTTTAGACAGATGGACCTATGATCTGACTCAATACAATGCAGCTTCCTGTGGTTATATGAAAAGCCCCCATATAAGAGTCTCACTGGGGGCAGCAGTGTGTATATGTGTACAATAGGTGCTGTGGCTGCCGAGCAGAGGAGACATCAGGGGAGTGATGGCAGAGTTGGGCCTCCGCTAGCCATGCTCTTTCTGATGCGTTCACAGTGAAGAAACAAACCTCTGTGATTCCATGCTGAACAGGGGGGAACTAAATTGGCTCAGGCTCTTGCGTCATGGGAAGCGTGAAGGTTTGGGTTGGCTGGCAAGGTGGTTGTAACCTTGGCACCTGGACAGAAACCCCTTTATTCCAAGCCTTCTTCTACCTAGTAACTACTGGAGTTGGCTGCATCATCACAAGCTGCCCAGCACTCACCTCAGGCCTTCTCAGCCATGAAGAAGAGAGCAGGCCAAACCCACTGCGGTTCGCCAGTGTCCCAGTGCTCCCTGCTCTTAATAGGCCACTGCTAGAAACTCCCACCAGGAGTTAATTAACAGAAGGAAAACACTTTTAAAGGCTGCCAAGCAAGCAATCGACAGTGTCAGGCAAGGTTACCACTACACAAACTGAGCTCAGCTACACAACTTGCAGCCAGGATCCACAACACGCACACACACAGAGCTGCTGGCAATCTCTGTGAATGAGCAGCTCACCAACAAAATGCCTGAGGAAAGGGCAGTGGTTCAGCTGGGAATCCAAGTTATTTGCCTGTTGGCTAGGATGGCAAGGCCAGGGATTGCTTCAGACCTGTGGAGGACCAACTAGAATCCAGGCACTGAGAAGTCTCAGGCCTGAAAACATTCAGGTGAAGCAAGGAAAAGAACTAGTCAAGATGGAGCATCCTGAATTATGCCACTTATCATTGGGATCCTACCCACAGGCAAAAGTCTGAGGGATGAGGATTGACGCAAATATAGGTGTGTGTGTGAAAGCTTTCGTGCGTTGGTAGCTTCTCATTTGGATTATTAGAATGTGTTTGTGGGTGGGGCTGTGTGTCTCTGGAGTCAGTCGGGAAGCTTCAGCAGATGCCAAATATGGCTGTGAGAGTGTTAATTGGGACCAGACTTTATGAACATAATATATCACACTTTTCTCATCCTCACTGTCTCCTAATTCAAAGTGCTGGTTTTGGCCTAAAAGGCCTACACAAGCCTTGGGACTTGAAGGGACGCCTCTTTCTGTCTATATGGTGAGCTCATCTATGGGTGCCCTTTTCCAGGTGCCCCCTCAACCCAAAGTTGTGAGGGTGGTCATGAGAGGGAGAGAGAGGGTCTTTTCAGTGGCAGAAAGTGTTCCCTGCGGAAGTTTGCCTTCTCTGGCATCCATGTTCTCTTTTTGGCATCAGGCTTAAGACTTTTCTGTTCTCTCAAGCCATTTAATATCATGTGTTTGGTTTTCTTTTTAGTCCCTGTGATAGTCTTAGTGGTCTTTATGTACTTCTATACTGTATTTGCCGGTTGTTTTTTAGCTCCTGTGGAGTTGTATTGTATTTTATTTTGTTGTTCTTTTGGCTAGATGTTTAAGTTACAGTCTGATTTTTTATGTTGCTATTATGCTTTTCATTTATTTGCATTATGTCCGGAGAACTTATTTATGAGGCATCTGACAAATATAAACAAATATATAATAAATAAATAATGGTATTACTAATTAGTGAGGAATTGCGTAGAATTTTGCCTGCCCTTCTATCTGCATGTGTAAATTGCCTAGAGACTTTGAGGGGAAGGGAGAAGGGTGAAGAAGGAAAGAAAAAGGAAATTCAGGAATGAAGCCCCAAATTTGCCTGAGGTATCCAGACTCCTACCATGACAACAGCTCTGATCAGAATGTTTAGAGTTGACAAACCAAACCCTCTCACATCAGCAGCCAAAAAGTCTTTATAAAGTTAGCTCAGGCAGAACAGAATTCAGACACAAGCAGAGTATTCTTGAAAGCCACGTTGCTATCTCTGCCCAGTCTATCATGCTCCTAAGGCTGCTCTCTATGTCTAAGACTAAGAGGGACCTAAAGGCCTGGCTCAGAAAGTCAAACAAAGAAGAACAAATCTCTTGCTTAGTGTCAGTCATTAAACAACTCATGGGGCTTACAGAATAACCTAACAAAGTCCTTACTATGTCACATGAATGGTCTCTCCACGTACCTTGCCTGTGACAGCAATTAGCTTGAGATGACCCTTCGACAAGGCAAACAGCAGAACAGGCCTCTACAAGAACACTGAAAGATGTATAGGAAGGTGCCATATGACATACCCATTTGTCCACCTGACTCATTGTCTCCATTACACTGGCTGTGCTCATGCCTCATGGTCAGCCACAAACATGGAGAACTGCTACCAGTCAGTGGTCCTGTCTGCATGTTGCAGAAAGCCACAAACCATGGCTTACTGTGAACAAGCAGAGTGCTAGTCCATGCTGCTGAATCACTCCCATTTTACTCCACGCTTCCTCAAACTGGGAGGAACAAACAAGACTTGGCTTACTATGGCATCTGAAGCAGCACTTGTGGGTTTGCCCCCTGCTCCAAACATACCACAATGGTTAACCAAGGTTTGTTCATTGCTTTCAAATCGTGTTTTGAACAAACCATGAGTGCTGGTTCATATGCCATGGGAAGCGAAGGCTTGTGGTTTGTTGCTCCCAGCTTCAGGAGGGCAGCGATTTAGCAGCATGCACTAGCATATGAAAGGGCCCATTGACTGGCAGCAGACTGCCAGGGTTTTGGACCTACTTGGAGAAGCAATAGATTGGAGACCTGTCATTAATGTATGTTGTCTGTTTACCCTCTAAACCCACATCACAACCATGTCTGAATTTTATTCTACTGTGTGGTGGTACAGTGGTTCAAGCTGCTTATACCCCGTTTTGTATTCACTCCTCTTCCATCATTATGCCCAGTGATTTAGCACACATTCAGGAAGCACTTTAGGAATTGGTAGGTATCATTCCCTGAGATACCCTAACTCACAACTGGAAGCTAGCCTTGTGAACGGCACTGCATATCTAGGTTCTTGTCAGTTTTGTGGAACAGCAGGAACTGGGATAAGTTATCTCTACAGTGGGTCTGGGAGGGAAGCAAAGAGTTTCTGACCTACAGAGAAGGAATGAATGGGTATGGAATAAAACCAACATATATTTATTTATTTACCTACCTACTTACGACTCAAAATGATGTGTCTAACTGGGGCACAATAAAACCATTCCATAAAATGCAAAATAGGTTAAAATACAGATCACAAATCCCAACTGCAACATACACAGATGTCTAATGCCAGAAACAATTTGTGAAGAAGTAAAAATATAGTTGAGCCTTCATCAGGAAAGACACAGGTTAAAAAAGAAGAAGAAGAGTTTGGATTTGATATCCCGCCTTTCACTCCCTTTAAGGAGTCTCAAAGCGGTTAACATTCTTCTTTCCCTTCCTCGCCCACAACAAACACTCTGTGAGGTGAGTGGAGCTGAGAGACTTCAAAGAAGTGTGACTGGCCCAATGTCACCCAGCAGCTGCATGTGGAGGAGCGGAGATGCGAACCCGGTTGCCCAGATTACGAGACTACCGCTCTTAACCACTACACCACACTGGGTTAAAAGTCAAATGAGGATGTCCTAAGGAGTGACCAGCCAGAGGACTGCTGGACCTTTTACTCCCCAAAGCCTCAGAGCTCCGGGAAAGAAGTTATTGGGCTGCCATAGACCCCACAAGCTGACCAAACTCACTTGGACAAGACTGAACTTCTGGTGCCTATGGCAGATATCATTTGAGGGGACCCCGGCACTGAGAGAGGCAAGGCACAACTCACTAAGAAGGAGTAGTTGCTGCTGCTCTAATGGCTTCTGGGACTATATTCTCTGGAGAAAGAAATGTAAGGTTTGGGGTCTGGCTCTGTACCAAGGGCCAAAGCTCAGTTTGGAGTTGACACACTTTACCTGTTTTGTCTTCAACAGGGGCTCCCATCTGAGTGTATCCCCCATGGAACTGATGGATCAAAGGGCATTCCAATGGGCATTCCCTTTGGACAGCAGGTCAGTCTCCCTCTGTATAAGGCAGGTTCCTATGTATGCCAATATCATAACCTTAGACTTGGCCTGGTAAAGGTAGATGCAATGGAAAATTTCTTTGGAGCAAAGATGGGATATAAAGGCAGTAAAATAAATACTTTCCGTTTTGTCTACTCACCACACTCCATTTACATCACATGTAAGCCTATTATTCCTAGTTTTTCTCTTTTGTCTGCTTCTGAAAGAAAGTTAGTGATTCTCCCACAATCCTCTACTTAGATGAGAGAGACAGAAATCACATCTTCACCATATATGGAAAGCACTCTTATAGCAGTCATGGCCTCTCCCTGAAGAATTCTGGGTACTGCAAGTTTGTTGGTGCTGAGTGTTATTAGGAGACCCTTTATAAAGCAACAATTCCCAGCACCCTTAACAACTACAGTTCCCAGGATTTGGGGGGCGGGGGTAGGCCATGACTGTTAAAGTAGCACAGGAGTGTTTTCAATGTACAGTATGGATGTGAAGAAAAGTAGAGACAAGGAAATGAATGAGACATCTTGCTTCATTCTCTGTTTGGCAGAGTGATCGTTCTATTAAATCTGTTATCAAAACTGTGTTTTGCCAATCTTTCCCCACCCACCCCGCCTACACCCTATGCCAATCAGATCTTGCTTGGGCATCTTTGACCTTCAGGGTGCGGCCTTACTGCATGAAGCCAAGGACAAGATGGCACCCATCATTCAACATTCAGAAATCAAGCAGGCAGGCAACTAAATTTGTATTTCATCACTAACAACATGACAATGTCCCATTGAAGACAGCAGGCTAGTTTTTGGAAGAATAGAGTAGGATATGAGGCACATATATCACTCTGCTGTTCAACAGAGGCGAATTACCTTGGTTGGAAGGGGCTGCTGCCTCTGCTCCCCGCCCCCAGCACTCAGCAGCTGCCTCTCAAGGCAGCTCCCTTTGCCTAATGGCAGGGCCGGCTGTGGCCTTGAATAAAGCCACTGGCCACAAGGTCTTCTCTTCTGCCTTCAGCAGAATATGGGAGCATTATGATTGCAATGTGTGAACGGATCTGACTGAGTGAGCCTACCTCTGGGTAGAGTACATTATCCAGGATTATCAGGGCAGCATAAGTATTATTGATGTTTGTTTTTAATTCCTTTTTTGCTTTTAACTTGCTTTTAACTTTATGATTTTTTTGTTTAGTTTTATGATTTTATATTATTATAAACCACTGTGATATATCTTTATCATACAGTGGTATATAAATATTCAATCAATCAATCAATCAATCAAACAAACAAACAAACTTGTCCTACTTCATCTTTACAATCACCCTGTAAGGAAGATTAGGTTGAAAGATAATGATTGGCCCAAAGACACCCAGTGAGCTCCTTTCCAAAGCAGGGATTTGAACATGGGTCTTCTTGGTCCTAGTCTGACACTCTTATCCAGGAGTAGCCAATGTGCCCTCCAATTCTCATCACTGCTAGCTGTGGCTGATGGGAGTTGTAGTCCAAAACCTCAAGAGATCATGATGCTGGCTATTGCTTTTCTAAACACTGCACTACACTGGCTATCCATCCATATATTAATACATGCACATATACATATCAGCAGTGACACAGTTTACCACTCTAGAAGTCCAAAAACCTGCCGATGTAGAAATGAGTGGAAAGGCAGTAACTCTACCATCGGACTTGAGCATGACAGGCGCTACCATGATATTACATTGCAAAGGTAACAGAACTGGCACTTTAGGGCCAAAGAAGATGCAGAGTCTTTTCGTTCAGCTAGTGAAGCGATACAGACATTTGGCCAAAAGTGTTATGAAAAGCTCACTGGGGGAACTTGGGCAAGTCACTGCCTTTCAGCCTAACCTACCTCACAGGGTTGTTGTGAGGATTAAATGAAATGGGGGGAGAACCATGAACACTACCTTTACCTCTCTGTTAAAAAGGCAGAATATAAATGTGATAGATAGATAGATGATAGATAGATAGATAGATAGATAGATAGATAGATAGATAGATGATAGATAGATAGGTGATAGATAGATAGATGATAGATATAGTCTGTTCTGTTTGCTCCCTCTCTGCTCTGGCTTCCTTAAAATAAAATAAAAACACAATTCTTGAGAAGGAAGGCATGGGCTCTTATTTTACTGGCCTCTGGCAACCTAAGTGTAGCAGTGGTTGGGTTAAAAAGCGCTTGACAGAGGAAGATTAAAAACAATCCAAGGAATTTGTTGCAAACTTCCTGGATGGTTCCCCACACGCAGTGGCGTTTTCTTGGCTGCCTGGCTTATAATCAGCAGAGTGGAATGTTGTAAATTAAATATTTTTAAACAACTTTGCTCTCTCCCTGGTTAAACATTGCAAAGATTGCTCTTTCTTGTCTGTTTCATGCTGGGTGGTCTCCCCCCCCCCCCATTTGCCTGTACGTCTTCCTCAAACACAATTAACCATTTAGATGTTGCACAAAGGATTAGCTTATGCATACAAGGCCAGACGCTAGTCCTTTTCCTTGAGGTGGGGGGCGGAAGGGGGGTGGGGGCAAGGAACCAGGGGGCAGATCTTTTACTTTCCGCTAAAATACAAAAGCCAAGAAAATCCCCTAACCCCTCCAGTTTTCCTTGAATGATAAAGGCCCAATGGCAGGCTCCTCAGCTGCCCTCAAGTGCAGGCCTCACAAGCTCCTTGCTTTCTTATCTTAATGGTCAGCACTGAAACAGCCTTAAGCATCCCAGTTGATGTGGCACCCAGAAATTCTGGTACCTTATAAACCCGAAGTTTGCCTTAACACACTATCTGTTTATGAGCTTTGCCTATCCACTGGTCTGCTGTGCCTGCAACAGTTATTTCTCGACCCACTGCCACTCATATGTGGAGGTAACCTGTATTCTCAAAGGCAGATTAATCAGAGGGATGTTAAGAGACAGTGTTCTGAAAAGTGGAGAGTGTCATTCCTCCTCAGGTATACCTACCAAGTACTCACATGTGTGGACATAGTCTGTTGATGTATAAATATTTGTACCTCTCATGAGAACAGCAAGCCAAACCTGGGAGATGAAGTAAAACCCTGCTACTTCAGGATTAGCCGCACTCCTTAACTGGAGTTACCAGCACTGGGGAAGAGGAGTATATACAGGTGCTTCCTCTCTTGAGAGCCTGACAATGGCAGAAGAAGCCTCTGTTTGAACTTTGGTTTGGCAGCTGTGTTGTAGTGTGGTGTAGTGGTTAAGAGCGATAGACTTGTAATCTAGTGAACCTCCACATGCAGCTGCTGGGTGACCTTGGGCTAGTCACACTTCTTTGAAGTCTCTCAGCCCCACTCACCTCACAGAGTGTTTGTTGTGGGGGAGGAAGGGAAAGGAGAATGTTAGCTGCTTTGATATTCCTTCGGGTAGTGATAAAGCAGGATATCAAATCCAAACTCCTCTTCTTCTAAATGACAGCAAGGGGTCAGAAACTGGTGTGCACCCTCACATAGACACACACATATCATGCCAGAGCCATTTCCTCAAGGCCGCTTTCTTGTACTTCTGGCCAGGGAGCAGGGAAAGCAGTTAAGTCCAAAAACATCTACTGTCCAAGCTCTCCCAAGAAATGCTGAGCACATATGCCCTTCTTCTGGGCTGGAGCAGGCTCTGAGCTCCCTAGTGTACTGCATTTGTAGAGCTGGGACACTGGATACCTGCATGTGTCCCTTGTCTGAAGCTGCTGTGCACACTGACTTAATAAAACTGTAGAGTTGGAAGGGACCATGATGACCATCAAGTCGAACCCTCTGCAGTGCAGGGATCTTTTGCC
Source organism: Podarcis bocagei (assembly GCF_964188305.1). Taxonomy (NCBI): domain Eukaryota; kingdom Metazoa; phylum Chordata; class Lepidosauria; order Squamata; family Lacertidae; genus Podarcis; species Podarcis bocagei. Next base: position 54,095,411 of record NC_138129.1, read on the forward strand.
CAACGTGGGGCTTGAACCCACAACCCTGAAAGTAAGAGCCTCATGCTGTATCAATTGAGCTATCCCACTTGGCTGTTGTGCACGTTGACTTAAATGGCCCTGGGCCATAACTCAGTGGTAGAGCCTCAGCTTTGGATGTAAAGGGTTCCAGGTTTAATCCCCAGCATTCCCACATAGGACTGGAAGGGACCCCACTGGTAAACCTTATGAGCTGCTGCTTGTCAGGGTGGATAATAAGGATCTAGATGGCTCCATGGCCTGACTAAGTGCTAGGCAACTTCCTACGTTCCTAAATGTAGTTCCTGGGATATGTTTGAAAGGCTACCACTCTGGGTTGGCAGCTTAATTAGAGTTGGTATAAATGTATGGCTGCATGTATTCATGTGTATATGGATATCTGCACTAAACCTTGTAACTCAAGGTCTGAAACAAAGCATGTGAATTTTGTAATTGATGCTGCAAATTTGCTTAGATATGCGTAATGTGCATAATGTTTTGTAGATCCCGTGCTAGAAAGCTCAGTGCCTTGGGATATAATAGAAGCTATGCAGATTTCTAGACCTTCAGCTATAACAACCCTGCAGGTCATTAAGATGAAGAAAATAATATCTTCCCAGCAATTAGTGTGTTTAGGAAAAGGTATTCACTCATAGCAAAATTACACCGATTAATTGGCAACGCCGCTGGTTTTGGCCACACACCCAGCAGGGCCAAAAGCACATTGGTAAGATTTGTTTTACATCTAGCTTTAAAATTACATCTAGAGTTTGCTGCTGTGTTCAAACAAGATTTTTTAAATTGTCATCTAGTTTTCCAGGCTGGAAAATGGGCATCTCCAGAGACAGAGTGATAAATGCACAATCTGCCATGTTCCCCTGCCCCTCCTGCCAGAAAGCAGAGTAGCTATTGTATCTTCACTATTCCTAACAGGAATCTCAGCCAGCACATTCATAACTGGTCTGACAAAAATGGGACTCTGATAATATTACATTGCTAAACTGGCCTGCCACAAGATAGGCTGGCATATCTATCAGAACACACAGGCTGCATATGACACACCAGAACAAAGATATGGTTGATTTTATTATAAAAATGTTGGAGTCTCTTGAGCCTCACAGCATTTGGAGAACAATTCTTCTCCGTTGGCTTGTAAATGCAATGCAAATGCAGTTACAGGGTACATTTCTAATGAAAGAAATACTTCCCTGAAGAGAACTGAACGCATAAGTCTCCAGGTCTTATAATCACATTTTGAGATGTATGTCAAGAAACTAGATACTACTGAAAGGGCAGCGCAGATGATAAAAAGTTTCAGTTCCATGAAAATAAAAGGATGAAACAGGGGAGGAGATGGGTCTGCTCCCTGCACCATCCTGTGTGGACCCACTGGCACTAGAGGCCACCTCCCCTCTCCTGGGCCCCGATGAGAGATCTCTACCTTTAGGCTCTGACGGCCAGTCTACAGGTCTTTTGGGGGAATCAAGCAATCCGTGAGATTTCCCCACAGCTGGAAACCCCATTACACTAGAAAAGTGTGTCCGTTTGGGCCAAGCTATTTTTTACCACAGTGCAGAGTGCTTTTCTAGATGATGCTTGAAGACGAAACACCTGATGTGGCATTGGTAGTCTTGTAGCCCTCATCCTGCCTATTTTAAGAGTACAGCCACATGTAATTGACACATTTTCAAACTTGGCCTCATGCAGATCTGCAGGGATGAGAACGGGAAAGGGAAAAAGAGGTAAAGATGTGGCTGTTGCCTCTTTTGATACTCATTTGCCTGCATGGCACTTTGTGCCAAAGGAAATGTGGTGCTAGTCATGTGTGTTGATAGCAAAGTGTGAGCTCTTTAAGTTTAATGTGGCCATATAATTCCATGTTTAAATTGGACCTGTTGGTCACATTTGTAGCTCCACCAACTTCAAAATGATCTCTCTCTCTCTCTCTCTCTCTCTCTCTCTCTCTCTCTCTCTCTCTCTCTGTGTGTGTGTGTGTGTGTGTTACAAGAATGTACAACAGGCATATTGGAAACTGAAGGTGTTTTTTTGGGGGGGGCTGCTTGAGCCCCAGGGCTTTTTGAAGGAGGTACTGTGAACTACGGCATATCATGGCTTAAGATGGAAATAGGTCACAATAAGTAAAATGATAAAGACAAGATATAACTACAGTACAAGAGCAGCCCACTAGAGAAGCCACTGCCTTGCAGAGATCTGTGCAGTTGTAGGGACTCAAGAGCTGATGGTTTCCACTTAGAAGAGGATTGAGGCAAGCGGCTGCTAGGATGCAAGGGAGCAGGAACTAGCCGTGTGAAGGGTGCCTGCTATAAAACACAACTACATTAGCATGAACCCAGAGGAAGCACCTCTGTTACTGGAAGGATGTGTAAGGTGAGCCTTGTTCAGAGCAGACCCCAGAATCTCACTGCCAGATCACTAGAGGGTTAAATTAAATCAGCTATCTTGTGATTTCTAGAGGAACCATTATTTGGAATTATTCATAATTGCACTGCTGCCACACACAGTGACTACATCAAGAGCAAATCTGTGCTTTGATAATCTACTTTTATCTTGCCCCAAACACCTGCAGGTCATAAAAGGCAAAAAGGAAAAGCCGGTTCCTCCAGCAGTCAGTAGCACTTGCAAGCAGCAGAAAACTTGAATTGAGGACCTCAGTTCTAATCTGCTCATTGAGGCTTCCCATCCCATCTCACAACACTAAGCAAAACAGGATTATGAAGACAAGGAGATAACATCTGATATAGATATGGGGAGTTATCATGGGAACATAGACCTTGCAAAAAACTACGATGGCAACTCCTCAATTTACATTTTGTATTCAGGATACTTGCATACAAAAGACAGACATATTGTGTCACCTAAGATCAGCACACCTTTGTGATTTTACCACACCCTTGTGATTTTCTCAGTAAATTCACTTAGGAGAGTGGGAAAGGTTGATCTTTTCCCAACTGCTGCTTCTATGCGAATACACAGGCTTAAATGCATGAGAACCATTTCCAGCAAATGCAAGCAATGCACATTTTGTACTTAGCAGACCCCAAAGTTATAGAATGAATCAGAATATGATCTGGGTTATCTGGCTATGTATGAAGTAGAGCAACATTGGGTTACAGTAGAATAACACAAAGGGGCAAGGAATGAGATTCTCTATTTTTTAAACTAAAATGTTAAGTTTTTTTTAAATGGAGGTTGCGTTCTGCAGACTTCTGCCCAATCCACTAACCTGAACTTTAGATAGATCTCACAATTTCTGGCAATATCAGTGCTATGTAGACATAAATCTAAATGCCTTGACTATGTGGGCATGCTTTTGTTTTTTAACCTCCTCACAGGATGTCCCAGAATAGTCCAATATGTTGGTACCTTGAGTTCTATCGCTAGTTACATTTTAAAAAGATAAGGGGGTGCTGAAGTTTTCTCTGGGTATTTGTGGAACAAAGTTACCCTTCTGCATTCTTTTCCACAAGTGTAATGTGACATTAGATGCTGGAGCAGTTCATAAGGACTTAGATGCAGGGTTAACTTGGGCCATATAGGAGGACCAAAGAGCTGCACAGGGCTGCATGTGGAGAGACAGGCAGCCTTTCATCTTAGACAGCTGCTGCTTCACATCTTTCCATTTGGAGCCAGTTCTTTAATGTGGTTATTTTTAATTTATGAAGGAATGGGCAGGGTAGGCTTATAATTTTGATTCTCCTGTGTTAAATGGGGAAAAAAATGCTGCTCCCCTTAGGGGAAAAAAAGATCAGGATCATGTTTATCACTTTGTCTAATGAAAATGAACTAATATTCCTCTGGGCCAATATCTGGTAGCAGAGACCAAACAACCAGGCTTAGATGTGCAATTTAAGAGTTCTGCTAGTCAGATTCCTGTGAAACAAACATTTTAAGAAGCGAAGAGCCTCTTTCTGACACAAAAGTTCAAGAACTTGTATTTTGCACCATGATCCTGGAATTGTATTTTGAATTGTGGTTGACAGGACATGCGTGTTGTTTTAAATAAAACTATTTTGTCTAAAGGGTTAGATGCATACCACTCCACTGGAGCTTCTTTTACAATGTCTATGCTAGTATAGTAATATTCACATTTAGATCAATATTTAACCTTCAAGAGGCTTAAGAGATTTTAAACTGGACTCGGGTTTACCATTTCTCTCCTGTCCTCCATCCATTAAAAAAAACATTCCCTTGGTTTCATGGAATCCATAATCACTGCATAGTCTCGGTATTCTTACGCAGGGGGTTTATTGCTTTGCTTTGTTGTTGTTTTTATTATGTGTTTTTATTTTGTATTTTTATGCTATGAACCACCCTGAGCTTTTCAGATGAAGGGCAGTATACAAATTAATTAAATAAATTAAAGGAATGAATAACAAAGTTTAGGGTAGTAAGTGCTAGCAGTTTTTGATGCAATGAACCTAAAAGAGGTGACTAAATGTGGAACTGTAAAACAGTGACATAAAGCACTCAAGCTTTCAGTTTCTGCCAAAATCAGCAAAGGTAAGGCAAACAGTGACAAAGCACAGGAAATGGTGTACTGCGTGCTCCATCGTCAGGTGAATACTAACAACAGAACAAAAACCTTCTGAGTGGTCAGGATACACTCTAAGATAGTAAAGGAATGGTAATATATGCCCCGAGGTAAGCCAAAGCTTGCCAAAAATTTAAGATAAACAACAGGAGTTGGTTCACTAAATGGCTAGCCTGTGGTATATTTTCCTTTGATATCCACTGTAACATCTGTTGTTGTTGTTGTTGTTGTTGTTCTTCTTCTTCTTCTTCTTCTTCTTCTTCTTCTTCTTCTTCTTCTTCTTCTTCTTCTTCTTCTTCTTCTTCTTCTTCTTCTTCTTCTTCTTCTTCTTCTTCTTCATATCTCACCTTTTCCCTGGCTTGGGACTTAAGGTGGCTTACAAAAAAAGTGCAAAATACAGCTAAAACAGAAAAGCTAAAAACACAGAAATCATTAAAAAGTAATTAATCAATAATATAAAATATGAATAACAACAATAAAAACATCACAGCAGCAGCTCTTTCCTTAAAAACAGGCAGTTCCTAAAGGCCTGTTGGAATAAAAAGGAAGAGGACAACAGGGAAGGAGCCAGTCTAACTTATTCCAGGAAGAGAATTCCAAAGTCAGGGAGCAGCCACCAAGAAGGCCCTCTCCTGCACATCTGTGAGGGTGGTGGGACTGAGAGAATGGCCTCCCCCTGAAGATCTCAGGGCCTGGGCAGGTTCATATGAAATAATAGGGTATTGCAGATAGCCTGGGCTAAGACATTCATATGCAGGTACTGTTCATCATGTGGAAGCTTGAAAAATATTTGGGTTTACATCTGCACAAGGTGGTTTGATAACATAAGTGGTTTAAGGATAAAGTGCTCATGGGTTTATGAGCAAAGCTTAGTTCATATTATATATTCTACCAGGAAGCAAGTGCTTGCAAATGATTTTAAAAACACAATTACCCACCTGGAAGGGCTCTTTCATGAGCTTTTACTGAATGTATGGTCCCCAAAGCAACTACTTGTGGCCTTATCATTGTGAGACGTCCTTCTTTCTCAGATACATGTATATTCTGGCATTTAATTATAAACCTTGATATAACCTTGCCCTATCTGCTGTATTATGTTGACATGGTGTGATCACAGCTCTAAAAGCTTGTGTGTCTGTGCATTTCCATGAATAAGGAGTAAGATCATATGGAGCCAATTCAGATACTGGATTATTGTCACTCAAATATACTTAAGAATTTAAAATTATGTAAGTGTGAACATGTCCTGCAAGCAAACAATCACGCCTTTTGCAGTGAATCCCAAAACTCAGGCATTCATGATTTTAAATACTATTATCCTCCCCCACTTTTTTCCCTTGGAAGGAGATGAATCCTGATCTGCTTTGGAAGGCATTCCATACTCATGACCACCTTGTTTTTCTGTAGATCTTTCAGTTTTATTATATTATTTTAAGGTGGAGGCAGCAGACACCTAAACAATTCTCAGTATACTGACTGCTGGGCTAATGTATGTATGGTTTCTGAAATATTTTACCCCCTTTCCCCAACATTCAGCTTGCCTTTTGAGGGCTGCAGTGATTTGTACTGACAATTTTAGGGATGATAGGCGCAGATGCCTGAGTGAGACTAGTTAATTCAGAATCAAAGTGGATTTTTAGCAGAGAATATTTTTCTCACTGTGCATCACCTTGCAGTTACTGCTTCTCCTCCCACTGTTATTTAATCGTTTTGTAACATTGCGTAGTTAGCCTTAAGACTGAATCATCTTGTACTATCTTGCTTTTTTAAGGTACTGGAACCCAGAAAGTTGGCACTTTCATCACAGTGAGATCAGCTAAGCTGTTCTTTTGACTGAGTACAATCTGTGTGGTCCCTGCTCCTAGCTTGGTTGGCAACACACAGCATTCACTGGATTTACAGGAACCAATATCACCCTGTGCAAGGCAGCATGCATGTCAATGAGGGAGGATATGGCGGGGGGGGGGGGGAGGAGGGAAGAGTCACACAGAGGAAACAGAGAGATGTTCTTGTAAATATTTATTTATTAAGGTGTAAATAAGAAGTTAAAAGCTGGAGAGGATACCGGTGTCAACGATGCTAGGAGTCAGATCATGAAACAGGACTGCAGGCTCTAGCCATGCCATAAGCTCAGGCAGCCAGAAAACCTTCATTTAAATCTGTCAAATTCAGATTTCCATCAGCTGTTCAGTACCCATAATAACTTCATTAATGTGCTTAGCTGTAAGAGAGAAAGAGAAACACATTTTAAAAAATGAGTTACTTAAAACCTATGCCTTATCCAATTTAGAAATGAATTTATTTATTTTTGAGGGGGAAGGGTACAGATTCTTTGGTAAGTTAGGCACAGTAAACAAATGATCTGTTCCTGTCTGAGGCAGGCACCTAACCAAACATTAGAAGGTGCCTTGAATGAGAGTGCTTACAAGTATCAATCACTGCCACATGCAACAAAGGCAGAGAGCAACCAGCAGCTGTAGCTGGCAGGTGTATATCTGGAAATCAGCGTGGAGTCACACTGGCCTAAAGGAAGGAAATGCTGTAGAAACTAAATCACAGTACGACCCCACCCAGACCAACCTCCCTTTGGCAAGAAGCTGAACCCTCTTCTGTCAGCCCCGTACGGAAGTGGGCCCAGAATTAGCAGAAACAAAAGGGCTCTATGGGAGTTTTCAGTCCCGGGTCGAGAGGCAGTTCTTTTCAGCTGGCTGCACCCTGTTCTAAAACCCAGATAGGGTTTTGCAAATTCTCCACCTCCTCAAAATTTTCTTACCAGGCTGTCTTTTATTTGCCATTGGCAAGGTTACAGATGCATTCAAGCCGCAAAGAAAAGAGAGGGATTAAAGAAGGTGCTTTCAAAAGGGTCCCAGAATTTGGGCTCTGCTTGGCACAATTGTTTCAGACTGAGAGCATCTGTGCCAAGCAGATCCAGAGCCACATCAAAATGTCTGATTAGTGCTTGGTGAGGGAGCACTGCCTGGCACATTTGTTCTGGGTGCTCCAACCTGAATGGCTTGGAAAATGTGTCACTTGTTACGCAGGAATTTCTGCTGGGAACAGAGGAGTGCTGCAACAAGCAAACTCCTTGGGAAACACAGACAGAGAGCCCCTCACAGAAAGCTTGGGATCTAGAAGGCTGATGAACTTCTGTTGCAATCAAACTGCAATTTGAATAAACACAGGGACAGAAATGACTCAGTCCTAGCAAAACTCCATCATGGCAGTGGGCATTCATGACAAAGTGCTTTCCTCCACCGGACAGCAGCTATTCGCTGGCAGCATCTGTCCTGGAGAGCCCTGCCTTCAGGGGGAATATGAAAGCATCTCCTTGTTGTTTGCTCAATTAGCTCCAGACAGATTGCTGCTGGTGATGGCAAAGCTAAGCTGTAAAAGAGGAGGAGGAGGAGGAGAAAGGGTGTGTGGGAAGAGAGAGAAGGGGCGAGGGCCAAAACCCAGGACCACCACGAAGCTCCAGCCCTCAGGGGCTCCAGAAAACGTTCAGTTTACTCACTCAATTACATACACTGTTTTATAAACCCTTAAAATAAAATAGAAAACAGTCCTTGGCACAGAGTTCCTGTTCTATTATACAGTAGTGATGAAAGACTCCGCTGTGTATGAGCACTCCTGAAAAGCCAGAGATGAATTAATAATAATAACAACAATAATATTAAAAAACAGAATAGAAAGGAGAGGGTGGGGTTGAGATTGCAGAAATGCAAAGATGAAAAAGCACACTCTCTGGGTGGCTTGAGCTAGTGCAAAAAGCAACTCCTTTCTCTCTCTTGATCTGATGGTAGGTGGGATAGAGGGGATACCCACAGACGCAGGGAGCAGCTGCAGCTAGAGGTCAGGAGGTGAGGTGGGGCCCGGAAGTTCCATGTGGTGAGGGAGAAGGGAAACAGGTGGTGTGGGGCTGGTTTGTTTGTGTTGGTAACAGGAGTGGGAGCTTCTCACAAATGCTTGCTCTATTCCGCTCAGGATTTATTTAGACAATTCAGTGGTGCCTCACAGGCCTAATGTGGTGGATGGTGTTGTACACTTTAGCCATCAACAGGGGCAACTGCAGCTCCTAGGATGCAATGCTCTATTTAAATAGGAGACTTTTGTTAGTTGATGCACTCACTATAATGGGGTGTTTCAGTAGGCTGAGCGCCTTTGGGTCTTCCCAGGTGTAATAAATGGGGAAAGACGTAGTTAATCCCTATTGTTGCATTCACCTGTCGGGTAAACAGCCAAAATATCTATTATCAAAATGTTTTCACTAAAAACAATTAATCTGAGACTTCTGCCTGGACAATAACTACTTAGTTAGTTAGCCTCAGAAAGCTATTCCCACAGTGAAAAGTCTTGCTTAACCAGGATTAATTATGGACTGATGTCTTCTGGTGTAAGTGCTGGGAGCTGGGCAAGAAAGTAAATGTCTTACAGAGGAACAATGGACAAGGCAACTAGGGGCAAAACAGGAGGAATTTGCTTCTGCAAATATCTAGGATTGGAATATCCATCCAGCTGTAGCAAGAAACCACTAGCTCTGCCTCAAAGTTCTGAATTCAGCACCTTTCCTGGGCAGCTCCCAGTGTTCATTGCTGACTCAGGTATAGATGATGTCTCCATCAAGAACCACAGTCATCTGAAGACTTAAAGAACAGACTGGCAAGGCCTTCCCTTTCAGTGGCTCTGTCTCAATGAGAGGGCTATATGCAATCTCTTAAGGGGCCTGTCACTGATTCTGCAATCACATGTTGCAGATAAGCTGCTACAGGGGTGCTATATTTTATTGTGAACAAACAGTCCTAGAGTTAGATAACAATCTTCTTGGATTAGCAAGAATTTGGATATTTTCATATCTAGCTCACATCAGTCTATATTTTGTCTTTTTATGGGTACCTCCTATTATTTGAGCAAGAGAGATTTCATCAAGCCTGACCTGCTACTCTTGCAACCAAGTCCCTAAATTTAATAATGAGAGAGGAAGAAATGGCATGCTTGTGAAGCAGAGCTAAACAATAATTTTTAAATATATGTAGAAAAATTGTGGAAAGCATTGTCAGCATTTCCAGGTGCATATGCCCACTTCTGAAGGTGAGTTGGGGAGAAACAAGAACAGGAGATGAATGGGACTGCAGGTTCTTACAATGTGCTTTTTCTATATTTCTGCAGAGCCACCCATATGCAGATGCCACTGTAGGCTGCATGTACACAGCCCCTAAAGTCAGTTCCCTGGAGTTAAATTTCCAAGGCCTTCCAGATGCACAGTTGCGATTATACAAATGTCATGCAGTGATTTGGACAGCTAACAACAAGGTCTCTGACTCACATGGGCTGTTTACAGAGAACCTCAGGCCACACAGAGCAGTTTCCTGTTGTGATAGATTCTAGTCCAGGATAGACCTCTGCATTCAGAGTCTGATCTCTTCTGACCTTTCTGCAAAAGTATGATCATTATTATAGAAGAAGAGAGAAACGTTTTACATTTTAAGGAGACAAGCAGCCTTTTAACTTTAGCTTGGTTTACACTGAAGAAGGTAAAACTGGATTACAAGGCTACTGCCAGCTATTGGCTACAACAAATGTGCCAGGCGGGTTGTAAAGCTGACTTTATATTTAATGGGCATGTGAAAGATGAATGCTTGCAGCTCTTGGATTCATGACTATAACAAATTGTTTAAGACCTACAAAACCATAAGAAGCAGCATGCCAAAAAGGGTTATATACCCATCTGTTCTTGAAGAATATTATTTCTTAAGTTTATAAATCTATTAGCAAATAAAAAGTATGTTCAAATCCTTAGCACTGGACCAAGGAAGTGCAGCAGCATAACAGAGAATTGGAAGGGTCAGAAACATAGAACTGAGTATAATGTAGAGCTGAGTATAAAGAATGGCATGAGGAAGGATTAAGCTGCCTTTAATGAAACACTGTCCACAAGACACTGAAGCAAAATAACTGTGTACTAGCTAAGCTTTTGGTCATCAAATTGTAAGTACTGTATGTGAACGTATTGAGGCAAATTGTGGGGACCTACAAAAACAATAAAGAACACAGAACACATGACATATGAAGACTGGCCACAGGAACTCCAGACTTACTTTAGAGCAGGCATCCTCAAAAGCTGTCATTATGGGTCTTACCAAGTCAACAGGATCATCACTCAATACTCCCCAAGGAACTGGAAGAGTGGTTCATGGTTTGCAACATTCACTTTAATTCTTAGCTTAGGGGTCAAGGCAATAAGTAACTGGGTAAACAATGTGTTTGTTTGCCTGTGTGCGCATTTGCATGCATGTGGAGGAAACAAGTGGTTGTTACCCACCAAAGAAGATCAATTGGGTATTAGTGCTGATTTCCAATGGGCATTTAGCACTGATAATCAATCACCTGTGAACAAGATTCTTTTTCAAGATACATATAATATATGGTGGTGGTGGTAGAGTCAGGGCAGAGTTTGAATCTTTTCTAAAAATTGCAGGTGCCTCACAAGGGATGCCTACTTCACTATTAGAGAAGCAATGGTCCAGAGGGAAAAAACGATGAAGAGGAAATAAGATGTTGTCAAATATTCAATAAAGATGGGGAAAAGAAGGAGAAACAGCTATCTGCTAGGATAACTGGGAGATAGCCCTCAAACAAAAACAAAACAAATGTCAACTCCAGTGGGTTCAATTTATAGTGGACTAGACTGAATGTGGGTTGCAGAAAGCGCTTCCCAGCTGTAAGATTAGTTGGGCAACTGAACGAAAATGCTGCATGGCATGTTATTTCCTGGATTACAAAGTAACCCTAACTGTTGATCACCACCTCTACATCTGAAGCCTTGTTGCCTCCTATTGGTCAGGAGGGTAGGTGGGGGGGGGGGGAGTGCCAGCGCCAGGCTGGCACAGCAGAGAGCTCAATCTGGCATCCATTTAGAATACACATTATTTCTACAGCTCCAATTTCACATCTCTCTTCTGCAAAGGGGCTGGCTTAATAGCCAGCTGATCCTTTGCCAGCCCAGTTCTCTGTACAGTGGTACCTCGGTTCCCGAACGGCTTAGTTGACGAACAAATCAGCTCCTGAACACCACAAACCCAGAAGTAAGTGTTCTGGTTTGCAAATGTTTTTTGGAACCCGAACATCCATTTCAGCTGCTGGAATTGTTTCCGGGGCTAATCAGCCAATCAGAAGCCGCGCCTTGGTTTTCGAACGTCTTGGAAATCAAACGGACTTCCAGAACAAATTAAGTTTGAGAACCAAGGTACCACTGTAATTGTTTTACTGGCGGTCTATATGCTTTATGCTGTATTTGTGACTTTCTATTATGTTCTATCATGTTATTGTTATTTACTGTTTGTAAGCCGCTTTGGGATTCATTTGAATGAAAAGCGGCATAAAAATATAATAAATCAAATCAACCAATGTTCCTCTGCACCCCACCCTCAAAACACCCATTTTGGGGCCTCTCATCAGTGGGAACATTGCCTGTGGTAGCTGTAAAATAGTCTGTGTCAGACCCTCCCTGCCCCTTACAGAGATACCTCCGCTTAATCCAAACACCTAGCAGCATGGGTTGGGGGTTAGGATCGCTCCATTCATGTCCCCTGGGATATGCTAAATCTCGAAGATTTGGCCTATGTGAGTGGGAAAGGCAAGATTAGATTACTCTTGCGTTCCCTTCAATATCGAACATGAAAAATGGAATAGTGGAAGCAAAGTGCACTCTTGATGGGATGTGGCAATAGCTCCAATTGATAGCAACAGGAAATACCGCTTCTGATTGGGGTAAGTACAGCAAACAGTCAAGGAATATAAATAGGTATTCCTGGGGCTGCTCCTCACTTTGGAAGTTCTCGCAACCCAACAAAGTCCAAGCCACAGCAAATTATCCATGGCCAAGATGAGCATGAGGGTTTTTTTAAAAGGCAGAATTTAGAAGATTCATTACTTATTACTTTGAAGTATTGTCCAGCTTACACTGTGGGGGATAGGGTGGTTTAAACAAGTAAAAGAAATAATGACGAAATCGTTATGATCAGAAAGCCTTCGTGGTGTCTGTTCATGCCCATGAGAACCAAATGCATTAGTGTCCAAATTAAATGACAAAACACAGTGTAAACACTTCTGCAACTCGGGTCATACAGAGTGTATACAAATCCAGCCAGCCTTTCCATTACAGACAGTTAAAGCCTAAAAATCAGCTTGCGAGAGAAGGCCAGCCAACCATTTCTACCACAAATTAACCACTTGGGTGCAATGCTTTTGTCACAGTTCTACATCCCAAGCAAAGGAGGTACCAACCCTCCCTTCTCCACTCATTTTAAAACCCTGGTTTCAGAGAAGATAGTTTAAACAGCTAGTCCTTGATCAAACATGGGCTCTCCAGCTCAGATGAGCAGTTGCTAAGACTTCAATACCAGCTCCTTGTACTGTAGGGACCAGTTTTTGATGCACCTCATGATTGTGGCAAAACTGTTTTAGGCTACTTTTTATTTCACGTGTGTATGTTCCACCTTGATTCGAGTGTGTGTTTCATGGCTCCAGGCACAAGACAGCATGTTGGTCCCTGCAACTTCTATTGCCAGCACTTTCAAAGGTTAGAGGCAGCATGGTCCGACTTGGCAAGCTGCGTATCCTCTGAACACAAACTCATTTTACAGGCCCATACGTTTTAGGAGGTACTTTCAAATAATTTAAATTATTTGTTGAAATTGGTGCCATGAGAATCCAGGAACCAAACTATAGACTGGCAACAATGGATCAGATCATGGATATATTGACAACCCTCTCCTCAAAATGGCCACAATCTAATTTCCCACTTGTATTCATGCCACCAAGCATACCTGATCTGGGGCATGTGACAACAGCTAGTTAGTTAGTAACTCCTTGTGTTGCCTGACACTTGTGTGTGATTTAAGGGCCACCATCATTTTAAGGATAACTTTTATTCACTACAGAGCTATTTTTAGTATGCTATTGTCTACATTTGGGGCAGGATTCTAAATAATCTCCATTTCACGATGTTGCTTTTACCACCAATGTACTCTCTTGGGTCCACTGATTCGCTAATCATGTGCACTTGCATATTGCTCTACCTGAGAAAGGATAAATCCTGGAAGTGGTGATGGATGAGGAATAGTAGCCCTTCTAGAAAACAGTGGTAAAGTTAAAAGATCATTCATCTGCTTACATTTGGGTTCCAGATGCTGGCTGTTTCCGATCAAGCAGTCCTTGATATCGGCTCCGCTCTCTATCACTGCATTATGGCACACAACACAGTTCTGTAAGCTGCACCTGTAATGCAATTATAAATGGGTCTTTATTATTATGATATTTGTTTTATTATTACCTATATCCCACCTTCTCCAAGGAGCTCATGGTGGCATACACATTTGTCCCCCTCTCCATTTGATCCTCACAGCAACCCAGGGAGGTAGGCTCAGCTGAGAGCTAGTGACTACCCCAAGGTCATGCAGTGGAGGGCTTCATGGCTAAGTGGAGATTTGAACCCTGGTCTCCCAGGTCCTAGTCCAGGACTCTTAACCACCACTCCATGCTGCCTCTGAAATGCAGCAGGAAGTTAGACCAAGAACAGTAGTGACTCCTTGACCAACAATAGCACCGCTACTGCCACCAGGGGACAGGAACCATAAATGTATGGTCTCAGATTCCATCTCTGTTGTAAAAAAGGATCAGGTAGTAGGTGAGTAAAAAATTCCCTGCCTGAGACCCTGGAAAATGACTGCCAGTCATAGTGGAGCAGACAATACTGGTCTAGATGAACAAATAGCCTATCCTTGTGTAAGGCAGCTTCCTATGAGCAGACCTGGGATATAAAACCTGCCTTTCTTCCAATTCCAGTCTTCTTCTTTCCCAGCCTGGGTGCTTAGTTGCTATGACAGAGCTCTGCTGCCAGATGTCACAAAGGAAGCATACAAAAGGACAAAGACAAGACAGTTGCCACCTTTCACATTCAGGATGCTTTTCTATTTGCAGCTTCTACTGCCTTGCAGAGCTCCCCCCACCCTTTTGTATTAGGGTAAATATTGCCACTGACTTTGTATTCATGCACACACAAATACCCTGCTATGTTAAACCAACAAAAGCCAAGGAAATAAAGCCTGGAATGCTCTCTGGTTCAGGGATTCCCAATTGGTGCAACCTTGCACACTGTTTGCTAGAATAACAAGGACACAGCCAAAATAGTGAAAGGTATACTACCCTGCCAACAGTCTTTGCAAAAGGATGGTTTTAAGTCACAGTTAAAGAGTCAGAGGAGAAACAAGCAAGCAAGCAAGCACTAGATTCCTAATTTCAGCTCTCTCAAAATCATACATCTAAGTGGTACTATTCCTTTGCATCTCTGTCTCATGAGAATCCATCATCAGACAAAATAGGGAGTGTGAAAATCAGTGTTAGAAATATTCACTGGCATTACACACAATTTCCTTCTCAAACACATACCAAAGCATTGTCAGATCATAGGCTTCTTGTCTGTGGACAAGCAAGTACAAAAACAGAAAAGCTACATAGGCATCCAGCTACTTGAACAGATGTGATTTCATTATGTAACAGAATCATAGAATTGTAGAGTTGGAAGAGACCATGAGGGTCATCTAGTCTAACCCCCTGCAATGCAGGAATCACAATGCAAATCCAGGAGTTTCTATTACGTGTGGAAACAGAAAATAACAGCACACAGAAATGCAGAAATCATAATGCTTTTTGGATACTTCCAAAAGGCTGGAATTCTATGTGCTCTCCCTAAGCCCTTTCACAATGAGACACAAATCTATATTTCTTTTCATCACCTAGTGTTTGGTATCAAATTCCAAAGCGCTATTAAAACCTGGATGAATTGGGGGAAAGTTTTAATAATTTTCACATTTTACGACATTTACTCATTTCTGGTTGAAGAAAGTGACAGCCTCACTTGAAATGTAAAATTCAAGCTTTTCATGTTTCATTCCCAAGTTGCCCGCTTGCAGCTAAAGAAAGCTGCACTCAAGTCTCCTGGCACAGGATAGATTTAGACCCTGAGAAATTGCTCCCCCTATTGGTTGCCCGTCACTGTTCCAGTGGAACACGGCTGTCAAAGCAGGCAGACTGTCCTGTGAGCACAAGCAGCATATACAGGGCTTCAACTATCAAGACAGAGACCTTGACTGGACTTAATGAAAATTCGCAAGGATACGATTATAATGCCCCGGGTTGCTAAGGAGACCGACTTCCATCTCAGACAATTGGGAACTGAGCTTCTCCAGCCAAAGCTGAGTTGACAATCCTCTTGTTGAAAAGAATTTAACTCCCTCTCTAAGACATCATAGGGCTCAGAGAGGAGCAGGCCTATGGTATGAAAAGGGAGACATTTTGAACAGGCAAGACTCTCCTTGCTGTAAGCCCAACTGCCTCCCCTCTCACACAGCAAGGCTGCACAGTTATGCATGATGGAGTCATCTAGCTCAGGTTGCCTTGGCAAGGCCTCTTATTGAGATGTTAATAGAGGGGAAAGGCTGTGTAGACAGCTCTCTCTCTCCCTTTGCTCCCTATCCCTGCTACACTGACACAGCTGCTTCCTTTCCAACAGCTCCATTTACTGCACAACAGTGCTAGCATGAAGAGTATCTAGGATTCACTGGTTTACACACTGGAAACCCAGAGTGTTGTTGGGATTTTTAAAAATGCACCCCGAGTTCAGGTGCAGCCCTTGCAAGATACCCGTGGTTTGCCATCACAGAGAATTGCAAACTATAACTTTCCAAGCTGAAAGTTTCTCAATATCTTGATTCCAAGTGACTCTAAAACAAATGTCATGGAAAACAAATCAAGAGCACACTCTCTCGC